>NC_133152.1:42010675-42610675 GCF_048418815.1 Hemitrygon akajei | reverse complement strand
CTGCCAGGACTTAAGAACTTTTTTTAAAGCTATTATTAATGCTTTTTGAGTTAGTGATTTAGATGCATATCATATTATTACTGAGTTAAGTATTGTATGTAATGAGTTTTTGCTACAAGTATATGGGACATTGGAAAAAATGTTGAATTTCCCCATGGGGATGAATAAAGTATCTATCTATCTACATGCCTTTGCTTAAGTGTGAGTCAGAGGTGCAGATTTGTCACTGACTGAATGTGCTGCTGCTGTTTTCTTAGTCTTGTTCTCATCCTTTCATGGCCCCATACTTCTCTAATTCTATAATCTCCTTCCACCATAGAAGCTTTTGAGATCTCTGCACTCCTGAATCTCTGATAGCAGTCCCCCAAGACCTTATTTTCTGGAATTTCCCCCTAAATCACCCATTCTTCCCCTATATTATGTCCCTTTGAAGCTATGCCTCCTAGTCACCACTGTGGCGTGGTGTCCAATCTTGGCTGGTATTACTCCTGTGAAGCTCTAGGGGATGTCCCTTAGTAGTTACTAAATGCTGTTTTTTTTTTAGACAAATTGATCTCCACAGCCTTGATCCTTCTAAAAGATATTAGATGTAAAATGCTTTAGGGCAATGTAAGGTTGAGATTTTAATGTTAATAATTATTCGATGTGAATGCGCTGCGTATGGTACTCTGAGAATATCTGTGTAATGTCCGGTTGCCACAGTGAGTGGAAGATACCTTTCCACTGGGTGATTGTTTCTGAACTGCTTCCTGTCTGAGTGCGTTTAAATGAAATGGGTATCAGTACAAGGCAGATAGAAAACATCGACTCTTTATTCCTTTGTGTGGATGCTGCCTGACCTGCCGAGTTCTTCCAACACTTTGTGCATGTTTCATCAAATTGGTATTTCAGGTGAATGATTTTTCTTAAAAAAAAATTGATGCTCTGCATTATTACAGTTATCTGTGCCGAGTTTAAACTTCTGTTGATGCTATCATGGATGGATGCATCTACCACAGATCAGTGGGGATGAGGTCAAGTAATTTTGATCTTTATAGAGTCATAGAGCACTACAGCACAGAAACAGACCTTACAGCCCATCTAGACTGTGATCTGCTTAGTCCCATCGACCCGCACCTGCACCATAGCCCCTGGTACCCCTCCCATCCACGTACACCCAAATATCTCTTAAATGTTGCACTCAAACCCGCATCCACCACTTGAGCTGGAAGTTCATTCACACTTGCACCATTCTGTGAAGAAATTCCCCCTCAGGTTCCCCTTAAGTATTTCATCCTTAACCCATGACCTCTAGTCTTACCCAAACTGAGAGGAAAAAGCCTGCATGTGTTTACCTTATTTATACCCTTATAATTTAGTATACCTCTATCAAATCTTCCTACACTCCAGGGAATAAAGTCCTAACCTATTCAACCTTTCCCTATAACTTGCGTTCTCAAGTCCCAACAACATCTTTATAAATTTTCTCTGTTCTCTTTCAATCTTATTGATATGTTGACTCTCTGAATACCTGTGATCAACTCAGCCTGGCTGACAACTGATTCAACCTGTTTATTCAGTTGTTATGCAATCAACCATTCTTAGCAGCCCGGAATAGGCCCAAAGCCTCGTTTACCAGTTCATCATATTAGTGGGCATGGAGCACAGCAGCTGGGGTAGTTATCATAGCCTCAGCAGCTTGGCGAGAGGAGTGACCATCACGGAGAATGAGAGAAATCAGCTCTCGCCTCAGATCCCAACACCCTGTCTTTTCAGTCTATCCGGACAGATGTTTAAATTGACCAAACAACAGAACAGTGAAAGACTCCAGCATCCTGGAGAGAGGAGTGGACATCGCAGAGAGTGAGTGAAATTGGCTCACGCCTTGATCTGGGCCAGCATTTAAATGATCTGAACAGCAGTTTGTACCTCACACTATGGCCCAGCTACTGCAAAGGACTTGGGGCCTAGACCACGCCACCCAACCCAAAGCCATTCTCAAGCTCTTCCAATCAGCTTGGCGTCCAGAGCGATCCAACTTTGCACCTGCTGGGCCAGTTGTATGGGCATTGAATCTCCTCTGCACAGACCCCAACTTCTCTCGGCACCCAGAGCAATCCAACCTAGCACTCAGGGTAGTCATACGAGCATCAGAACTCCATCTGCAACGATTCTGCAACACACCATCACAGCTCATCTCCCGTGAGCTCACCTCGCTATTGTACGCCCCTTCACTGTTTACGGTGATAATTCAATGCAATTTACCTCAGAAAAGGTATTTTTAGTTGGATTTATTAACTTATTAACTACCAGTAAACTATCACACATGTTCAGTAGTACCAACTTAACTGTAAATTAATAGCAGTATGTCCATCAAGGTCTTGATGTAATGAGATTCAAGGTTGAAAGTAAATTTATTGTCAAAGTACATACATATCAGACTCTTGCACAGACCTCTTGTATGATAAGATGGACTATTGACCTGGCAATCTACTTTGTTATAATCTTGCAGTTTATTTTTTACCTGCACCGCAATTTCTTTGTATCTTTTACACGATATTCTGCATTGTCATTGTTTTACCTTGTTCTACCTTGGGAGGCTATGGTAGTGTAGTGGTTAGCACAATGCTACTACAGTTCGGGGCATTGGGGTTTTGGAGTTCAATTCCAGCACAGCCTGTAAGGAGCTTGTATGCCCTCCCCTTGAATGGGTGGGTTTTCTCTCAATGCTCCAGTTCCTTCCCACAGTCCCAAAGACATTCCAGTTGGTTGGTTAATTAATCATTGTAAAGTGTCCTGTCATTAGGCTATGTTAAATTAAGCTAAAAGTAGTAATCTCTGGATTACTACCAGTACCATGTGCTAGTCAGGGCAGGAATAGGATGATAGTACAGATGAATGAGTGGCTGAGGGAGTGGTGCAAGGGGCAGCGTTTCAGATTTCTGGATTATTGTGATCTCTTGGAAAGTATGACCTGTCCAAAAAGGACAGGTTACACCTCAGCCCGAGGGGGACCAGTATCCACGTGGGTAGATTTGCTCGAGCCGTTGGGGAAGGTTGGGGGGGGGGGGGTGGGGGTGGGAGTGATAGGGCTGAGGTTGGGTCAGTTGGTATTCAAGTCAATGTAGTGTGTAGAGAGATGTTAGAGCAAAGTTGAAGTCAGTGGGATGAATTGAAATGTAACAGGCAAAATTGAAAAAGGTGATGAATGCAGGATTGAAGGTGTTATATTTGAATGCATGCAGTATACAGAATAAGGTAGATGATGTTGTAGCACAGTTAGAGGTTGGCAGATATGACACTGTGGGCATCTCAGAGTCGTGGCTAAAAGAAGTTCATAGTTGGATGCTTAACAACAAAGTCCTGTTGAAGAGTTTCGGCCCAAAATGTCAACTGTACTCTTTTCCTAGATGCTGCCTGGCCTGCTGAGTTCCTCTAGCATTTTGTGTGTGTTACTCAAATCCTTAGAAAAGAGGTGACATCGGATCAGAAGATGTAAAATCTTTGTGGGTAGAGATAAGAAACTGCAAAGGTTTAAAAAAAGACCTTAGTGAGGTTATATAAAGGCTCCTGTACAGTAGCCAGGATGTGGGATATAAATTTCAACGGGAAATAGAAAATATATGTAATAAGGGCATGGGGAATTTCAATATGCAGGTAGATTGTGAAAATCAGGTTGGTGCTGGATGGATCTCAAGAGAAGGAATATATAGAATGCCTTTTTAGAGCAGCTTGTGGTTAAGCCTATTAGGAGAAAGAAAATTATGGATTGGGTATTGTGTAATGAACCAGATTTTATTAGGGAGTTTGAGGTAAAGGAACCGTTAGGAGCAGTGATCATGATATAGAATTCACTCTGCAGTTTGAGAGGGAGAAGGTAAAGCATTACAGTGGAGTAAAGGAAATTACAGAGGTATGAGAGGGGAGCTGACCAAAGTTGATTGGAAGGGGACACTAACAGGGATGCTGGAAGAACAGCAACAGTTGGAATTTCTGGGGTAACTTGGAAGGTGCAGGATGGATATATCCCAAACACTAAATATTCTAAATCGTGGAAAAGACATCTATGGCTGACAAGGAAAGTCAAAGACAGCTTAAAAACAAAACAGAGAGCATGTAATATATGCCTTGAACTCCAGACTCGCTGATGATGAGACCCCTAAGTACTCTGGTCAATGGGTCTTGACTTCCAGGCTTCCAATTTGACCTTTGGCCTTGATCCTTGGCCTCGACCCTAGGGCTTGACAATCACCGAACACTGTCTTGAACTCCACGCTCACTGGTGATGGGACCACTGATGAGTCTGGCCGCTGGGCTTTGACTTCTGGATTTCTGATTCGACTCTCAAGACTCGATCCTCAGCACTGACCCCAGGATCTGCCAATCATCGAACACTGGGTTGAGTCGGTGGTGAGGAAGGCAAATCCAATGTTAACATTCATTTTGAGAAGACTGAAATACAAGAGCAAAGATGTGATGCTGAGGCTTTATTAGGCATTGGTCAGACCACACTTGGAGTATTGTGAGCAGTCTGATGCACCTTCACTAAGAAAAGACGTGCTGACCTTGGAGCGGGTCCAGAAATAGCAAAGATAGCTAAATAGTGAGATATTTTTCAGCGTTCATAGACCATTCAGAAATATGATGGCAGAGGGGAAGAAGCTATTCCTGAAGCATTGAATGTATGCCTTCAGACTCCTGTTCTATCTCCCTGGTGATAGCAATGAGAATGGGGCATGTAGCAGATGGTAGGCGTCCTTTATGATGGATGCTGCCTTCTTAAGGCATAACCTTTATGAGATGCCCTCGATGGTGGGGAGACTAGTGCCTTCTGAGTCATTCTAACTGAACACAGCCTCAGAATTTGCAGATAATATTTTCATCATTCTAAACCAAATATTTTATAAATTACTCATTTCTCATGGTCTTTGTATCACCAACCAAACCAGCATTTATTGCAGTTCTTGAATTACCTTCTAGTATGTGGTGACAAGCTGGCGCTTTGCACTGCTGTGGTCCACCTGGCGAAGGTGCTTCCATGGTGCTTTTGGGTGGAGTGTCAGGTCTGAAATAAAACAGAAAGGCTGAGTATTTTTGAAATGGTGGGAGATTAGGGAATATTGATGTTCAAAGGAACCTGGATTTCCTTGTTTGCTGTAACGTGCAACAGGTAATTAGGAAAGCAAATGCTAAGATGGTCTTTATCAGTATAAGATTTGAGTACAAGAGTAATATTGTATTACTGCAATTATATAGGGCCTTGGCAAGACCTCACCTGAAGTATGTTAACTGTCTACTGATTCTAAAGATACACTGGCTGTAGAGGGAGTGTAATGGAGATTTATCAGATTTTTTCCTGGGAAGGTGATCTATCCTATAGGAGATGGAAAATGCCGGCTTTCATTCTCTGTATGTGTGTGTGTGTATGTATTTGTGACAGAATCAAGTTTAATATCACTGACGTGTTGTGAAATTTGTTGTTCTTGTGGCAGCAGTACATTACATAAAAACTGAATTACAGTAAAAAAAATATAAAATTAAGTATTGCGAAAACATAGTGAGGTAGTGTTGATGGTTTCAATAGTCATTCAGAAATCTGGAGTATGTATGTGTTTAAATAATTTATTGCTATTATTACTTTTATCATTTACTTTTTAATTATTATGCATTATTATTCATGGATTTATTCATTCAAAGATGCAGCGTGGTAACAAGCCCTTCTGTCCCAATAAGTTTGTGTCACCCAATTACATCCATGTGACCAATTAATCTACTAACCTCTGAAAGTCCCTGGAATTTTCACTATTCAAGCCAGGGACCAACCACTTTAACACACAAACGTTCTATTCGAGAGCCAGATTGGTTGTCAGATTAGCACAGTAATTCTACAGAGGAAGTTGTCTAACAAAAGTTTAACAAAAGTCTGCTTGTAGCAACAATGTATTTTAAAAAAAGAAAAATGCATATCATGGAAGCGAAGCAGTTAGCATAAAGCTATTATAGCACCAGCAACATGGGTTCAATTCTACCCATGTATGGGTTAGTAGGTTAACTGGTCACATATAGGTTAGTAGGTTAATTGTGGTGAGGAAGTTACCCACACTGGTTCAGGAACCTGCTGCTTGTAGGGTAGTAACTGTTCCTGAACCTGGTGGTGTGGGACCTAAAGCTGTTCCTCTATTCTGATGGCAGCAACAAGAAGAGAGTATGGTCTGGCTGGTGGGCGTCCTAGATGACTCTTTCCGGTAGCATCGCTGCTTGTAAATGTGCTCAATGGTGGGGAGGGCTTTTTCTGTGATGGACTGGGCTGTGTTCACTGGGTTGTAAATCTAGACCTTAACCAGTTGTTCACTAATACTTCTCATTTTTAGAGAACAGGGTTCAGTGCATTAAATTAATTGTTGTCCAAGAGATGTTAGTATAGCCAATATACAAAATTCCACAGAGCCTTGTGTTCCACATGGTTACGTTTCACTTCTGGGTAATAGATCACTATTATGCTGCTCGTTATTAAGTCTAGAAATTCCCTTCAAGGAGATGTTTGTGTTTTGCAGATACCTGTCTGGTGAATCGATCAATTCCTTCTGTGGTGATGGTGCACTTGCATCGCGTGCTTCGACGCCAGTCTCACTGTTCATCCCTGTGCCTCCCAGTATTCCTCAACTGGCAAGACAGCAACTGTATAAAACTTCCAAACGGAATTCCCCTGGCTCGCTTCCTGGTCGTCTGAATAGAGCTCTGTCGCTGGGTACTAGCCCACCACTTACTCGGACAGGTATGGTTTGCTTCTGGAAACTGAATTTGGTGTTCCAGTCTGGTTAACGTAATGGGATCAGTCTCACGGTGAAATCTGCCTGTGTTGAGCATCCTGTAGGCAGCTATATTGGAGCAAGATGCACAATGCTAATCAGAGAGAGAGAGAGAGAGTGAAAGACAGCACCAGGCAGCATGGTTGCGTAGCAATCGGAAGATCAGGGTTCAATTCTCATTGCTGTCTGTAAGGAGTTTGTACATTCTCCTTGTGTTTGCATGGGTTTTTTTTCTCGTTGCTCCAGTTTCCTTCCACATTCCAAAGGAGTAAGGGTTAGGAGTTAGTAAGTTGAGGGCATGGTACGTTGGCACCGGAGGCATGGCGACAATAGCAGGCTGCCCCCACCGCATCCTCAGATTGTTTTGGGTCGTTGTTGCAGGTGACACATTTCGCTGTGTGTTTTGATGTTTCGATGTACATCTGTTAAAGCTATTCTTCTGAAGCAGGCCCTTTGGCCCACCCAATCTATGCCAGCCATCGACCATGCATTTACAGTCATCCTGTATTTTTCCTGTTTTTACTCTCCCCACATTCTTATCAGCTGCCCACTCAAATTCAGCCATACCTCAACACACCCAGTTGGCTGACTAACCCGCAGGTCTTTATCATGTGGGAGGAAACTGGAGCACTTGGAGGAAACCCTTGTGAATGCAGGGAGAACATGCAAACCACACACAGATAGCACCTGAAGTTGGGATAGAGCCTGGCGTCTCTGGAGATTCAAGGCAGTGACTCTATTAGCTGTGCCACAGTACGATTGTAGGCATTCCGTGCTCTCCCTTTTTAACTCTGAGAACGTAACCTGAGGCTTGCTTCTAACCTTTCTAAGCATTCCATCCATGTTAGTTTGTATTATCCAGCGTTCTCAGGATGTACACTCAATAGCCACTTTATAAGGTACACCTGTATACCTTGTTAATGCAAATATATAATCAGTTAATCACGTGGCAGCAACTCAGTGCATTAAAAACATGCAGACATGGTTAAGAGGTTCAGCTGTTGCTTAGACCAACCATCAGAAAGGGGAAGAAATGTAATCTAAGTTACTGCGACTGTGGAATGATTGTTGGTGCCAGATGGGGTGGTTTGAGTTTCTCACAAACTGTTGATTTCCTCGAGTGTTTACAGACAATGGTGTGTGAAAAACAAAAAAAACCACAGTGAGCAGCAGTTCTGTGGGTGAAAACACCTTGTTCATGAGAGAGGTCAAAGAAGACTGGCCAAACTGGTTCAAGCTGACAGGAAGGCGACAGTAACGTATTACAACAGTGGTGTATAAAAGAGCGTCCCTAAATGCACATGTCAAACCTGAAAGTGGTTGGGCTACAGCAGCAGATAACTACAAACATACGCTCAGTGGGCACTATTAGCTACGGGAGATGACTAATAAAGTGGTCACTGAGTGTACTTTGGCGGTTGAGTCTTACTCACATTGCATCATTTCAGTTTGCCCAATTTGCCGAAGCTGGAGAGCCTCATACTCGTGTTTTTAATGCATTGGACTAATGAAAATTTGTTGTGTCATGGGTGCTGCTCAGGGGAGGTGCAGCATGTATGACGGGTAAGGCCCTACCCGAATCACAATATTGTGGGAATTGCAGATGATGTAAAGTCAGATCTGCTGCACTGTCTGGCCTCCACTTCAACTACTCTTAAGGTCTGTTGTCTCTCTGGTCCTAGACTCTTTCTGCAGCAGACCCCATGAATCAAAACAGTCAGATCCTGGCTTTGGAGCACTGAAACTGCAAAGCACCAAGGAGCCTTAGTTCAGGAATAGCTATTCCCCTACAATCAACCATCTACCCGCTGAACCGTATGGATAACTTCACTCACCACTGAACTGATCCCACAACCTATGGACTCACTTTCACTTTTATATAATTCGTGTTCTCAGTATTATTTATTCACTTTTACTTTTGTATTTGCACAGTTTGTTGTCTTTAACATGTTGGTTGTTTGTCAGCCTTTGCGTGTAGTTTTTCCATTTATTCTGTTGTATTTCTTTGTTCTACTCATCGAGATAGTGCCACCATGGTTCCATGGTGATTTTTGTTAAGCGGCTGTCTGCAGGGGGACAAATTTCAGAGTTGTATTCTGTATACATACTTTGATATTAAATGTACTTTGAATTTTTGAATGCCAGCAAGGAAATTAATCTCAGGGTAGTATATGGTGACACTTTGATACTAAATTTACTTTGACCTTTGAGGTGTGCATTTATTTTTTGAAAGAAAATGAGGGTTACTGAGGCAAAACAATCCACAGGAGGAACTTAATGTTTTTAAGACAACTCTGTCTTATTAGTGTTTCTTTATTATTGTCACAGAAACCGGAGACATTGCCATCCAGATTATGGCGTACATAATAATCAAAATAGTACAAAGAAAGCAATGTAGAATATGCTGCTGCAGTTATCGAGCAGGTTGACAAGGTTGGAAAAAGGCACTGCCTCATTCTCCTCCCCTCTCCCCTCCTGCCTGTAATGCTGCAATGGAGGGTCCTCTATCTCTAGTGGTGTCCAGGGCTTCCTTCGTCATGTCATTAACTCTGTTTTCACTACTGTTAATCATGCAGGTCCTGGGTTGAGACTCAGCAATGCTGTCACACTCGGAAGTAGAAGGATTTTTCATTGCAGTTTCCATTACAGTTTTGTCTTGCCAGTCAGGGTTGCTAGCCCTGAGCTGAGCCCCTGATCCTGGAGGACTGGTGGATCGCTCTTAGTCTGGCCTCAAAACTTTGACCTGTTTGGCATGGGTGACCCTGCCGAGAGCCAAAGCATAAAGCCGACTGCAGCCAACATAGCTCAACAGAAGCACGCAAGCCTCCGAACCATGACAAGTTGGTGATCCTTTTGCAAGGACGATCTAATGCACATCTTTTTTAAAACTTGAGCTATTTAAGTACAAATAGCAGCATTGTTTCCTGTATATTCATAGTAAAATTACTGTGGTTTCTTTGTGTAATAGAAAGTAATGAATGACAATGCAAATTATTGTACATTCATACCGAAGCTCCAATGCCAGTTGTCTCTGTGGATTTTGACAGGTTGTTTATCATCGTATTTTCTTTGCACCCACATTTATATTACAACTAAGCAGAAACCTTGAAGGAGTAACATGCCCCACTGTATTTCCATACAACGGATAGAAACTCAGGCATCTGTAATCGTGTAATATGTGTACATTGCTGCTAAACAGATTAGTGTACTCGGAATTATGTCTCCAAATTATATATAAATGCTAAAATGTGGTAGGTCAGTAATTGAGATAAATTATAACATACCACTATAGTGGTGAGCTTCTCTACAAATCAGTTTGTAAATGCAGAATTCCCTATACCAACTTGCTTGCACAATCTTCCGCAGATGACAACAACTCTAATAATATCAATATAATTATCTCCAAGTCTTCAAAACAACTTCAAAAGGGGTGACCAGTGATCAGTGATTAATGTTCAATTCTGTACTGCAGTTTGAATCAAAATTGACTAATTCACAAAAAGGGTCATAAATTCAATCTGTATCCATCCTGCATTGTGCTAGGTAGATTTTGTGACAGGTTGGTGTGTATATATACATATGCACTCAGTGGCCACTTTGTTAGGTATCTCCTTGACATGTACGTTCAGAGATGCTCTTCTGCACACCACCACTGTAATGTGTGGTTATTTGAGTTACTGTCACCTCTCTGTCGGTTTCAACCAGTCTGGCCGTTCTTCTTTGGCTTATCTCATTAACAAGGTGTACTCACTCACAGAACTGCTGCTCACTAGATTTTTGTTTTGTTTTTTGCACCATTCTCTGTAACCTCTAGAGACTGCTGTGTGTGGGGAAAATCCCAGAAAATCAGTAGTTTCTGAGATATTCAGCCACCCTGTCTGGCACCAGCAACCATTCCAAAGTCAGTCACTTAGATCACATTTCTTCATTTTGGTGTTTGCTCTGAAGAATAACTGAACCTCTTAACCCTGTCAGCATGCTTTTCTGCACCGACTTGCTGCCATGTGATTGGCTGATTAGATATTTGCCTTAATGAGCAGGTGTACAAGTGTAGCTAATAAAGTGGCCACTGAGTTTAATCTGTTAAAAGCCCTTAGAGACAAGAATGATACAGTCAAAGGTGAGTTTGTTGTCACATGACCAAGTGTATACGCGTAGGGACGATGAAAAGCTTGCAACAGACAGTGCATTAGTAAAAGTGCACGATAATTTGCATTGTCTTCTATCACTTTTTCGTACTATTTAGAGGGGAATTGAAAATTACTCAGTTATAACTTATGCTTCCAGTAATTCCTCATGCAACCCTGCTGTTCTTGAGGTAGTAAGTCGGTGGAATTCATTGTCACAGATGGCTGTGGAGGCCCAGTCATGGGTATATTTAAGCAAAATTTGGTGGGTTCTTGATTAGTAAGAGTGTCAAAGGTTACGGGGAGAAAGCAGAAGAATAGGGGTTAAAAGGGAAAATAAATCAGCCATAATTGAATGGTGGAGTAGACTTGATGGACTGAATGGCCTAATTCTGCTCCTATGTCATATAAATAATGAGAAGGGTAGCAACTCAAAGAACTCCTACCTGTGGACCACCCACCACCTCCCCGGAAGAGTCGACTGGTCTCATCACCTACCTCAGAATGCACAGAACCGGAGTGAAAGCTAACCAGCACCAACTATAAAGTGCTTCTTGGATCGTCCTCCACAACAATGCTTTCTGGGCCTTCTGGGCTGCTGCTTTTTTCTGGTTTTAGTGAGCGAAACTCTTGTTGATACACGACCATAAAATGAGTCCCCCTTTGTGCACTGCACCCAGCTGTGTGCCTGTCAGAATGCAAAGTAAATCTTTCAAAGGAGACATGCTTTAACAGGCAAGAAAGTCAACTACAAAGTTCTGGTTGGGCTCTTTCAACACCTTTTGAACATGAAATGATTTTGATGCAGTGATTTTTTTTTAAAAGCAACTGCATACTGCATGAAGCCCAAACCATTATGACAGATTTTATATTCTTCAAATTCTAAGCAAATTTTTGAGGCTTCAAAGCTGTCGCTCAATTATTAATGATTTGACCACACACAGTATGCCAAGAATAGCTGTAATTATATTTTAATTTAACATTTAGGATATGCAACCTAATGTATTCGTCAGAACTTTGGCGTAGTTTGATCCTTACAATCTTTATTTGCTAGCATCTGAGAGTCTCAGGCAAAATTTATAATGTTTTAAGTTAAGAATGTCATTGTTCTTGACATTCAGATACTGAGGTAGAGCACATTTTACCAAAGAGGTTTCCTTGATTTAAGCCTGTGTCAGTTTGTTGAGCAATCTCTACTTAGTGTCCGTGATTTCAAATTTCCTGATGGTGAAGTAAAGGATACAGAACTCAGAAGAGGTTTGGGGGCCTGGTCTATATTGTGTTATTACTGCAGTGTAAAGGAGGTGCAAGAACTACTGTCTTGTGAAAGTAGATGATCTTTTTCCAGATGAAATACGTTCATATTTTCTTGCTATATTGCAGCCTCAGTCAACAACAAAAAAGATACAGCAATCTTTGTTTCTTTGTGATTTCTTGTTTGGCCATTCCAACCTCCTTCAACATGTCTAAAGTTTAACTATTTATATGAATCTTGATATTGTTTCTTTATGGTTTCCTTTACAGCGCCAATGATTGGAAAGTCAGTGTTCAATTTTCACCACTGTCTGTAAGGAGCACTGCATATTGCCACTGGAAGCATGGTGACATTTGCAGGCTGCCCCCAACACAACCTCACACTATGTTGTTCATTGACATGAATGATGTGTTTCACTGTATGTTTTGATGTTTCAAAGTACATGTGACAAGTAAAGCTAATCAAATCTTTAATCTTCAGCAGAAGAGTTGCTGATTTAATTTTTCCTTTACATAGATACGTGCTTCCAAGCTTAAATCTAACGCTCCATTTCATGATGTATTCTAACCAGTGGAAGTAATTGATCTCGGTCAATCCTGACAGTTCCACTCAAGTAAGTGAAGGACTGAGAAGCCTGCAGACCAGAAAGAACTTCGGTCTGCAAATCAGTGAATTCGAATGTATCGAGGACAGTGGAAGCAGACAGACCAATTGCCTTTGTTCTTGCCATAAGGGAGGAGATGGAGGCTGCCATTTTATGAAGAGTTTTCCATTTTGAACTTAAGTTGCTTGGCTTGATCAGTGTTTTAAAGTTGACACAATGAAGCTTCAGGTAATCTGCTGAACTAGGGATCATTTCCAAATAAAGAAGTTATTTGTGAAGTGTTCTTTGGTTGGATATAACATTCAGGTTTGTGAATGGTGTGGTCTGTATCTGTTTGCGTGATTAAAGCTGGTTGCTGATTGAAAACGAAGAGTCATAAATTACCGATTGTCACTTGCTGGGAAGAGGGCAATAAATTAATGCTGGCCTGGAGCAGAGCCAATAAAAAGGTGTTAACAGTCAGACACATGACCTACAACCAATGACACTAGAAGGCAAACACGAGGAAATCTGCAGATGCTGGAAATTCAAGCAACACACACAAAATGCTGGTGGAACGCAGCAGGCCAGGCAGCATCTATAGGAAGAAGCACAGTCGACATTTTGGGCCCAGACCCTTCGTCAGGACTAACTGAAAGAAAAGAAAGAAAGAGATTTGAAAGTTGAATGCAATATTTGAATTGGTAAGAAATGAGTATAAAAGCAGAGGTCTTCACATACAAAGCAGTGATAACTTTGAAGAATAACCATCGCGGGTACAAATGTGAATAATCCAGTGTGGAACACGTGGAGAGTGAATCAGGACTACGAGGAATGCCTGGTCAGCGTAGACTCCTTTGTCCGGGTAATACCTTTGCTATTATTTGACTATTCAGGAGAGCCAGGGAAACTAAGCGAGTAAGCACATAACATATTTAGTGTATAAATTCATGTACTTTGTTAGCTTAGACAATAAAGGTACTTGTCGGTAATATAGATTCTGTCTGTACCTCACTGATCATTAGTACAAGGAGTAATTCTTATAACATCTCTTTGTCATAGTAAAGGGAAAATTTATCATGGAAGGTACATGTAAAAGGAGGGTATTGTGAGATATGGACCATGTGCAAAATATGGGATGTTTGGATTGGTATTTAGCACATACATGGTGAGCCAGAGTGTTCCTGTGTATTTGGTCAAAGTCTTTGAACGGACGCATAGCCAAGATGATTTTAACGGAGTACTTAAAGTTAGGGGCATTGAATTTTCAGGCAGGGTGTTCCAGAGGCACAGCCTCTGATGTCATAACTGCCAAGGGTTGTTTCAGAGCCAGGTCTTGGAGGAATGCTGAACTCTGAGGGTTCTTTGCTGTGAAGAGGTGTAAGACCACAGAACATCTGGATCAGAAATTAGAATAGATTTGCTGGATCACACGCTGTTTTGGTCAGCAAACAGAAGTGGTGGATGTCATGGAGTGACACAGTAGGGAAACAGGCCCTTTGGCCCACTGAATCCATGTCCATCGTCTGCTCTTCCCACCAACACATCAATTCTCCCAAATTCTCACATAGTCCATTTAGTCCAGTCTGTTTGTGTTGTAAAATGAATATTTATTATTACTTTAAAAAAAACTACTGACCTCAATGTTCAATATGCTTTGACATTGTTTATAATTGGTCAGGAATTAAAGTTTTATACCTGATGTGTGGTGATAACCACACATTTTGTTGTATTCTTTTGTAAGTTCTAGACTTCCTGAAGTTGTGAAGATGCTATCGTTATCTGAACCACCCAATTATCATCGTTAAGTTTTGATTCTTGATGAATTGTGTCAGCTGAGAATGAGTTGAAAGTTTGTCCTGAGTCTTCCAGTCCAGAAATTTCACAACAGAAACCAGCCTGGGACTGTCTGTGATGCAGGTTGTAAACACGCAGTTCGGTGGTTACAGCTTCACTGGTTGTTACAGCTTTCCACCACTGAGGGGCAGTGTTGAGTTTCAGATGGGTAATTGTGAGCAGCTCCTGGTTTCTGCCTACATTACAACGTCTCTAAATTTGCTGAATACCTGCTTTCTGTAACAATTTTCACAACTGCTTATTCTCTGCAATTCAGTAGTTGATACATGGGTGCAGTACAGAAAATAATCTGCAAGAGACATTGTGGTATAACCATAGTACACAGAAAGTACAGCACAGGAATAGGTCCTTCAGCCCACAATGTTGTGCTGACCTAATTAAACGCCTCACTAAACTAATCTCTTCTGTCTACCCATTCCCATATCTCTCCATTTTGTGCACATTCATGTACCTATATGAATGCCTTTTAAACACTTCTATTGTGCTTGCCTCCTCTGCCACCCTGCAGCACATTCCAAGTATCCACCGCTCTTCTTTTAAAAAATTGCCCCACACGTCTCAATTGAACTGAGCTCCCCACTTATCTCATCCTTAACATATTAGACATTTTGACCCTAGGAAAAAGATGCTGTCAAGTCTTTGCCACTCATAATTTTATAAACCTTAATCAGGTCTTTCCCTCAGCCGCTGCCGCTCCAGAGAAAACAACCCAAGTTTGTCCAACCTCTCTATTTTAGGCAGCATCCTGGTGAATCTCTTCAGCACCCACTCCAAAGGCTGTAAACCCTTCCAGTAATAGGGCGGCCAGAACTGGATGCTATGCTCCAAGTGTAGCCTAACTAGACTTTGAGAAAACTGCAACACTCTTGGCCCAGAATGTTGAATGTTTTTTTCCCTTCCACATATACTGTCTGACCTGCTGAGTTCCTCCAGCATTTTGTACGTTGCTCTAAATGAACACAATTGGCTGAGATCAGAAAAGCTGGACTGGTAAGTTGCTACAAACTAGTGCGGATCATAGATAATTTTGGATCTGAGTTCGATTTGTACTGCAGGTTCCAAACATGATGGACCTCGGAATGCCAGACCGGAGTTTCCATCTGTATGTAGATTCAGTGTTAATGTAACAAGGTGCAGTATTTCAGGGTGCAAGTGTAGGGAGTAGCTACACAGAAGCCAAACTGGTTTGCTTATCTGAATACCGACAAGACTTATCCACTTCAGACCTTTCAGCTTCCCAAGTGCCTACCTTCTCCTTTGTAATAGCAACTGCGCTCAATTCTGCCCCCTGACACTAATGAATTACTGGCATACTGCTCATGTCTTCCACAGTGGCGTTGCGGTTAGCGCAGCACTACTGTAGTTCAGGAGTTAGATGTTCAATTTCAGCACCAACTAAGAAGTTTGTACTTTTTTCCTGTGACCACGTTGGGTTCCTCTGGGTGCCCTGGTTTCCTCCCACAGTCCAAAGACATACCAGTTGGTAGTTTAATTGGTTGTTGTAAATCGTCCTGTGATTAGGCTAGGGTTGAATAGGTGAGTTCTGGGCAGCACACCAGAAGGGCCTATTCCGAGCTGTATCTTTAAATAAAATAAATAAATAAAATCCTGGCAAATGTATGTGCCAAAGTTTAGGCATTATTTCATTTTTGTGAAAACATTTAAGTTGAGTTGCTGTCCATGACATCAACATTCAGGCAGATATTTTTTTTAACAGTTTTATTTTCAAAATTTCACCCTCTCTGGGATCCAAGCCAAGATGACAGATGAAGATTGATAGATTATGGGATTGGTGCATGCTGGGGCAGACACTTGATGTGGGTCAGGGTTTCAGTCATTGTCACAACTCGTTGGCAATGAATAATGCAATGTAAACTCAGCTCTTGTTAAATGAAGAATTTCTCCTTAGTGCAGGGTGCACTCAAGCCAATCTGAAAAATATTATGTCATTTTTTTCCTTTGCTGAGGTTAATTGAACCCAAACATTTAGTTTGAAGCCAGGTTTTCTGTGACACTGATGCACATTCCCAAGCAAAACTGAAAGCCGGATTCTTTCAGAAGGTGATTAAAGATCTGTGGTAAATTGATAGCTCACCTGAATGAGTCATCTGCTAAAATATTACATCAGCTGTACCTTCCAGTCTTGGCAAACTGCAGGGTTTCACCCCAAGAACATAAGGCAGAATTAGGCCATTTGGCCCATTGAGTCTGCTCCACCATTTGATCATGATGATCAGTCAAAAGCGTATCAATCTTTGTCTTAAGCATACCTAATGAATAGGCCTACACAGCCCTCTGTGACAACAAATTCCACAGTTTCACCACCCTCTGGCTGAAGAAATTTCTCATCTCACTTTTAATGGGATGTCATTTTATTAGACCATAAGATAGATAGATAGATAGATAGATACTTTATTCATCCCCATGGGGAAATTCAACTTTTTTCCAATGTCCCATACACTTGTTGTAGCAAAACTAATTACATACAATACTTAACTCAGTAAAAAATATGATATGCATCTAAATCACTATCTCAAAAAGCATTAATAATAGCTTATTAAAAGATATATATAAAAGATGAGACATAGGAGCATAATAGGCCATTTGGCCCATCAAGTCTGATCCACCAATCCATCATGGCTGATTTATTTTCCCTCTCTCTCTAACCTTTGATGCCCTGACTATTCAAGAACCTATCAACCTCCACTTTAAATGGACCCAGTGACTTGGACTCCACAGTGCTCCGTGGTAACGAATTCCACAGATTCAGCAGCCTCTGGCTAAAGAAATTTCTCCTCATCATTTATAGCTTCCCATCAGAGATCAGTGCGACTATTGGTGCAGTTACATAAGTTGAACTGTGAGCAGAATATTGAGATCTCAGCTGAACAGTGGCACATCCAATGGAAATCCATCTTTTGAATCCTATGTAATACATAGAGTGCAGAAGCGATTTACCAGGATGCTACCTAGACCTGAGGATATGTCGAGCAAGCTAAGGCTTTTCTCTTTGGCATGGAGCAAGAGAGAAGACTTTGTAGAGGTGTACAAGATGAATAGAGGCATAGATAGTAGATAGCCCGGGGTGGAAATAGCTAGTACTGGGGGCATAATTTCTTTACACAAAGTGGTGGATATGTGGAACGCCATGTCGGGTGGTGGTGGAGTTTTAAAAAAACCTCTTCGATAGGCACATGGATGATAGAAAAATGGAGGGCTATGCAAGAGGGATTAGATTGATCTTAAAGTTGGTTAAAAGATTGACACAACATTGTGATCTGAAGGGCCTGTGCTGTGCTGTATGGTTCTTTTTCCTATGAATTAAATGACACTACAAAGGACTATTTAATATAGAAATGTTTTCTGGTGGTTAATGATGGAAATAATTTTTTTTAAATTAAGCATGATGCAATATATCAGATACCAGTGGCTTTAGGACTGTTGAAAGGAACACAGTGGTTTCATCAGACAGGATATTCCAGTTACATCACTGACAGCTTAAACCAGTTCATTAGCAGCAATATAAAAGAAAGATGGATTGCTGCAAATGTGTTTAGATCTTAATAATTTGAATAAAGCTATAAAAAGGAAGCATTGTCTGTTGATAAAGATGTAGTGGATGCCAAAAAAATTTCCAATTCAAGTTGCATGATATGAGTTTGAACATCTGTGCTTTAAGGTTATCATATTTTCCCACTTATCATTTGATGGAAGCACAGGCAATCACTTCTGTGTCAGATCCTTTCAATATGAAAAATGCTCAAGTTTGTGGAAGATTTTGAGGGAAAAGAAGTTGTTGCTGATTAACTTACAGCTGTAGGTGTTGGAGGCAAGGTGGAAAAAATGATTCAAGTTCATCGTGAACTTTTGTCTCTGCCTTTCTTCATAAGAGGTGAATGCGGAGTGATAACACAGAACAATTTTTTTTTGAAAGTGTTACTTTCTCAGAAATTTTTTGTGATCGACCATATCAGACTTTTTGTATCAAGTAGGAATTTGGAGAAACAAGGAATTAACTTTTATGAATATTGCATAATGGAGCTGACGTGCTGCAGTAGTTCAACTAAGCTAAAGCTGGGGTTTTTTTGATGATTTTCGTTTGTACTCAGTGTCTGAGGCTCCTCGCTAAAGTGTCCAACAATAATCAGCCAGCGTTGATGGATTCCAGTTGCCCTGATACCATTTCTCCATGACAACAATGTCCTGGTGAAACCTTTCACCGTGCTCATCACGGGCAACACCAAGATTTGCAGGGAAGAAGTCTAAATGGGAATGTAGAAAATGAATCTTTAGTGCCATGTTCCACTTCATTGTTTTATATGCTTGAAGCATGTTGTCAACCAGCTGCATGTAGTTTGGTGCTCTATAAATGCCAAGAAAATTTTCAGTAACATCTTTGAATGCCTTCCATGTGATTTTCTCCAGTCCCACTAGAGGTTCTTCGAATTGCCTGTCATTGATGACCTGTTCGATTTGTGGACCGACAAAAATGACTTCCTTAATCTTAGCATCAGTTATTCTGACTTGAATTATGATGTAAGATAACAAATATAGGCAATTTTTTAAAAAAATGGTGTTTGATAGGGATATGCCAGGGTGATATTTATGATCAGCAGCCTAAAATCAATAAAGTACACTGAAAAGTACTCAGGAAGGAAAATTTTTGTTGTCCAATGTAATTATTAGTTGTAATATATCAATGTAACAAAACTTTTCACTGCTTCTTGGTACCTGTAACGAAAAAATGTGTTGCTGCATATATAGAGATTCGCTGAAAAGCTTTATTTGCATGCCATGCAGACAGGTTATTCCATACATAACTATAGCAGAATACAGAATCAAAGATCAAGTTTATTCACTCTATAGATTTACATGTATTAGGAATTTGTGATAGTGTGTTGGTCAGTGTGCAACATGCAAAAAACACAACATCCAATATTAAGAATAAAGAATTATTAAAAGTAAAATTAGAGGTTAAAGTAGATATGGAATCAAATATGCATAAATACATAAATATCAGCATATATTTACAGTCTAAACAGTTTTATAAAAAGTAGTTTAAAGAGTTTACAGTTTATTAAATGGGGTAATAGATAGGGCGGGGTTAACTAGAATCGAGAAGGGACAGGAGCTTAAAAACATACACTCAGGATTTTAGGAACAACTTCTTCCCCCCCGCCATTAGATTTCTGAACAGTTTATGAACACCGCCTCATTATTTTGTTCTCTTTGTAATTTTTTTTTGTATTTGTTGTTGTAACTTCTTGAATTTTTAAAGTAAGTGTTGCACTGTAGTGCAGCAAGTTTCACGACATGTGTTAGTGATATTAATTCTGGTTCTGATTCTCTTGGAAAGTGCAGTGCAGCTAAACAGTTAAGGGACAAGGTCCATGATGAGGTCAACTTAAGAAATCTTATAACAGCAGAGCAGAAGCTTGCTAATACCTGTTCTGAAGTTTTTCTTTTTTCTGCCCGATGAGAGGGAGAAGAAGAGTGGGAAGGGTCTTTAGTTATTAATGACTGCTCTGCTGGGGCTGCGGGAAGTGAGACAGTGTCAGTGAAGAGGAGGTCACTTCTGCGTCCCATCCACAACTCTGCCATTTCTTGTGGTCCTGGGCAGAGCAGTTGCCGTTCCAAGCTGTAATGCATCCAGATAGGATATGTTTTGTGGTGCATCTGTAAAAACTGGTGATATTAATAAGGATGAAGTGAAAACGTGGATCAAAGTGTTCTTTCTCTGAACATATTGCTGCTGGCTGAGGACTAAACAAAAGTTATATCAGATTTGGATGTGCCAGCACTGACAGGTGGCAGAAATCCAACATTTGTTGAGACTTGCTCAGAATCAGAGTATGATTCTCCCTCGTCCACCATACGAGGGGAAGACATCCACAGATCTAACAGGGAGAAATTCAGAGTGGTTCGTAAATAAAAGTATTGAGTACAAGAGTTGGGATGTTAATGGTGAAGTTGTATCAGATGTTGGTGAAGCCTAATTTGGAATATTGTGTGCCATTTTGGTCAGTACAGAGAAAATCTACAAGGATATTGCCAGGACTGGAGTTATAAGGTAAGATTAAATAGGTTAGAACTTTATTCCCTAGAACATAGAATGAGGAGAAACTTGATAAAGATGTGCAAAATTGAGGAATGTAGATAGGGTAAATGCAAGTTAGCTTTTTCCACTGTGAAATAACCATAGGTCATGGGTTAAGGGTGAAAGGTGAAATGTTTAAGGAGAACATGAGGGGGAATTTCTTAACTCAGGGTGGTGAGAATGTGGAACGAGCTGCCAGCACAAATGGTGGATTTCAATGTTTAAGAGAAGTTTCAGTAGTTACATGGATGGGAGGGGTATGGAGCGCTGTGGTCCGGCTGCAGTTTAGATGGGTCAGCATGGGCTAAATGGGCAGAAGGTCCTGTTTCTTTGCTATAGTTTACTGTGATTCTATGACTTATTAAAGTTACTCTATGCTTCAACCTTCAATGTGCAGAAATAGTTCATACAAGAGGGCATAATTTTAAGGTGATTGGAGAAAAGTATGGGGGGGATGTCAGAGGTAGTTTTTTTTAAAGAGTGCTGGGTGTGTGGAACATGCTACCAGGAGTGATGATAGAGACGGATACATTAGGGACATTACTGGTGCTGTGAGGAAGTGGCTCCACTTGATGTAACATTTACTGAAGAATAATTTGGTGATGAGGTCTGGCACCCAGTGCCTGAAACAATGGTGGTACATTTATAAAGTAGCTGGAGGTGAGTTCTATTGCTGTGACTCATCAGTCTATCCCTATGGCTCCTTGGTTGACACCAACAGAGGCCAAAAGACCTCATGTACTGTAAAATGTTCTACTACAAGTGTAAATAAACCTTAATATTTGACTTAAATATCAATAGGGTGCTTTCTGTATGTGTCAACAGTGCCAAATTTAAGTATACAATATCCCAAGAGTAAAGATCTGATCATCCATTCGTAAAAGATCCCTGTTTGATAGCAAGGGGGTTGTATTTTTTGGCTCCAATATGGGAAACAAAATACAATAGTCAATATCCATGCAAGACTACACGAGAAGTCTCGGAATATAATTTAATTATATATTATGAAACACACACCCATTCAGCAGTGTTTCTGTCTCAGATCTTTACACATTTTTAAATTTCCTTTTAACGCCTTTGGCTGTTGAATTCTAAGCTGACATATCTTGTCTTTATCACCTCTTATATGAAGCAGAAAATTGTAATTTTCTTTGTATAAAAGCAGAGCATAAAAATGTAAATTTAATGACTTGGAAGCAAGGAAACTACAATCAAAGTGTGTTTGTAGATAGGGTTATAGGAAAGAATGGCACAAAAATAGGCCCTTCAGCCTATCTAGTCTGTGCTGAACCATTTAAATTGCGGACTCCCATCAACCTTTACTGGGCCTATAGTCCTCCATACCTCTTCCATGCATGTACCTATCCAAACTTTGAAATCAAGCTCGAATGCGCCACTTGTGCTGGACGTTGGATGTGCAGGTGGGAATGTGCTTGTCAGTGCAACTTCTCACTTCTGGAGAGGTTTGTTGGAATGGGAGGTGAACTATGGGGTCTATAAGAGCTCTGAATAACACCTTTTAATTTCTAAGCATCTTTAATGTTGCAGAACACCCCATGACACTTCACAGTTAACTAATAGCTTCTTCTTGGGCCTTTAAAGGGGATATTGGGCATAGATAGGGTGGAGAATCATGATCTCTTTCCAGGGGTAGAAATGTCAAAAACTAAAGGAGGTGCATTTCAGGTGAAAGGAGGTTAGTCCAAAGGAATGTGCAGGGGAAGTTTGTTTATTCTGCAGAGTAGTGGGTGCGTGGATTCGACTGCTCGGGAGTGGAGGAAGCAGACACGATAGTTCAAAGTAAATTTATTATCAGAGTACATGTATGTCAGCATCTATAACCCGGCAATTCATTTTCTTGCAGGCGTACACAGTAAATCCAAAAAAACACAATAGAATCAATGAAAGACTACATCCAGCAGGACAGACAAGCAGCCAATGTACAGAGGACAAGCAACTGAGCAAATGCAAAATTATAAATCAATAAATATTGAGAACGTGAGCTGACGAGTCCTTGAAAGTGAGTCCAAAGGTTGTGGGAGTGGTTCAGTGATGGGGTGAGTGAAGTTATCCCCTCTGGTTCAGACACATGATGATTGAGGGGTAATAACTGTCCTGAACCTAGTGGTGTGAGGCCTAAAGCTCCTGTACCACCCTCCTGTTGGCATCAGCGAGAAGAGAGCATGACCTGGGTGGTGGGGGTGCCTGATGATGGGTGCTGCTTTCCCACGACAATGCTCATTTAAATCATTTAAGAGGTTGTTAGACGTGACTATGCAGGGAATGGAGGGATATAAGATCATGTACAGGCAGAAGAAAATTAGTTTGATTCAACATCAACATTCAACATCCTGTGCTGTGCTGTGCTGTTCTATGTTCTAAGATAAGTTTAGGGAACATAGAAACATAGAAAACCTACAGCACAATACAGGCCCTTTGGCCCACAATGCTGTGCCAAACATGTACCGTAGATTCCGGACTACAGAGCGCACCTGATTAAAAGCCGCAGGCTCTAATTTTAGAAATAAAATCAATTTTTTAATTGTAAAGGCCGCACCGGATTTTAGGCCGCACCGCTACTTTTAAATATACATACGTATCGGTAACACAAATTACGTTGCATATACTTTTTTACTGAACAGCACGAACAACATTCCAATATCTCCTAGCGACTGGTAAAAATATATATACTGCAGCCTACCAGGAAAGGTTATTGATCGACTTTAACTTAAAAGCAGCGTTTTCGCTCGGGTCTAATCGGGTCTGACGCGCTTGCGCAATGCGATCGGGTCTAATCGGGTCTGACGCGCTTGCGCAATGCGATCGGGTCTGACGCGCTTGCGCATTGCGATCGGGTCTAATCGGGTCTGACGCGCTTGCGCAATGCGATCGGGTCTAATCGGGTCTGACGCGCTCGGGTCTTGCTTTTCTTCGAGTATTTTCCATGTTGATGAGGGTGAGTACAAATGACTGATTTACAATAATTTAATTGTGAAAGTGCGCTTGATTTATCGTACAATTCCATTGGACCTCTGTGAACTACTCATCAATTTTATTGGTCTACTGTTACGAGGCAAAATGTTTACGAGGCGGCATGAAAAAAATCCATGTATTAGCCGCTCTGGATTATAGGCCGCAGAGTTCAAAGCTGTTCAAAATGTGGGAAAAAAGTAGCGGCTTATAATCCGGAATCTACGGTACTTACATTAAAAATTACTTCAGGGTACCCATAGCCCTCTTCTTCTAAGTTCCATGTACCTATCCAGGAGTCACTTAAAAGACCCAATCGTGTTCGCCTCCACCACTGTTGCTGGCAGCCCATTCCACGCACTCACCACTCTCTGCGTTTTTTAAAAAAAAAACTTGCCCCTGACATCACCTCTGTACCTACTTCCGAGCACCTTAAAACTGTGCCCTCTCATGTTAGCCATTTCAGCCTTGAGAAAAAGCCTCTGACGATCCACACAATCAATGCCTCTCATCATCTTATACACTTCTCTCATCCTCTGTCACTCCAAGGAGAAAAGGCCAAGTTCCCTCAACCTAAGGCATGCTCGCCAATCCAGGCAACATCCTTGTAAATCTCCTTTTCACCCTTTCTGTAGTTTCCACGTCCTTCCTGTAGTGAGGTGACCAGAGCTGAGCACAGTACTCCAAATGGGGTTGACCAGGGCCCTATATAGCTGTAACATTACCTCTCGGCTCTTGAACTCAGTCCCACGATTGATGAAAGCCAATGCACCATATGCCTTCTTAACCACACAGTCAACCTGCACAGCAGCTTTGAGTGTCCTATGGACTCGGACCCCAAGATCCCTCTGATCCTCCACGCTGCCAAAGTCTTAACATTAATACTATATTCTGCCATCATATTTGACCTACCAAAATGAACCACCTCACACTTAATCAACACACACAAAATGCTGGTGGAACACAACAGGCCAGGCAGCATCTATAAGAAGAAGCACTGTCGACGTTTCGGGCCTGGCCTGCTGTGTTCCACCAGCATTTTGTGTGCGTTTGAATTTCCAGCATCTGCAGATTTCCTCGTGTTTGCACCTCACACTTATCTGGGTTGAACTCCATCTGCCACTTCTCAGCCCAGTTTTGCATCCTATCGATGTCCCGCTGTAACCTCTGACAGCCCTCCACACTATCCACAACACTCCCAACCTTTGTGTCATCAGAAAATTTACTAACCCATCCCTCCACTTCCTCATCCAGGTCATTTATAAAAATCACAAAGAGAAGGGGTCCCATAACAGATGCCTGAGGCACACCACTGGTCACTGGCCTCCATGCAGAATATGACCCATCTACAACCATCTACAACTGCCTTCTGTGTGCAAGCCAGTTCTGGATCCACAAAGCAATGTCCCTTTGGATCCCATGCCTCCTCACTTTCTCAATAAGCCTTGCATGAGGTACCTTATCAAATGCCTTGCTGAAATCCGTATACACTACATCTATTGCCCTTCCTTCATCAAAGTGTTTAGTCACATCCTCAAACAATTCAGTCAGGCTCGTAAGGCATGACCTGCCTTTGACAAAGCCATGCTGACTATTCCTAATCATATTATGCCTCTCCAAATGTTCATAAATCCTGCCTCTCAGGATCTTCTCCATCAACTTACCAACCACTGAAGTAAGCCTCACTGGTCTATAATTTTCTAGGCTATCTCTACTCCCTTTCTTGAATAAGGAAACAACATCTGCAATCCTCCAATCCTCCAGAACCTCTTCCGTCCCCATTGACGATGCAAAGATCATTGCCAAAGGCTCAGCAATCTCCTCCCTTCCTTCCCACTATAGCTTGGGCTACATCTCGTCCGGTCCTGGTGACTTATCCAGCTTGATGCTTTCCAAAAGCTCCAGCACATCCTATAGGAAGATATAGGAAAACCCTATAGGAAGAGACCAAGAAGGGGAGTGTACAGTATATATAGATGCTGCAGTGGGGCAGCTATTAGTCTTGTTGCTATAAAGTTAAATATCTTTAAAAATTAGCTTTATTTGTCATATACATAAAAACACATGGTGAAATGCATCAATGACCAACGTAATCCAGAGATGTGTTGAGGATAGCCCACAATTGTCGCCATGGTAGCGCTAACATAGCATGACCATAACTTACTAATCCAAACAATTGCATGTTTTTGGAATGTGGGAGAAAACCATAGCACTCGGAGGCAACTCATAGTCATGAGAAAAAAAATGTACAAACTCCTTACAGACAGAGGTAGGAATCGAACCCCAATCTTCTAGTCACGGTAAACCATTTTGCCAACAGCTGCTGTGCTTCATGTTGAGTTGCATTCTGACCATGGCTGCTGTCCTTGTGGAGTTTGCACGTGCCCCTCATGATCGAGTGTGTTTCCCACGGGCGTTGCAATGTCCTCCCATGTCCCAAAGATGTGCTAGTTGGATTGACTTCTGTAAATTGCCCCAGTCATGGTGTATGGCAAAATAATTGAGGTTTGGGGGGAAAGGGTTAGATGCTGGGCAAGTGAGAGAGAAAAAGTTGAAAGGAAATAGGTGGGTGAGTGGGACTGAGAGCTGGCATCAGCTCAATGGGCTAAATGGACTCTTGTGTGAAAAAAAAATTCAATACCAGAGCTCAGTGTTTTGGGCAGTCGGAGTAACTCAACCCAAATGATTTAATGATTGAAAAAGAGACTGGAATTTAGAAAACTCTGGATATATCAAAGGGCTTTAAGATTAGCAGAGATTAGATGGTGAGACAGGAGAAGTTTGTAACTGGAGTAATGTTTTTAAAAAAGACCTTTAATGTCAATCAAAATCAGGTTTAATATCATTGGTGTATGTCGTGAAATTTGTTGTTTTGTGGCAACAAAGCATTACAATACATGATAATAAAAACCTATAAATTGCAATGAGTATATATTACAGTATATAAAGATAAATAGTGCAAAAGGAGAGGAAAGATATAGTGAGATAGTGTTCCTGGGAAGGGAAATGAAGTGTCATAAAAGGAATGTAGGCCTTTTCTGGAGGTTTCTGCGTGTGTATAAACTATGTTCAGGTTGCATAGCATACCATCTGAAAATCAATAACCAAATAAAACACTTAAACTAGAAAACAAAGTCTGAACTCGCCAGCAAATAAAACTGAAACTTATCTTCCATCAACAGAGTAATTGAGAACCTAGTGTATATATTTTAATAGTAGAGGAGAGATGTCAGGGATTGGAACTCTTTCTGCCCCCATGCCATGCGTACCCTGAAGGTTTTAATTCAGGGGCACTGAAAAAGTCAAATTCAATTTTTGCTGCATGGTTTTATACCAGTGTTTAGGTGGATCACATTTCACCCATTTACAATTAGGCCCCTAGTTCATGATGAATGAATGTCAAATTTTGCTTTTATTAGTATTTTCCAGAAACTGTTTCCAATGTTTTGGGGCATTGAACCCCATGATTCTGGACTTTATCCAATGATCAGCTGGTTGTACAACACTTACATTGTGTAAACCAGGTACAGGGCAAACAGATCAATCCAGTCACATTCTCATGTTCTGCGTGCAATGCCCGTCAAAACCAAGGATACGTGGTGTACTTCCTGGACTGGCTGGTCAGCTCAGACCCGACCCTTCACCTACATTTGAGAAAGGAGCTGATAGTACACTTCATTCCCCAATGTGGCCTCCCCACTCTGCTCTCTACTACTACAATTACCACCTGTGTTTCTGGAGCTATGGAATTAGGATTAACCAACTGCAGACAATGTCTCAGCATCCATCTTGATCATGTCGTCTTTCAGACTAGAACGTACTGACCAGAATGGGCTCCTTATCTAAGAAAGGATATGTCAGCATTGGAGAAGAGGTGGTTTATGAGAATGATCCTAGAAATGAAAGGGTTTAATGTTCAACAGTTCCATTTAATCAGAGAATGTATACAACACATAACCTGAAATTCCTGTTGTTCGCAGACTTCCACAGAAACAGAAGAGTGCCCCAAAGAATGAGTGACGGTAAAAACGTTGGAATTCCTCCCCCCCCCCCCCCCCATGCACACAAGCAGCAGCGAAACAACAACCCTCCCCCTCCCCCACTTAGTTCAACAAAATACGCATCAGCACCCTCCACCCACCAGGCAAGCAATAGCAAAGCCCCCAAGGATGTACGAGGAGCATTTGATGCCCCGGGCCTATTCTTACTGGAGTTTAGCAGAATAAGGAGGAAGGGAATCTCATTAAAACCTACTGGATATCGAAAGGCCTAGATCAGGTGAGCATGCAGAGGATGTTTCCAATAGTGGGAGAATCTAGAACCAGAGGGCCTCAGAATGGAAGGATGTCTCTTTAGAGCAGGAGTTCCCAATATTTTTATCCAGGGATCCCAGGTTGGGCATCCCTGATTTCAAACAAAGATGAGGAGGAATTTCTTTAACCAGAGGGCTGTGAATCTGTGGAATTCATTGCCATGAATTGGCCAAGATATTGTGTACATTTAAAGCAGAGGTTGATAAGTTCTTGATTAGTAAGGGCATCAAAGGTTATGGGAAGAAGACAGGAAAATGGGGTTGAGAGGGTAATAAATCAGCCAAGACAGAATGGCAGAGCAGAATCGATGGGCTGAATGCCCTCATCTGCTCCTGTCTTATTATCTAATTTACACATAGTATTGTAATAATAACCACGTTTTTAGTAATGGTTGAAGGAGGAAATGTTGCTGTTACTTTCCTGTTCTTCCTTGAATTATTGCTGTGGGATCTACTACATACACCACAGTTTCTTTGGTTTATATCAAAGGCAAGATTGAAAAACTTAAGGCATAAGGAAGGAGATTTAAGAGGGTATCTCAGAGAGAATTTTTCTTAACCAATAAAAAATAGTTCCACCAGCAGAGGTGGTAGAATCAAATACAATTACTGCATTTAAGAGCTTTCAAGCACTTACATGGGCAAGGCATAGAAGGATACAGTCCTAATGCAAGCCAAATGGGGCAGTATAGTAGTCTAGTGGTTAGCACATTCACTTTAGCCGACTCCCTGTTCGTTTCCCAAGTTTCCCCGATGCTCTGGTTTCCTTCCACTTTTCAAAGGGGTACAGTTAGGGTTAGCATTAGTGAGTTATAGGTATTCTATTTTCAGTAGCGGTTTGTGTGACACTGTTACTGATAGCTTGGGGGAAGAAACTGACTTGACTTGAGTTTGTGCGACACTATTACTACTTAGGCCATCATACTTCGGAGTTCAATTCTGACGACGTCTGTAAGGAGCTCGTACATCATCCCAACAATACACATGGGCTTCCTCCGGGTGCTCTATTTACCTCTCACGGTCTAAAGGCGTACCAGTTAGCAGATTACTTGTTCATTGTAAATTGATTAGGCTAGTGTTAAATCGATTGTTTGCTGGGCAGTGCAGCTCGCTGGACCAGAAGAGCCTATCCTATGCTGCATCTCTAAATAAACACACGATCGGCTATCTCAGAGGCGAGAGTGCTGCCCACTGCTTCACAGGTGCCACATGCCCCACACTAATGTTTGCCACTAAGACCTGAATCAAGACCTTAAAAGAAGGATCATGGCTAATGATGGACTGTCATCACTACTCTGCTTCCTTCTAATAAGCCACAAGAAATCTAACACAACCATAATTAGCAAGTGGCAGCTGAAGTTTTTTATCATCAAGGCACTAATGGTCTATTATTTAGAAATGTCTTGGGATTAAGCAGATGAAGGCTTTGTTTTTAACTACCCCTCCAACAAGTTCTTCTCTCTTTCTGTTCCAGCTGAGCTTCATCAATGGGAATTAGCTGTTAATCTGATACCCTGGAATCTGTAGAAACATCTGCTTTGAGATACGAGACCTAGCCTTCAGATTCTGAGAATTTTAGAGTTCATATGGTTCACTTTTGAGGAAAAGAATCTGTATGCATTGTGATTGTAGTATCTGCTAAAGTGGTGTTTTGGGGGTGTTGAAATAACTTAATGAAGTGCGCAAAGTGTAGGACATATGTCAGTTTTGAAAGCTCAGAATTCACATGAGGGATCTAATTTATGAAAGCACTTTTATCCTACGTTGGTAACAATACTTTGATCTCTTAGCATTATAATTTAATATTCACAAAATGTTCAACTCAACCAGTCAGGCAGCATCCATAGAAATGAACATACAGTAGACATTTTGGGACTCCAGGGAATGGTCTCGGACTAAAACATCGACTGTTTGTTCATTTCCCTGAATGCTGCTTGATTTGCTGAGTTCCTCCGTCATTTTCTATGTTTTGCTTTGGATTTCCAGCATCTGCAAAATTTCTTGTGTTTATAATTTAATATTGTTTGCTTTTAAATAGTCTTGTTATTATAGAGTCAGCACTGAAGCAGGTGATTTGGAAACGGATCCATACTGACCAAGATGCTTTATCCAAGATCCCATTTGCCTGCATTTGGCTGTAACCTTTTCAACCTTTCCAATCCAAGTACCTGTCCAACACTCTTTTCAAGTTATTGTACCTGCCTTAACCACTTCCTCTGGTAGCTCATTCTACATAGATAGCAGCCTTTGTACAAATACGTTGCCCCTCAAGTTATTGAACTATCAAGTTGTTAGAAAGCATAAAACTACTAGCAGGGAAGAAAACCACTGGATTGTCATGAAAGTCTCTGGTCCATCCATGCCCTTTAGGGAAGGGAGTCTACCATGCAATTGTTAACTGCAGTTGGGGACAAGTAATAAATCAAAGTTTTTTTTTAGTCAAAGTACCTGTATGTCACCATATACTACCTTGAGATTCATTATCTTTGCAGGAAAATAAAGAAATGCAATATAATTTATGAACAGTTACAGAAACAAAGGCTGACACAACCAATGTGCAAAAAAAGACAAATTGTGCAAATAAATAAATACTGAGAACATGAAAGTGAGTCTGTAGGTTGTGGAATCAGTTGAGGTGAGTGAAGTTATCTAACATCATCCAGGAGCCTGAACTGGTCCTGAATCTGTTGGTGTGGGACTCAAGTCTCCCGTACTTCCTACCCGATGGCAGTAGCGAAGAGGGCATGGTCTGGATGATGGTTGCCCTTGGTGGATGCTGCAGTCTTGTGGCAGATTCCATGTAAGTGTGCTCAATTGTGGGGGCGTAGCCAGTGACATTCACATCCCATGAATGGAACACGTTAAGTATCTACTGAATTGACAGGTTAAATGGGAAAATCATAAGATAGCTCAAGTGTTAGTAATTACAAATTATTTTGTACTCCACGCATGATGCAGGCATCTTCTGTCATGTGGGAACTCGGTTTATGGCCTCATTTCTGACTTATGATCTGTTTGGCTTCTAAACCGTTCACAGGGCTAGAACCCTGTCGTAATACCTGAGCTTGGAGGGCTTGAAAGGACAAAAGAATCATAAAAGGTGAATGGGGAAGTTAAATTTAGAAGTATGGAGCGTTATAATATGTAATGTGAACTATTTATGAACCAAAAAATCTGCCTGTCAGAATCAGAATTCGGTTTATTATCACTGACATGTCGTGAAAATACTTGTTTTGCTGCATAAAAAGCTAAATTACAATAAGAAATATATATATATTAAAAATAAATTGAGCATATAAAGAGGAAAGAAGTGAGCTAGTGTTCATGGTTTGGTTTACTGTCCATTCAGAAATCTGATGGCAGAGGGGAAAAAGCATTTCCTAACACATTGAGTATCTCTCTTCAAACTCCTATACCTCCTCCCTGATGGTAGGACAGAAAAGAGGGTTTACAACATTGTCCCAGTACAGAAACAGAGAAATTAAATTCACAATGTGCTTACAACTGTATGATTCTAATAATAGTAATTATTAAACCCACATAGATCCTATTTATTCACAGCCAATGGTATTTATATTATAGTGCTATGCTTGGCTTGGTAAGTTGCAGTCTCTTTGGAGTTAGAAGCTTTTGCCAATGCTCTAAGCAGAAGGCTCCTTGTCCTTTGCCAGCCAGAATTTGTTTCTAAGGAAAGCAAAAAGTTAGCACCTCACCTCATGTCCAGACCCTTGAGTATCCCTCGGACAGTATCTGAAACTGGTGACTCAAAGCTAGTTGCGGGAGCTTGCTGCTGTGATTCCTCCAACTCAGCACTTTAAAAAGTACTTCATTGGCCACAAGGTGCTTTGGGATATCCTGTGTTTGTAGAAGATTCTTAGTTTCATTATTCATATTAGCACAAACTACAGCATCAACACCCAATAAAATGGACTTATGGAGCTCAAACTTGGAATGTACTATATATGAACTTCGTACATAGACACTCAGTGGCCACTCTATTAGATATCTCCTTCTGTTGTTGTAATCCATCCTCTTCAAGGTTTGACATGTGGATTCAGAGATGCTCTTCTGCACACCACTGTTGTAACACGTGGTTATCTGAGTTACTGTCAACTTGAACAATTTTGGTCATTCTCCTCTGACCTCTCTCATTATCAAGGCATTTTTGCCCACAGAGCTGCCATTCACAGGATGTTTTGTATTTTGCACCATTCTCTGTAAATTCTAGACTGCTTTGCTTGGAACTCCTGGAGATCAGTAGTTTCTGAGATACTCAAACTACCCTATCCATGGTCAAAGTCACTTAAATCACATTTCTTCCCTGTTCTGATGTTTGCTCTGAGCAATAATTGAACCTCTTGACCATGTCGGCATGCTTTTATACACTGAGTTGCTGCGACATGATTGGGTGATTTGATATTTGCATTAACAAGCAGGTGTACCTAATAAAGTGGCCACTGAGTATATGTCACCATATTCTACACTGAGATTTGTCTTCTTACAGGCATTCACATTAGAACAAAGAAATACAATAGAATCAATATAAAACTACACAAAGACTGACAAGCAACCAATCAGTAAAAGAAGACATACAGTGCAAATACAAAAAAAAGTAATACAGAGAACATGAGTTGCAGAGTTCCTGAAAGGGAGTAAAGTGATACTGATTCTGATGAACTTCGTGGAGTTCTCCTTGGACTTTGTATTTTACTTTGAGCATTTGTAATTCAGTGAAGTGTGAATCTAGCTTCCAACCTGCTCCTGCTTTTCTGTTGGACACTGGCAACCTCATCTCTGTACCATCCATTCATTGTCCTTCAGTCTCACATCCCCACTACCGGTGGGTGGAGGGAGTGCTGATGTTTTCTGCTGCAATAAGTGGGAGGGGGTTGATGTTTTGTTATTACTCATTGGTTGGAGGGGACTGGGGATTTTGGGGTCCATGCGTTTTTTTCTGCCATTCATTCTTTGGTATTTTTCTGTTTCGAGGATGTCTGCAGAGAATAAGAACTTCGGGTTGTATACTACGTACATCCGCGGATATTCAATGGAACCATTGAAACATTTGGTCAAAAGATTTTGGCAAAGACTAGAGCATTTTTTAGATGCAGATTCAGATTAATTTATCATGTTTACATCCAAGCGTACAGTGAAACCCATTTACAACAGGATGTGGTGCGAGCAGCTTGTTAGCACCGCTGCACATTCTGGCCCCGTCATAGCATGCCTGCGGAGTTCCACAGAACAATGCAAGCAACAGCAGCAACAAAGCAAAACAAGACCCTGAGCTTTCTCTCCCTCCCACCCTCCTCCTCCTCAGATACCTAGACAGCCCTCCACCTCCAGTCCTTGTCCCCAGACTCCTCCATCAGAGGTGTTTGCATGTCTGGAAGTCAAGTCCTGATGGTCAGATCTGGCAAAGTGTAGAGGGCAAGGCTGAATGTCGAAGACAGACGGTACAGACTCGAAGGAGTCACGAGGACACAGGTCACTGTGGTGACCTGTGCAAGTCTGGAATTTCTTTTAAAATTCATATACATCATAGAGTAGGCCCCTCAAGTCATGCTACCTAGCAATCCCCTGATTTAACCCTAGCCTAATCAATTTGCAATGACCAATTAACCTACCAACCAGCATGTCTTTGGACTGTGAGAGGAAAACTGGAGCATCCAGAAGAAACCAGTGATGGGGAGAACGCACAAACTCCTTGTAGGCAGCGGCAGGAATTAAACTTTTGGTCAAGTTAATAACCTCTACACAACCATAACTTGAGGCGTGAAGGTCAAATTTGGCGAAGCCTGAATGTCAAAGACCAGAGATAGAAGCCCGAAGGAGTTATGAGGGCCCAGGTCACTATCGTTGGAGATCCATAGATCACAGAATGGTATGTGGGAAAGGAGGAATGAGCGGGAGAAGAGCAAGGTTATTCAGAGGTGAGGATGGGCTTCTAATTTGGGATTGTGGTGCTAGTGGACAGTAGAGGAAGAGATGGGGATCAGCCTTCCCAGAAATGGCAGTTTTGAGTGCTGGATTGGGGCACTAGTGTGAACAAAGACATGGACAGGGAGACTGTGTTGGTGGTGGAGGAAGTTCCTCAGGAATAGAACCAAGTTATATTCGTACGGTTTACTGCAGACCTTTCGATGATGAAGCAAAGTGAAAGTTTCCACACCTTTTGTTGACGCTGCATTGAGAGAATAGTAAAGCCACCAGATTCCTGCACTGGGACCCTGATATTCCTCACTCTTGTGTCCTTCTCCAAGAAGGGCTGCTGGTCGGAAGCCTTAATCCTGGAGGTAAGTTGGAGAAACCACTTCACAGTAAAGCATCCTGGTTCAATCTGTCATCGCCACAGATTGACTGTAAGTGGGTGGAGAGAGGCCCGAAACAGATTCAGGCTTGCTGGGGATTACATTTCTGCCATTCCAGACTTGTCCCACAGGTGCGCACAATCGACACCTACTGTTTTTCGATATGGTATCTGTGAATTACCCACAGCAGCTCGCAGATAACTTTAAGAAGACAGAACATTGTCAAAACCAAAGAAAATTAAACAGTTGTTTTAAATAAACTCCTCTTCAATGATGAGGCCTCTCTCAAGTTGGAGGAGTAACACCTTATATTCTTTCTAGGTAACCTCCAACCCAATGACATGAACATCGATTTCTCCAACTTCTGGTAATTTTTTCCCTCTCCCTTCGCTCGTCAATTTCCCACTCTGGCCCCTTACCTTTTCTTACCTGCCTATCACCTACCCCTCATGCCCTTCCTACTTCCCTTTCTCCCACAATCCACTCTTCTCTCTTATCAGATTCCTTCTTCTCCAGACCTTTGATCTCTTGTCAGGAGGTTCAAATGTCTTTCACTTTTCACAGTGTCAGCACACGTTAGATGCCTTCCTGCAGGTGTGGCCACACATTCAGGTGCCAACATAGCATGACCACAGTGTTCCACAGAACAACACAAGGAGCAGCAACAACAACAAAACACAGCAGGTCAAATCAACAGTAGCAAAATAAGCCCCTTTCCTATGTCTCTCTCCCCCCCACCTCTCCCCAGGCAGTCCTTGGTCCCAGATTCTCAGACTTGCAATCTTCACCATTGGAGGTCTTTGTGAATCCCGAAGTAGAGGCCCAAAGGTCAAACCTGGTAAAGTTTGGAGGGTCCATTGGAATCTGGAGCTTGCCTGCATGGAGGCAGTCAGTCCTCCTGCTGGCTGTTCATTCCTCTTGTACATCACTCATCTGCTAATCTTTCCCTTCTCACTTCTCCCTCTTTGAGATAGGGGCTAATTGGCTAGCTTTTGCTGACACATCTCTCCTATCTGGCCTTTATCTTAAGTTTGTTCTGTATTTATTGCCTGGAACTTATTGTCCACACTCCCAAAACACTGACTTAAACAATCCAATGGAAGCTGAGAAATCCACAGCTGTGTGAAGGCTGGGTTGCTGCTTCAGATTTTTAGAATGATGCTTGAACCCCAGACTTTGTGTCTGAGAAGTGATCTACAGAATCTGAGACAGTACATGGAGATGTACAGCTGTATGCCAGTTCGGAGAATAACAGCACAGCAGCATAGCGGTTGTGTAACGCTTTACAGTGAAAGCCGTCAGACTAGGGGGTTCAATTCCTGCTGCTGTCCATAAGGAGCTTGTATGCTCTCCCTGTCACTGCTTGGGTTTCTTCAAGTGCTCTAGTTTCATCCCACCTTTCAAAGACATGTAGGTTAGGATTAGTAGATTGTGAGCATGCTATGATGGTTCTGGAAGTGCGGTAACAGTTACAGACTGCCCCAACACATCCTTGGACTGTGTTGGTCATTCATGCCTCTTTACTCACTCCTCTTCACCCTTTTCCTTACTCCTCACCCTACTCCCCAAACCCCAGGATGGAGGATAGAATTAAACTTGGAACTTGGAAAATTCACTACGAATCATAACTTGACTTCGAGTGTCAACTAAAGCTTGTATTCAGAGCTGGATCCCAGCATGAGAACTCAGCACACGCTCCAGGCTGTCAGCCAACTATTTAATCAACCCTGTCCCCATTCCACAGTAGACATTTTATGCTCAGTCCCAGAAACTATTACCAGTCTTTCAGTTTGCGTGGGGCTAATTTAAGTAGACATGCATGCTGGTAGCTTATGTTGAATATTGGATTTTTACAGTATGGAGATATGTTTTTGAATAAGTAGTTTTTGTTTTATGCCATAATATTAAAATCTAGTTATGTTATTATGGCACGCATTCTCTACACATGAACGGAGATTTGCTTTTGACTCCATTTGGTGCAGTTTATATATCACCCTCACAATTTCTCCATAGCAACTTTCCGTCAGGCATGGATCATATAAAAGTTCTTCACTGTACAAAGTCAAAGGTTTAAGATAAAGATCAGTCTTATTTGTTGCATGTGTACTGAAGGATCGAAACAATCCTTTTGATCCTTCAATATTTTTACAGTATTTTTGGCACGTGGCACACATGGCAGCCAATTTGTACACAGAAAATTCTTAAAGACAGGATGAGCTGATTCCAATCATTAGACAAAAGAAATGGTCTCTGCTACACATTTCTTGTGAGGAGAGGTTGAGCAAGCCAGGGCTTATTTTTGGAGCAAAGGAGGATGAAATGTGACTTGATGGAGGTGTACAAGATGAGTAGAGGCATAGATTGAGACAGGCAGGAACTTTTTCCTAGAGTGAAAATATCTAATCCAAGGGGCCATAATTTTAAGATGATTGGAGGAAAATATGGAGGGGATGTCAGAGCTAAGTTTTTTTACACAGTGAGTGGTGGCTGCCAGATATGATGGTAAAAGCAGATATATTTAGGGTTATTTCTGAGACCCTTAGATGGGCACATGGATGATAGAAAAATCAGAATCAGTTTTAATATCACTGGCATATTCATGAATTTTTTTGTTATGTGGCAGCAGTATATTGCAATATAAAATAAAAGCTGTAAATTACAGTAGTGCATAAAGAGGGGGAAAAGTAGTGAGGTCGTGTTCATGAGTTCAATGTCCATTCAGAATTCTGATGGCAGAGGGGAAGAAGCTGTTCCTGAATCTTTTGAGTGTGTTCCTTCAAGCTCCTGTACCACCACCTTGATGGTAGCAATGGGAAGAGGGCATGTCTTGTGTGATGGGTTTTTTAATGATGGATGCTGCCTTTTGAGGCATCGCTCCTTGAGTATGTCCTGGATGCTTGGAAGGCTAGTGTCCACAGTGGAGCTGAGTGAGTTTACAATTTCTGCAGCTTATTTTGATCCTGTGCAGTGCCCCCCCCCCCCCACCCCATGGTAGACAGTAATGCAGCAAGTTAGAATGGTCTCCGTGGTACATCTGTAGAAATTTGTGAGTGTCTTTCTTGACACTTACAAACGAAGGGCTATGCGGGAAAGAAGAGTTATATTGATCTTACAGTAGGTTAAAAGGTTGGCACAACATTGTGGGCCAAAAGACCTGTGCTGTAATGTTCATTGTTTTCTGTAGGCTGATCAGTGCCTGTTCATGGTGCAGCTTCATCAGTTTTGCTTCTGCATTCCTTTCCTTTTATATAATAGAAACAATGGTGTTGGGGTAGTTGATTACCACTGACACTTCCTTTCAGATTGTGTTCAGTACCATGGGTCCAGGGATCAATATGGTCAGAGCACTGGGGAGATCCCCTTGATGCCTCTTAGAAATCGTATCCACTGTACAAGACAATATGGCACCTTGGTTTAATACCTCATCGTCAGACATATAATTGAAGCATATAATTGGAAAGGAAGACCAAGCTTGCATTTTGTATCACCTTTATCTTCAGAATATCTTAGAGTTTGTGTCATTATCTTAACATTTCAATGTTATTACTGAAATTAACTATTGCAGTAATGAAGTACTGATTCAACATTGGTTGAAGAACTTTTTCAGGAAATTTGAGAGATTATGGACCATGTGCAGGCAAAAGTAATTAGTTTAATGAGTCATTATTATCTTATTTAGTTCTACACAACATCATGAGCAAAAGGTCTGTTCCTGTGCTATGCTGTTCTATATCAGACAGCAGAAGTGAGTGAAGTTGCTATAACTAAGGAGATGGTGCTTGGGAAGCTGAAAGGTCTGCAAGTAGATAAGTCTTTAAGAAGGGAGGGAGGTAGATAGAAGAAAGGAAATTATGGGCCAGTTAGCTGGATTTCAGTGGTTGGGAAAATGTTGGAGTCCATTATTAAGAGTGAGGTTTAGGGGTATTTGGAGGTGCATGATAAAGTAGATCAAAGTCAGCTTGGTTTCCTTGTGGGAAAATCTTTCCCGACAAATCTTTTGGAATTCTTTGAGAAAATAGCAGGCAGGGTAGACAAAGGAGAGTCAGTGGATGTTGTTGACCTAGATTTTCAGAAAGCCTTGGACAAAGCGCTGCAAAAGAGGCTGTGTAACAAGATAAGGGCCCATGGTATTACAGGAAAGATTCTAGCATGGATGGAAGATTGGCTGATTGGCAAGAGGCAAAGAGTCAGAATAAAGGGAGCCCACTCTGGCTGGCTGCCAGTGACTAGTGGTGTTCCACAGTGATCGGTGTTGGAATTGCTTCTTTTCATGTTACATGCCATCAATTTGGATGACAGAATTGATGGCTTAGTGGCCAAGTTTGCAGATGACATAAAAGGTAGGAGGAGGGGCAGGTAATGTTGTGGAACCAAGGAGTCTGCCGAAGGTCTTGGACAAATTGGGAGAATCGGCAAAGAGGTGACAGATAGAATGTGGTGTAGGGAAACGTATGGTCATGCACTTTGGTAGAAGGAATAAAAGCACAGACTATTTTCTAAACAGAGAACATTTTTAAATATCAGGTGCTAAGGGACCTGGGGAGCTTTGTGCAGGATTCTCTAAAGGGTTAACTTGCAGGTTGAGTCGGGGTAAGGAAGGCATGTGCAATGTTAGCATTCATTTCAAGAGGACTAGAATATTAAGAACAAAGATGTGATGCTGAGGCTTTATAAGGCATTGATCAGACCGCACTTGGAGTATTGTGAGCAGATTTGGGTCCCTTATCTGAGAAAAGATGTGCTGATATTGGAGAGGATCCAGAGGAGGTCCACATGAATGATCTGGAGTGAAAGGATTAATGTATGAGGAGCATTTGATGGCTCTGGGCCTGGGTACTGGGTACTCGCTGAAGTTTATAGAAGAATGGGGGGGAGGGTCTTATTGAATCCGACCAAGTCTTTGGGTATATTTAAAGCAGAGGTTGATAGGTTCTTGATTAGTAAGGGCAACAAAATTACGGAGGCAAGGCAGTAGAATGGGTTGAAAGGAATAATAAATTAGCCATGATAGAATAGCAGAGCAGTCAATAGGCGAAGTGGCCTAATTCTGCTCCTGTGTTTTTATGGTCTATGATATAGTCTGTCATCTGTAGATTCCTTGGGAAATCTGATCACTTGTGTAGACAAATAGAGCAGAGATCTTCGCATAAATGACTAGGTAAATTCTAGCAGTTGATCCTTGATGGTTTGGCAGGCAATCTCCTCTATTCTCTGGTTTATTTTTAGTGTCAATTGTGAGAACCAAATTAAATGTTCCAAGACGAGCAGCGTTCTCATGTGACACTATATTTATATTTAAATATTGCTTTTATTGCCAGCTTAACTCTTTAAAAAGATTAACATCTCTAGGTGTTTGTTGATTGTTCGTCTGTTCTCTATATTTCTAATGATATAACTTGAAATGAAACAAGATCATACAGGTTGAAGTCATTTCTGAAAGCTTACCAATCTCTCCGCCAATGGCCAGACTCCACTAAAAACTGACTGGAAAGGATCTCAAGATGCTGGAGAAACTCAGTGGGTCAGACAGCATCTGTGGAGGGAAATTAGGTCGTCATCTGTCCATTTCCCTCCACAGATGCTGCCCAAACTGCTGAGCTCCTCCAGCATCTTGTTTGGTGGCTAAGGTTCCATCATCTCATAGTCTCAAGAGATTCTGCAGATGCTGTAAGTGTTGAGTACCGCACACCAAATGCTGAAGGAATCAACTGGCCAAGCAGCATCTATGGAGGGGAATAAACTGTTGATATCGTCAGGACTGGTGATAAAGGGTGCAGAAGCCATAATAAGGTGGGGGGAGGGGTCGGAGTACAAGTTTTTAAAATTTTATTTAGCGTTACAGTGCAGAGGAGGTCCTTCAAGCAATGCCACCACAACCCCGATTAACCTTAACCTAATTATGGGACAATTTACAATGATGATTTAACCATATAAACCATATAACAACCACAGCACGGAAACAGGCCATTCCGGCCCTCCTAGTCCGTGCCGAACTCTTAATCTCACCTAGTCCCACCTACCCGCACTCAGCCCATAACCCTCCACTCCTTTCCTGTCCATATACCTATCCAATTTTACCTTAAATGACACAACTGAACTGGCCTCTACTACTTCTACAGGAAGCTCATTCCACACAGCTATCACTCTCTGAGTAAAGAAATACCCCCCTCGTGTTTCCCTGAAACTTTTGCCCCCTAACTCTCAAATCATGTCCTCTCGTTTGAATCTCCCCTACTCTCAATGGAAACAGCCTATTCACGTCAACTCTATCTATCCCTCTCAACATTTTAAATACCTCGATCAAATCCCCTCTCAACCTTCTACGCTCCAATGAATAGAGACCTAACTTGTTCAACCTTTCTCTGTAACTTAAGTGCTGAAACCCAGGTAACATCCTAGTAAATCGTCTCTGCACTCTCTCTAATTTATTGATATCTTTCCTATAATTCGGTGACCAGAACTGTACACAATATTCCAAATTTGGCCTTACCAATGCCTTGTACAATTTTAACATTACATCCCAACTTCTGTACTCAATGCTCTGATTTATAAAGGCCAGCGTTCCAAAAGCCTTCTTCACCACCCTATCTACATGAGACTCCACCTTCAGGGAACTATGCACTGTTATTCCTAGATCTCTCTGTTCCACTGCATTCCTCAATGCCCTACCATTTACCCTGTATGTTCTATTTGGATTATTCCTGCCAAAATGTAGAACCTCACACTTCTCAGCATTAAACTCCATCTGCCAACGTTCAGCCCATTCTTCTAACCGGCATAAATCTCCCTGCAAGCTTTGAAAACCCACCTCATTATCCACAACACCTCCTACCTTAGTATCATCAGCATACTTACTAATCCAATTTACCACCCCATCATCCAGATCATTTATGTATATTACAAACAACATTGGGCCCAAAACAGATCCCTGAGGCACCCCGCTAGTCACCGGCCTCCATCCCGATAAACAATTATCCACCACTACTCTCTGGCATCTCCCATCTAGCCACTGTTGAATCCATTTTATTACTCCAGCATTAATACCTAACGACTGAACCTTCTTAACTAACCTTCCATGTGGAACTTTGTCAAAGGCCTTGCTGAAGTCCATATAGACTACATCCACTGCCTTACCCTCGTCAACATTCCTCGTAACTACTTCAAAAAATTCAATAAGGTTTGTCAAACATGACCTTCCACGCACAAATCCATGCTGGCTACTCTTAATCAGATCCAGTCCAGCCAGATAATTATAAATACTATCTCTAAGAATACTTTCCATTAATTTACCCACCACTGATGTCAAACTACCCAGTACGTTGCGGGTAAACTGGGGCATCCAGGTAAAAACCCATGCATTCCACAGGGAGGGTGTACAGAAACTCCTTACGACATGGTGCCAGAATTGAACTCTGAACTCTGGAATACCCTAAGCTGTATGGGCATCACGCTAACCACTATGCTCCTGTGGGAAGGTGATAGGTGAGACTAGGTGAGGGACTGGATGATGTGAAAATTTGAGACGTGATAGTTGAAAGAGGTAGAGGGCTGAAAAGAAGGAATCCGATAGGAGAGGACAGACAAGTAAAGGAAGGAGGTGGGGAATCGGAGAGGGGTGATGGGCAGGGGAGGAGAAGAGAAAGGATGAAAGAGCCACCAGCACGGGGAAGCAAAAAGGTGGTGGGAGGGGGTGAGAGGGGAATGGTTACCACAACTTGGAGAAATCGATGTTCATAGAAACATAAAAAATAGGTGCAGGAGTAGGCCATTCGGCCCTTTGAGACTGCACCGCCATTCAGTATGATCATGGCTGATCATCCAACTCAGAACCCTGTATCTGCTTTCTCTCCATACCCCTTGATCCCTTTAGCCACAGGGGCCATATCTAACTTCCTCTTAAATATAGCCAATGAACTGGCCTCAACTGTTTCCTGTGGCAGAGAATTCCACAGATTCACCATTCTCTGTGTGAAGAAGTTTTTCCTCATCTCGGTCCTAAAAGGCTTCCCCTTTATCCTTAAACTGTGACCCCTCGTTCTGGACTTCCCCAACATCGGAAACAATCTTCCTGCATCTAGCCTGTCCAATCCCTTTAGAATTTTATACGTTTCAATAAGATCCCCCAACTCATATCATCGAGTTGGAAACTATCTAGACAGAATGTGAGGTATTGCTTCTCCAACCTATATTTGATCTCATCATGGCAGTAGAAGAGGTCGTGGACAGATGTATCATTGTGGAACTCGGAAGTCCAACTGAAATAAGTGGTCACTGGGAGATCCTGTCTTTTGCAGCAGATAGAATAAAAGTTCTCAATGAAGATTTCAGCATCTGCAGTCTCTTGTGCCTCCAGGAAATCTCAGATGGTTTCCAATCCTTTATTGGCCTTTATTTTTTTCAGGAACTAGTTGTCTACACTCCCGAAACACTGATTTAACAAACCAATGTAAACTGGAAAATCTCTGCCTGAAGGCAGGGTTATGATCTCTCTGGATTAACTGTTCTGGGCTACAGCTGAGGTTGAGGCAGAGCACAATTGATCATCTTATTCCAGAAACTTAGGCCTGTGCAGCCTTCAACCTAACCTGTCTATGCCAACCAGGTTGCCAAACTGAGCTCCGTCCCACTTGCCTGCATTTGAACCATATCCCTCTAAACCAGGGGAATTGATCCCAGTCTTGTTTCCTGGTTATTAATTTTACTTGGATCTCCCATCTACAGGAGTTCCATAAACAAGCTTGAAAGAATACAGAGGAACTTTACAAGGAAGTTGCCAGGACTTGAGGGAAAGGTTGAAAAGGTTAAAACTTTATTCCCTAGAGTGTAGATGAATGAATGGAGATCTTGTAGAAGTATGTAAAATTATAAGGAGTACAGATAGGATGAATGTATTTGGGCCTTTTCTCCTCATTTTGAGTAAGTCTAGAAATAGTGATCATAGGATTAGGGTGAAACTTCTTCGCTCAGATGGAGATGTGACATGTATTAAACTGCCAGTGGAGGTGGTGGATGTGGCTTCAATTGAATAGGTACATGGATGAGAAGGGTATTGAGGGCTATGGTCCGGGTGCGGGTAAATGGTCCTAGGCAGACCAGACAAGTATAAACCAGCTGGGCTGAAGGGCATCTGGTGGTTTTGTCTCCAGAAACACCACATGTGGACTCAATGTTGATAGCCCACTGCTCTACTCAAGGTAAACGAGCAACATAAATCAAAAACTAGTTAAGTTCCCGGCTCTTACACACTGCAGCATTGAGTTGTATGTGGTAGAAATGGGTGTGGGGGGATTCATGGTGGAAGTGGATGGTAGAGGAGATTTGATGAAGATGGGAAAGAAAACAGTACTTAGATATTGGGGCAAAAAGTGATTGAAGTGGATTGTGTACCAGTAACATCTGCTCCTTTGGCTTTAGCCTGGTGCTGGTCCTGTTTATCATTCATTTAGTTAGATGTTTACTCCAACACCAAACTGTGATTATGCATTTGTGTTGGTTCTTGTAGTTTCATTATATCTAGTGTTTGTCTTTTTAATTTTGTTCACCTTTTAATTAAATTTATGGGACTATAGTTCAGTGTTAACTGTGTATTGCAGTACATTTTGGTTGGGAATTGTAATTACCATTAGAAAACTACAGAATCACTCCCTAAGTATGCTGTTTTGAACATTCAGACAATGTTAATTAAATATCAACAGGTGAATAAAATAATTGGCTGTGGGAGTCCTTAATGTCTGGACCTTTGTCACACGCCACTATTATGTAAATGTCCAATTTTCATGAGATCATTTGGCATCCTGAAGGGGAAAAGGCCCCGAGTTATTAGGGTTTATATGGCAACATTGTGGTATTAATATTGGAGTTCCAGCCTGTGGTGCTTGTGCAGGATCTCCTTAACCTGATGGTAAAGTTAAACAAAATCATCACACTTGGTCATCTATAAGTGGCAGCAAATTCTAAACTCAAATATTCAAGAAGACAGCAAACATGCAAATACAAATATAAATAAATAGCAATAGGTAACGAGAGCATGAGATTAGAGTGCTTAAAGTGAGATCATTGGTTGTGGGAACATTCCAATGGGTGTTCAAGAGCCAGATGGTTGTGGGGTAGTAACTGAACCTGGTGGTGTAAAATATATTTGCTGCTTTGGAGAGGTGAGATTGTAGACATTTCTGCAGAACATTAACAATACTCAAAGAGATGGAGGAACTGATCTGGGCAGGCAGCTATGGAAATGAATTAACAGTTGATATTCAGAGCCTGGATCCTTCATTTGTTCAGCCTGAAACACCGACTGTTTATTCATTTCCATAGGTGCTTCCTGACCTGCTGAGTTCCTCCAGCATTTTGTGTGTGTTGCTCTGAATTTCCAGCAACTGCAGAAACTCTTCTGTCCACAAAGCATTGGTCCCATTTCCAGCTGACGCTGTAACAACTTCCATTTCTGTACGGATCAAGGATCAACTTTATTTGCCATCTACATTGACACGTATGAGGAAGTTGCTGTGGTGTGTTGGCCCTGACATGCATCAAAAAGCAATATACAACAATTATAAAGAATTATGTAAAAATTAAATAAGGTTAAAGTATGGATATGGAAAAATTCTTCATCAATACATGAATACCAGAGTGTATTTACAAGTAAACAGCATTACAAAAGGTGATTTAAAGTGTTTACAATGCAGTGACAGAGGTAATAGATAAAGTGGCTAACTAGGATGATTGGTCAGATTAACTGCCTAGGGGAAGAAATTTAAGATAGCATGGATTTTTTGTTTTAAATAGCCTTATAGCCCTCTCCAGAAGGGGGCTTTGGGAAAAGGCAGGTCACTGGGTGGCTAGTGTCCTGCCAAGTTCTTTGTCTTGGGCACACACAGTGATGGTGGGCTACAGCCCAATTACTTTATCTGTTGTCCTGGTAGTTCACTGTAGTTTTCAAATATTGTGAGAGGATGTTACACCAAACCAGACAGTAATGGCTGATGTGAGGTAAAGCCTTTATTGTAGCAAAACACTCCAAAGAAACACTACATCACTTCAGAAGATATTGGGACAGGAGAGCAAAAGTTTGGTCAGAAACTAAGTTTTATGGTAAACTTTACAGTTGAGAAATTTTAGGAAAAGAATTCCAGAGCTTAGGGAAGAGAAGAGACAACGGCCAGTTACCAACTTGGGAAAAAAAGTTGACATAAAGTTATGAGGTGATTTTGGGGAACATCTTCCGTTGCACAGGACTCATTCACTGCTTGTCCATGGTACATTGCATGGTAGTGTAATGGTTAATATAATGATTTACAGGGTCTGAAATCAGAAGATTGGGTTTCAATTCCCACCACTGTCTTTAAGAAGCTTCTGTGTTCTCCCCATGGTTGTGTAGATTTCCTCTGGATGCTCCGGCTTCCTATCACATTCCAAAAGGCGTATGGGTTAGGTTTAGTCAATTCTGGGCAGGTTATGTTGATGCAGAAGCATAGTGACACTTGTGCGCTGCCCCCAGTACATTCTCAGACTGATCTGGGTGGTGGGATGGAGATAAGTTCTTACCAAAGGAGTTGTGAAGCACTTCTTCCCTCCACTAGCTGGAGGTCACCCTTGGGCAAGGTGTAGCACCTGCTTAGCACCCCCCCACCCCCCCCCCCCCCACCGATCAAGGTCATGTGAATCCTTGGGAGCTGGTGGTGGATGATCGTATGAGCAGCTGGTGCATATGACAAGTCCTGGTTATGTGACCACTGACGCAAGGCAGACAATCTCCGAAGAGTATTGATAACGGCTGGGGTCACCCATCTTGTAAAGACACCACATCTGTAGAAAAATTTGCCAGGAACAACCATGGTCACAAAGATCATGATCGCCCATGTCAATATGTCACAGCACAATGATGATGTTGATCGTTGACACAAATGCTGCATGTTTCAATATACATGTGACATATAAAGCTAATCCATCTATTAAATCTATGAAGCACACTGCTTCTCCCAGATCTGGCAATATCTTCCACAGGAAGCCCAGGAATTTAACATGACGGGGTCATCGCAGAGTAAGCAGTTGGCTGCACTCAAATGGCAGCTTTGACAGCTGGTGAAGCCTCACTCAGACTCAGTAGCTGAAGATCCCATTGAAAGTTTGTTAACAACTAACATCACTTGGGTCTTGTCTAAAGACAAAAAAAATAATGATTTAAAAGAAATTAAAATTTTTGAAACACTTTGTTAAAATACCCCCTCCCTGACCCATGTCCCTCCCCCATGCCAGCTGATTTCTCCCATTTATTGGAACAGGACTGCCATGCTTGTAACAGGCTGTATCTGGCACAAGTTCATCCAGTGGTTATCCACATTCAGATTCATTTATTTATCACATGTACATCAGTACCGACAGTGAAAAGCATCCTTTGCTTTAACGACCAACACAACCACGGATGCACTGGAGGCAGCCCTCAAGTTTTGCCACATATTCTGGCACCGATATAGGATGTCCACAGTGTTCAGCAGAACCACACAGAACCCAACCGAGAAGCTGTGAAGTTAGAAACACTGGGCTGAACCTCCTCAATATAATTCATGGGTTCCCAACCTGGGGTTCACAGACTACTTGGTTATTGGTAGGGGACCATGGCATAAAAAAGTTTGGGATCCCCTGATCTAATTCCAGCCTCATGTATCCCTCCTCCCTTCCATCTCATCACCTGATCAGAACCTCATTTCACCCAAACCCACCACGAGCTCAATCCACCCCCCCCCCCACCTGCGAATTAAACCCACCTTGTTTGTGTCAAAGGGTACAGGAGACTGAAATTGTGAGAGAAAATAAATCAACCATGATCAAATGGTGGAGCAGACTCTATCAGCCAAATGACTTACAGTACTATGCAAAAGCTTAAGCAAATATTTATAGTATTTGTTAGCGTGGAGTGGAGAGTGAATTTGTAACCTGGGTTGAAGAAGAGGATGTTGGGAATGTTGAAAATGAAGCACAGCAAGAGAGGTGTGGGTCAGGTAGTAGAGAAGGAGTGCCAGGGGCGAGGAGTAGCATGAGTGCAGACACACCCAGCCCCTGAGTCACCAGGCAAGATCATTTGATTCCAAACAATTGGTTTACTGATTATTACAGAATGTCTCTGTTGCTTCTCGCTCCCTCCCCTCTCCCTTCCCTTTTCCCAGCCATGATTCCCCTCTCCCTGCTCCCTTCCCACTCTCAGTCCACAATAGAGACCCATATCAGAATTGGGTCAATCATCACTCGCATATGTCATGAAATTTGTGTTCTTATGTGGCATCACTACAGTACTGTAAGGCCGCTCCTAGGTCTTGTGGTCTATCAGGAGACTAGACAAATCAGGGATGTTCCACAGCAGAATGTGTACTTCAAACTGAAGGCCAAATTAACACTAAAACTTCTGTGAAATGGTGGTATTTACAGCAGAAGAAAGCTTTCTTTTCAGAAGAAAAGCTTTGAAAGACAAATATTGTAGTGATGGCCTTCTGTTAAAATATTTTAAAAATTGTAGTTCCTGTGGGAATTATCTAGTGCAATACACAGGTGCGTGTTGAAGTGTCTCTGGCTTCCGCACCTTATTCCTACAAAAAGCCCATTCTGTGGGGTCAAGTAGCAAAGAAGCCATTTCTGTGTGATAAATGTTGACATGAGGGCGACTGTTGAAAATGTGCAGGTGACCCTAAAAAGATTTATAAATTGAGACTGACAATCTGGCCTTGCATGAGTTAAAGTTTGGCTGGCAGGCTGCTATCAGTGGAAGCCCCTATTTTCTTGAAGTCCTGTCAGGGCCAATAGTGATAGATGAGGGAGGGAGCTGGAGAACAAAAGCTGTTGACGGGGCTCTGATCAGTACAAGACACGGGCAGGTGGGTCGTGCATGGTTGTCTAGGAGAGGGGTCACCAGAAGTAGCTCATCTTCCCTCATTGTCAGCTGAAAGGGGCACAATGGTCTTGTGAAAAGGAATTGCCAAATAACTTGTTCTTTTTGTATGCTGTTCAGTATGCAGCTGGAGTTGTATGGTGGTATGTTGAGCTGGTGTCTTTAGGAAGCAGGGGCCAGATCTTCTGTTGATTTTTTTTTTGACAAGAAAGGTGTTTAATAACACTCCAATGTCTCATCTTAGTGGTCCTGGTTTATTGTGCTCAGAATCTGAGGTTACTCAGATGAATTGGCTCCAGTACAAATTAATCTCATTGCCCCCAACAGCAAGTACACCTGGCGCTACTTCAGAAGGATATTGTCAGAAATCATTTGTTTAGATAAATCTTCCTTCCTTTTGTACTCTTTCCCCTATCTGTGTTTAAACTTGATCAACCTTTTTCAACAATCCTTTTTGACAGACGTAATCATTCACTGCTGAGTCAGAGTGTTATGGGTTAATTCCAGAGTTCAGCACAGGTATCCAAGGTGTGTTTCAGTGTAGCACCGAGCAAGTGCCATCCTGTAGATGTGGACATTAAGCTGTTTCCCCTCAGTCCTCTCTTCATGGAGGTAAAAAAAAAATCCCTCGGCACTGTCTTCAAGAATTGTAAGGAAGGTTATGACCAATGTCGGAGTTAATGATTTAATAATGTATTATTAATCTGCACTAATAATTCATTATTGTTTCTTTTGTGGGAGCTTTCTCTTCCCACTTTACAATAATGACTATGATTCAAAAGCTATTCATCGTCTGTGAAACTCCTTGGGATGTCCAGAAAAAGACTTGAAATGTGCTCAAAATTTTTTTCCCCTGGAGAGCAGCGGGGACCTGAAGTCACCATCAGAAAAGCAGAGGCAGAAACCTACACCTTTACAAGGAGCCCGGATGTGGTGTTGGGGACTCATGAGCTTCAGAGATGTGGATCTGTTGCTGAATGGTGGAGTTAGGTTGAATCAGAATTAGGTTTAATACTACTGACATACTGTATCTTGTGAAATGTATTGTTTTGCAGCAGCAGTACAGTACAATTTTAAAATTGCCATAAGTTACAATAAGATTCAGGATTATTTAATGTAATTTCTGGTTAAGGAGAGCAAATATATAGCATGTATACAGCATAGAGGTTAACACAAATGTTTTACAGTGCCAATGATCACCAATCAGGGTTCAGCTCCCACCGATGTCTAGGAGTTTGTTCTCCCCATGACCCATGATTTCATCTGGGTGCTCCAGTCTCCCAGCATATCCCAAAGGCATCCAGTTAGAGTTGGTGCATTGTGGGAATGCTATGATGGCACCAGAAGCGTAGCAGCACTTGCAAACTGTTCCTAGCACAATCCTTGGACAGAGCTAGTCATCGACACAAAATAATGCATTTCACTGTATTTTTCCATGCGCATATGACAAATAAAGCTAATGTGTACCTGTAATAAATAAGGTTGAAAAGAGGGCCAAATAGTGAGGTAATGTTCATGGACCATTCAGAAATCTGGTGGTGAAAAAGGAGAGGCTGTGTCTACAACGTTGAGTATATGTCTTCAGGCCCCAGTACCTCCTTTCTGCTGACAGTACTGGGAAGAGGGCATGTCCTGGATTGTGAGAGTCCTTAAGGATGAATGCCACTGCCTTGAGGCACCACCTTCAGAAGGTGTCGTCGATGGTGCCCATGGAGATGGCCGAGTCTACAGCCCTTTGCAGCTTATTATAAACACGAGATTCTGCAGATGCTGGAAATCCAGAGCCAGACAGACAGAGAGAGAGAGAGAGAGAGAGAGAGAGACACACACACACACGGCAGCATCTATGGAAAGGAATAAACCCCTGATGTTTTGGCCCGAAATGTTCACTGTTTATTCCTTTCCATAGATGCTGCCTGACCTGCTGGTCCCTGCAGCATTTTGTGTGTATTCCTCTGTATCCTGTGCTCTTTCTAGGCTGGTGTGAACGAAATGGTTTGAGCAGCCTCTTGTGTCATTAGGTTACATTGATTCCCCCATTGCTGCTGCCTTTCCGTTGCTTCATTCATCTTCATTTCTTATTACCAATTTTGTTTTGCTCAATAACTTTTCCACTGAAACGGAGCAGGCAGTGCAGTTTCTCAAACCTGCATTGAGTGGAAGTGCTGATTCTCTGGGATTCCATATGTTGACTACTCAGTACAGAGAACAATAAATTATTCTATAAGCAGGGTGAGCCGTCAATGGCAAAACATTTATTTTTGTGAATGAAAGGCAATTTTGGTTACAGATCTGTGGTGAGTTTGGTTACCCTCAAAGGCAATTATGTGGAAATATTTAATTATTCAGGGTAGCAAATAAAAGCTGGTTTTGCTTCAGCATCCAGATCCCCAGGCTCTTTTCAGTTTCTTTTTTTTTTACTTCATAGCAATGAGATACCCGAATCGTTTAATTTATTTTCTTATGTGTAATATTCACCTATGTTCTTAAAAGTTTCTTCCCCCAAGCGGTTAATCTGATCAACCATTCTAGTTAGCCCATCCACCCCCTCTATCTATTACCCTGTCACTGCACTGTAAATACTTTAAACCACTTTATATAATGTTGTTCGGTCTGTAAATACATGCTGGTATTTATTTATTAATGCGCATTTTACTCCATATCCATATTTTAACCTCTAACTTTATTTCTTTGTTCTGTATAATTGTTAAATGTTTTTGTTCTATGCTGTATGTTGCACCACCATTTCACAGCAAATCTCTAATACATGTGAATGTATAGGGTGAATAAAGTTGATCCTGGAGTATGTGGGTTTTCTCCAGGTCCTTTGGTTCCCTCCCACAGTCCAAAGATGGGTTAATTGGTCAATGTAAATTATTCCCTGATTATTAGGTCAGGGTTAATTGGGTTTGTCGGGGGTTGCTGGGATAGTGCGGCTTGAAGGGTTGGAAGGGCCTACTCTGCACTGTTTTGCTAAATAAATTGCTGGAAGCTATAAAGGTCTACTAATTTCTATCGTCCCCTAACGTTTAAGATTTCTAGCATTGGTAGTGTGTGCTTGCTGCCTTGAACAATATGTTCCACTGTGTTTGGGAACAGCAGGGTTCACTGCCTATGTGAGGGAAGGGAACAGCCATTTGAAGAGTTTTGGGGAAGGAGAGGCTAAAGGTCCCGGTGCCACATTCAACAGCGAGCCTTGGCTCCCAGCTGCACTTCAAGAAGCAGCTAGGGAATTGGAGTGGTTTGACATATCCAGCTCTGACATGCCACACTGGATGTTTTTGAGATTGGCTGCTTGGCCCTTGACCTACAGGTGTTGGAGATGATTGTTCCCCCTCCCCCTGTTTAGTAGCAGTGTAAAGATTCCTGCAGATTACCAGCCATGTTCAACTCTCCACCCGACACCTGAGCAGAGTGATCGGGCAAGGCATGTCAGAAATGCTTTGATTGAATTCCAGGGGGAATGTGCTGATCTTCAGAATAATGTGAACGATTCTATTGTACCAAATGTTTGATAGAGTCTTTTCTTTGGAAATTGTCTTAGTTTATCCCACAGTTTATTTTTATTTTATTTTGAGATACAGTGCGAAACAGGTCCCTCAGGCTTTTCGAGCCACACCTCTTAGCAACCTACCGATTTAACACTAGCTTAATCACAGCGCAATTTACAATGACCGATTAACCCATTGACTGCAATGTCTTTGGACTGTGGGAGAAAACACAGTCACACACAGGACAGAATGTACAAACTTGCTGGAATTGAACTCTAAATTCCAGCACCCGAGCGGTAATAGCATCTGTTAACGACTACCTTACTGTGGTGCCCAGTTACTTGTCCGTATTGTAACAGGCTAAGAGAAGAATGCTAACTTTTATCACTTTGCTGCTTTCTTCACCTCCTTTGAAGGGGTTGGTAAAATACACAGAGTGGCCACTGAGTGTATATTCATGGTCTTCTGCTGCTATAGTCCATCCACTTCAAGGTTCAACATGTGCATTCAGAGATGCTCTTCTGCACACGACTGTTGTAACATGGTTATTTGAGTTGCTGTCACCTGTCAAGATCTGATGAGCAGAGATTGGATCTTGGTCAGCATGGAGCTGTTGGGCTGAAGGGCCTACTTCCATGCTTTATGACTCTATAACACTGTAAACGATCTTCTGCACGTCTTGGAGGTGATGAAGGAGTGAAGATGGCACTGGCAAACACGGCAATGCTTGGCAGGCAGCTAACAAAACTGCTAACAATTCTACCAAACATGCTTTTTCGGGACTATGATCGCTGCAATCCCCAGCCTTTAATTTTCCATTTGGAGTGGCGCTTTTGAGCCATCTGTATAACCTGGCATTTTTGTGGTATCTTGAAGGATTCGGGATGCAGGTGTGGCTGCGGTGGCCATTGCAGGAGTGGACATGGGATTGGACTGAAACTCGGGGCTGGACTGAAGCGGTGAGGCCTGGGTCCAAGAGTGGATAACAAACCGATGTTTGGTTAATATAAGTGCAGAGCCACATTAAAAAGATTAAGATCTCAAAGCCAAGGGTGAAGGAAGAACCAGTGTCCAGCTCACTATTCTGTGAGGCTTTACTCGCCTCAGTGCTGAACTGACTCTAGCTGTGGCCTATGGCCATCGGCACTCGCGTCAGCACTGAACTGGCTTTGTAGCTGTGGCCTGCAGCCATCTGCACTCACCTCAGTGCTAAACTGGCATAGCGGTTGTGGCCTGCAGCCATTGGCACTCACCTCAGCGTTGAACTGGCACAGTGGTTGTGGCCTGCAGCCATTGGCACTTACCTCAGCGTTGAACTGGCACAGTGGTTGTGGCCTGCAGCCATTGGCACTTACCTCAGCGTTGAACTGGCACAGTGGTTGTGGCCTGCAGCCATCAAGCTCCTGGACCGACTGCAACACAGACCTGTCTACAAGGCTGCGGACTGACATTCGGGGACTCTGCAGTTCATGTTCTATGGATTGTTTGTATTTTTTATTGTTTGCACTATTTATTCTTTCTTTTTTTTGCAATTTGGAGAGTTGACTGTCTTCGGGGTTTTTTGTGGTTTCTATTGTATCTTTTTGTTTTGTAGCTGCCTGTAAGAAGATGAATCTCAAAGCTGTATCAGGTATACATTCTTCGATAATAAGTGCATTTTAAACTTGGAACAGGTGATGACATCACTTCTAACTTTCATTGCTTCTTGCATTTTGGGAAGTCCAAACAATGATCTTTCAACCACAGTAGTGTAGCAGTTAGTGTGACATTATTACAGTGTGGGACATCTGAGTTTGGAGTTCAATTCTGACGCCATCTGTAAGGAGTTTGTACGTTCTCTCTGTGGACCTAGTGGGTTTCCTCAGGTGATTCGGTGTCCTTCCACAGTCCAAGCACGTACTGGTTAATAGGTTAATTGGTCATTGTAAATTGTCCTGTGATTAGGCCAGTGTTAAGTTGGTGGGTTGCTGGGCAGTGTTGCTCGTTGGGTCGGAAGGGGCTGTTCCATGCTGTAACTCTAAATAAATATAAAAAATAAACACTCCTTTAGTTTGCTGGAAGTATCTGATGATTCTGTTCGGAGCATTCTTAGAACAACAATGATTTAGCGGGGCTAGATGAGAATGCGTTTGTAAAATGATGAAGTCACTGAATTTAATCCAGAGAGCCAGATTAACAAAAGGCAAAAACAGATGCTGCAACTCTGAATGACGTTAAAAGTTCTCCCCTTCTGTCTCTACTGATACATAATATCTGCCTAGTAATTGTAACATTAGATGTGTTAAAGTCTAATAAGTCACTGGTCTCAATTTTGAACAGCAGTGCTTACACGTGGAAAGTCGTTGTGTTGCTCAAGTTACGGCTTCTCATTAATTGTTGGGTCAATTATGATGTTCATCACTCTAACCAGGCATTCACGACCAAGCATGCTAACTTGCTGATTTGCCTGTTAGCATACTGTATCTTTCTGTAAACTCTGGCAGTGCCATTGATCCAAATTACAGTGACAACCTCAATTAAAAATATTTTGCCTGAATTATTTCCAAGTAATTTTTTAGGATCAGCAATATTTACCTTTTTTTTACACAGCCAAAGGTAATGATTATTTCAAATGAATCCCATTAGGCCACTGAGTATAGAAGAGATTTGCTGGAATTGTCGGTGATGATGGATTTAAGGTAAAGAGACTGAAGAAACTGATATGATTCACCTTTCAGCAGTGAGGCTGAGAGATGATTTGTTACAAGTATTAAAAAAATCCTGATTTTGACAGATGTGTTTATCTTTGTGGCATGCACTGCCTGTGGTGGTAGATGCAGATACATGAGGGAGTTTTAAGAGAAGTTTAGATAGGCACATGAATGAGAGGAAAATGAAAGGATATGGAAATTATGTAGGCAGAAGAGATTATTTGGCCGTTTGATTACTAATTTAATTGGCTCAGCACAACATTGTGGGCCGAAGGGCCTTTTCCTGCACTGTACTGTCCTATGTTCCAAGGTACCGTTAAAAACATTGTTTGCAACCCATCCAGCCAGATCATGCCTTGCATAAGTACGTCAAAAAGAAAACAAAATGCAGAGTGTAATATTGTATCTACAGAGAAAGTGCAGGTAAGAAGTGGAGGAGCCACACGAAAGTAGATTGAGAGATCATCTTTAGCGTTCGGGGAGTCCATTCAAAGGTCTGGTAACAGCAGAATAGAAATTCTTCTTGAGCCTGGTCATTTTGCAGAGAGAATTGTTCATTAGATCAGGAACTGGAGCGCACAGATTTAAGGAAAGTTGAGGGGAATATTTTGGTTGTGATCTGGAATTCACAAACTGAGGGGTCTATGTGAGCTGGTTTAATTGCTTCTACAAATAGAAGAACTTTGTAATGACACACAAAATGCTGGTGGAACACAGCAGGCCAGGCAGCATCTATAGGAAGAAGCACTGTCGACGTTTTGGGACGAGACCCTTCATCCTGACGAAGGGTCTCGTCCCAAAACGTCGACAGTGCTTCTCCCTATAGATGCTGCCTGGCCTGCTGTGTTCCACCAGCATTTTGTGTGTGTTGTTTGAATTTCCAGCATCTGCAGATTTCCTCGTGTAAACTTTGAAATGAGATGTGAACTTGGGAGTAAGGCCATAAGACATCAGAGCAGAATTAGGCCATAAGACATCAGAGCAGAATTAGGCCATTTGGCCCATCAAATCTACTCCACCATTCAATTATGGCTGATTTATCAGCCCATTCTACTGCCTTCTCCCCATAACTTCTGATGCTCTTACTAATCAATACCATATCAATCTCTGCTTTAAGTATACCCAGTGTCTTGGCCTCCACAGATTCACCATAAATTCTTTGTCATCTCTGTTCTAAATGCATGCCCCTCTAAGGCTAGTCCTAAATTCCTCCCCTTAGTTCACATTTTCTGCTGGTCCGCTCTATCCAGGTCTTTTAATATTCAATAGGCTTCATTGAGATCCCCCCCTCATTCTTCTAAACTCCAGTGAGCACAGGCCCAGAGCCATCAAATGCTCCTCGTGCATTAACCCTTTCATTCCTGCGATCATACTTGTGAACCTCGTCTGCCTTAGAGCCTCAAATCCAGTTTAAGGTTGTTGGTCTTGAGCAAAGGAGGTGCCTGTCTATAAGTGATGGATTAACATAGAGGGTACGGTCACAGCCTCACAGATCTAGATTCAGTCCTGACCTCTGGCACCCACTGTGAGGAAATTCTAAGTCAAAGTAAAACTTAGAGGCACCACAGTAGCATATCAGTTAGTGCAATTCTATTACAGATCAGAGTGTCAGAGCTTGGAACTCAGTTCCAGCACCTTCTGAAAGGTTTCCAGGTGCTCCAGTTTCCTCTCATGTTCCAAGGACAGACCAATTAGTAAGTCTGAAATAGGAGTTAGGATGTAATGTTAAAATTGTACAAGGCATTGGTAAGGCCAAATTTGGAGTATTGTGTACAGTTCTGGTCACTGAATTATGGGAAAGATGTCAACAAAATAGCGAGAGTACAGAGAAGATTTACTAGAATGTTACCTGGGTTTCAGCACCTAAGTTACAGAGAAAAGTTGAACAAGTTAGGTCTTTATTCTTTGGACCGTAGAAGGTTGAGGGGGGACTTGATAGAGGTATTTAAAATTATGAGGGGGATAGATCGAGTTGACGTGGATAGGCTTTTTCCATTGAGAGAAGGGGAGATTCAAACAAGAGGACATGAGTTGAGAGTTATGGGGCAAAAGTTTGGGGGTAACACAAGGGGGAACTTCTTTACTCAGAGAGTGGTAGCTGTGTGGAACGAGCTTCCAGTAGAAGTGGTAGAGGCAGATTTGATATTGTCATTTAAAGTAAAATTGGATAGGTATATGGACAGGAAAGAAATAGAGGGTTATGGGCTGAGTGAAGGTCGGTGGGACTAGGTGAGAGTAAGTGTTTGGCATGGACTAGAAGGGCCGAGATGGCCTGTTTCTGTGCTGTAATTGTTCTATGGTTATATGGAAATGTACCGTTTCATATGACAAGGTGGTCATGGTCTTTCCATGACTATGATTGTTCTTGGAAAAATTTTCTGCAGACTGGTTTGCTGTTGTCATCTTCTGGGCAGTGTCTTTACAAGATGACCCCAGACATTATCAATATTCTTCAGAGGTTGTCCATGGCTTTACGTGGCCCTGACTGGGGGGGGGGGTGGAGCGCTAAGAAAGTGTTACACCTTGCCCAAGGGTGACCTGCAAGTTAGCGGAGGATAGGAGCACCTTACACCTCCATTGGTAGTGATGTATCTCCAGCCCACTCCCAAGGTATGTTAATTGGTCATTGTAAATTTGTCCTGTGATTAGGCTAGGGTTAAATTGGTGAGTTGCTGGACGAGGCAGCTCATTGGGCTGGAAGGGCCTATTCTTGTGCTGCATCTCTAAATAAATAAAGGTTGTGCTGCATAATTTGATCAGGGTGCTATGGTCTATACAATTTGTTTAATACTGATTCTGAATCAAGTGACTTCAACAGCTGAGTCCATTTGGATCTGATTTAGAACCTTCCATATCTTAAAGGCCAACATCAGGAGCTCTTGGCATTGTCTCGGAGATTAGACATTTATGTCAGACGTCCCAGAGGAGAACAAACTGGGGATAATTGGATTCTCTTTTAATTGGGACCACCAGTGCATTGACCATTCTGTGATTGGAAACTAAAATTCATTTTCCTGTTCTTCAACAGATTCAGGCTACTTGTTCAGCGGAAGTCGGCCACCATCGCAAGTAACCGTGTTCAAGGATTCGCCCCCTTCGGGTAGGTTTATTTTGGAGCATAAAATTGGATAAAGATTAAAAGACTAGCTTTGTTTGCCACGCATCAAAGCATACAGTAAAATGACTCGTTGCATCAATGACCAACACAGTCCGAGGATGTGCTGGGAGCAGCCCGCAAGTTGCCGTGCTTTTGGTGCCAACATCTAACCCATATATCTTTGGGATGTGGGAGGAAATCGGAGCACCCAGAGGAAAACCACGTGTAATGGGGAGAATGTACAAACTACTTACAAACAGCAACCAGAACTGAACTCCAATCGCTGGCAATGTAATAGCATTATGCTAATTGCTCCACTACCATGCTGCTCAAAATTAGTCTTGAAATCAATAAGGTGAGTGTAGTGTTAGCTGTGCGTGGATTGGAGTATCAAGAAGGGGACATTGAAGTAGGGTGATATCAGATTGCAGACTATTCATAGTAGACTGGTCCAGATGTTTAAAGCAAGTGGGATCTCTGGAGTGTGAAAGTTTGAGTGAGGGGGCAACCTGATAGAAGTTTATAAACTTCTGAGAGTCATAGATAGGGCACAGGGTCAGCTTCTTCCCAGTGTGAAAATGTGAAATACTGAAGAGTGCAAATTTAAGATAGATAGATAGATACTTTATTCATCCCCATGGGGAAATTCAACTTTTTTCCAATGTCCCATACACTTGTAGCAAAACTAATTACATACAATACTTAACTCAGTAAAAAATATGATATGCATCTAAATCACTATCTCAAAAAGCATTAATAATAGCTTTTAAAAAGTTCTTAAGTCCTGGCGGTAGAATTGTAAAGCCTAATGGCATTGGGGAGTATTGACCTCTTCATCCTGTCTGAGGAGCATTGCATCGATAGTAACCTGTCGCTGAAACTGCTTCTCTGTCTCTGGATGGTGCTATGTAGAGGATGTTCAGAGTTTTCCATAATTGACCGTAGCCTACTCAGCGCCCTTCGCTCAGCTACCGATGTTAAACTCTCCAGTACTTTGCCCACGACAGAACCCGCCTTCCTTACCAGCTTATTAAGACGTGAGGCGTCCCTCTTCTTAAGATGAGAGGAGGAGTGTTTAAAGGAGATTTGTGAGGTTATTTTTACAGAATGATTGGAGCTTGGAACTTGCTGTCAAGGGAGGTGGTAGAGGCAGATATGGTTATATGGACCATGTAAAGGCAGATGGGATTAGTTTAGATTGGCATAATGGTCAACACAGGCACAATGGGCCGAATAGTCTTTCCCTGTGCATTAACTAATTTCTTCATCGCCTCAGATGTAGTGTATCAGAATCAAAAATGCTTTGAGACACAAAAAACTCTGAACTTTTGTTGGTCACACCACTGGAAAGGCAACTTATAGTCACTATATCACTCAGTAATGTTATTTCTTCAATCACAGGACATGGGCGTTGCTGGGAGGGTTGGTGTAACATTTTACAGTGCCGTGGATGTGTTCAATTCCCGCCACTCGTAAGGAGTTTGTATGTTCTCCCTGTGACTGCATAGGTTTTTTTTCCAAGTGCTCCAGTTTCCTCCCACAGTCTAAAGACATACAATTTAGTAGATTAATTGATCACATGGGTTTAATTGGGCCTGTTGGACTGGAAGGACCTGTTGCTGCACTGTATCTCTAAATAAAATATGAACAATTGGCCATCTTTGCCTTCTACACTCCCTTTTAGTGCCCACACTTCAAAAGAATTTCATTAATTCCAAATCACTTTTTTGAAGTTCATTAAGGGAGATTTGTAAATGCAAGTCATTTTGCTCTTTTGGGTTAAGCAGTATTATGCAAGGCTGCACAATCTTACATCAGCTTTGGTTGTCGACAGAATAAGTGATTTTGGAAAATCATATTAGGTTGTGCTATTAAGAGCAGATTCACAAGACTATTATTATTTTAATTCAATTTTAATTATTTCAAATTTAATATATAGTTGAAATGCTAATTAAAATAATTAGCCTCTGTGTTTGTAACTCCTGCAAAACAGTGCAGATGTGGAGAAACATGGGCTTCGGTATTCTTTAATTAGCCCACACCTTGAGAGGCAGTCAGAAAAGTTGTTGTGTCCACTCTTATTAGAACTCAGACGCGGGGAATATGATTGAAAATCCTGAAAGTCATTCTAAAATAGCAGTCTTTCTTATCTTCGAATTATTGCATCACAAAGGCAGTGGTGATGTGTGGGATACAAATTGGATTTATCAGAGCAGTTCACACTCTCTGCCATAATATTACGTACCTAGCAACTAGTGTCACTGTAAACAAGCCTCCACAGCATCATTTGAACGAAGAGTGAAAAGTAAACATAAGAAGATAATGTTTTTATTTGTCGCTAAGGAACTTGGTGCATTCAAGAAAGTACTCAATGTCAGCAAGACCATGGAGCTGATTATTGACTACAGGAGAAGATAAACCAGATCTTCCATGAGCCAGTCCTCATCAGAGGATCAGAGATGGAGAGGGTTAACAACTTTAAATTCCTAGGTGTTATTATTTCGGAGGACTTATTCTGGGCCCAGCACGTAAGTGCAATTATGAAGAAAGCACAGCAGCACCACTACTTCCTTAGAAGTTTGCGGAGATTTCATGCCTAAGTTTCCTTCTAAAATTTTGACCATCTTCTGTAGATGTGTAGTGGAGAGTACATTGACTGACTGCTTCACAGCCTGTTACGGAAACATCAATGCCCTTAAATGGAAAATCCTACAAAATGTGGTAAATATGGCCCAATACATCATGAGTAAAACCCTCTCAACCATTGTTCACATCTACATGAAACGCTGTGGCAGGAAAGCAGCATCCACTATCAGGGACCCTCACCACTCAGGACATGCTGTCTTCTCACTTCTGCCATCAGGAAGAAGGTACAGGAGCCTCAGACTCACATCACCAGGTTCAGGAACAGTTACTACCCTTCAACCATCTGGCTCTTGAACCAAAGGGGATAACTTCACTCAACTTCAGTTGCTCTGTCATTGAAATATTCCCATACCAAAGGACTCAATTTCAAGAACTCTTCATCTCATGTTCTCGATATTTATAGCTTATTTATTTATTATTGTTTCTTCTTTTTGTATTTGCAGTTTGTTGTCTGTTCACTGGTTGAATGCCCTCATTGGGCACTTTCATTGAATTTGTTATGGTTATTGCTCTTTCGATTTATTGAGTATCCCACAAGAAAATGAATCTCGGTTGTATATGGTGACATATATGTACTTTGAACTTTGATTTTTTTTTTTAGCTGGTAATGTAACCATATAACCATATAACAATCACAGCACGGAAACAGGCCATTCCGGCCCTCCTAGTCCGTGCCAAACTCTTAATCTCACCTAGTCCCACCTACCCGCACTCAGCCCATAACCCTCCACTCCTTTCCTGTCCATATACCTATCCAATTTTACCTTAAATGACACAACTGAACTGGCCTCTACTACTTCTACAGGAAGCTCATTCCACACAGCTATCACTCTCTGAGTAAAGAAATACCCCCTCGTGTTTCCCTTAAACTTTTGCCCCCTAACTCTCAAATCATGTCCTCTCGTTTGAATCTCCCCTACTCTCAATGGAAACAGCCTATTCACGTCAACTCTATCTATCCCTCTCAACATTTTAAATACCTCGATCAAATCCCCCCTCAACCTTCTACGCTCCAATGAATAGAGACCTAACTTGTTCAACCTTTCTCTGTAACTTAAGTGCTGAAACCCAGGTAACATCCTAGTAAATCGTCTTTGCACTCTCCCTAATTTATTGATACCTTTCCTATAATTCGGTGACCAGAACTGTACACAATATTCCAAATTTGGCCTTACCAATGCCTTGTACAATTTTAACATTACATACCAACTTCTGTACTCAATGCTCTGATTTATAAAGGCCAGCGTTCCAAAAGCCTTCTTCACCACCCTATCTACATGAGACTCCACCTTCAGGGAACTATGCACTGTTATTCCTAGATCTCTCTGTTCCACTGCATTCCTCAATGCCCTACCATTTACCCTGTATGTTCTATTTGGATTATTCCTGCCAAAATGTAGAACCTCACACTTCTCAGCATTAAACTCCATCTGCCAAAGTTCAGCCCATTCTTCTAACCGGCATAAATCTCCCTGAAAGCTTTGAAAACCCACCTCATTATCCACAACACCTCCTACCTTAGTATCATCGGCATACTTACTAATCCAACTTACCACCCCATCATCCAGATCATTTATGTATATTACAAACAACATTGGGCCCAAAACAGATCCCTGAGGCACCCCGCTAGTCACCGGCCTCCATCCCGATAAACAATTATCCACCACTACTCTCTGGCATCTCCCATCTAGCCACTGTTGAATCCATTTTATTACTCCAGCGTTAATACCTAATGACTGTACAAGGAAATTGATTGGACCATTACTGAGATACAAGTACATATTTATTATGCGCAGCAGGCTGCCAAATACCATCCCATATGATACTGACCAGACAATATTTTTAGTTGTACTCATTGAGGACTCAACACTAATGGGACAGCGGAATTTCTTTTTTCTTTGAATCAGTGCGGACTGTCTTTAACGCCCATCTGAAAGGGTGCCCCAGTTGTATATTTTGCATAAAAAGAAGGCACCATCAATAATGTTGCACTTCCTCGTGAAGTGCTGGGGTGCTGGGTTGGAGTTTTGTGCTCGTGTCTCTGGAGTGGAACGTGACGGCCATTCTCACAAATGCACGCACATCCTAGGGTGGTGAATCTGTGGAATTCTTTGCCATTGATGGCTTTAGAGGCCAAGTCATTGGATATATTTAAAGTAGATGTTGATGGGTTCTTGATTAGTCAGGGTGTCAAAATTTACAGGGTGAAGGCAGGGGAATGAGGTTGAAGAGGGTAATAAATCAGCCATGATGGAATGGCAGAGCAGACTTGATGGGTTTCAAAAACTTCTGGAGCAATCTTTAGCTTCTCTCATTCCTTCATGTTCACAATACTCTTAAGTGTGGTCTGGTCAGTGCTTTATAAAGCCTCAACATACATCCCTGCTTTTATATTCTCGTCCTCTCAGTTCTTTTCCACACTCCACCTAGACATACTGGCTTTCAGATGTGCCCTATCAGGCATACCACATAGTTATTCCATGGCAGGTAGAGCACTGCCCTCCATTCCTGAGGGAAACTTGTCAGCAGTTCAAAGTAAGTTTATTATCAAAGTACGTGTATGTCACTGTATACTACATTGAGATTCATTTTCTTTCAGGCATTCACAGAAAATACAAAGAAATCAAGTCAATTCAAGTTTAGGTTATTGGCATTCAACTGTGCACATGTATACTGCCAAACTAAATAATGTTCCTCTGGACCAAGAAGTCCAACACAGTACATAAAACTCACGCACAACTCATAAAATAATATTACCACTAGTAAATCAACAAATAGTAAGGTACATTTACCACACAATTTAAAAAGTAAACAGTATAACGCTACTGGCGCTTCACCTGGGTGGTGCAGGGAGTTCAGTAGTCTCGCAACTTGGTGGAAGAAGTTATTTCCCATCCTAAGAGTCCTTGTCTTAATGCTATGGTACCTCCTGCCTGATGGTAGGTGGTCAAAGAGATTGTTGTTCGTTTGGGAGGGATCATTGACAATGCTAAGGGTCCTGCGTATGCGCCGTTCCTGATAAGTATCTTGGCTGGGTGAAGAGAGACCCCAGTGATCCTCTCAGCAGTCTTTACAATCCTTTGTGGGGTCAGATGCCTTGTAATTCCCATACCAGATGGTGATGCAGGTGGTCAGGACACTCTCAATGGAGCCTCTGTAAAAATACAGTAGAATCAATGAAAAACTATACACAAGGACTGACAACCAATGTGCAAAGGAAGGCAAACTGTGTAATAAATAAATAGATTGATAGATAAATATTGGGGTTGAGAGGAAAAATAAATCAGCCATGATCAAATGGTGGAGCAGACTTGATGGGCCGAATGGTCTAATTCTGCTCCCATGCCTTGTAATTCAAACTATGCCACCAGCCACTTTGTTGTCATTTTAAATGATCTCAGAAACTAAAAATAGAACCATGTAAGTTGGGCCATGTTTTGTCACACTTTTTCAAGGCCACGGGTCATTGAGGAAAGAGGCTGATTTGCTACTTTCTTTTTATATTGTTTTCTGTAGATTATTTCTCCTTGAAGTCTGGAAGCCGACCTTCGTCTCCCTCAATGTCACCGGCGCCATCGGTGGCAGGGTCAGTGACGTCCAGTTCTGGCTCCTTGCATCTCAGGCGACCCCTCATCAGCCCAGCTCGGCTCAACCTCACAGGACGCCGACTCAAGTTGTTCACAGAGCACAACGGAGTCCAGCAAAGTTCAGTGAAGTTGCCTTGTAAAGGCCGTCCCACACCAAACGTGTCAGAGGAAGCCCATGTATCCAGTAACAATCTGATGCAGGATGCAACACAGCTATCTTCTCACAGCAATGGTATGCACTGATAAAAACAGATCTCCAATCGTTCGACTCACCAACACTTAGTTTTAACATGAGTGCAGTAAGATTCCTCATTGGTTAATTTGTAACACCTACCCTGTCTGGGTGAAGAAGCATCTTTCTATGAACTGTTGAAATTCTGTCCTCTGCATCAAAGTAAATTGATTATTGAAGTACGTATATGTCACCATATGCAACCTTCAGATTCATTTTCCTGCAGGCACTTACAGGAAAATAAAGAGATCCAATCAAATTTATGAAAATCTATAACAAAGATTGACTCACAACCAATGCTGAAACGAAGACTAGTCATGCAAATAATGAAAAAATGTAAATAAATAACAGAGTTGTAGAGTCCTTAGGCTGTGGAATCAGTTCAGTGTTGAGGTGATTGAAGTTATTCATACTGGTTCAAGAGCCTGATGGTTGCGGGGTAATAACTGTTCCTGAGCCTCGTGCTGTGGCCTAAGGCATGGACTTTGCATACAAACCTCAGTTTTTTTAATGCAAAATATCAATCATTTTAAATTAGTAAGTTGATTTATTATTGCACAAGTACTGAGGTACAGCGAAAAGCTTGTCTTGCATGCCCTCTGTACAGATCATATCATTACTCAGTACATTGAGGTAGGAGATTCAGATTCAAGATTTATTATTCACATAGATGGAAACATAGTACTGTACAGTGAAATGTGTGGTTTACATTAACAACAAGGGAAAAGCCATAAGAGAATGCACAGTATCCTTTTACAGTTCTTGAGCCTAGTGGTATGTCTTTACAGGCTCTTGTAACTTTTGTCCAATGAGAAGAGGCAGAAGATACACTGTGCATGGTGGGTGGGGTCCTTGATACCTTGATAATGCTGAGGTTGCTTTACTGAGGCAGCAGGAAATGTAGACCTGTGTCCATGGAGGAGAGGCTGGCTTTGGAGAGCTGTGTCTGCAGTTTCTTATGGTCTCAGGCAGAGCAGTTGCCATACCCAAGCTGTGATGCATCCGGACAGGGTGCTTTGTATGGTGCATCGAGCAAAATTGCTGGGGGTCAAAGGGAGCGTGCTGAATTTCTTTAGCCTCCTACCCACACGCTAGTTAACCATGAGCTGGATTGCTTAGTTAATCTTCACTCGAGACATATTTTGGAGAAAGATTCAGAATATTGCCCTATTAACGTTTACAATCCAAAACAGATGGTTGGATGCGGTAGAATTTTCTTTCAAAGGGAATATTTATAAATGTAATAAACTTGGTTTCTAGTTGTATTTAAATATATAGGATATTATACCTTGTAAAATTACTCATGCATTAGATATAGCAGCTAGGGATCATATGCAGCTTTTTAGTTTTGGGTGGTTTTGAATGCTTTTTGCCCCACTCCCAAGATGACACTGATGAACCACAGTGATGTGCTGTAGGCTGCTTACAAAACTTCTAGATATACTTCTGATTTACTCTCGCTGCAATCTGCAGCGTGTAGTTTTCCTTTAAGCAACATACTTTGGAACCGTCTTAATGAAAAAGCAATTTTGCAATCTTCTGAAGGATAGCAGACTCTCAAGCATACAGGTACAACACTTTTAAGCTGATGAAGGTATATCATCATTGCTGGAAGAGAGGAAGGAAGGGAGGAGTCAGAGACAGCCCGAAACGCAGAGGAATGAGATCCCCTCTACCAAGCATTTTGTTTGCAAATGTACAATCGTTGGAGAACGAGATTGACGACCTAAGGGCAAGATTGCTGTGTTGGAGGGAAATGAGGAATTTCTGTGTTCTGTGTCTCATGGAGACATGGCTCACTCCAAACACGCCGATTCAGCGATCAGACCCGAAGGCTTCTCAATATCCAGGATGGACCAAACTGCTGATTCAGAGAAAGCAAATGGTAGGAATCTATGTTTCATGATAAACTCTCTGTGGTGCACAGATATGGTAGTTTTGACGTACTCTTGTTTCCTCAATTGGAACATCTAATGATTAAGTGTCAAATGTTCTACTTAACTAAGAGACTTCTCCTCCATGATCCTGACCACAGTTTACATGCTGCCAAAAGCCAACGGTAATCAGGCACTTATGATTTTGAATGCTGCCATCACCAAACAAGAAACAGCTGACGCTGACACATTTCAAATCGTAGTCAGGGACCTAAGTTAGGCTTGTTGGAAGAAATCTCTGCCCAATTACCATCAGCATATAACCTGCAGCACCAGGGGTCCCAAAATACCAGAGTACTACTGTACTAGGGTAAGAAATGCCTACTGTTCCATGCCAGAACTCATTTTGGGAAATCTCTTCCTACCAACATTCAGGCAGAGGCTAAAGAGGAAAGCTCCAGTGGTCATGGGAGGCAGAGGAGTGACTACAGGGTTGCTTCAAGTCAGTAACCAAGGCCTTGTTCAAGTACTCATCAGTGGATCTGAGTAAGTACACCACGGTTGTCACAGACTTTATAACAACAGTTGTAGATGAATGAGTTCCTACAAAATCATTCAGTCTCCCCCAACCAGAAGCCCTGGATGAACCATAATATCTACAATCTGCTGAGGGCCAGATCAGTGCCATTCAGGTCTGGTGACCAAGTAAGATACAAGAGGTCCAGGTATGATCTCTGGAAAGCTATCTCACGGGCAAAGTGGCAGTTCCAAAGTAAACTTGAATCATTGAAGGACGCTGGACAGCTGTGACAGGCTTTGAATGCTATCACCTCTTACAAAGTGAAATCAAGTGATCTAGCTGACAACAAGGCTTCACTTCCATTTGAGATCAATGTCTTCTATGTTTGCTTTGACCATCAAAACATGGAGGAACCTTCACAAACTCCCAGAGCCCCTGATGACGCTGTGATTTCAGTCTCTGAGGCCAATGTGAGAGCATTGTGAACCCATGGAAAGCATCCAGCCCAGATGGGGATACCTGTGTTGATCAACTGGCTGGAGTGTTCACCAATATCTTTAACCTCTCACTTTGGCAGTCTGGGGTACCCACCTGCTTCAAGCAAGCTTCAATTATACCTGGTGCCTAAGAAGAATGTGATAACGTGCCCCAATGACTATCATCCAGTAGCACTTACGTTCACTGTGATGAAGTGCGATTCACTTGAGAGGTTAGTGATTTGCCCACCAGCAGAACAAATCCACAGCAATGCCATTTCATTGGCTTTTCATTCAACCCTGAAACACATGGATAGCAAAGGTGCGTACATCAGGATGCTCTTTATCAACTCTTGATGTGCACCGTTGGTCGGGGTAGACCATAGAGATTGCATTCCAGCAGTCTACGCGATACACAAGCCAGGGCTGCTGAGTCCCATCTGCCCGAAGCGACTGGTTTTAAGGCACCAGTAACCTGCTTTTGCCCCTTCTGTCAGAAGCCGTTCCCCTGAGCTTAATAGCTAAGCCACATGTGAAGGCCACGAGTTGGACTTGGTTGTTAGAGGCTATTTGAGATGCATGCCATTGGGAGAACTTAATAGATAGTGGGAGCTTATGCCCACAGTTCTATTCTTAGAGAGGTTGCTCCTTAAATGTAAAACTTCCCGGTCAGCAAAAAGTAGGTCAGCACATCATCAACTGTGGTGAAATTAACGGCAGAATTTAAGTCCCATTCCAGAGGTGCACAGTCTTGACTGGATTGTTGCTGAAATTTATCTGGGTCACTAACGTCCTTCAGGAGATCTTACCTGACAAAGCTGTTGAAATTCTCAGAGGAACCAACAGGCAGAATAGACAAAGGATGATGTTAAGTTGGATTTTCAGAAGGACTTTGACAAGGTGCTGCAAAGGAGGCTGCTAAAGAAAGTAGGAGCACCCCAATCCATAGATTAGCCAAACATCCAAATGAGTCTTTATGGGCAGCAAACTTAAAAACAATTCTCTGTGACCTAAAATATCCTGATAATATTCATTTTTGGCTGCTCAAAAAAAAATCCAAAAAGTCGCCAGGATTAAACCAAAAAACCTGATGGCTGTCAGATTTATGGTTTGTTTTGTCTTTTCTTCAGTAATTCCTTTCCTTTTAATAAATACCTTCTCAGTTCTGCAAGCAGTCCTTTAATTTCACTGGCTTGTCAGAGGAAAACTGTTTCCGCAACAGTGCAGGCACAAGAGAAATCCTGTTAATTACGAGTTTCATATTTTTGCTTAATTCAGTGGAGACCCTGAAGAACATCTTGTCAAAATGATTTGCAGGCTTTACTGGAGGGATTCCTACAATGGGGCGGCATGGTAGTATACCAGTTAGCACAATGCTTTACAGTACAGGTGACCTGGTTTCTATTCACGCCGCTGTCTGTGAGGTGTTTGTACATTCTTATGGTTTCCTTCAGGTGCTCTGGTTTCCTCTCACGTTCCAAAAGGCAAACCGGTTGGTAGGTTAATTGGGTGGTGTGGGGTCATAGGGCTGGAAAGGCCAGTAATTGGTGCTGTATCACAAAATAAATAAAGAGAAGTTTTAAATATCATTTCAGAGAGAGAATGGGAGGTTAATTGGTCATTGTAAATTGTCCCATGATTAGGCTAGGGTTGCTGGGTAGCACGGCTTGAAGGACCGAAAGGGCATTATCTCTGCTGTATATCAATAAGTAAATAAAAATCATTGTCCTGACAAAGGGTCTCGGCCCGAAACGTCGACAGCGCTTCTCCCTATAGATGCTGCCTGGCCTGCTGTGTTCCACCAGCATTTTGTGTGTGTTGCTTAAAAATCATTGTTGTTGACTTTGCCGAATTTTGGATATTTAAAAAAAAAGGCTTGTAGAAATGAAAAATCCATTGGGTTGTTTTGTGGCATTTTCTTAGTAAGATAGTTACAGATTTCAACAGACTATACATCATTGCTTGCTCTCTCCAGATTTTCCTGGAATCTATAGAGAGAGGAAGGTTGTTCAGGGGCACCTTGAGCTCTGGATCATTCCCCACACCTTTTGGTCAGACCTTGTCTTTTCTAACTTTCAACATCTGTACTCCACTCAGCTGTCCTCCATGCACAGGCTGGGCTGAGCTCATTCACACCCTCTCCTCACTCAGGGTGGGCTCTTGTTTCCTATTTTCATGAGGATGAATTTCTTTAGCCAGAGGAGGGTGAATCTGTGGAATTCATTGCCACAGATGGCAAGGAGGCCTAGTTATTTGGGTATACTTAAAGCAAAGGTTGATAGGTTCTTGTTTAGTCAGGGTGTCAAAGGTTATGGAGAGAAGGCAAAAGAATAGAGTTAAGAGGGATAATAAATCGGCCATGATAGAATGGTGGAGCAGACTTGATGGGCCAAATGGCCCAATTCTGCTCCTGTTTGATGGTCTCTGTGTCACTCTGGCTTTGTGGGACCTAAACAAAATGTCTTACAATCTCTAAATGGTGCCTACCATGGTGCTACTATGGTAGCTTCTAATAGAGAAAGACAAGGAACCATTGCTTGCATTGCTGGGTAGTGGCTGGGCCCTAGGTATATTTTGTTCCCTCCAACTCTGCTCTGCTGGCATGTAATCTGAGTAATTTTTTCATATGTTTGCACACAACAGTTGGATCATTTTTCATCCCAGTTGAAATTGGATAGAACTTACTGTGAACAGGTTTTCTGAAACGTAAAAGCATAAAATATAGCTCCCAACTTGAGTTCTGAGGGTTGAATTTTATTACTCTTCTAGTTGAGGAATGTTTCTCAGGGGGAAAAGGATTGGTTTAATTCATCTGTCTTACTGTGCTAAGAAAAAAAAAGACTTTCATTTTAGAGATTGTACTTAAAATTAAATAATCATTACAGTCAAAAGAGAAAGTAGACTTATCAAATTATGTTTATGTCACCATACACTACTACCTTGAGATTCATTTTCTTGCAGGCACTTACAGGAAATTAATAAAATCCAGTAGAATTTATGAAAAATCATACATAAGGACTGACAAACATCCAATATGCAAAAGAAGATGTTTTTTTTCTAATAGAAATCTAAATAATACTGAGAATGTGAGATGTAGAGTCCCTGAAAGGTTGTGGAATTAGTTCAGTGTTGAGGTGAGTGAAGTTATTCATGCTGGTTCAGTAACCTGATGGTTGAAGAGCATTAACTGGTCCTGAACTTGGTGATGTAGGACTAAGGTACACCACCATGCTGCCCCAAGCCTGATCTCAAGATTTTGTATCTTCTGCCTGATGGAAAGCGGGGAGGACAGAAGATTATCAGGGTGGGAAAGGGCCTTGCTTTAGTTGGCTAAAGAGTCTCAAACAATTTAGAGGGTTATACAGTTGAAAGGGACTAATGAGATATAATGAGAAATTCAAGAGTTTTGAAAACAAATACAAGATTTTTAAAAGCAAGATGTTGTTTGACTAGGAGCCATTGTAGGCCAGGAAACATGGGAGGCAATGGCTGAATGGGATTTGGTGTAGGTTAGGTCACAGGTTACATTGCTTTGGATGACCTCAAGGTTGCAGAGAGTAGAGGGGGTAAACAAGGCCAGTGTCAGGTCTAGAGATTGCACAGCCAAGAGTGAGAGTTTCAGCAACAAGTTTGCTAAAAGGTACATGGAAGTTCAAGTTCAAGTTTATCGTCATTCAGCCATATACATGTACACCGCCAAACAAAATAACATTTCTCTGGACTAAGGTGCGCAACAGAGTGTATATATAACACACACAACACACAAAAGTAATATCACCACAAATAACTTGATGACTAATAAGGTGCATTTACAAGATAAATTAGAACATAGAGTATAATGCTGCTGGCACTTCATAAGTGATGAGACCTGGGTGGTGACAGGGAGTTCAGTAGTCTGGTGGCCTGGGGGAAGAAGCTGTTTCCTTTCCTAACAGTTCTTGTCCTAATGCTATGGTACCTCTTGCCGGATGGTAGGGGGACAGAGAGATTTACACAGGTGGAAATGGGTGATCCTTGTAATGATAACCTGCTGCTGTAACTTGGGGATCCAGTCTATCCATGGAATTAATCACAAATAATGCATGTTTATTTCCTGCTGATCCCCCTTGTCAAGTTATCACAAGGTTTTAGCTTCAAAGCTGATTGACATTAATTTTATGGGAAGGAAGTTAAGGGAGTTAGGGGAAGACATGTCTCCAAGATATTCCATCATACGTTTGCAGAGAGGGGTTGAAGGAAGATCAGATTTCCTCGTCCTTATCCTCAGATAACAGTGGATCCTGCGATGTTCTGCAACACCTGGTGTTGTCAGCGATACTCTAACAGGAAGGGAGGAAATTAACCCATTCGGAAGTGAAGAAAAGATTTCAGCCCATCTCCAGGGATTAATTCAACAAAAGGTTTACCCCTGCAGATTTAAATGCCTGCCGATCAGTTCAGTCTCGCAGATGACAGTACAGATTAATCTGCTTGTTGAAATGATGTGCCATTAGCTCCAGACATAGTGACCTTCTCTGTTTTTAAGCATGCAAGAAACCTTAAAAGTAAAACTTAAAACCGCTGAAAACCTCATTTCATTTAAAATCAAATGACAATTTAAATTCATAAAAATAGAGGGCTATGGGTAACCCTAGGTGATTTCTAAAGTAAGTACATGTCCGGCACAGCATTGTGAGCCGAAGGACCTGTATTGTGCTGTAGGTTTTCTGTGTTTTTATGTTTCTATCAGCGCTGACTGGAGTTTTCTTTAAGAATACATAGTCAACACACCAACCTGTTAGAATGTGCAAATGAGGGAATGACTTTATGGGGGCCAAAGAAATTTCAAAGATTAATAGTTCTAAATAGCAAGCACACAAAATTCTGGAGGAACTCAGAAGGTCAGGCAGCATCTGTAAAAATAAATAAACAAACGGTTGATGTCTCAGTCCAAAATGCCGACTGTTTGTTCATTTCCGTAGATACTGCCTGACCTGCTGAGTTCCTTCAGCATTTGTGTGTGTTGCTCTGGGTCTCAGAAATCTGCAAAATCTTTTGTGTTTAGTTCTAAACCATAGAGTTTGCAAATCCAATGAACTGCACAGCACGTCTCTCCATAAAAATCCGAGCGGCTACTCTTCGTGTGAAAAATTTATGCCTCAGGTCCTCTTTAACCTCCTCCCTCTCCGGTTAATCCTCTACCCTTTAGTTTTGGACACTTCTAACGTGCAAAATGGATTCTGGTTTTCTACCTTATCTATGCCTTCCACAATTTCAGGTAACTATCATGTCACCTCTTGTGTCCTTACCATTATTAATAAATCTGTTATTATAGGGCCATTCCTAATTGATGGAATCATTTTAAATATCACCTTCCTGTCAGCTTGAACCAGTCTGGCCATTCTCCTCTGATCTCTCTCATTAACAGGTTGTTTTTGCCCACAGAACTGCTGCTCACTAGATGTTTTTTGTTGTTTTACACCATCCTTTGTAAGCTCTAGACTGTTGTGCATGATACATCAGGAGATCAGCTGTTTGAGATACTCAAACCACCCTGTGTGACACCAACAGTCATTCCACGGTCAAAGTCAACTGGATTGGCTGATTAAAAATTTGCATTAACAAGCAGATGTAAAGTGGTCACTCAGTGTATGTGACAATAATGAACTTACTTTGCACTTTAATTTCCAAATGTTTTGCCCTGAATGTCTTCTTGTTAAAACATCTTAACAATGCATGTTCTCTTCTTCTCTTTAGAAGCCAAGTCTGTTGAAGGTGGGAGCATGTACAGTGAGGCTACTGGTCACAGGAAGGACAGTTCTTCAAGGTCTTCAGCATGTCTGGTAGATACCACCACCAACGTGGTCAGCCACCAGGCAACGGACAGTGGCAGAGGATGGAAAGGTATGATATTTGAAGCAAACTTAACGCGGCTTCCATTGAGCAACTGAACAGCTTTGTTTCTAAAGAAAATGAATCTTGAGAGATTTAGTAAATTGGTTATTTCATGAACCAGTGCACTTCAGGCTGAAGTAATTGTATGTGTCCAGGACAAAGAAGTGATCAGGAAAAATCATTGCAGATGTTACCCACCCAGCAAACTATGTTTTTCCAAAAGCTCCCTTCTGGAAAGTGTTACAGAGCTATTAAAACAAAAACTCCATACCATCATAAAAGTTTCTTCTCCAGGGCAGTTATTTTGATCAACCGTTCTACTTAGCCCCCTCCCTCTATCTACAACCTCAGTCACTACACTGGACTGAAAACACTTTTTATAATGCTGTTTACATTATAAATCTCTGCTGGTACTTATATATTTATTCCATATCTGTATCTCTAGCTTTATTTTATGTACTGTAATTCTTTATCCTTATTGAATGTTGCTTTCTATTGCATGCTGCACCAACACACCACAACAAATTCCTAATACACGTAAATATATGTGGTGAATAACAATTTCATGATCATATGGTGTACTGGGTTCATTCTTGCAGTGGTGAGCTATTTGTAAAATATTGATATCTCCTGACGCCATAGAGGAGTCATTGAAAAGTACAGCATAGAATCAGGCCCTTCGGCCCATCTAGTCCATGCCGAATCATTGAAACTGCCTACTTCCATTGACCTGCACTGTAGCGCTCTATACCCCTCCTATCCATGCACTTATGCATGTTCCAACACTTTCCTGTTTGGGGAGGCACAGTGGTGTTGTGGCTAGCGTAGTGCTATTACAGCGCCAGCAGCACGGGTTCAGTTCTGTCGCTGCCTGAAACGAATTTGTATGCTCTCTCTGTAAATGTGTAGGTTTCTTCTGAGTGCTCCAAAGACATACAGATTAGTAGGTTAATTGCTCACATGGGGTGTATTTGGGTGTCATAGGTTCATTGGGCTGGAAGGGCCTCCTAACTTACTGTGCTGCATCTCTAAATAAAGAATTGTTTTTTTAAAATTAATAAATGATACATTATACAAATCTAGATTATAAATTAACAAATCTAAAGGAGCAAAGGATGTCGAGAATGGCGAGGGTGGAACACCAAGGGAGGAGTGTGGGACAGGTGACCAAGGAGAAATGCCAGGGGCAGTGGGTGATGCGGGTGCAGACATACCCAGCCCTGAAACACAAGGCTAGATCATTTGATTCCAAACATCTGGTCTGTTGATCATTACAGTATGTCTCTCTGGTGCTTCCTGATCCCTCCCCTCTCCCTTCCCCTTTTCCCAGCCATGATTCCACTCTCCCTGCCCCCTTCCCACTCTCAGTCCACAATAGAGACCCATATCAGAATCAAGTTTTTCATCACTCATATATATCATGAAATTTGTTTTTTTTGCAGCAGCAGTACAATGCAATACATAAAATTTACTGCAGCACTGTGCAAATGTCTTAGGCATCTTAGCTATATATATATGGACCTAAGACTTTTGCACAGTACTATAGAGAGATGCAACCAGAAGGCCATCTGGGTTTAAGCAGACCCTTTCCTGTATTTCTACTCCGTTATTCTCTGCTGGTCTTCAAGACAAACCTCTGCATTTTTATTGCTTTATTGGTTTGGGGTGGGAGGGGGGGAGTATGCAGAAAGCAGCTCAATATCACAGAACTTCTTTTAGATAAGAGAGCAGGACAAGGTGTGCCAGCTATTTTCTGTTCTAAAATAGGTACATGGATAAGATATGCTCTGGGTGCTGGTAAATGGGACTAACCAGAAAATCAGATCAGCATGGAATAGATGGATTGAAAGGCCTATTTCTATGTTGTAGTACCCTTTGATTCTAAATGCCGTTAATTAATGTGATCTGATATGTCAGAGAAAGTAATTTGCGGTTACAAAGATGTGGATCAGGGGCGAGAAAGGAACTCGGTATCTTTGGAGTGGTTTGGAGGAGAGTCAAGATTAAAGCAATTATCACGATAGGGGTGGGTAAAACATACAACTTCAAAACTAGATGAGGATTAGGTTCCACGACTGGTTTTTGGAGGCTAAACCATTGTCCTCCTCTCTTAGAATTACAACACAGTAAAAGACCTTTCTGGCCCAATGAGCTGGCGGTGCCCAATTCCACCCATGTGACAAACTAACCTACTAATTGCCACCACTGCCTGTAAAGAGTTTGTAGGTTCTCCCTGTGACCGTATGGGTTTCCTCCGGGTGCTCAGTTTCCTTTCACAGTCCAAAGGCCTATCAGTTGGTAGGCTAATTAGGCTAGGATTAAATCGGGGTTTGCTGGGCAGCACAGCTCGAGGGGGCAGAGGGGCCTGTTCCATGCTGTATCTCGATAAATAAATAAACCATACCGTACCTCTTTGGAATGTGGGAGGAAACCAGAGCTCCCAGAAGAAACTCAGGTGGAGGATGTATGAACTCCTTACAGGCAGCGGCAAAACTGGACCCGGGATCGCTGGCGCTGTAGTGGTATAAAACTAATTGCTACGCTACCGTGCTGCACACCGTTTAGGAACATAGGACACTACGGCCCAGTGCAGGCCCTTTGGCCCACGACAGTGTGCCATCCTTTTAACCTACTCCAAGATCAATCTAGCCCTTCCCTCTCACACAGCCCTCCATTTTCCTGTCATCCATGTGCCTTTCTAAGAATCTCCTAAGTATCCCTAATATATCTGACATTTTATTTTGGATGACCCCACATTAACCACTCTGCAGGTGTGGGCGGTGTTGATGTCTACTGGAAAATCATGTGAAAACCTAAAAACACTTGTTCTGAAGTTAGGAAACCATCTCATTACACCATCCCTAGATGTAATTATGAGGATTAATTGCCCTAAAACAGATTTATTCAGCATGTGTGGGAATTTTGTGGAGAAATGTGGAGTTAGATACTCTGGGACCACAAGTCTTAGCATTGGTTCTCAGCTAGTAACCAATTTAATTCCAAATATCTTCATATTTTGGCTTGATCAGAAGGGTGAGACTCTTTATAACCTGCAAGCCCAAGATCATTTACAGAGTGTGTTCAACACTCCAGTGCAGATCCTTGGCTTTTTGGACTGCTGGGGGAATTGGGATCACACAGGTAAGTGGACAGAGTTTTGCCAATGATCTTATTAAATGGCAGGGTTCAGCAGTGTGCTTTCATACTGTATGGACATCAGGTAATGTAGAGTTAATTGCTGCCATTCCAGGATATGTGACCAGGGCATTATCACTGCGGGGAAACAGAAGGAATTAGGCAGCAGCCTGGCTGTGTAAAAGAGGGAAGATCCTTCAGAGTGTCAAATAAATAGTGGTGGCTCACCTGGGAATTAATTTGAGTCTTTGTTGTATAATACCAAAAGAAATAGGAGCAAAATGGGATTGAGAGGGTTAATAGATTAGCCATGATTAAATGACAAAGCAGACTTGATAGACTGATAGGCCGAATTCAGCTCCTATGTCTTATGGTACACTGGAAGCCCAGAGGCAGTCAGTCCTGGGACTGAAAGACTGTCTACAGTACTATACAAAAGTCTGAGGCACATATATATAGCTATGGAGTCAAATCTTTTGCACAGTACTGTAGTAATTTTATGTATTGCATTGTATTGCTGAAGCAAAAGTAACAAATTTCATGACATTTGTGAGTGATAATGAACCCGATTCTGATATGGGTCTCCATTGTGGACTGAGAGTGGGAAGGGGGCAGGGAGAGGGGAATCATGGTAGGGAAAAGGGGAAGAGGGGAGGAGTGGGAAGCACCAGAAAAGCATTTTGTAATGATCAATAAACCAATTGTTTGGAATCAAGTGTCTCAGGGCTAGGTGTGTCTGCACCTGCGCCACATCTCCCCGCCCTGGCGCTTCTTCTCTGCCACCTGTCCCATACCCCTCCCGTGGTGCTCCACCCTCACCATTCCTAATTCTTTGCTCCTGCCAGATTTATAAACTCCCTCTCCACTCCACATTGATAAATACAATACTGTGCTAAAATCTTAGTCGCCTTAGATATTTATAAGACTTTTGCACTGTATGTGTGAGTGGGTGGGAGGAAGGAATGGGGCGTGCTCTGTTGTTGTTGCTTGTGTTGTTCTGCAGAACATTGTGGCCATGTTATATTAGCGCCAGAAGTGTGGCAACACTTACCCACCACATCCTTTGGTTGATTACACAAACAACGCATTTCACAGTATGTTAAACATACATGTGATAAGTTATAAATGTGCGCCTTTGAGCCTCGTAAGAATTAATCGAGGCTGACTGTTTAGCCAAGCCAGTTTTTGAACCGGATGTTAAACTGAAGCCTGACCTTCCATTCTCAAGCAGACGAATAGGAAGGCTTTGTACATTAAACTGTCCACCAATCCGGATGACAATTCCCTATCAAAATTAACAGATTATCTTTACACCCACTTGCTGGGTTCTTCACTGTGCATAAAATCATTACATTTGCCTATCCAACAGCAGTAAATAAATCCAGCAATAAATAAATCCATCCTCGAGGAAATCTGCAGATGCTGGAAATTCAAACAACACACACGAAATGCTGATGGAACACAGCAGGCCAGGCAGCATCTATAACGAGAAGCACTGTTGATGTTTCGGGCCGAGACCCTTCGTCAGGACTAACTGAAAGGAAAGATACTAAGAGATTTGAAAGTAGTGGTGGGAGGGGGAAACGCAAAATGATAAATCCATCCTCCTGTTTTACTGCGGATTTATTTATTTATCGCATGTACACTGAACCAATCAGTGAAATGCATTACCTACCAGCACAACCTAAGTATGCTCTGGGGACAGCCTGCAAGTGTCCCCTCACTTTCCTGCACGAACGTAGCAAGCCAGCGGAACAACAGCAGCAGCAAAACAAGATTCCTTGCTCCCACTTACACACACTCACAGGGACCAGGCCTTCAATCCTCTGGGCCTCTAGACTCCATTGAACTCGGGGACTCGCAGACATTGGGCCTCTGATTTCCCCAGTGGTCAAGTGGGGCCCACAGATTCTGTGCAGAGTAACAGGTATCTTCTTCAGTTTACTAGGATGCCACAGTAACGTTGTAGTTAGCACGACGCTACTACAACTCGGGGTATCAGAGTTCGGAGTTCAACCCCAGTCCATCTGTAAGGAGTTTGAATGTTCTGCCCCGTGACCGCATGGGTTTCCTCCCGCAGTCCATAGACATACTGGTTAGTATGTTAATTGGTTATTGTAAATTGTCCTGTGATTAGGCTGGGGTTAAATTGGATGGTTGCTAGGCAGCCCAGCTCATTTGCTGGAAGGGCCTGTTCCAAGCTGCATGACTGGGTGGATAGATCGATAAATAAAATATTCTAGATCGATAAATAAAAGAGATTAGATAGATAAATAAAAAAAGACCTCCCTGATACAAAATAATACAGAGGGAGAGTTAAAGGATATCATGAAACATGTTGGAAAAGGATCAGCAGGAAACGGCAATGCCCCCACGTGAATAGCTGCCCCTAGTAGGTTTATAACCTCATTTATTCCTCTGTCACTATGACAGCTTAAGATGTCACGATGCAATCCCAACATCCTCTGAACGTCTTCCCCGTGGAGTGTTTCCTCCGGCCCTCTGGTTTCCTCCCACAGTCCAGAGACGAGCCAGGCATGCTAATTGGTCATTGTAAGTTGTCCCGTGAGTTGGTTAGGGTTAAACCGGGGTTGCTGGGTGACACGACTCAAAGGGCCAGAAGGGCCTATTCCGTGCTGAACCTCTAAGTAAGTAATCAATCCAACAAAGTGTGCATTAAATTTATATTTTTAAAGACTTTTTATCCCTAAAATTGGCTTTAAGATTTAGTGTAATATAATAGAAAATTATAGGGATTACTCGAACACCACTGCTTTGTCGTTTCCTGTCAGAGTCACTTTATATACTAACAGTCCTGTGCCTAGTGTCACTTTATGGACATAGAATCAATGTATATAAACTACCTTATATATTTATTGTTTTTTAATTATTGTGTTCTTTATCTTATTGTGTTTTTTTTGTGCTACATAATATCCAGAGTAACAATTATTTCGTTCTCCTTTACACTTGTGTACTGGAAAATGACATTAAACTATCTTGAGTCTGCTTCCCTGAATATTTTATTAAACACAGTAGAAGAATGGTAACTTTTCGACTAATTATTTTGCTGTTTTAATACTCAACCAGCACATAGCTATTTCCTGATCCCCCCCCCCCCCCCCACCCCTTACAGTTGAAAAGGTCCCTGAAGTCTTGACCCCAAGCTGTCACAAAACTAAGTATTTCTCTAGGAACAGGTGCAGCCTAATCCAGCACGGGGCAGGGTTAAGGTCAAGAAGTTACATTAGCTGAGTTGTCTGGCCCCAAGGAAGATGTCGGCTTCTCTGCAACTTGTTAAACACAAGGTGCCTGGTGAAAGTTGCTAATTGTCAGCGGGTGCAGAAGCTACAATAATAGAAATGGTTCCTAATGAACCGGGGGGGTGGGGGGGGGAGCAAACAATTCTGCAGCCACGGCACTAAACTCGATTTCACTCACACTGCATCACTGAAATGTCGTGGAATTACAGAAAGGTAGGTTTCAAGTGGAACGGATTATGAACAATCTTGCCCCGAGCATTCTGGCTGACAGTTTAGGGCAACAGGAGACAGGCTTTCTTCCCTGTTCTACCTAAAATCTGTATTATCTGAGTTTGTACAGTCTTAACGACACAGGAAGCAGACCATAATTATACTTAACCCTTTCAGCAATAGGTGCATTTAAATTTTGCAGGTTTTAATGTCTATGTGTCTCGAGTGGAATCTGCAAGAACAATAAACAGACACTGCAAAATGTTTCCTGGGATTTTTGAAAATTACATTATTTATCCAGTGAAGAACTGCTGGAAAATCTGTGGAGGGAAATGGACAGTCTTCATCTTAAATCAAGACTCTTCACCCTGCACAGTGTTGACAAACTGGTTTTGATAAGAAACATTGTCTATTTCCTTCCACAGACATTATCTGACCTGCAGAGTTCTTCCGGCAGATTTCTTTGTCTCAGTTTCCAGCATATACAGTCTCTTGTGCCTACAATATTCTTCCAAATGTACAGGCAGGTCTTCTTTACCTAACTCTTCCAGATTCTTTGGTTTAACCTGAAGCTTCTGATAACTTGGGCAAGTTTGCTCGTTCCCCAAGAACTTGGTTGTAAGCTCTAGGCCCTCTGACTGAGACTGAGCAAGAGTACATCCCTGACCCAGCCTTGTGGTGGATGGAGAAGTATGGGAAAGGGGCTGCATGTGCAACTTCTCCTTGGAGAGAATCCAGATGAGGTTCACGAGAATTATAAGTAACACGCACAAGATGCTGGAGGAGCTCAGCAGGCCTGGCAGCATCTATGGAAAAGTGTAACCAGTCGATGTTTTGGGCTGAGACTCTTCATCAGGACTGGAAAAAAGATGAGAAGTCAGAGCAAGAAGGTGAGGGGAGCGGAGGAAGAAGTACAAGGTCGTAGGTGATAGGTGAAACTGGGAGAAGGGGAGTGGTGAAATAAAGAGCTGGGAAGTTGGTGAAAGAAATAAAGGGTTGGAGAGGGGGCAATCTGTTAGGAGAAACTGGAAGATGATGCAAGAAAGGGAAGAGGAGAGGCACCAGAGGGAGGTGATGGTCAGGTAAGGAGATGAGGAAATACTCATTCCCAGAACGATGAGGGAATAAAGGGAATGGGGAATGGTAATTTACTTTGATAATGAAATTAGAACTGCATTGCCCAATGGACTCCTGCCAATGCAATTGTGTTGAGGGTTGACATCAATGTACTTACAACAAATGCATAACCTGCCACTTTCCTGCTCTGAAGCTGCTTCATGGGGTTACAGTAACCATCAGGGACGTGACTGGATTTAAGTAGCGTAATGTCGATACAACTGGTAACGCTCTGAATCCCGTTATTGGTACTTACTGGGTATGTGGGCATCAGGCCATCACTGCCTACCAGGGGCACCCCTTCTAAAATGGGATTGTTGGCCTGAACCAAATCCATGGAGGAGTTGCTGTATCGGGCCTACATAGTACCATATATGTATTGTCTTTTTTTTTTCTCTCTCTCCTCTCTCTCCCCTCTCTCCCCCTCTCCCCCTCCCCCTCTCTCCCCCTCTCCCCCTCCCCCTCTCTCCCCCCTCTCTCCTCTCTCTCTCTCCCGCTCTCTCTCTCTCTCCCCTCTCCCTCTCTCCCCCTCCCCCTCTCCCCTCCCTCTCCCTCTCTATCTCTCTCTCTCCATCCCACTGAGTGGGGATCCTATAGAAGAACCATGGAGACCGAGTGTTTCTGAATTGTAGTGTTCCTGTTCTGGGAACATGCTGGACTGGCTCGTGAAAGCATTAACATGTCCTCAGCACTGCTAGAGAAACTTGCTACTTAGCACTACAGGACACAAGCCAGGCCATCAATGACATTACTGCCAAAACGCTGGCAACCTGCACTGTGGCCCTTCAAAATCGACTAGCACTAGACTTTTTGTTGTCTAAGAAGGTGTTGCTTTTGCCATTGTTAGCTAGGAGTGTTATATGTACATCCTAAGTGAAACTGTCACAGGCATTCAGTCTCGGAGCTATTGAAATTTGGTAAAATTTATGTTGTCCTCTACTGGACAAAGAGGAGGGAGTGTGAAATTTGCAATAAGGCAGCAAGGGTTAAAGACAACGTCCAAGCAGGGATGGCCTGGGGCAGTTATTGTCAAGTGAGACCTCTGTAGACTCTTCTGTTTACTATAGACAGGATAGGCAGGGATGATTTCAGAGGTGTGTTCTCAAGCCTGACAAGTGAGATCTCTTTAGTGAGACTTTTTTTTAAAAGGTCTTCCTAAAACATAGCATCCCTTTACACATTAGTTGGCGTCAGAGGCAGATGAGGTAGGAATAACATCCAACAATGAAGGGACAATTGCTTTACCAACTTCAGTGTGTCAGCTTGTAGTTATTGACTTTTAACATCTCTAGTGCGAATGGCAAATAATCCTGCAATAAGGGATTCAAACCTATACAATTTACCAATATCTGAAACTGATAAGCCAATTCTGTGTAAAAATATTCAGACTTCAGAAAGGCGTGGGTGACAGGGGACCTGCTGTTCTCCGTGTACATAGGTAAAAGAAAAAGAATGTTTGGGGCATAAGAGTGCATGTGTTCTGCGTCTAGTTGTTTTAATTATGTTATTTATTTATTTTTATCAGCTATGACTTGGCCCATCAAGTCTGCTCCCCGAGAGATCTAGACTTACTTATTTTCCCTCTCAACCACATTCTCCTTCCTTCTCTCCATAACCTTTGATGCCCTTACTGATCAAGAACCTGTCGACCTCTGCTTTATTTTCATTTTAAAATCTTTTTTATTAATTATTGAAGATCAACAAAAAAGATACATTAAGTCAATATGTCATTATGTACAAGGAAGAATTAAATTAGCAAATAACTTATTAACAAAGCTAAGCAATATATTAATAATAATAAGAAAAAATAAAGTGTTAAGAATATTTTTTGAAAGAAAAACGAAGGGAAAAAAAGAACCCCTACTAACTAAGAAAAAAAACCCTACTAACTGGAAAAACCCCCCAAAAAACCCCAGAGCTATACACAACCCCAGAGCTATACACAACCCCGGAGCTATACATCACACAAGCTTCCATAGAAGAAAATCATCAATCCGCCAACTCAAATCCATTTAAAGAAAAATCGGAAGGAAACCATATTAATTAACTCAAATCAGATGATAGTAGCAGGCAAATGAACTCCACATTTTCTCAAAATCAAATCAAGGATCAAAAGTTCGACTTCTGATTTTCTCCAAACTAAGACATAGCATCACCTGAGAAAACCATTGTATCAAAGTAGGAGCAAAGCATCTTTCCATTTCAACAAAATAGCCCTTCTGGCCAATAATGTAACAAATGCAATTACATGTTGGTCTGATGGAGAAATACCATGAATATATTGAGGGATTATACCAAATAAAACTGTCAATTTATTAGGTTGTAAAGTAATTTTTAAAACTTTAGAAATTGTAGAGAAAATAGACTTCCAAAAAATGTTTCAATACAGAACACGACCAAAACATATGTGTCAATGCGGCTGTCTCGGTTTTACATCTGTCACACTGACTATCAACATTAGGAAACATTTTAGACAGTCTTGTCAAATAGTTACGATGTACATTTTTGAATTTAATTAAAGAGTGACTGGCACAAATCAAAGAACAGTTAACCAATTTCAAATTCCACAACCAATCTTCTGTTATCAAGGTCATGTTAAGCTCTCTCTCCCAATCTTGCTTAATCTCAAGTGAAGGGTAATTGTGCTGTTGTAACAATAAATTATAAATTTTCCCAATAAAACCCTTCACGAAAGGATTCATTTTAAAAATAATATCTGAGGTCTGAATCCTGTATATATGGAAAATTACTTAAGTATTTTTATAAGAAGTGTCTGACCTGAAGATATTGCAGGAAATGTGAATACGAGAGAGAGTATTTAGTTACTAATTTCTCAAAAGACATCAATTGGCCATCTTGGAACAGATGTGGGAAGGAATAAACTCCTTTATTCCTCCAAAGAAGAAAGGTAAGATCACTTCATGAAGGTTTAAATAAATAATTTTGATAAATTAAACTAAAAAGTTTAATTTTTTTGAGATTAAAAAAATTACGAAACTGGAACCAAATTTGTAATGACTGCTTAATCACAGGATATAAATTTAAATTAGTAATTTTGGCCAGTTGTACAGGTAGAGAAGCTCCTAATGAGGTTAAGTGAAACTGTTTCACAGCATTCAATTCCAAATCAGCCCAAGGTGGTCGTTCATTTCTATCAGCCCAATATAACCAAAAACACATATAAAGTATATTAACAGTCCAATAATACATTCTTAAATTAGGCAGAGCAAGACCTCCATCTTTTTTTTAATTTTTGTAAATGATATTTACCAATTCTTGGTCTTTTATTATAACAAACAAAAGATGAAATAATAGTCAACCTGATTGAAAAACTTCTTAGTTAAAAAATAGGGATATTTTGAAATACATATAAAAATTTTGGTAAAATCATCGTTTTAACTGCATGAATTCGGCCGGCTAACAAAAGTGTAAGTGGATTCCATCTACAAAATAATTGCTGCATAAAATCCACGAGAGGAACCAAATCAGCTTTATAAAGGTCTTTATGATTTTTAGTAATAATAATACCTAGATATTTAAATGAGTTCATAACTCTAAAAGGAATGTCATCATATAGAGAAGCAGAATCGTTTAGGGGAAATAAATCACTTTTACGAAGGTTTAGTTTATATCCTGAAAACTTTCCAAAATCGTTTAATAGTTTCAATAAACTAGGAATGGATTCTTCAGGATTCGAAATATAAACTAAGAGGTCGTCAGCATAAAGGAAGGTCTTATGAACTGTCCCATTTATGAGAATTCCATGAATATCTTTAGCTTCACGAAGTGCAATAGCCAAGGGTTCCAGCACCAAATTAAATAACAAAGGACTTAACGGACATCCTTGTCTCGTACCCAGCGAAAGCCGAGAAAAAGGAGATCTGTAATTATTAGTAATAACAGTAGCAATAGGGCTTTTATATATCATTCTAATCCACTTATTAAAATTAATACCAAAGCCGAATTTCTCTAAAACATTAAATAAGTATTTTCATTCAACTCTGTCAAATGCCTTTTCAGCATCAAGAGAGACAACACATTGGGGAGTCTTAGAAAAGGATGAATATATAACATTTAACAGTCTCCGAACACTAGAGAAGGAATAACGGCCCTTTACAAAACCTGTTTGGTCTTGAGAGATAATTTTAGCTAGAACATTCTCCAGCCGATTAGCCATTACTTTTGAAAGAATTTTAGCATCCACATTTAATAATGAAATAGGTCTATATGAAGCACAGTCAGTAGAGTCATTTCGAACATATATGAAGAGAGCAATTTTTCAAATTTTTAATAAAATCCTACAGAATAACCATCCAGTCCAGGAGCTTTACCAGATTGTATTGAAAAAATAGCTTTCTGAATTTCACTTTCAGTAATAGGAGCATCAAGAATTTGTTGATCTTCAACAGAAATTCGAGGAAAATCGATCTTTTGTAAAAAGGCATTCATTTTAGAAGAATCAACTGGAAACTGAGATTTATAAAGTTCAATATAAAAGTCTTGAAAAATGCTAAACTACCATCTCCTTTACGAATTTTTAAAATTTGTCTTTTTGCTCTAGCTGCTTTTAATTGAGATGCTAATAGCTTATTATTTTTTATCTCCAAACACATAAAATTGACTTTTCAATTTAAGCAAATTTCTTTCAATAGGATAAGTTAATAATAAATTATATTGTGATTGGAGTTCAACTCTTTGTTTGAATAAATCAATGTTAGGAGAGATTGCATAAATATTATCCAAGCCTTTAATTTGTTTGGAAATCTTATCTAACTCTGTTTTTGTCTGTTTCTTAAGCTTAGTTGAATAGGAGATTATCTGACCTGTGCTTTAAATATATCCAAAGATTTTGCCTCCACTCCCAAACTTGCAGACACTGGGTCTCCATAGTGGACTCGCGGACTTGCAGACCCAGGGCTTCAGCCATTGGTTCTTGTCTTCCGGACTTCCAATCAAATTCTGAGCTTAGATTATTACTAGTTGCAACGAGCTCATTTTCAATTGACACATTCAATCATATGAAAAGCTAATAAAGTATATAGAAAACATAACTATAGGAGTAGCCACAATGCAATCTCATGCTTCAATCACATCCCACTCTTGCATGATGATGAGTGTTCCAGCAGAAAAGAATGCTTGGAAAGAGAAGGATCCCACAGGGGAGATGTAGTTCAAGTAAACGAATAGTTGTGTGGTATTAAATTAATTCTCCTGTACAATGAATTACTGATGCGAGATCCTCAAGAATGTGGTTTCACTTGCTATTAGGGATTAATTTCACCGAAAGTGACTGTAACATTAAAAAGACCCACGGCTGTGTGTTGAGTGACGATCTGCAGGTTTCCCATTGAAAGGGGAGGTGGTGATGTGAGGAGTTCTTCAAATTGGGTGATTAAAGCTAATGAACGTTCTGGTTTTCCTCAAGTAGCAGAGCTGAGATCTATGTGCTCTCCATCAGTTTTTCTGAAACAAGATTTCCCACACAGATGGTGCACAACTGATTGCTCGATGGATTGACATGAACATTAAATTCAAGATTTGATGAAGGTGATTAGATCAAGTCAGAATCTGAAGAATCAGTGATTTTCAATTGGCTTTCTTGATTATTTTGAAATGTAAACCTTCACAGCCACAAATTAGATGCTTCAATGTGGGAAAGACAGGCTGAGAGATCAGTGCAGTGGGAAAGAAGTAAAAATCATTTTAAAAAAACCATCACAACAGAAGACCAAAACACTTGACTGAAATGATGTATTATGAATAAAACTTTTTGGTGGTGAATGGAGTTCGAGGCGATGATTCAAATGTCCAAAACTTCCACATTTGTGGGGTAATTGAAGGGGTAAGGCAATTGTAAGCAAAGTATAGAATTTCAGAAGCCTGAGGCACCTGAAGATTCAAAGTTCAACGTAAATTTATTATCAAATTACATATATGTCACCATCTACTACCCTGAGATTCATTTTCTTGCTGGCATTCACAGTTGATTCAAAGAAACACAATAGAATCAATGAAAATTGCATACAAGGGCAAACAAACTACCATGCGCAAAAGACAACATTGTGCAATAAAAAAATAATAATTATCAAATAATAAATATTGGCAACATGAGCTGTAGAGTCCTTAAAATGAGGAGGGACCTGGAGCCTTTGCAGGGGTAAGTTAGAACAAAATCTGAAAATGCACTGCAAAATGAATTTGTCGAATTTTTGACTGAAGGAGATACAGGAAAGTTATAAATTCAGCTCACCAGGAAAAATACATCCCGTCTCCAGAGCCGAGGTAGAAAGGCTTGAAGCATTGATCTGCCATCCCAAAGGGTTGACTCTAATCTTGGAAATCACTGTCCAACTGGCTGATCACCATGTGACTTCACAATTATTTGGCAAATATAGTTTCCTTTCACAAGAAGCAATTGCTTTTCATTTTATATACTTTGATATTTAATAGTCGTGTGTGTGCGTGCGCTCCCTTAACTCCAGGTGGAGTCGGGCGCCATCATGACTAGCTTTTTGCACTGATCTTTTGGTGATTGCTCATCGTACGGTGTGTCTTGGGCATCTGAAACCTGGCGGAGCCCATCCCTCTCCAGGTGTTTTTTTTACGAGGTCGACACTCAACCTGGGCACGGATGGAGAATGTGCAAGGGAGCCGGCCAGATTCGAACTCGGGACCTCTCGCCCCAAAGTCCAGCACTGATGCCACTACACCACCAGCCAGCGCATTTAATTAATTTTTTTAAATAAGGCTTGGCTCCTTCCAAAAGAACTGTGGAAAGTAATTTTATTTCTTTCAAATGTTTCCTCCCAGTAACATCAAAGATGGATATCAGATATTAGAAAATAATGTAAGCTGGGTGATATGTCTTAATGATCAGGTGATTTCCACTTTGAAAACACATGAGACATTACCAACCTTATCAATATTAGTTAGTTAGTTAGTAGTAGTCTCTCGAAGTCCGAGGAAGACGAATGTGTTGCGCAGTCAATGTCTGTGGGCACGCATATGACTTCTGAGGCTGAAGCGCAGATTGGTCGCAGATGGGGCAAGGAGCACCGCCTGTTCAGGCAGGAGCGGATGCCTTCCTGTGTCTTTCTTGACTCACCTTGAGGCTTGGAAGTTGTTTACTGCCTTGGAGCATAGATTGTGCCACTTGGACCGATCAGCAGCAGTGTGTTCGAGATCGCGGGGCTGGAGTTTGGCCCACTTAAGGTTTGACTTGAGGTTGTCCTTGTACCTCTTCCTTGGGCGACCTTGGGCACGGTTGCCCTGCTCCAGTTCTCCGTAGAACAACTGGCGCAGCATTCTTGACTCATCCATGCAGATCACATGGCCGGTCCATCTGAGCTGAGCCTTCAAAACTTTGGCTTCAATGCTTGTGGAATTGGCTCGGTCCAGGACTGTCAGTTTGGAGATACAGTCTTGCCAGCGGATTTGCATGATTGATCACAGAGCGCAATTGTGGAATTGTTCAAGCTGTTTGACATGTGTCTGCGATACAGTGTCCAGGTTTCACAGCCATATAGAAGTGATGAGACCACAACAGCATTGTAAACCTTCAGTTTAGTGGAGAGGCGAATGTCTGTGCATATTAACCTGACATCTAATAGCTAACTTCTATTTTTATAGTGAAAGCAATCCTAGGTTTACCAGAGATCTTCTTTAAAGATTAACTTTATTTGTCATGTCTCTGTATTGAAACATAGAGTAAATTGCGTCATTTGCATCAATCAAATCAGCGAGGATTGGGCTGGGGCAGCCTGCAAGTGTCACCACATATCCAGCATGCCCACAGCTCTCTAATCCTAGCCAGTACATCTTTGGAATGTGGGAGGAAACTTGTGTGGTCACAGGGAGGACATAAAAACTCCTTACAGACAGCAGAAGGAATTGACCCTGATCATAACAGCTGACACTGTGACCGTGTTACGCTAACCCCTATGCGTTTATTGTAAGGTTTTCAGTAAAGGATTACACTGCCATGGTGGTATCTCCACCACTAACCAAGGTGCTAATTGTTGTGGCAGGCACTGTAACTTTAAAATAAGGATGAATCAAGTAGAGAAAATAAGGGTTAATTGTACAGTTAAGCAGCTTAAACCATCGACCTTTTTGGGAAGGTGTCATATGTATCTGTGTAATCACTCTGAATATTTCAAACAAGTGCAGCTGAGACATCCAGGTGTATAATTTCTGACAGTTTGAAGGGGCTGCAAACGATCAGTGTTACACACTGCGACTACCCTGTGGGACTACACGGGCCACTTTCAATTGACACCAGTTATATTTGGGAGTAAACAAAGGTTAACTTGTTGGAACAGCAACAGTTACTCTGCAGGCTGAACACTGGGAATTGTAGCTCACATTTTGAAAAGGTGGGTAGCTTTGGTCAATTATCCTACTGTTACAAATTCTCTGCAGTCGGGATTGGTTTTACATTATTTGCAGACAAATGAGAAAGTCATTAAAACTATCTTTTTATTCATAGATTAATAGAATAGAATATTACAGCACAGAAACAGGCCCTTCAGTCCATCTAGTCCATGCTGAACTATTAATCTGCCTAGTCCCATCGACCTGCATCCAAACAATAACCCTCCATACCCCTCCTGTCCAAGTATCTATTCAAAATTCTCTTGAATGTTGTAATTGAACCCTCTTCAACTACTTACGCTAGCAACTCATTTAACTCTCAGCGCCACCTGAGTGAAGAGATTTCCCGTCATGTTCCCCTTTCATCTTTCATCCTTAACCCATAACCTCTAGTTCTAGTCTCACCCATCCTCAGTGAAAAAAGCCTGCTTGCACTTACCCTATCTATGCCCCTCATAATTTTATATATGGTTCAGAATTAAAAGATTGGAGGCACAGAATGCCTCAAAATATAGAATGCACAATGTTTTAATGGATGGAATTGTGTGCTATTATATTCCTACAGGATGACATTTCCTAAAAGTGAACTGGGAGCAAAGGAGATAGAGTTTTGAGTAGACGAGAAATATGGATAGACGGGGCACAATATGAGCAAAATGCTGGAGGAACTCAGCAGGTCAGGCAGCATCTATAGATTGTTATTAACGTCCATAGATTCTGCCTGACCTAATGAGTTACTCCAGCATTTTGTGTGCATTGCTCTAGATTTTCAGCATCTGCAGAATCTCATTTATGGATAGATGGGATTTCTTTTCTTTTGGCAAGGAATTTAATAGCTTGGTGTATTTTTTATAATGCTATGTCATCTATTTTTATTGCTAATTTTCTTATCCATAAGCTGTTTGTGAAACTTGTTCCTTCTTCTTTTAGTTTATTGATATATATATTCTGTTTTGTTGTCCAATCTCTAACCAAGGACTTTGTGGAAATATCCTGTGGAAGAGTCTTCTGGGATTAAGCCTCACTGCAAACGTGGTCTTCACATCACTCTACATCTATCAAGGCCTGCACTGATGAGAAAACGCTCAAGCACATGTTCTGACCAGAGATTTCATCCAATCATCTGCTCCTTGACACAACTCTATACTACAGATGAATTACTGCCTTTCTGTTATGCGTCAGCCATCTCATCGCCCTTATTGAAGATCAGTAGGTGTTGGGAGGAGGAGGAGGAGGGGCGGGTGGATATCAGGCTTCTAGCCTCTCCATGCTGATTGGAATCTGCCTTCAGTTCCTGTGCTCCTTTAACTTCTAAGAAACACGTTGACTGGTGCTAAGCATACAGACAGCAGCAGGTATTAATGTGGCGTACTACTGCTCCGAGGCAAGTTAAAGAAAATGCAATTGTCTATTTGTCATATGATTAACTTGATCTTTTTATAATGCGTATTTCAAGGCTGCTGCAGCCAAGTTTTGTTTAAAGGTTCATACCTGTAGAGGACTTTTTTCAATCAGTGGACATCTATTTTTGTTGCTTTGTTGTTGATGCCTGATAAGCAAAATGGACTCCACATCAAAGTATTGTTCAATATTTACTAACTGGGGAAGAAATGATGTGTGGTGGTACCAATGGGTAGAATTTAGAGTAGTCTAATGTGTCTAGAATGTTCTACTGATGGACTTCCTCAGTTATTTATATGGACTTGAGTCAGTTGGACACTTTGTGGATATCAAAGGACCTCAGTGGAGGAAAAATGTTTTGTGAAAATGCTGATGGGAAGTTTGGAAAAGCTCTTTACAGCTGGACAACTCGCTTTCTCCATCAGAAGTGGAATGTTCAACACTCCACTTAAGTCTACAGTCTTCAACTTACCCCTGAGGAGGTAATGGCTTGAATAATTCCACCAATGGATAATTCAGTCAGAGTTGGGGGCGAAAGGAGCAAAAGTTACTAAAGAGACAATTCATTTATTAGGTGATAGAATTTTTTTTCTTCAGTTTCTTCTTGGAAAGTATTGATCAATCCAGGTTACTGGGTATTAACTCTTCTTTTGGAAGCTTCAAGTAGAGTGATGAATTCCATCCGGATAATAATTTGGACCTGCACCAACAAGGGTTAAAGTTGTACTCCATTATTTCATGAAACAATTTGACCGCCTTCAGCTAAACTTAACAGCCATGTTGAATTGACCACAGTAAAGGACATTTTTAATACAAATAAATCCTCTTTCTCAAAGCAGATTAGAATCAGTATTGATGTGTAAAGCTAACTAGTACGGTTTGCTGCTGATCTCTGAAGGAGTCTCGAAGGCAGCTTTAAATATTCATTAATATCCCTTCAGCCAAAGTAAATGCTCCTTTTGTTTTGTTGAGAAGACCGACCAAGGCCAGTAACAAGTCAAGTGAACAGTCTACGGTTTGCAAACATTTGATCTGTGCAAGGGGAGTGATACAGCCATGTAGTTGTATGTTCTCATTGACAGTCCTTCGGGATTGAGGATGTTCTGCTTCCACTAGAGTGAGGTGTGGAAGATGCATGCGTGTGGTCATTGCAAACCAGCTACCTCATGGTTCTTGACCACTGAGGTCATGGTTCAATGATAAGAATGTTCAGGGTGACTGGGGACCACATTCCCCTGCCCTGACTTGAGCAAGTAGAGGGGACGCACACAATCACTGACTAATTGTGTGACCACATCCAGGTACAGGAGTTCAAATAGGGGGGAGGTGGGCTTTAGTGGGAGAGAGCTGTGTTGAACTTGGGGGTGAAGGGGAATGAGCAAAGTTTTTGAGAGGATAAGGGAAGTGAGAGAAGATAGGGTATAGGAGAAGGAGGTAGTGACTGTGCAGTTAGATTGTGATTAAGCAGTTGAGTCTCTGAATTTGTTGATAAAACTTGAGTTATAAACATGCAGAAAGGTGATGATTCCAAAGGAAAACTTTAGAATAATGTCTGACTCAGACAATTTTACCTTGACCGCTTGAGTCGGCTGCAAACTGCTAGTTGTGTTAGCACATCAGCAATTTATAAATAAATACTATTCTAGTGTCCCAGTCAATTTACTAGTTAATTCTGCCTCCGCAAAGTCCATATTTATTTGCCTTAACTTTACCTGTCCCACAACATAGCAGAGGAGCAGTCTCCACAAGTATTGAAACTTGCCACCAAGTCGTTTATCTGCTTCCACTAGAGTGAGCGGAGTAGTAGGCAGAACCTAAGGCTGCTTCTTATCAACACTGACTGCAGCTCATACCCCCTGAGTCATTCAAAATTGCACACACGGGCAATCTGGGCACACAAAATGCTGGAGGAAATCAGCAAGTCAGGCAACGCCTATGGAGGGAAACATCAGTTCTTTAGTCTTTTCCATAGATGCTGCCTGACCTGCTGAGCTCCACCAGCATTTTGCAGTGTTACTGTGGATTTCCACCATCTGCGAAATCTCTTTGTGGACACTCTAGGTCCTGTTACTCCATCTATGACAGGTGCTATTTTTGGAGAAGGTTCTGAGCATCATCCCCTAAACCACTTGGAGTTTCAACACTAAATGAAACACTGCCCTCAGTATGACTAAACACCAAATTCTGAAATCAAATCAGTATTATGTGCTTATTAATGGACCAAATTGCTGTGTAGACAATATTTGCGTAATACAGAGACAGAGCCTACGTTTGAGGTTGAAATTGAAAAAGAACCTATTACTTTCTGATTGGATAAGATTTCACAAGTTTTTTGAGACCATTGTCTCTATCTTAAACAGCTGCCAGAAACAAAAAGCAAGGAACAGAGCAGTTCAAATCATGTTGTCTCCTGTGAAGTTCGCATTGTGAATGAAATTAGGTCACTTCAGGCCACATCGTGGTGGAAACCACTGCCTCCTGACCTGCCCCATTCATACTACCTCTCTTTCATTAACTTGTCCATAAGTTCCTTACAAGTGAAGTCTCACAAATACAAACATCTCCCTCAGAGATTGTCCTGGCTTCAAACCACTTGGCTGTTTGTTCCAGTAATTTATCTTTGCTTGTCTTTTTCTCAAAACATAATTTCCGATCACATCTCCTATAGTTCCTATTTCTTATTGCCAAAATATGGAATAAGGTTGAGCAAGTCAAAGAAAATTGGACGTGGGAAACCCTGAGAGTAATTATCAATCATTCCAAAGCAAGGCAGCTCCATGTGAAGAGCCAAGTTGGTCTTAAAGAACTTTTCTGTAGTGTTACTTTAACTGGTTGTGGATTGGACTCTGGTAAGCGTACAGAAAGAGTCAGCATCACCAGGACTGTCTGCAGTGTGCGTAAACTTCCCAGAAGAAGTGAAGTGCATTATCATTGGGTTGACTGTGCGCTGTTAGCAAAGTGAATTACCCACCACTGACAAGAGACATTGCCTACCCGAATCCAAAACCATGGTGGAAACTTGGAAGCAGGTGCAGGAGGGTCAGGCCAGATGAGCACAGGGTTATCACCATCTGGTGTAGGAGCTAAAGGAGATGTATTTCACAGCACTAACAATTACTTGTACAGGTAATGTTTGAAAAAAATAGCAAAAACCCCTTGAGAGATGGGGACAGAGATGCTACACTAAACCAGCCGTCAAAAGCAGTAAGGTCATCACTAGATTCTATTAGAACAGAGTAATTGAATTGCCGTGACTGTACTTGCTCTCTGCAAGAGCCAACTGCCTATTTCCTCTGTGGTTTCTGATTTTATACTTTTGTTTGAGAAAAATGCGGATTCATGTTCGATTTTTGTGGAATCTGTTTTTTCTCAAGAGCCATTTTTATTTATATAAACCAAATGTGCACTAAAAGGAAATTATTTCTCAAGATCTTCTCTGAGATGGATTTGGAAATTGTGCTCTGTCAGTAAGAACATGCTTAACTCTGAAATTCATTTTCTTAACTTACCTATGGTAAACTCTAGTTTTAAACAACACTGTTGCTATCATCTCTGTCTTCAGATGAAATGTTCTCCAACAAGGCTCCAGTTTTCTGTCTTTTAAATGTCCAGATGCTCAACTCCATTGCCATCGCATCCAACTTAATGACAAAAGCAAAGGTAATCTTACTGTGAAGGTGCAGGTTAGGAGCAAGGTGCTTAATGAAAGGCCAAGCAATGAACCAGAAGACCATCAGAGATTGAAAACTATCCAAAGGAGGAAAACCATAGGGTGAAAGTAACAATGGAGGGTTTACTGAAGTTGGGGTGGAAAAACTACCTAGAAATTTCAGATCAGAATCTTGATCCTTGTCTTGAAGCAGACTTTGAGCTTGATGTTGGGTAAGGAGTACAGTCGATATATCAATGGCTCAATAATGACTCACTAGTACACAGACTTAACCAGGGGATGGTTGGGGTGTTACTTTGAGTGATTGGAGTCTGCTGCATGAAAAAACTATTTCAGTGGCTGTAAAATGGGATGTGATTAAACAGACTTTATAAATACATGGTTGTCTGTGTTCCTGTCATTCCCTGTTTTTGCAGAATTCTGCTCATCTCATGTCTGAAGCCACTTGAGGATCTCACAATGGAACTGAACTTTGCCTTGATCTACCTTTTGAACTATTCACAGCCTACAAGCATGATCTTTGAACCTGCAAAAGATTGGCTTTCTTTTAGGAACTTTGTACTCAAACATGGTACAGAAAACATAGAGCACTACAGCACACTACAGGCCTTCTGTCTACATGTTGTGCCGAATTTTTAACCTACTCTGAGATCAAGCTGACTCTTCCCTCCATTTTTCCTTCACCCATCTGCCTATCTAAGAGTTTCTTAAATCTCCCTAATGTAGTTTCCTCTACCACCACTCCTGACAGTGTTTTCCTTGCACCTACCATTCTCTGTGAAAAGAACTTAATTCTGACATTCCCCCCCCCCCCCCCATGCTTTCCTCCAATCACCTTTAACTTATTTCCCCTGGTATTAGCCATATCTGCTCTGGGAAATATCCTCTGGCTATTCAGTCTGTCTATGCCTCTTACCATCTTGTACACCTCTATCAAGTTGCCTCTCATCCTCCTTCAGTCCAAAGAGAAAAGCCCCAGGTTGCTCAATTTATCTTTATAAAACATGTCCTCTAATCCAGGCAACATCCTGGTTTTTTACCCCCCACCCCCACCCCGGGGCTTCAGTCCCCCCCCCCTCCCCCCACATCCTAACGATCAGCTGAGTGATAGTTAATGTGCTGCTGTAAGTTGACCCTAGTGTAGTTCAACAGTGCTGTATGGAAAATGAAAAGCCATCTATTGGCCAGAGCTTGCTACTACAGAATAACTAGTGACACAGTGATACCTTTACCAAGATGTGGTGTGCAAATCTTGAATGATTTGGTTCCTGAGTGTCAGTATCTCGGAGGATCTAACCTAAACCCAACATAACGATGGAGCTATAAAGAAGGCATTAACAGCAGCTATATTTCATTAGGAATTTGAGGAAATTTGGTATGTCACCAAAATCACTTGTAAATTTCTACAGATGTGCACAAGAACATAAGAAATAAACACAGGAGTAGGCCAACTGGCCCGTCGAGCCTGCTCCACCATTCAATGAGGTCATAGCTGAGCTGACCATGGGTGCATCTCCACCTACCTGCCCTTTCCCCATAACCCTCAATTCCCCTACTATGCAAAAATCTATCCAACCTTGTCTTAAATATATTTTCTGAGGTAACCTCCACTGCTTCATTGGGCGGAGAATTCTACAGATTCACCACTCTTTGGGAAAAACAGTTTCTCCTCATCTCCATCCTAAACTTACTCTCCCGAACCTTGAAGCTATGTCCCTTAGTCCTTGTCTCACCTACTGGTAGAAACAATTTTCCTGCCTCTATCTTATCTATCCCTTTCATAATTTTATAATATACTGTGGAGACCATTCTAACTGGCTGCAGCACCATCTGGTATGGGGAGGTGGGGGGGGGGGCTACTGTACAGAATTGAAGTAAGCTGCAGAGTGTTGTAAGATCAGTCAGCTCCATCATGGGCACTGGCCTCTGTGGTATCCAGGACATCTTCAAGGACTGATGCCTCAGAAAATTGACATGCATCATCAAGGACCCCCACTACCCAGGACATGCCCTCTTCTCATTGCTGCCATCAGGTAGGAGGTACAGAAGCCTGAAGGCACACACACAGTGATTCAGGAAAAGCTTCTTTCCCTCTGCCATCCGATTTCTGAACGGACATTGAACCCATGAACACTAACTCATTACATATATATATATATATACACACACACACACACGCATATTTATTTATTTACTATAATCGCTGTTTTTCTCTCTATTATCATGTATTGCATTGTACTGTTGTTGCTGAATAGTTAACAAATTTCACGGCATATGCCAGTGCTTAAACCTGACTCTGATGAAGCCACAGACAGCTGTGGAGGGCAAGCCATTGGCTATATTTAAAGCAGGGGTTGATGGGTACTTAATTAGTAAAGGTGTGAAAGGTTATGGGGAGAAGGCAGGAGAATCAGATTGAGAGGGAAAATAAATCAGTCATGATTGAATGGCAGAGCAAATTCGATGGACAGAATGACCTAATTCTGCTCCTGTGCCGTATGGCCTATGGCCTTAAAGACCTTTTCCCCCATCACCTCCCAGCTTCTTACTTCATTTCCTCCTCCTCCCCCCAAAACACCTTCTAAGATAAAGGGTCCAAAACTGCTCACAATACTCCGTGAGTCCTCACCAGTGCTTTATAAACTCTCAACATTACATCCGTGCTTTTATATTCTATATATATTTTATATTCTAGTCCTCTTGTAATGAATGCATTTGCCTTCCTCAGCATCGAATCAACTTGCAAATTAACCCTTAAGAAATCCTACGCAAGGACTCCCAAGTCCTTTTGCGCCTCTGATTTTTATATTTTCTCTTCATTTAGAAAATACTCTTCCCTTTTATTTCTTCTACCAAACTGCATTTCCATACACTTTCCAACACTGTATACCATCTGCCACTAATTTACCCATTCTCCTAATGTGTGTAAGTCCTCCTGTAGCCTCTCCACTTCAAAACTACCTGCCCTCTATCTATCTTAATATTGTCTGCAAACTTTGCAACTAAGCCATCAATTCCATCATCCAAGTTATTGACATATAACATAAAAAGAAGACCCTTGTGTAACAGCGGTCCCAAACAGAACAGGCCCCCTTTATTCCCACTCTTTGCCTTCTGCCACTGCTTCATCCATGCTAGAATCTTTCCTGTAATACCATGGCCTCATAGCTTGTTAAGCAGCCTCATGTGTGACACCTTGTCAAAGGCCTTCTGAAAATCCAAGTACACAACATCCATCAATTCTCCTTTGTCTATTCTGCTTGTTAATTCTTCAAAGGAATCCAATAAATTTGTCAGTCAAGGTTTTCCCTTAAGGAAACCATGCTGACTACAGACTATTTTATCATATGCCTCCAAGTACCCCCAAACCAAATCTTTAACGATCAACTCCAATGTCTTCTAACTGGCCTCTAATTTTCTATCTTCCGGAATCATTCCAGAATCTTGTGAAAGATAATTACTAATGCCTCTATAATCTCTTTAGCCACCTCTTTCAGAACCCAAGGGTATACACCTTATGGTCCAGGTGACTTCTCTACCTTTGGACCTTTCAGTTTCCCAAGCACCTTCTCCCTAGTAATGGCAACTTCACACTCTTCTGCCCCTGATACTCTTGAACATCCAGCATATTGCTAGTGTCTTCTATAGTGAAGACTGATGCGAAATACTTATTCAATTCATCTGCCATTTTCTTGTCCCCATTACTACCTCTCCAGCATCATTTTCCAGCAGTCCAATGTCCACTCTTGCCTCTCTTGTATACTTTATGTATCTGAAGAAACTTTTGGTGTCACCTTTAATATTATTGGCTAGCTTACTTTCATATTCCATCTTTGCCTTAATTATCAAATTACCATCAATTTAATTACCATCAAATTGCCCCCTCCCACACTCACTCCAACAATAGCATCAGCCCCCACCCCACACACTACCCACCATGCTATCAACAGCAAATGCCCAGAGCCTGTGACCTGGAGGCCGTCAAAAACTACAGTCCATCCCAACACTTCAACATCTCAACAGGTCCTCTCTCTCTAACTGAGGAGAGAGAGAGATTTGCTCCTGCCACAGCGAGAGGGGAAGCCGACAGCTGGCTGCCTCTGATGTTACAATCTGCACCATCACTTACTCAAGAACCAGCAGATTCACTCTCACAGAGAGATTACTCAAGTGCAGAGGCCTCCGACAGCTGTGCCTGCTATCTCAACGCTGAATGAAAATTTCATTTTGATTATAATTACCCGTGTGCCTGCAATAAACTATTGCAACTTGCTGAGCAAGTTTTAAAAATTGAGGGAAACTATGAAATAATTGTATGCATCTCTCCCTCTGCTCTCTTTATCTGTCCCCGGGGTCACCTTCCTTTGAACTGCAGGCGCCAAGATTCCAAGAAGTTCCAAGTGAATGGTTTTGACATACAGTTTGGACATTCCAGATCCAGATTCTGTGCTAATCAGGTCTCTGTGTATCTCAGGGTGTAACACATAACCACTTGGTATATTTTTTGGCATTTAAAAAATCAAGAAATGAATGGTTTGCATTAATATGTCACCTGAAAAATAAAGATTAGCTTTATTTGTCACACCTACATCAAAACATACAGTGAAATGTGTCATTAGCATCAAATCGAATCAGCATGTTGGGGTGTCCTGACTGGTTCAAGGTTTATTTTATTGCCAAAGTGTGCATGTATGTTACAACTCTGATATTTGTCCATGCATTCTTTGGCAATAAAATGAACTTTGAACGTTGAACCAGTCAGGATGCTCTTCACTGTACAAATACAGAAGTTTGTCAAAGTTTTAGATGACATGCTGAATCTCTGCAAACCTAATGAAGTAGAGGCGCAGTCATGCCTTCTTTGTGATGGCACTTAAGTGCTGGTCCCAGGACAGATCGTTTGATACGATAACACCAAGGACTGGTTGCATCAAAGCCTGGTATAGCCAATGCCCAGGAACGGAGAAGTCTACCACAGGAAAAGCCTTAAGTCCCACACCACCAGGTTCAGGTACAGTTATTACCCTTCAACCATCAGGCTCCTGAACTAGTGTGGACAACTTCACTCACCTCAACTCTGACCTGATTCCATCACCTATGGACTCACTTTCAAGGACTCTATAACTCATGTTCTCAGTATTATTTATTTACTTACTTTGTTAAAATTTGCGCAGTTTATCTTCTTTTGCACATTGGTTGTTTGTCAGTCTTTGTAGTTTTTCATTGATGCTATTGTGTTTCTGTTCTACAGTGAATGCCTGCAAGAAATGAAAATATGGTGACATATGAGGGGTGATTGATAAGTTCATGGCCTAAGGTGGAAGGAGTCAATTTTAGAAAACCTAGCACACTTATTTTTCAACATAGTCCCCTCCTACATTTACACTCATGGCCTAAGGTGGAAGGAGTCAATTTTAGAAAACCTAACACATTTATTTTTCAACATAGTCCCCTCCTACATTTACACACTTAGTCCAGCGATCATGGAGCATACAGATCTTGGACCTCCAGAAAGTGTCCACAGCAGGGGTGATTGATAAGTTCGTGGCCTAAGGTAGAAGCAGATGAGTTATACAGCTCTCGTTATATGCACCTGCAGTTCAACTCTTTGAGTGATTATGCAGAAAGTTTGAAGTTAATAACCTTCTACCTTAGGCGACAAACTTATCAATCACCCCTGCTGTGGACACTTTCTGGAGGTCCAAGATCCGTATGCTCCACAACCGCTGGACTGCGTTGAAAAATAAAAGTGCTAGGTTTTCTAAAATTGACTCCTTCTACCTTAGGCCACAAACTTATCAATCACCCCCTGTACATTCTTTGATAATAAATTTGCTTTGACTTGAATTTACATTGACTTTAGGCGATGTTTAAACAGCAAGCTTCCACAGTGTCTTTGAGATACAGTAATGATCAGATATTCTATTCTACAGATAACAGTTAAAGAATAAGTACTGGCCCCTTCACAGGGAGAACTCACTAACTAGTCTGCCATAATAAATGCTCAGTACTGCCTATACCTCTATACTATACTTCTACTATATATTTCTATTATGATATACAGAATTATTATATTTTATTCATAAATTACTAGACCTCTCACTGGCTCGGCATAATCAAGGACCCCACCCACCCTGGATATTGTCTCCTCTCCCCTCCCATGGGTCAGAAGATACAGAAGCCTGAAAGCACTTGTCACCACCAGGTTCAGGGACAGCTACCATCTCATTGTTATCAGACTCTTGTACAATAAGATGGACTCTTGACCTCACAGTCGACCTCATCATGATTCCGTTCATTTCAGTAGCTTTTACACTTCATTCTGCATTGTTATTGTTTTACCTTATCCTAGCTCAATGCATCATGTAATGATCTGTATAAACAATATGCCAGACATGTTTTTCTCAGTGTCTTGGTGCATGTGACAATAATAGACCAATAGCAATCCAGGCCAGAACTTGCAGTGCCAAAATACACCATCTTAAGCTATGGCTCAGTACTTCCTCTCAGCAACATCCCAAAGTAATGAATAGTTGGTGAGTTCTCCCTGGTGAAGGGGTCAGCAATTACGCTTTAAGCTGGAGAAGCTGCTAAGTCTCTGCACTCCACAATTTAATAAAGATTGTGTGACGGTGCTAAATAAATACATTCATGGTCTGCTGGGCTCATTTTGCTGTAATCCCAGTAAAATCTGCTTTAGAGTGTCATGTCCAGCTACTTTTCAGCCCTTATGTGTAAACAACTGAAAGCATAAGAGATTCTGCATATGCTGGAAATCCAGAGCAACACTCACAAAATGCTGGAGAAACTCGGCATGTCAGGCAGCGTCAAAGGGAATGAATAAACAGTCAACGTTTCAGGCCCAGTCCTAATGAAGAGTCTCAGCCCAAAATGTGGACTGTTTATTTATTTCCGTTGATGCTCCCTGACCTACTGAGTTCCTCCAGCATTTTGTGTGTGTGTGTGTGTGTTTCTCTGTAAAGAGTTGAAGTAGTTTTTATCCACTTTCGACAAGCAGATAAGTGATATTTGAGGAGCTCAATCAGAAACTTTGGACATAAACGAACTGAGAAATGGAGGGCTTTTAGTGGATATTCGAACAGCTGGTGTTCTGTACAAGTAAGAGTTGTCTGATCTTCTTTGACAACTTACTGTGATTTCTGACAATCAGTCAGGATGTGGGAACTCCCATGGAAAGCCTTTAAACAGCGTTTGCCTATGGGCAAGGATTCCTTCCTCTTGGTTGATTGACAGAACCTCGCTGGAGCCTGGAGCTTATCAGACACTGATTTGCCTTTATCCCTCCCTTCCATTCCCATTTAATGCAGAGAGGAGTGAGAAGCCAGCAAAGAAAAAGAAGTATATAAATAAATTGTCGTGCTGGAAATAGGTAAGGCAAGGGAAAGCCACATGGATTTCCAGATCACTTTGCATATTCCAAATGAACAAGGCGTGGCCTTAAAGCTTCATGAACAAACTCAGCTGTAATGAGTCTAATTATAGTATTTGCCCAGCTCAGGAACATGGCATCTTACATCAGTGCTTCATAACATTGAAAAGATGTTTTGAAAAACAATTCAGACATTTACTGTAGATTTTACTCTAAAGCACAAAAGCTTTTCCCATTATGTCTCGGTGGTCCAATTATCATTTTAACCGTATAATTTCCTGTTTGGCTTAACACATGCCATTATTTTGCTCTGTAAGGTGTGGCTCACCAGTATCCTCAATCTGAGTCTTGCCCGTGCTTGTCTTGTGTTTTCTTCCTGTCTCTGCCTCAGCTTCAGGGAATGTGGCTGCTGTTTAAGGGGTAAAGACAGGACATGATCACCACCCCATAGAAGGTGCAGCACACCTCTACTTTCTTAGAAGTTTAAGTAGATTCGACATGTCATCTAAAACTTTGACAGTCTTCTACGGATGCACAGTGGAGAGTATCCTGACCGACTGCATCACGGCTTGGCATGGAAACACCAATGCCTAGGAATAGAGAAGTCTACAGAATTTGATAGGTGCAGCCCAGTTCATTAGAGGGAATGCCCTCCCTGGCACAGAGCACATCTACAAGGAGCACTACCACAGGAAAGCAGTATCCATCATCAAGGGCCCCCACCATCCAGGCCATGCTCTTTTCTCGTTACTACCATTGCACAGGAGGTACAGGAGCCTTGGGTCCCACACGACCAGGTTCAGGAAAGGAATATTTATTACCCTAGAATAAGAATCAGAATCAGGTTTATTATCACCAGCATGTGTCATGAAATTTGTTAACTTAGCAGCAGCAGTTAATGGAAGAAGAAGAGAAAATAATAATAATAATAATAATAATAAATAAGTAAATCAATTACAGTATACATATATTGAATAGATTAAAAATTGTGCAAAAAAAACATAATATATATTAAAAAGTGAGGTAGCATTCAAGGGTTCAATATCCATTTAGGAATCGGATGGCAGAGGGGAAGAAGCTGTTCCTGAATCGCTGAGTGTGTGCCTTCAGGCTTCTGTATCTCCTACCTGATGGTAACGGTGAGAACATGGCAAGCCCTGGGTGCTGGAGATCCTTAATAATGGACACTGCCTTTCTGAGACACCGCTCCTTGGAGATGTCCTGGGTACTTTGTAGGCTGGTACCCAAGATGGAGCTGACTAAATTTACAGCCCTCTGCAGCTTCTTTCAGTCCTGTGCAGTAGCCCCTCCATACCAGACAGTGATACAACCTGTCAGAATGCTCTCCACAGTACATCTATAGAAGTTTTTTAGTGTATTTGTTGACATACCAAATCTCTTCAAACTCCTGATAATGTATAGTTGCTGTCTTGCCTTCTTTATAACTGCATCGATATGTTGGGACCAGGTTATGTCCTCAGAGATCTTGACCAGGATCTTGAAACTGCCACTCTCTTCACTTCAGATCCCTCTGTGAGGATTGGTATGTGTTCCTTCGCCTTACCCTTCAGAATCATCAGGATCCTGAAACAGCGTGGATAACCTCAATCACCTTAACAGAGTCTACAACTAGTGTTCTCGGTGTTTTTTTAAATTATTTTTAAAATGTACACAATTTGTCTTCTTTTGCAGATTGATCATTTGTCAGTCTTTGGTTTATGTATAGTTTTTCATAAATTGTATTTCTTTATTTTCCTGTAAATGCCTGCAAGGAAATGAAACTCAGGGTGACATATACTGTACATACTTTGCAATAGTTTTACTTTGAGAAGCAACTTCACCAGGTTGGTAACCAGTCACATTCCAAATGCAAGAGTATACGGGTAACACCACTGAGTCATTGAACACCAATTCATCAAGTCATTGTTCCTCTGCCAACTTTAGTTATATTGTCCAGTTCTTAAAAGCCTCAAGAAGTTATCTTCTGAAAGCTGATATCTACGGTGACCTGATGGATGGGGATTGCGGAAGGCAACAACAGTTTCTCAGAATCAGAGTCAAGTTTATTATCATAGCCATATGTTGTGAAGTTTGTTGTTTTGTGGCAGTAGTACAGAGTAAGACATTAAAAAAAAATACAAGTAACAATAAGAAGTGTAAAAAATAAATTAGTGCAAAGAGAGAGCAAAATAGTGAGGTAGTGTTTATGGACCATTCAGAAATGGTCAAAATCTGATAGCAGAGGACAAAAAGTTGCCCCCTTCTACATTGAGTCTGTGTCTTCAGGCTCCTATATCTCCTCCTTGATGGTAGTAATGAGAAGAGGGCATATCTTGGGTGCTGAGGGTCCTTAATGATTGATGCTGCCTTCATGAGTCTTCGCCTTTTGAAGATGTCCTCGTTGGTGGGGAGGCTGAGTTTACAACCCTCTGCAGCTTTTTCTGTTTCTGTGGAGTGGCCTCTCCGTGCCAGATAGTGATGCAACCAGTTAGAATGCTCTCCACGGTACATCTGTAGAAATTTGCTAGAGTCTTTGGTGACATACCAAATTTCCTCAAGCACCAAACATAATATAGCCATTTGTGTGCCTTCTTTGTAATTTCATCAATATGCTGGGCACAGGATAGATCTTCAGTGATGTTGACATGCATGAACCCGAGGCTGTTCATTCTTTCTACTGCTGTTCGCTCAATGGGGACTGATGTATGTTCCCTTGACTTCCCCTTCCTCAAGTCCATAATCAATTCCTTGGTCCATCAAGACCAACATCCATCAAGAAGGACCCCCACCACCCAGACCATGCTCTCTTCTCACTGCTGCCATCAGGAAGAAGGTACAGGAGCCTCAGTACTCACGCCACCAGGTTCAAGAACAGTTAATACCTCTCAACCATCATTGAAATGTTCCCACAACCAATGGACTCGCTTTCAAGGACTCTTCATCTTATATTCTTGATATTTATTGCTTTTTTTGCATAATTATTTCTTCTTTTTGTTTTTGAACAGCTTGTTTTCTTCTGCACTCTGGTTGAATGCTCTTGTTGAGCAGCCTTCTACCTTTTATTGATTCTGTTATGCTTATTATTCTATATACCTATGGCAAAATTAATCTCAGGGTTGTATATTGGTGACCTATATGTACTTTGATAAGAAATTTACTTTGAACTAACGTGGGCAAGGCTGTTGTGACATTGCTCAACCAGCTGGATCTAGATTCTTCTGTACACCATCTGAGATTGTGCCAACAACAGTTGTATCATCAGCAAATTCATAGATAGCATTTGAGCTGTGCCTAAGAGCCTGTCAGGTAGACAAAAATAAATGGACAGCAGAAGGAAGAACAAAAGATAAAAAGTCATTTTGCAGTTTTGTAAAGCACTAATCTGCTTGCTGTTGATAAAAAAGGTTTGAGAGTGATGCAGGACTGAGTAGCCTTAAGATTTACAATGTGAAAACCAACAATAGACAAGCAATATAGCTTACACCAGAAGCGAACAGCAAAGTAATTAAAATAGAATTGGACACTGGCTCAGCTGTTTCAGCCATTCCACAAAATGAGTTTGAATGGCATTTCAAAGATACTGAACTGAAGTCTGCCGATATCTAACTATGAGCTTATACCGGGGAAAAAATAGCCCCTGTGAGAAAGACATCCATACAGTGGAATAGAACAACCTACAAGCTGGATCGGCCTTTGTATGTGGTAAAATCATGAGGGTCAGCATTGTGGGGTCATGAGGGGCTGTGACAACTACACCATGATTAGAGATCCATCCTCCATTTGCATGCCACATCCCCTGGAAAACAGCTGAAAGCGAATTAAGAAAGGTACTGAATGATGCTACAACTGTCTTCATGCTATATACCATCGTGATGACGATGATGATGACGACATCGACTCAGGCCTGAGAGACCAGCGTCGGGCATTTTCATGCCTTACAAGGCGCGGAACGAAAGACTGTGTGGCGCGCCACTCCTCACATAGACATTTCACAGTATTTTTCTTTATTTTACGAGGTTGAGTTGCAAGCTCAACACTCAACCTGTCACAGATGGAAAGCGTACTCGGGAATGGCCTGACTGGATTCGAACCCAGGAACCTCCATTCCGGAGTCCGGCGCTGATGTCACTGCGGCACCAGCCAACCTAAATAAAGGGCAAATGGGTGTTGGTGCCAACCCCTGTGCCTCTGGTTGGAAAGCATATTAGACTAAGGAAGGACCATGCTGCTCATAAGAATCATGAAAATGACGAAAACAGTGCCCCAACTCCAACAGTTTTTGTAGGCAACATGTCTGAGAAAGCTTCTGATATGTTAATCCGGCAGTCATTTGGTTTTAAGCTGCAGGAGAGTTCAAGAAGCTTCAGGAAATTTGCAAACATTCAGCTTTTGTGAGTATTAAAAAACACGATCTACTCTATGTGCATTAAGGTTAATTCATGAGCTTCAAGTGGGAGACAAAATGCTGTTTGTAAAAGTAGATACAAAGATCAAAGCCCAGCTGGATGAATAGAAGGCCAAAAAGAAAGGAATCAATGGAAATTTTAAAAAAACAGGATTCGTCAGATGATGTTGTGAATGAGGAAGCCAAGAGAAAGGATCAGATCATAAAGGGAGCAATAGAAGGATTAATAAGAGAATACTCTAGTGAACTAAGTGAGCCATCTCAAGATCAAAATGCGCAAACTTGAAAGAAGAAAACGGACAAGAAAGAGGAAGATGATGTAAGTGCTAGGGAGATGGGAAAGGATAAATGAGAACTAATTTCTCCAAAAATTAGCAAATTCAGATACTCACAAGAAGCTAGAAGAAAAAGGAAGGCAAGAAAAAGGACTAGAAGTTGAGAAGAGAAGAGATAGAAAGAAAAATGAGTAAGAAGGAGAACTGTGAACAAGAGGAGGAACAGGACAAGGAGAGAAGTGAGCATCAAAGTAAATCCAGAGTGAAAAATCAAGAAAAGAAGATGTCCAGAGCTGTCAGAACCACTTCCTGCCGTCTCAGAGTCAACTCCTACAACCACCACGGAGGAGGTCCCAGAACCTCAGATTGTTTTCGCAGCCACAACTCTCACCTGCCAAGCAGACTGACCCCCTTGTCAGGAAAGACGTTATCTCACAAGTGTAAGAAAGCCTCCACTGCAATTAAATCTTAAGGTCTGTAGGGGAAATTTATAATTTACTATCTGTCGATATGTTGTATTACACAGTATACTGTAGATATAATGTATGTATATAAGCTGAGAAGTATTCTATATTGAGTTGGAGTTTATAGCTAAGCAGGGAGGAGTGTTATGTATTAAATATATCAGCAATAGTTGAGTAATATAGTAAATATAGTGTTTAAGCATTCTTTGTTTAAGTAATTCATTATGGTTCTATGTACGAAGTTCACGAATGGCATATGGCATAACACCACTGCATCATATGTGTGCACCTCACTAAAAGTAAAAACAAAGTTAGACACATTATCTCTTAGCTTCCTTGTTTTCCTTTTGATTAGTTTTATGTCTTGGAGTTATGAAACATAACAATACCATCACCATGGTAATGAATTCCACAGATTCACTATCTTCTGGCTAAAGAAATTCCTCCTCATCCCATCTGTTCCAAAAGGACATTCGTCTAATCTGAGGATGTGTCTTCATGTCCTAGACACCCCCATCATAGGAAACATCCTCTCCACATCCACACTATCTCGACCTTTCAATATTTGGTAAGTTTCAATGAACCCTCCCCCACCCACCCCCCCCCCCCCCCACCACCATTCTTCTAAACTCCAACAAGTGCATGGTTAAGAGGTTCAGTTGTTCAAACCAGCCATCACAACAGGGACAAAATGTGATCTAAGTGACTTTGACCATGGAATGATTGTTGGTGCCAGACAGGGTGATTTGAGTATTGCAGAAACTGCTGATTTCCTGGGATTTTCACGGACATCAATCTCTAGAGTTTACAGAGAATGGTAAGTAAAACAACAAAAAACATCCAGTGAGTGGCAGTTCTGTGGGTGAAAAAAAACTTGTTAATGAGAGAGGTCAGAGGAGAACGGCCAGATACGTTCAATCTGACAGGAAGGCAACGGTAATTCAAATAACCATGCGTTACAACAGTGGCGTGCAGAAGAGCATATCTGAATGCACAACATGTCGAACCTTGGAGTGAATGGGTTACAACAGCAAACGACCACGAATATACACTCACTGACCATGTTACTAGGTACATATGGAACCTAATAAAGTGTTCACTGAGCGTGTGTGTTCAAGACTGCGCTGGCAATCACTTAACCCAAGTGTAGGTGTGCAACCCACTGAGCCACATCTGATACAAGAGGAGTTTATGACCTTCTATACAGTCATTCAAAAAGTAAATGGAAAATCTGGGCTGCACTGCAATCCACATTATGGTTGCAAGGGAACTTGAAAATCTTAGACTTTACCTGCAAACTTCTAATGCAGCTCAATTAGCTCAGCGGCAAGTGATTTGTGAAAATGTTTTAAACTGTCGGGCGCCAGCGATAAGGGCCAATTGACTAAGAACCAGTCAACCAGAATCACATCCAGCTAGGCCATTCCCGCAGTTTATACACCTTTTTAAGAGCAGATCGATCTTTTGAAACATTTATTTATTTCTGCTGATAGTCTAATAGTAACGTATTCAGTGGAGCAGAATTTCACAATGGAAAGTGCAGAGCTGAGGCAAATACATGCAGAGTACTAACAAAGTTGTGGTGTTGCATAAGCTACAAAACAGAATACACTCAGTGATTACTTTATTAGATGCCTCCTGTAGCTAATAAAATGGGCACTGAGTGTATGTTCATGGGCTTCTGCAACTGTAACTCATCCACTTAAAGGTTCGATGTATTGTGCACTCAGAGATGTTCTGCACACCACTGTTGTGATGAGTGGTTATTTGAGTCACTGTCTCCTTCCTGTCAGCTTGAACCAGTCTGGCCATTTTCCTCTGACCTCTCTCATTAACAAGATAGTTTTGCCCGCAGAACTGCTACTCACTGGGTGCTTTTTTGTTTTGTTTTTTGCGCCATTCTCTATAAACTCTAAAGAATGTTCTGCGTGAAAATCCCAGGAGATCAGCCGTTTCGGAGATGCTCAAACTGCCTGTCTGGCAGCAACAATCATTCCCCATTCTTATCTTTGGTCTCAACATCAACTGAACCTCTTGACCACATCTGCATGCTTTTACGCATTGAGTTGCTACCATGTGACTGGCTGATTAGATATTTGCATTAATGTACAGGTGTACCTAATAAAGTTGACCACTGAGTGTATGTTCCAGGGGAAAAGAAGTACAAAGGATGAAGATCAAGGAATCAGACACTTCCCCGTAAAGTTTTAAGATTTGTTTTTTCTGTTAAAATTCAACGTTCTTTTGATGTCAAGGATCAAGGACCAACTTTATTTGCTGTATACATTGACACGTAATAGGAACTTGCTGTGGTGTGTTGGTGAGTGCACAATATGCCACAAAAAACACTAACATTCAGCAATTATAAAGAATAATATAAAAATAAAGTTAGAGGTTAGAAATGGAATAAAATGTGTATAAATATATAAATACCAGCATGTAGTTACAATGTAAACTGCATTATAAAATGAGGTTTAAAGTGTTTACAGTGCAGAGGAGTGACGAGGGGCTAACTAGAACGGTTGATTAGATGTAAGTATAACGAGAATTGCTATTGGGCACTTAAACATATCTTTGCTGTGGCTGGCTCTCTTTTCTCCTGAAAGGTAAACAATAAACACTGTCGAGGAGAATCTGAATTATCGGTGATTCCAGCTGATGAAACTAAACTATCGCAGATCCCAAAAATCTGAAGTGAAAACAAGCAATCAGTAGATCAGGTAAAGAGAGTAACAGAGGTAATGTTTCATTTCCACCAATCTGGATTCCATATTCCTTCCCTCCACAAAAGACAGAGCACGTGTTCTTTTCACTGCCTCTATCACTACCAGGACCCTAAGCACACTTTACACATAAGGCAGTAAGTTGCTTGCAGTTTTAGTTTGGAGAACAATACTCAGTATTCACAACGCAGCCTCCCACCTGAGATTGCGGCAGTTTGGTTCACTGGCATGCAGTCTCTCCTGTGTTGAGAAGATCACCTTGCACCTGGAGAACTTCCTCACCGAGAGGGTGTGAAACCCTGAAACACTGCTGGCGAGAGTGGTGGAAACAGTGTGAGTGACGATGTCTGGACAGGTAACGATGGCTCTTTACAGATCAGCTTTATTTGTCACATGTACCTCGAAACATTCAGTGAAATGTGTCATTTGCATCAAAAATCAGTGATGATTGTAAGCATTGCCATATTTCCAGTGCTAACATCGTATGCCTACATCTTACTAACCCTAAATGTATGTCTGTGATAGGAAACCAGAGCACCCAGAGGAAACCCATGCAGTCACAAGGAGAACGTACAAACTCCTTAGAGGCAGCAGCAGTAATTGAACTGATTGATGATGATCTCTGGCATTGTCAGAGTGTTCCCCAATATTTACCCTACCGTACTTGAATCACGTTGGCATAGAGGGCTGTGGGCCAAGTGATGGCAGATGGGATCAATACCAAATGGACTTTATAAAGCTCTGCTTAGACCACACTTGGAATACTGTGTTCAATTACAGTTGCCTCATTACAGGAAGGATATGAAACTTCCAAGAGAATGCTGCCTGGATTAGAGAGCGTGTCTTATGAGGATAAGTTGAGTGAGTTGGGGTTTATCTCTTTGGAGTGAAGGAGGATGAGAGGTGACTTGATAGAGGTGCACAAGATGATAGATAAATAGCCAAAGACTTTTTCCTGGGGTGGGGGAATGGCTAGTAGAAGGGGGCATAATTTTAAGTGATGTGAGGAAAGTATAGGGGGATGTCAGAGTGTGTGGAACGCACTGCCAGGGGTGGTGGTAGAGACAGATACATTAGTGACATTTTAAGAGACTCTCAGATAGGCACATGAATGAAAGGAAAATGGAGAGCTAGCAGGGAGGTATATCCAGAGATCCCGGCCACGTGACAGATGCACTGCCACCTGGCTGGTCAGAGGACACACCACACGCCAATCAACATTTGGTCCCTCCCAACTAATCAATGCACACCTAAATTATTGGTCACTTTAATTGGATTATCTCGCCCAGCCCCATGCTATAAAAGGTGAGACTTGGCCCTGGCTCGCTCTCTCTTACAGACCACCTCATTGAAGGTAAGTGCATTGATTTATGTTTGGGAAGGTTTATCGTTTGTCCTGGTAAGGGAGCCGCAGCTATCCAAGGTCAAGGGGGATAGCTGTTGTAGTGCTTTTCCCTTGTTCTTTGTCTGTGTAACTGTACCCTGTCCCCACACTGCTTCCTGTGTATTGTAGTTGCTTGTGTTGACCCGACTTCCCCTTGTAAATAAATTCCTTATTATTAAAACTGTGTGTGTCCAGGCCTCTACTGTTGAGACTCAAAGAACCAGTTATTTCCATCACAACAGGAGGGAAGGGTTAGATTAATGTTTGAGTAGGTTAAAAGATCAGCACAGCATTATGGCCGAAGGGCCTGTACTGTGCTGTACCTATTCTATGTTCTAATGTGAATGGGTCTCCACTGGTTGGCATGGACATGATGGGGCAAATGGCCTGATTTTGTGCTGCAGGACTCTATGATGACTTGGTTCACTCTATGAGTGTGACCCCTCATTGGGATGTTATGTTGAAGTTGTTTAAGACATTGGAGAGGCCAAGTCTGGAGAATTGTGTGCATTTCTGGTCACCTGCGCACAGGAACAACAACAAGATTGAAAGAGTACACAGAAAATAAGCAAAGATCTTGCTGGGACTTGAGGACCTGAGTTATAGGGAAAGGTTGAATAAGTTCGATTCGGACTTTATTCCCTGGAGAATAGAATGAGGGGAGATTTGACAGAGGTATACACTATTATGAGTGATATCAGTAGGGATAATGCAAACAGTTTTTTTCCTCTGAGGTTGGGTGAGACTAGAACTAGAGGTCATGGGTTAAGGGTGAAATGTATAGAGGGTTGTGTGAGTGTGGAAGGAACTGCTGAAGGAATTAGTGGATGGCGGTTCAACTACAACATTTAAGAGTTGAACCCCCATAATAAGATGGATGAGTTTGGATAAGTACATGGATGGGAAAGGTATGGAGGGCTATGGTCCAGGTGCAAGTCGATGGGATCTAGGCAGAGTAACAGTTCGCCACTGAATTGATGGGCTGAAGGGCTTGTTTCTGTACTGCAGTGTTCTGTGACTCCAGAAGCATGTTAAAACACTCATGGTCAATCTGACTCTTGTAAAAAAAATACAAAGAAAATGATTCAAAACTAACAATCCCTAATTGTGGTGACTGAGTATCAAGTTTGGAAGCAATTATCCTGACTGTAATCAATAAAGTAACTATAAAAACAGTAAATCACTGAGAAATCCAAAGCTTAGAGGTATGATCTCTGGAAGGTAAGGGTGGTGTTTGCTTGAGTCTATTGTTTCAGTTCTGGCTAATGTAAAACACTTGCAGGGAATATTTCACAATATTGTTAGCTCCCACATACCAAAGCTATCTTCTGGATAGCAGCAAAACGATCTTTACCTTGATATAAGGAACTTAAAGTTCTCCAGGATGAAAAAAAACCTTTTAGGGTCTTGATTTTCAGAGAAAGGCAGTATGAAGCTTTGTTACACCAGGACTGAGAGCTGATTGTTGATTACTGGCGCCCAGTGCTTTCTACGCAACCGGCTGGGCACAATCAGGGGCTTTTAAAACTCTTATCCTGCACAAGAGACTAAAATGCAAACAGAAATACTTGGCGTAAAAATGAACAATTTGCGATTCAAGTGCTCACCCAGTGCGCTAGAGCCCTGTGTTGCTTGAGACATTGGTGGCAGCTTCAGTAGTGGTTAACCCCCTCCCATTCATAGCCCAGAGCTCTGCAAATTACAGGTTCATTTTAATGCTGAATGTATTGAGGCTCAAATTGCAGGGGAAACTAGCCCAAGATACCAGCTTCATTCAAACTCCTTCTCACTGCTACTGTCGGACAGGAGGTACAGAAGCTTTAGGTCCCACACCACCAGGTTCAGGAGCAGCTAATACCCTTCAACCATCAGACTCCTGAACCAGAGTGGATAGCTTCACTCACCTCAACACTGAACAGATTCACAACTTATGGACTCACTTTCAAGGAATCTACAACTCATGTTCTCAATATTGATTTTTTAAAATATATATTTGTTTGTTATGTGCCCTGTCATGTGATGTGGGCAATCATAGTCTTTCCCTGACCATGATTGTTCTTGGCAAATTTTTCTACAGAAGTGGCTTACCATTACCTTCTTCTGGGCAGTGTCTTTACAAGACGGGTGACCCCAGCCATTATCAATACTCTTCAGAGATTGTCTGCCTGGCGTCAGTGGTCGCATAACCAGGGCTTGTGATATGCACCCGCTGCTCGTACGACCATCCACCACCTGCCCCCATGGTTTCATGTAACCCTGACTGGGGGGGCTAAGCGGGTGCTACACCTTGCCCAAGGGTGACCTGCAGGATTGTGGAGGGAAGAAGTGCCTTACACCTCCTTAGGTAGAGATGTATCTCCACCCTGCCGCCAAATTAGAGACAAATGGCTAATATTTTACATATTTCTAATTGATATTCAATTACAACATTTAAGAGAAGTTGGATAGATACATCTTTGGGAGGGGTGTGGAGGACTATGGTCCAAATGCAAATAAATGGGACTAGGCAGAAAACCAGGCCAGCACTGACTGAATGGGCTGAAGGGCCTGTTTCTGTGCTCTATGATTCTATAAATGGCAGTCATGTACTTCTCCCTGATGGTAGCAATGGGAAGAGGCCATTGTAGGAAGCATTCTATCTGGATGTTTCATGCCTTGGGGGGGGGGGGGGGCAATTGCTCTGAGCATAACCCCAAGAAATTGCAGAGTTGTAGACATAGCTTAGCATATCACAGAAATCAGCTTCCCCTCTATGGACTCTTGTCTATTTCTCTCACTGCCTCAGTAAAGCAGCCAGCATAATCAAAGACACCACCCTCCCCAACATTCTCTCTTCTCCCCTCTCCCATCGGGCAGAAGATACAAAAGCCTGAAAGCACGTCCCACCAGGCTCAAGGACAACTTCTACCCTGCTATTATCAGAGTATTAAATAGCTCCCTTGTACAATAAGATGGACTCTTTATCTCTCAGTCTATCTCGATAAGGCCTTGCACTTTATTGTTGACCTGCACTGCCGTTACACTTTATTCTGCAAAGATTAAATTCTGTGATTTGGATGGCGGAATTGATGGCTTTGGTGGCAAGTCTGCAGAAGATACAAAGACAGGTGAAGGGTCAGGTAGTACAGAGGAAGCAGGGAGTCTACAGAAGGACTTGGACAGATTCAGAAAATGGGCAAAGAAGTGGCAGCTTGAATATAACGTAGGCAAGTGTATGGTCATGCACCTTGATAGAAGGACTAAAGGTGTAGACTTTTTTCTAAGCAGGGAGAAAATTCAAAAATCCTTGTGCAGGATTCCCTAAAGATTAACTTGCGGGTTGAGTCTGTGGTGAGGAAGGCAAATGCAATGTTTGCATTCATTTCAAGAGGACTGGAATACAAGAGCAAGGATATGATGCAGTGGTTTTATACATCATTGGTCAGACTGCACTTGGGGCATTGTGAGCAGTTTTGGGCCCCTTATCTAAGAAAACGTGCTGGCATTGGAGAAGATTCACTAGAATGATCCTGAGAATGAAGAGTTAACTTATGAGGAGCACTTGATGGCTCTGGGCCTGCACTCACTGGGGTTTAGAAGAATGAGGGGGGGGATCTCATTGAAACCTCTCAAAATTTGAAGGGCCTAGATAGAGTGGATGCAGGGAGGATGTTTCCTGTAGTGAGGGAGTCTTGGACAGAGGGCTGTGGTGAACTACATATACCTGTCTGGACACGCCCCCCCAATGACTGCTCCTGTGGCTCCTCCCACGGACCCCGGTATAAAGGCGATTGGAGACACAGCCCCGGCCTCAGTCTCCAGGATGTAGTGTGGTGGTCAATTGCTGCTTGTTCTTTCTTCCAGCCAATAAAAGCCTATATCTCGCCTCACGTCTCCGAGAGTTACTGATGGTGCATCAAGGGCACAGCCTCAGAATAGAGGGATGTCCATTTGGAACAGAGATGAGAATAAATTCCTTTAACCAGAGGATGGTGAATCTGTGGAATTCATTACCACGTATGGCTGTGGAGACCATGCTAACATGTGTATTTAAGCAGAGTTTGATGGGTTCTTGATTACTCAGGGTGTCAAAGGTTACAAGGAGAAGGTGAGCGAATGGGGTTGAGAGGGATAATAAATCAGCCAGGGTTTGTCACAGTGTTGTGCAGAACAGAATTTCTGAACGCACAACATGACAAACCTTGAACCATGATGGGCTACAGCAGCAGAAGACCATGAACATACACTCAGTGGCCACTTCATTGGGTACAGGAGGTATCTAATAAAGTGGCCATTGAGTGTATGAATATGATATATGAAGCAGATTATGTGATTTAATGTTGATATTATAGTAGAATTACAGTGATAAGGTAGCTTAACTGCTGAAATTTGGCAGTTGTTGCACCATATAATATGATATACTAACAGCCAAAATCTTAGTATGAATATAATTCATTTTGTAGAATTTGTACAGCCATACGGTCCTTCCACAGGAATATTCACAACCCTGTCAGCCACCCAGTAGTTTGTGTCTTTACGAACTGGTTGGTCTAATCACATGGCCTAACCTGTCCTTTAGCTCCAAGTCTGTCGAACTGGAGTATTGTGTTCAGTTCTATTCACCTCATTAGAGAAAGGATGTGGAAATTTTAAAGAAGGTGCAGAGGAGATTTACCTAGATGCTGCCTGGATTGGAGATCATGTCTTAACCCTGAACATCCTCTGCATAGCACCATCCAGAGACAGAGAAGCAGTTTCAGCGACAGGTTGCTATCGATGCAATGCTCCTCAGACAGGATGAAGAAATCATTACTCCCCAATGCCATTCGGCTTTACAATTCAAACGCCAGGGATAAGATATGTTAAAGTGCCGGGGTCAGGACTGAGCTTAAGTTACCATTCAATGTATTTCTTAGTAAACTATTTAAGAACTTTTTAAAAGCTATTTATTAATGCTTTTTGAGAGGGTGATTTTAGATGCATATTTATATTGAGTTAAGTATTGTATGTAATTAGTTTTGCTACAATAAGTGTATGGGACATTGGAAAAATGTTGAATTTCCCCATGGGGATGAATAAAGTATCTATCTATCTATCTATCTATCTATCTATCTATCTATCTATCTATCTAATGAGAATAGGTTGAGCGAGCTTTATTGTTTAGAGCAAAAGAGAATGAGAGGTGACTTGATTGTGGTGGCTGTTCATTCATTATGTGCTGTGTCGTGTGATGTGGGCAATCATGGTTTTTCCACAATCATGATTGTTCTTGGCAAATTTTCCTCCAGAAGTGATTTGCCGTTGCTTTCTTCTGGGCAGTGTCTTTGCAAGACGGGTGATCCCAACCATTATCAATACTCTTCAGAGATTGTTTGCCTGGTGTCAGTGGTTTCATAAGCAGGACTTGTGATCTGCATCGGCTGCTCATATGACCGTCCACCACCTGCTCCCATGGCTTCCTGTGACCCTGATCGGGGGGGGGAGGGGGAGGCCACACCTGTGACCCTGATCGGGGGGGGGGGGGCTAAGAAGGTGCCACACCTGTGACCCTGATCGGGGGGGGGGGGGGGGAGGCCACACCTTGCCCAATGGTGACCTGCAGGCCAGTGGAATGAAGGAGCACCTTACATCTCTACCCCGCCACCTTAGATAGAGGTGCAGAAGACAATAAGAGGCATAGATCGAATGGACAATCAGAGATATTTTTCTGGGCTAGAGAAGGGTATACAAAGGAGCACATTTTTAAGTGTTGGGAGGAAGGTACAGGGTAGATGTCTGAGTTAGATATTTTACACAGGAAGAGACAGGTGGGAAGTGCTGTCACGGGTGGTGATAGAGGCAGATACACCAGGGAAGGAGTTCCCAACCTTTTTTAAGCCATTAACTGAGGAGTCTGTGGACCCTGCACTAGTGAGACATTTAAGAATCTCTTAGATAGGCACGTGGATGGAAGAAAAATGGAGGGCTATGTGGGAGGGGAAGGTTAGATTGACCTTGGAGTGTGTTAAGGGATCAGTATGACCTCATGGATCAAAGGGCCTGTTCTGTGCTCACTGCTCTTAATGCAGCCCATGTGAGCATCCTCAGACCGGGAGTACTGGAAACCTGGCGGCTCGCAATCACACCGTAGGGAATGTGGGGACTCACAGAACTTCCTTCGCTGAGGAGCTGCAGCACTACTTCCAGGAGATGGCCTCTTGGCTCTCGGTGGCAATACAAAAGGTTAACCTTCGGGTTGAGGCGGTGGTGAGGAAGGCAAATGCAATGTACCATTCATTCTGAGAGGACTAGACTATAAAAGCAAGGATGTGATGCTGAGGCCTTGTAAGGCATTTGTCAGGCTGCACTCGGAGTGGTGTGAGCAGATTTGGGCCCCTTACCTAAGAAAAGGTTTGCTGGCCTTGGAGAGGGTTTCAGAGGGGGCTCACAAGAATAGTCCCAGGAATGAAATGGGTTAATGTATGAGGCCTGTACTTGGTAGAGTTTAGAAGAGTAAGGGGAGATTTCATCGAAACCTTCCGAATATTGAAAGGGCTGGACGGTGTGGACGTGAAGAGGATGTTTCCCATTAGTGTGGGAGTCTAGGAACAGAAAAGACAGGACAGAGATGAGGAGGAATTTCTTTAGCCAGAGGGTGATGAATCTGTGGCATTTATTGCCACAGACAGCAATGGAGGCCAAATCATTGGATGTATTTAAAGCGGGGGTTGACTAGTAAGGACATCAAGGGTTACAGGGAGAAGGGAGGAGAATGGGGTTGAGAGGGAAAGCAAATCAGGCATGATGAGTTGGTGGAGCAGGCCCAGTGTGCCGAATGGCCTAATTCTCCTGTTGTATGGATTGTTTATAATATTCAGCTTCATTTGCTTGAAGCATTCAAGAACGGAAGGACCATGCTATCGAGTTCTTCTGCTACTGAAGAGGGAGGGGCTGGGTTGGGTGAGGAAGCCCCTCAATTATTGTAGTGGTGCACTACCCCAGGGGGCCCCAGCAGCAACAGGCCTATTGGCTTTAAGAAGCGTAAAAGAACAGTACTGAAAGCATTGATTGTGTAATGTAGGAATGAAAGAGATTGCACGGTTTATTCTTGTAAATATTTTTAATTATGAATGAAGTTTATCCTGATATTATAAAAATAACTTTAAGAAATGTTTCCTGTAAGATACAGCTGAATCTAATAGAATCATTTAGAGATCAGCTTTGACGCAGTCACACCGTAAAGTCAGGAGGTAGGCAAATGGGTGACAGTCAAGAGAGGCGGGGGAACAGACAGAGAGAGAAGAGCACCCCTGTGGCCGTTCCCATCAAAAATAAGTATACCGTTTTGGATACTGTTGGTGGGGATGACCTACCAGGAACAAGCTGCAGTGGTCCTGTCTCTGGCACTGAGGTTGGACCCTTGACTAGGAAGGGGAGGAGGGAAGAGAAGAGAGCGGTATTGATAGGGGATTCTATAGTCAGGGGGGCGGATAGGAGATTTTGTGGGGAAGATCGGGAGTCTCGGATGGTATGTTGCTTCCCTGGTGCCGGGGTCCAAGACATCTCAGATCGGGTGCAGGTTATTCTCGAGAGGGAGGGCAAGAATCCAGATGTTGTGGTCCATGTAGGGACCAATGACATGGGTAGGATGAGTGAGGGGGTCCTGCGTAGGGAGTTCAGGGAGTTAGGTGCGAAGCTGAAGAGCAGGACCTCCAGGGTAACAATCTCAGGATTGCTACCTGTGCCACGTGCGAGTGAGGCAAGGAACAGGAGGATTATAAAGATTAATACGTGGCTGAGAGGATGGTGCAGGAGGGAGGGCTTCAGGTTTGTAGATAATTGGGCCTTGTTCCAGGAAAGGTGGGATCTGTTCCAAAGGGACGGTTTACACCTGAACTGGAGCGGTACTAACATTCTTGCAGGGAAGTTTGCTAGAGCTTCTTGGGGGGGTTTAAACTAAATTTGCAGGGGGTGGGGATCCAGAATGTGAGAGAGGATAGCGAGAGGAAGAATAAAGGACAGGTGGGGACTACACGGTTCCAGAATATTAAGTGTGTAGTAGAGGAAGGTGGGGCGGAACAAGTGATAAGGAGGACTCATGTACAGAGGGATGGTCTGACGGAACATGAAGTTAAATGTGTTGAAAGAATAAGTAAATTTAGGAAGGACAACAAAATTCTAGGGGCGTATAGCCTGATGGGAGTTGGGGAGCTGGGTTAAGCACAATAGGCAGCGATTCAAACAGAGAGAGGAGAAATGGGTTAAAAATTCTATATCTGAATGCACAAAGTGTCAGAAATAAGGCGGATGAGCTTGAAGCCCAGGTGCGAATGGGTAACTATTCAGATCCCTCCAGACTAAGACTAATAGGCATTGGAGAAGTTTTTTCCCTACTGCGGTCACTTTGCTGAACAGTTAACTGCCGGTTAACTGTCGGCTAACTATTACTTGGATTGCACTACCTGTATGTATAATCTATATTTTCATTTATATTTATCATTATTATTGTTATGAGCAGAGAGACAACATCTGCTGGAAGCAAATTCCTTGTATGTGCATAGGTACTTGGTGATTAAAGTCTGATTCTGATTCTGATTCTGATGATGTTGTTGGGATAACGGAGACATGGCTGCAGGGTGATCAGACCTGGGAAATGAATGTACAAGGGTATACGTGCTATCGTAGGGACAGAAATGTGGGCAGAGGGGGTGGGGTGGCCCTGTTGGTGAGGAATGAGATTCAGTCCTTTGCAAGGGGGGGAAATAGGGTCAGGAGAAGTAGAGTCTGTGTGGATAGAACTGAGGAACAGTAAGGGCAAAAGGACCCAAATGGGTGTTGTCTCCAGGCCACCAAACAGTAGCATGGATATTGGGTGCAAGTTGAATAGGGAGTTAACATTGGCATGTGGCAAAGGTAATGTCGCAGTAGTTATGGGGGATTTCAACATGCAGGTGAACTGGGAGAATCAGGTTGGTGCTGGATCACAGGATAGGGAGTTTGTAGAGTGCCTATGGGATACATTCTTGGAACAGCTTGTACGAGAGCCGACCAGGGACAAGACTATTCTGGATTTAGTGTTATGTAATGAACAGGATTTGATAAGCGATGTCGCAGTAAAGGAGCCATTAGGAGGTAGTGATCACAATATGATAAGCTTTTATCTGCAATTTGAGAAGGATAAGGGCAGCTTGGAGGTGTCAGTGTTGCAGATGAACAGGGGAAACTATGGAGCCATGAGGGAGGAGCTGGCCAAAGTTGACTGGACGGATAGCCTAGCAGAAAAGACAGTGGAACAGCAATGGCAGGTATTCTTGGGAATAATGCACAAGGTGCAAAATCAGTTCATCCCCCAGAGAAGGAAGGATTCAAAGGGGAGAAAGGGGCCTCAGTGGTTGACAAAGGAAGTCAGAGATTGCATAGCATTAAAAAAAAAAGGAAATATGACAGAGCTAAGGTGAGTGGGAGGACAGATGATTGGGAAGTTTTTAAGGAACAACAGAACTTAACTAAAAAGACAATACGGGGAGAAAAAATGAGGTACGAACGCAAGCTAGCCAGGAATATAAAAGAAGATAGCAAAAGCCTTTTTAGGTATGTGAAGAGAAAGAAGATAGTTAAGAACAATGTTGGGCCCTTGAAGAATGAATTGGGTGAAATTGTTATGGGAAACAGAGAAATGGCAGAAGAATTTAATGAGTACTTTAGATCTGTTTTCACTAAGGAAGACACAAGCAATCTCCCAGATGTATGGATGGGCCAAGGACATAGGGTCTTTTCCACACATAGATTGGGAAGCTCATTCTGTAAAAGGGCTGGATGGTTTAGAGTTTGTGAAATGTGTGCAGGATAGTTTTTTGCAACAATACATAGAAGTACCGACTAGAGATGGGGCAGTGTTGGATCTCCTGTTAGGGAATGCGATAGGTCAGCTGACAGATGTATGTGTTGGGGAGCACTTCGGGTCCAGTGATCACAATAACATTAGCTTCAATATAATTATGGAGAAGGACAGGACTGGACCTAGAGTTGAGATTTTTGATTGGAGAAAGGCTAACTTTGAGGAGATGCGCAGGGATTTAGAGAGAGTGGATTGGGTCAAGTTGTTTTATGGGAAGGATGTAATAAAGAAATGGAGGTCATTTAAGGGTGAAATTATGAGGGTACAGAATCTTTATGTTCCTGTTAGGTTGAAAGGAAAGGTTAAAGGTTTGAAAGCGCCATGGTTTTCAAGGGATATTAGAAACTTGGTTCGGAAAAAGAGGGATATCTACAATAGATATAGGCAGCATGGAGTAAAGGAATTGCTCGAGGAATATAAAGAATGTAAAAAGAATCTTAAGAAAGAGATTAGAAAAGCTAAAAGAAGATACGAGTTTGGTTTGGCAAATAAGGTGGAAGTAAATCCGAAAGGTTTCTACAGTTATATTAAAAGCAAGAGGATAGTGAGGGATAAAATTGGTCCCTTAGAGAATCAGGGTGGTCAGCTATGTGTAGAGCCGAGGGAGATGGGAGAGATTTTGAACGATTTCTTCTCTTCGGTATTCACTAAGGAGAAGGATATTGAATTGTGTAAGGTGTGGGAAACAAGTAAGGAAGTTATGGAACCCATGACAATTAAAGAGGTGGAAGTACTGGCGCTTTAAAGAAATTTAAAAGTGGATAAATCTCCGGGTCCTGACAGGATATTCCCCAGGACCTTGAGGGAAGTTTGTGTAGAGATAGCAGGAGCTCTGACGGAGATCTTTCAGATGTCATTAGAAACAGGGATTGTGCCGGAGGATTGGCGTATTGCTCATGTGGTTCCATTGTTTAAAAATGGTTCTAGAAGTAAGCCTGGCAATTATAGACCTGTCAGTTTGACATCAGTGGTGGGTAAATTAATGGAAAGTATTCTTAGAGATAGTATTTATAATTATCTGGATAGACAGGATCTGATTAGGAGTAGCCAGCATGGATTTGTGCATGGAAGGTCATGTTTGACAAACCTTATTGAATTTTTTGAAGAAGTTACGAGGAATGTTGACGAGGGTAAGGCAGTGGATGTAGTCTATATGGACTTCAGCAAGGCCTTTGACAAAGTTCCACATGGAAGGTTAGTTAAGAAGGTTCAATCGTTAGGTATTAATGCTGGAGTAATAAAATGGATTCAGCAGTGGCTAGATGGGAGATGCCAGAGAGTAGTGGTGGATAATTGTTTATCAGGATGGAGGCCAGTGACTAGCGGGGTGCCTCAGGGATCTGTTTTGGGCCCAATGTTGTTTGTAATATACATAAATGATCTGGATGATGGGATGGTAAATTGGATTAGTAAGTATGCCGATGATACTAAGGTAGGAGGTGTTGTGGATAATGAGGTGGGTTTTCAAAGCTTGCAGGGAGATTTATGCCGGTTAGAAGAATGGGCTGAATGTTGGCAGATGGAGTTTAATGCTGAGAAGTGTGAGGTTCTACATTTTGGCAGGAATAATCCAAATAGAACATACAGGGTAAATGGTAGGGCATTGAGGAATGCAGTGGAACAGAGAGATCTAGGAATAACAGTGCATAGTTCCCTGAAGGTGGAGTCTCATGTAGATAGGGTGGTGAAGAAGGCTTTTGGAATGCTGGCCTTTATAAATCAGAACATTGAGTACAGAAGTTGGGATATAATGTTAAAATTGTACAAGGCATTGGTAAGGCCAAATTTGGAATATTGTGTACAGTTCTGGTCACCGAATTATAGGAAAGATATCAATAAATTAGAGAGAGTGCAGAGACGATTTACTAGGATGTTACCTGGGTTTCAGCACTTAAGTTACAGAGAAAGGTTGAACAAGTTAGGTCTCTATCCATTGGAGCGTAGAAGGTTGAGGGGGGATTTGATCAAGGTATTTAAAATTTTGAGAGGGATAGATAGAGTTGACGTGAATAGGCTGTTTCCATTGAGAGTAGGGGAGATTCAAACGAGAGGACATGATTTAAGAGTTAGGGGGCAAAAGTTTAAGGGAAACACGAGGGGGTATTTCTTTACTCAGAGAGTGATAGCTGTGTGGAATGAGCTTCCTGTAGAAGTAGTAGAGGCCAGTTCAGTTGTGTCATTTAAGGTAAAATTGGATAGGTATATGGACAGGAAAGGAGTGGAGGGTTATGGGCTGAGTGCGGGTAGGTGGGACTAGGTGAGATTAAGAGTTCGGCACGGACTAGGAGGGCCGAGATGGCCTGTTTCCGTGCTGTGATTGTTATATGGTTATATATGGTTATAGGGTAACAGAGGAAATGAAACAGATTGACATTCGGAAGGAAACGGTGATGAGAAGACTGATGGGACTGAAGGCTGACAAATCCCCAGGTCCAGATGGTCTGCACCCTAGGGTACTAAAGGAGGTGGCCCTGGAAATTGCGGATGCATTGGTAATCATTTTCCAATGTTCCTTAGATTCAGGATCAGTTCCTGAGGATTGGAGAATGGCTAATGTTATCCCACTTTTTAAGAAAGGAGGGAGGGAGAAAACAGAGAACTATCAACCTGTCAGCCTGACATCGGTGGTGGGAAAGATGCTAGAGTCCATTATTAAGGATGAAATAGTGGCATATCTAGATAGCAGTGATAGGATTGGGCCGAGCCAACATGGATTTACCAAGGGTAAATCATGCTTGACTAATCTGTTGGAGTTTTTCGAGGATGTAACCAGGAAGTTGGACGGGGGAGATCCAGTGGATGTAGTGTACCTCGATTTTCAGAAGGCATTTGATAAGGTCCCACATAGAAGATTGGTGGGTAAAATCAAAGCTCAGGGCATCAGGGGGAAGGCATTGACATGGATAGAAAACTGGTTGGCAGATAGAAAGCAAAGGGTAGCGGTGAATGGGTGTTTCTCGGAATGGCAGGTGGTGACTAGTGGGGTGCCACAGGGCTCGGTATTGGGACCACAGCTGTTTACCATTTACGTTAACGATTTGGATGAAGGCATAGAAAATAACATCAGCAAATTTGCTGATGATACTAAGCTGGGTGGCAGTGTGACATGTGATGAGGATGTTAGGAGAATTCAGGGTGACTTGGATAGGCTGGGTGAGTGGGCAGATACTTGGCAGATGGCGTTTAATGTGAATAAGTGTGAGGTTATCCACTTTGGGAGTAAGAACAGGAAGGCAGATTATTATCTGAACGGTGTAGAATTGGGTAAGGGAGAAATACAAAGAGATCTCGGAGTCCTTGTTCATCAGTCACTGAAGGTGAATGAGCAAGTGCAGCAGGCAGTGAAGAAGGCTAATGGAATGTTGGCCTTTGTTACAAAGGGAATTGAGTACAAGAGCAAGGAAATCCTCTTGCATTTGTACAGAGCCCTGGTGAGACCACACCTGGAGTATTGTGTACAGTTTTGGTCTCCAGGGTTAAGGAAGGACATCCTGGCTGTAGAGGAAGTGCAGCATAGATTCACGAGGTTAATTCCTGGGATGTCTGGACTGTCTTACGCAGAGAGGTTAGAGAGACTGGGCTTGTACACGCTGGAATTAAGGAGATTGAGAGGGGATCTGATTGAAACATATAAGATTATTAAGGGATTGGACAAGATAGAAGCAGGAAATATGTTCCAGATGCTGGGAGAGTCCAGTACCAGAGGGCATGGTTTGAGAATAAGGGGTAGGTCATTTAGGACAGAGTTAAGGAAAAACTTCTTCTCCCAAAGAGTTATGGGGGTCTGGAATGCACTGCCTCGGAAGGTAGTGGAGGCCAATTCTCTGGATGCTTTCAAGAAGGAGCTAGATAGGTATCTTATGGATAGGGGAATCAAGGGATATGGGGACAAGGCAGGAACCGGCTATTGATAGTAATTGATCAGCCATGATCTCAAAATGGCGGTGCAGGCTCGAAGGGCCGAATGGTCTATTTCTGCACCTATTGTCTATTGTCTATTGATAAACAGTCCAAAGGTGTGAATCAGTTAATGTGTGTCCTAAATTTGCACAAGAACAAAGCAATTCTAATGCAGTGAATTATTTGCAACTGTCCTTTATTTCTCGGCTCATGACAGGAGACAGCCCGACTCCAAACTCCGATGTTTATCTGAGTTTTAGGAGGAGCCAAATTTCCTTTCCTCTCTCGGCCGTGGGTAATGACAACACTCTCAATTCATAAGTACTTAACCAATTTGGTATCGAAAGCTGTTCAAATTGCCGAGTTTCTTTTTCTTTCGAAGACGTTACCAATTTCTCAGCCATTCCCTATATGGTGTTTGCTACATTTAAAACTCCCCAACGTATTGCTGGCACCAGTTTACCCGCCGTCAAGGACATATGTACAGCAGGTGTTGGATAAAGGCCAGCAATATCATAAAGATTTCCACCCACTCTGTTCCACTCCCATCAGGGAAGAGTTGAAGTTTAGGTTTATTATACAGTTTATATATTGAAGTTTATATATATTGAAGTTTAGGTTTACAGCTAAACAAAACAATGTTCCTTTAGGACCACAGTACATGCATAAAATAATATTAACAGATTGTGGCAACCCACTTTCTGCGCAGGCGAACCGGCTCACAAATAGCCAGCGCGCGTGGAGAGACTTTGGTAATGCATCTCTGACGTCATTTCCGCCCAGAGAGGGCGGGCGCTAGGGATTAAATGCCAGTGCCGCGAAGTTTGAATAAACTAGTCTCGAAATGACTTACCGACTGCGTGTCGTTATTTCAGCGCTGTGTGTAGCACATCGCTACAAGATAAGAAAAAGAGAATCTATGCAGCATCCATGCCGGGAACATTAGACCCAAAAAAACAGTTACTTCCCGCCAGCCGTCGAGGAGATCAACACCTCCCCCCATTAACCCACCCCACCAACCTCCTCCACATCACCTGGAGACCCTTTATGTACACGCAAGCAGTCAAAGCGCAACGTCCATTTACTATCAAAGTATGTATACTTTATACAACCTAACAGGCAGCCACAAAACAAAGAAAGGCAAGAGAACCCGTTAAAAAGACCATCAAGCACCCAACGTGCAAAGGAAAGAAACACATACCGTGCTAATAATAGAAGTAAGAAAATGGCATTCAGAACTGAAGTCCATGAAAGTGAGTCCTCAGAGACGAGGCAGAAATGATGCAGTGAAGGCACACCGTACCCGAGGCCACAGCCCCAGTTCTGCGCAGAGACGAGTAATCCTCGCAGAGCAGTGAGCTAAACCAGCCCCCCACCCCCCCAAGCACCCTGACCTTTTCAATTTGGCCCGGCCCTTAAATCATCCAAATTTCACGTTGTTCTTTGCTGTCCTACCCAGGCCCTGCTGCTTCAATACGCGATCCACCTCGGTTCGGCCCGTACCCGACCTTTCCAACTTGGCCTGGTACTTAAGTCGATGAAATCTGAATATCTGATGATCTTCCCGGTTTAATGAGTAAGCCTACAGTTTATTATTGCAGCTTACAGTCACAGTTTATGCTGCAGCAACATCAGTTTCCGCAACTGAGGAATTTCACACCTCATTTCAATGATAACATCCATTTGAGTCCGAGAGCACTACCACACAGAAACAGGCCATTCAGCCCATCTAGCCATGCCAAGCTATTATTCTGCCTTTATCGAACTCGCACCCGGACCATGGCCATGTACTTATCCAAAATTCTCTTAAAGATAACAAAGGTGATAAGACCCATAGATAGAGTGACCAGCCAGAGATTTTTCCCTAGAAAAGGATAAGAGGGGGCATCGTTTTGAGATGTTAGGAGGGATGTCAGAGAGTGGTGAGTGCGTGGGATGTGCTGTCAGTGGTCATGGTAAAGCGAGATACATCAGGAGCGTATGAGAAATTCTTAAATAGACACGTATTGCAGGAAAATGGAAGGCTATGTAGAAGAGAAGGATTAGATTGATCTAAGATTACATTAAAATGTCTGCACAGCATTGTGGACTGAAGTGCCTGTATTGTTCTGTGTAAAATTAGCAATGGAAACTGCATCCACCACATCTGCTGGAAGCTTGTTCCACCCTCGCACCACCCTGTGAGTGAAGAAGATCCCCTTAAATATTTCAGCTTTCACCCTTAAACTATGGCATCAAGCTCCTGTCTCACCCAGGAAAGCTGGATGCACAGCACGGCGAAGGCAGACGGGTAGGAGAACCTCTGTGTTCTTCTATGGAACAAAAATAAAACTTTCTAGCAAGTTTTTTTTATTGCACATTTGCCATTTGCTTTAAATATACTTTTTTGTCTTCACTCAGGTTATATATTTGCTTTTACGTTACTAAGCAATAAGTTCCTTCATTATGTGTTTCTACATCTCCTGTTGAATAGACTGTTTTTAGACCATAAAACATAAAGCAGAATTAGTCCATTTGGCCCATCGAGTCTGCTTTGCCATTCCATCATGGCTGATTTATTATCCCTCTCAACCCCATTCTCCTGCCTTCTCACGTAACTTTTGGCGCTGTTCCTACCAGAGAACCTAACGACCTCTGCTCTAGCTAATGACTTGGCCTCAACAGTTGTCTGTGGTGATGAATACCACAGATTCAATATCTAGCTTGTTTTTTATCTGTTCACGTGGAGGAAAACAGCAGCAACCGGGAAATCCCCTATTTATTTACTATGAAAGATGAAAGAAAGAAGGAACAGCTTTATTTGTCACATCTACATTGAAACATACAGTGAAATGCACCATTGGAGTCGATGACCAGCAGAGTCCAAAAACGTGCTGAGGGCAGCCTGCACGTGTCACCACACTTCCAGCGTCGACATAGCAAGGTTCACACTGACTAACCTTAACCAATAAGTGTTTGGAATGTGGGAGGAAACCAGGGCAGTCGGAAGAAATCCACACAGTCACGGGGAGAATGTGGGAATTGGACCCCAATCACGGGCAATCTAGTCACCGTGTAAATTGGCACCAAAGGTTGTAGCGATATTTGTAGGTTTCTCCCGCTCAGTTGGTTGTTGATGCAAACAACGCATTTCACTGTTTGCTTGAATGTCGTCATCATCATGTGCCGTGTCGTATGACTTGGCCGGTCATGGTTTCATGACCATGATTGTTCTTGGCAAATTTTTCTGCAGAAGTGGTTTGAAATTGCCACCTTCTGGGCAGCGTCATTACGAGATGGGTGACCCCAGCCATTATCAATACGCTTCAGAGATTTTCTGCCTGGTGTCAGTGGACACATAACCAGGACTTGTGATTTGCTCCGGCTGCTCATACGACCATCCACCACCTGCTCCCATGGCTTCACGTGACCCTGATCGGGAGGTACCTTGCCCAAGTGTGCCCTGCAGACTAGTGGAGGGAAGGAGCTCCTTACACCTCCTTTGGTAGAGACGCATCTCCACCTCGCCACCACATTTCCATGTACACGCGATCAGTAAATCTGAATCTCAATCTATCCTTGCTTGTACCTCTAGCTGGGACACTTATACAATGTGCCATGACTCTGAATGTTTTCCCAACAGACATGAAGGATTCTTTTTGTAATACACAGCATTGAAAATAAGCTGAAATCTGCAAGGGATCAGGTGCGATTTCACATTTAACAGACTCCCACTGTTAATGCATTTTGTTCCACTCACAGTTAAGATATTGATTTGGAACTTGTTTATGAAGCAATGAATATAAATAATTCCTTAATATGAATTTAGTGATACAGCGCAGAACAGGTCTTTCCAACCCAACGAGCCACACTGCCCAGCAACCCACCTATTTAACCCTAGTGTAATCACAGGACAATTTACAATGGCCAATTAACCTTCAAACCAGGTTTTAGACTGGGAGAGAAAACTGCCGCACCTGGATGAAATTCATGCGGTAACAGGGAGAACGTACAGACAGCACCCGAACTCCGGACCTCCCTGAACCGTAATGGCATCGCACTAACTGCTAGACTACTGTGGCGACCCATGATAGTTGAACAATAGTAGCATGGTATTGTTATTCCATATTATTATTTGAACAATAATTAAACATTTGGGATTAACTTTCTGAATCAAAGATTCAACAAGTTAAAGTGGAGGGAGGCAGAGCAGCGTAATGTGGGAAAGTCTATACTCTAATCTTCAGCTGCGGCGTTACTAATGAAGTCAGGTTCTTAGTTGCTACACACATTCTAGCATCCTACGAGTGAGCAGGTGAATGTATCCAGTGTAACTATAGACACACCAGCAGGATTTGGATCAGGGTGTCTGGGAGATATTTGCAAGGAGTACCGACAGAAGAAAGCAACATCTATCATCAAGGACAACCACCATCCAGCTCACGTTTTCTTTTCACTGCCGTTGGGAAGGAAGTATCACAGCACCAGCCTCAGAAACAGTTATTCCCCCTCAACCATCAGGTCCCTGAACCAAGGTGGATAATTTTACTCACGTCAACCCCAAACAGATTCCACAACCTATCAACCCACTTTCAAGGACTCTATTAAATCAGACTCCTCAATACCCAGAGCCTGGACTGACACCTTACCGCCCTGTTTATTATTTATTGTAATGCCTGCACTGTTTTGTGCACTTTATGCAGTCCTGGGTAGGTCTGTAGTCCAGTGTACTTGTTCTTTTTTTCTCTGTGTTGTTTTTTACGTAGTTCAGTCTAGTTTTTGTAATGTGTCATGTAACACCATGGTCCTGAAAAATGTTTTCGTTTTTACTATGTACTGTACCAGCGGTTATGGTCGAAATGAGAATAAAAGTGACTTGACTACAACTCATATTCTCAACATTATTTATTTATTTATTATCTGTTTCTCTTTATGTATTTTCACATTTATTGACTTTTGCACACTGGCTGTTTTGGAAGTGTAGTTTTGTGTGTAGTTTTTCATTGATTCTATTGCGTTTCTGTGTATCTCTGTGAATGCCCACAACAAAATGAATCTCAGGGTAGTATCTGGTGAGATGTACGTATCTGATAATAAATTTATTTTGATCTTTGAATTTGGTGTATAGTCTTACAAGACATTATTAGTACAGTAGCATTTCACAATCACAAGAGATTCTGCAGATGCTGGTAATCTTGAGGAAAACACATACAAAATACTAGAGGAACTCAGCAGGTCAGGCAGCATCTATGGAGAAGAACTAACCAGTTGTCGATTTAAGCCAAGACCCTTCATTGGGACTGGAAAGGAAGGTGGCAGAAGCTAGAAGAACCCCCACCTCCTTAGCAACACACACACAAAATGCTGGAGGAACTCAGAAGGGCCAGGCAGCACCTATGGAAAAAGGTACAGTCGATGTTTCTTTATTCTGGTTTCTTCCTCCTTCCTCTCCAGTCCTGATAAAAGATCTCAGCCCAAATCAATGACTGTTTACTCTTCTCCATAGATGCTGCCTGACTTGCTGAGTTCCTCCAACATTTTATGTGTGTTACTATAGTAGCATATTTGTGACACTACCATATCTTACAGACAATGTACCCTGCATCACAACCCCCAGTTACATCTTGCCCTACAAGTAGACAGACCCACCAAAGAGGGTGATTCCAAGTTACTCCTCTTTGGTGGGTCTGTCTACTCGTAGGGTAAGGTGGGTGGGAGGGAGTGACCACCAGTGTCCTCAGTAGTGACTCCCAACCCCTGTGGACTAACGTCATGAGATCAAACATGGGTAATGAAGCCCCCAGTGGATGACCACGTTCTGTTCCACCCAGGCGGTTACCTGGACATTCCTCTGATTTTATGAATAAAATTTATTTCCAAAAGGAACACCATAAGCCATTGGCATTAAATGTTGCACAAAGCAGCCATACAATACCTAGAGTAGTAGTGACATTATACTCAAGTCGAGAATGATGATCTTCTAAATCAGGGGTTCCCAACTTTATCATGCCATGGACCCCTTCCATTAACTGAGGGGTCTGTTGATCCCTGGTTGCGAACCCATTTAAGGGGTTATTCCCTTAATAAGGTAAGCTGCATAGGCAGCTACTATACTGTCCTTGACCAATCAGGGTCAGGGTCCAGCTGGATGGAATGCAAGACAACTGGAGTCATTCAATGCTGCAACCTTCCATCACCTTGACTACCACTGTGATGTGTCATCATCTTCCGCCAGTGCTGATTGGACGATCTCTGTCTGGGTCCTCTCCCTTGACCTTACCATCATGGATGGCTCTACCAGGAACTAAGCTCCAGGCAGCATTGCTCTCAGGATCTCTGGAACTCACAAGCCTTTCCTCTACGTCAACGTGACAATACTCGGAGAGGCGATACCTGTATTCCATGGACAAACAAATTGTTAAAACAGTAAAATACAAAGTATTGGAAACTGGTGGGCAGAAAGAGAAACAGTTAATGCCTTGATTCAGATTTGATACTAACACAGGAGCAAAGTTAGAGTGGCCATGGCTAAGTGTGAAATTGAATTCAATAAATCTCTCCATTGATGGGTTGGCATGAAATCTTGAAAAACCTCAAGTGAGTCAGTAAAGTTCTCCAGGAAAGATAATCCACTCCCTCTTTAACCCAACGTGACTCCTGCCTCACACTGAGAAACTCCCTCAATGCTCACTGTAAATACTGAAATAGTCAGTGATGAAATGAAATGGCAAGAAATGTTTTCTTTTAAATGGACCAAATGAAAAGGAAGCAGCAACAACATTAGTGATAAATGACAAGGATTATTTTAAGTATGAACAGCTATAATTCTAAATGTTTATCTTTAGGATTATAAAGTGTTATAGTTTTTTTAGGCCCTCGTTAGTCACGAGAGACCATGGATTTGCACATTGGAAAGTTTCCAGGGCACAGGCCTAGGCAGGGTTGGATGGGAGACCGGTAGTTGCCCAAGAATAGTGGAAGGGGAGATCTGATAGAGGTTTATAAGGTTGTGAATCAGAATCAGAATTAAGTAAACAGAACTAGCACTGATTTTGCTGAAGGGAGTTGGACCAAAACGTTGACTATTTGCTCTTTTCTATGGATGCTGCCCAGACTGCTGAGATCCTCCAGCATTCCATGTGTGTTACTCACATTTTTCCAATATTTCCTGGTAGCTGATGCCCTCTAGTCCAGGCAGCATTCTGCTAAAATTTTTCTACACCCTCTCCGAAGCCTTCACATCTTTCTTATAATAGAGTGACCAGCATTGACTGCAATGCTGCAGATGGAGTCTAACCAGAGTGCAACAAAGCTGCAATGCCACTCCTTGACTCTCAAACTCAGTGCCTCAACTAATAAAGGCAGACAAGTCTGAAATGTCCCTTCTGTTCACCAGGGGCTCACTAATAAAGACTTGTTTGCCTTCATTAGTTGAGTTACTGAGTTTGAGAGTCAAGGAGTGGAGGGCATCAGCTATCAGGAATTATTGGAAAAATGTGAGTAACACACATGCAAATAGTCAACGTTTTGGGCCAACACTATTCTAGAGGAAACAATACGCATCTTTCCAATCACAGACAAGAGAAAATCTGCAGATGCTAGAAGTCCGAGAAACACACACAAAATGCTGGAGGAACTCAGCATCTGGGCAGCATGCAAGAAAATGAGGAAACAGCCAATGTTTCGGGCCAAGACCCTTCTTCAGGACTGGAATAAACAGATAAAGTCAGAGTAAGAAGGTGGGGGGAGGGAAGGAAGAAGAAATACAAGGTCATAGGTGATAGGTGAAACAGTGAGAGCGGGAAGGGTGAAGTAAAGAGCTGAGAAGTTGTTTGGTGAAAGTTAAAGGGATGAAGAAGGGGGTATCTGATAGGAGAGGACAGAAAGCCATGGTGGAAAGGGAAGGGGGATGAACACCAAGGGGAGTTGATAGGCAAGTAAGGAGGTAAGGTGAGAGAGGGAAATGGGAATAGGGAATGGTGAAGGAGAGGTGGGAGGTGGGGGCATTACCAGAAGTTTGAGAAATTGATGTTAATCTGCTCTCAGGATGAGGCTTTTCATTCCAAAAAAGGAGATGTCCTCCTTCTTCAAAGAAAGGGGCTTCCCTTCCTCCACCATCAACACTGCTCTCAACTGCATCTCTTCCATTTCGCAAGCCTCTGCCCTCACCCCATCCTCCCACCACCCCACCATGGTTAGAATTCCTCTTGTCCTCACCTCCACACCCAGCACGCAGTTCTCCGTAACTTGCTGTGCTGTACTGTTCTATGTTCTATGAGAGAGTGGCGACTGGATAAAATGTACATTTTTGTACTTGAGATAATGTTTAAAAATCCTGGCTACCAAAGGTTTAACACAGGATTACAAGACTCATCTCTTGGACTTAGTACTCTTTCGAGTCAGATCCCAGGACCCATTTCTACAAATACCAGTTCTGTTTATTGTCATTCAACCATATGCATGTAATGCAGCCAAACGAAACAACGTTTCTCCAGATCAAGGTGTACAGCACCGTACCTATAACTCACACACCCACCACACATAAAATACTATTACCACAAATAATAAGGTGCATTAACGACACAAGTTAAAAAGTAAACACTCTAACGCTACAGATGCTGCGTACATGATGAGGCCTGGGTGGTGACAGGGAGTTCAGTAGTTTCCTGGCCGGGGGGAAGAAGCTGTTTCCCACTCTAACAGTCCTTGTCCTAATGCTACGGTACCTCCTGTCTTATGGTTAGGGGTCAAAGAGATGGTTGGATGGACGAGAGGGATCATTGATAATGCTAAAGGCCCTGCATACACAGCGCCCCAGATAAATATCTCTGACGGATGGAAGAGAGATCCTAATGATCCTCTCAGCAGTTCTCACAATCCTTTGCAGGGACTTGTAATGCCTTGCGATTCCTGTACGAGACAGTGACGCCAGACGGGGTTTTTGAGTTACACCATTTTCCGTTTGGTACATATCAGGTTGGTCTACAAGTGAGACTCAGGTAATGAAGGAGTTAAGTATTTTACACAACACATTCTGCGTTTGCCGTTGCCAAACTGGCACGTAACATAGGCTAATTCAGTTTGAGAAGTGAAAATATTTAAGTCAGGTGCTTGCATTCAAAGTATTTATTTATTTTACTTTTATTTAGTGATGCAGCGCAGATCAGGTCCTTCCGGCCCAATGAGCGACACTGCACAGCAACACACCGATTTAACCCTAGCCTAATCACAGGACAATTTACAATGGCCAACTAAACTACTAACCGGTACGTCTTTGGACTGTAGGAGGGAGCCAGAGCACCCGGCGGAAACCCACACAGTGGGGAGAATGAACAAACTTCTTAGAGATGGTGCCGGAATTGAACTCTGAACTCTGGAACACCCCGAGCATCACACTAACCATTCTTCCACTGTTCTGTCAATTCTGTGATAAAGTTCTGAAAGGCGGAGGATAGACCTGGTTATTTTTCTGCCTTGTTTTAAAACCGCCTAACTTTTTTTTTCTTTTCCACACAACCCAACAATTAGATAAGATGATCAAAGAAGTGAAAAGACTAAGCTGTCTCAGTGTGTGCGTTCTTTAGCAGCCCACATCTAAAATCAAAATGAAGTCATTTGAGTGCACCTTGCACCAGCCGTAATCACAAATTAAAAGCAGCTAAGGCCTTAATGCATGCATTCCAAGCAGCAAATTCAGCACTCATAACACTCCTCTTTGAACATGCTACTAGCAGTAATGTTAAATTAAAGGGCATAGAATTAAGTATAATCCTACACAAGACAGCCAACTTCTATAGTATCAGACAGTGGCATCCTAAATGGAGAGCTCGGGATTTGAAATACACTCAATGGCCACTTTATTAGGTCGTTCCCGTACTTACTAAAGTGGCCACAGAGTGTATGTCCGTGGTCTGCTGTAGCCCATCCACTTCAAGGTCTGATGTGCTGTTCATTCAGAGATGCTCTTCTACACATCACTACACAATAACATGTGGATATTTGAGTTACTGTCATCTTCCTGTCAGCTTGAACCAGTCTGTCCGTTCTCCTCTGAACTCTCATTTTCACCCCCACAGAACTGATGCTCAATGGATTTTTTTTCTTCGTTTCGCTCACCATTCTTTGTAAACCCTAGAGATTGTTGATTGTCATTCAACCGTACACATGTACACAGCTAAACAAAACAATGTTCCTCAGGAACCAAGATGCAAAACACACTACACATACAGCACATCAAGTAATATTAACACAGTAATACTAAGGGATAATAAAATAACTCTGTAGATGTACAATTTGACTTACATAGTTAAATGAACAACAGTATAATGCTTCTGGCACTAGCATTACTAATGGGTACTGGGTGGTATCAGGGTGTTCAGAAGCCTCACAGGCTGGGGGAAGAAGCTGTTACTCACCCTAACGGCGCTTGTTCCAGTACTGTGGTGTCTTCTGCCTCACGGTAGGAGGACAAAGAGATCTTGAGATGGATGGGAGGGGTCCTTGAAATACCGAGGTCTCTGCAAAAGTAGTGCTTCTGGGGTGGGTCCTAGATTGGGGGGGTGGGGGGGGTGAAGAAAGAGACCGGGATGATTCTCTCAGCAGTCCTCACCACCCATCTACTGACCTTTCTCAAGTTCAAGTTCATTGTCAGCTGACCGTACACTTATACAACCAAACAACGTTCCTCCAGACAACAGTGTACTGCACATAAAACCAAAATATTAGCATAAATAAATTAATAAAATATTATTAAAATGCATATAGTCTGCAGCACAGGTAAACAGTAAGACAACAAACAACTCACTGTCCTTGTGATGAGTCCTTGGTGGCGGCCATTACTCTCATTATTCTTTAGCTCTGATGAGGGTTCATCCACCTTGGTGTTGACTAATTCTCTCTCTCTCTCTCTCTCTCTCTCTCTCTCTCTCTCTCTCTCTCTCTCTCTCTCTCTCTCTCTCGACGTCTAGTTAAAGCAATTTCGGTTTTTGCAAGAATGCACGATACAAAAAGAAATGTTGGGAATTCTCGACTGGTTAGGCAGCATCTGCAAAACGAACAAAGAGATGTTTCTGATACAGATCTGTATCTCTCTCCATTGATGCTCCCACTGAGCTTTGCCAGTGATTTCCCTCTTGATTTCAGAGTTCCACTGAATGCATTCCTTCTTTATCGCTCAGTTGCAATGAAGACAAGGCTAAAGAATTTAGGTAATGCAAGTTCCAAATAAATGAGTGATTACTGCAACTAAAGACAGCTTGAAGTACACTCACTGGCCACTTTATTAGGTATAGGAGGTGTATACGCATGCTTGAAAATCCCAGGAGATCAGCAGTTTCTGAGATACTCAAACCACCCCGTCTGGCACCAACCATCATTCCATGGTCAAAGTCACTTGGATCATATTTCTTCCCCACTCTAACATCTTGACCACGTCTGCATGTTTTTTATGCATTGAGTTGCTGCCACATGATTGGCCGATTAGATATCTGCATTGGTGTACAGGTGTACCTAATAAAGTGCCCGCTGAATATATAACAAATCTCATTAGAAACTGACAAGGCTACATATAATTTCATTTGCATTTTTGAAATTCCCATAATAAGAGACATAATAATTTATTTCATTTGCAGAGTTCACGCAGAAGTTCGGAACATGAAGAATTAGTTGGCATCACTCCTGGCCAATTTGGAAACTTGGAGATCAATAATATATTACATACATAATAAAGATTATTAAATAAATTAATATAAAATATATAGTTATGGAATTAAAATATGCCAAAGGAAATGAGATATTTCTATTCAAAGTTATGAAGCAACATATCCCAGAACTTGGATAATATTCAGGAGGCACTGAATTCATACCACAAGCTGCAGGCAATGGGCTTCACCAAGAAGATTCTAAACATAACTGCTTCACAATTAGTGTTTCAGAATCTATACCGGGCCCAACGTATTGATGCAATCACGAAGAATGGGCGCTGGCGGCTCTGCTTCTCATCGCCAATTTGGAGCCATTATGAGCCCCAGAGGGTACTCATCCATACTTACTACGAATGATTTGGGGGCAGCAGTCAGCATAACACTTTACAGCGGGGATGTAAAATTGGGGTTTGATTTCTGCCGCTGTCCCCCACATCCCAAAGGTGTACGCTGGAGTTCGGGTTGGCGAGTGGTGAGCATGCTATATTGACTGCAGAAACATGGCAACCCTTGCAGGCTGCCTCCGTACAATCCTCGGCCTGTGTTGGTCACTGATGCAAAACGACACATTTCACTGTGTGTTTTGATATAAATCTGACAAATAAAGCTAATCTTATCTTAATTAAACCCACATCCACCAGCTAATCTGGCAGCTTGTCCAACACTCGCACCAGCCTCTGAGTGAAGAACTTACCCCTCAGGTTCCCCTTGAATATTTCAATTTCACACCTTTGTTCTTGTAACATGCCATAAAACGATTGTAATCGCCAAGTTCTGTGGCTCATTCTTGACTTCCAAAAAGCCTCTGGATCAATATCACCACATCATCATCTTGAACACATGGTTCCTTGCTTGCTTCTTCATCCCTGGCCCAAGTCCTACCCAACAGCCCTGCAGGAGTACCCTCACCACAATGCTGACAATGGTTCATGAAGGGCACTCACCACCACCTCAGTGGTGACGGGGGTTGGCAGTAAAAATTGATAAGTCAGTCCTATCCACATCATGCATGTAAATGGAATAAAAAGGAGATCTTGTATCTCTTCAGATCCACAAATGATATTCCATGGTTATTGTTCAGGTCTCAGTTATGCGAGATCATCATTTTCCCAGAATATTGGTTCAAAGTTATTACTCTGATTTTTTATTTCAATGCAATGTTAATTAGTGGAATAAACACACAGCAGCCTCTTTATTGGTTACCTCCTGTACCTAACAAAATGGCCCCTGAGTGTACATTTGTAGCTTTCTGCTGCTGTGACCCATCATTTTCGATGTGTTGTGCATTCAGAGATGCTCTTCCGCGCACCGCTGTTGTAACGTGTGGTTATCTGAGTTACTGTCACCTTCCTGTCAGCCTGAACCACTCTGGCCATTCTCCTCTGACCTCTCTCACTAGCAAGGTGCTTTCACCCATAGAACCACTGCTCACTGATTTGATTTTGACACCATTTTCCGTAAACTCTTGAGTCAGTTGTGTGTGAAAATCCCAGGAGATCAGCAGTTTCTGAGATACTCAGACCACCTCATGTGACACCAACAAGTCACTTGGATCACATTTCTTCCCCATTCTGATGTTTGGTCCGAACAACAACTGAACCTCTTGACCGTGTCTGCATGCTTTTATGCTGCCACGTGATTGGCTGATCAGACATTTGCATTAACAAGCAGGTGTACAGGCGTACCTAATAAAGTGCTCACTGAGTGTACAATTTATATTCCAATCATTACATAATTTGGAACTTGTTGTTTTCAGAATGCCAGGGTGTGTTCTATTTGCAAACACTAATTCAAAATACTCCAGCACAAAATATGTCGGAGGCTGCAAACAATGGGACTGAGATCCTCAGGAACATTGGTGAACACTTACTGATACATTTTTTAATTTAAATATGATCCATATTTTGAAAAATATCTAGCATTAGTATGACTCCATTTTGTTCCAGTTATGCTGCGTTGTTACTATTCAGCAAAAGATAAAATATTTTTTATTTTGGTCATTCAGAGACACAGGACGGTAATGGGCCCTTCTGATCTAACGAGCCCGCACCGCCCAGTTACCCAACTAACCCAGATATCTTTGTAATGTGAGAGGTACGTTCCGCTGGCTGTAAGGAGTTTGTATGTTCTCCCCGTGACCGCGTGGGTTTCCTCCGGGTGCTCCAGTTTCCTCCCACAGTCTAAAGATGTACCAGTTGGTAGGTTAATTGTTCAGTGTAAATTGTCCCATGATTAGACTAGGGTCAAATTGGGGATTGCTGGGCAGTCGGCTCACAGGGCCAGTAGGGCCCATTCTACACTGCATCTCAATGGATACATATATACATAGGTAGGTAGGTATATAAATAGATAGATGGATAGATAGATAGATAGATAGATAATAGATGAATAAATAAAGCCCACAAGTGTCTCTATGCTTCCAGGAACAATATAGCATGCCCGCAACTTACTAACCCTAACCTGTACGTCTATGGGATGTGGGAGGAAACTGGAGCAGCCGGGGGAAGCCCACACAGTCTTGGGGAGAGCGTACAAACTCCTTACAGACAGTGGCAGCAATTGAAGCCCCATCTTCCAGTCAGTGGTGCTGTAAACCATGATGCTAACTGATCCACTAGTGTGCCGCTCAAATGGCAGATTTTAAGGTAAGAAGGAGGAGGTTTAAAGGTGACAAGAGAGGCAAATATTTGAGATAGAGAGAACCAGGAATAGAAGTCTGGTGGGGTTTTAAGAGGTTTTTAGATAAACATGTGAATATGAAAGGATTGGAGGGATATGGATGATATTCAGGAGGGCATTTAGTGAAAACTGGCATTAAGTTTGGCACAACACCTTGGGCTGACTGGTCTGTCCTGTGCTGTACTGACATATGATGTGATACGTTAACTGAATACAGTCCTAAAAGCTGAGAAATAATACAGGTTCAGTTCAATGTTGTTCTGCAAGAGGACCACAAACTTGTCGTGGTTTGGAGGCTTGTGTGCCTCGATGACCCAGAGAACTATGTTGGCTTGAATCAGGGCTTTATGCTTTGGCTCTCGGTAGGGTCACCCATGCAAACAGGTCAAAGGGTAGAGTCCAGACTAAGAGTGGTCCATCGGTCCTCCAGGTTCGAGGGTTCAGATCAAGGCTAACGACCCTGACTGTTACAGAAACAGCAATGAAGAATCCTTCAGCACCTGCGTTGATGGTATTCCATGAGTTTTCACCTGGGACTTTCATGGCTGACAGTGACAACTAAGAGGAAGTTTCTGGTATGATGAAGGAAGCCCTGAACACCACCAAGGCAAATTCAACCATGGGCAGACAGAAAAGGAGGACCTTCATTACTGCCCTAAATGCCAGTAGGTGTACTGGCAGTAAGTAAGTAACACAGACAACACGCTGGAGGAACTCAGCAGGTCGGGCAGCATCCGTGGAAACGAACAGTCAACATTTCGGGCCGAGACCCTTCATCCTGACCATGATATCTCTCTCATTAATGAGGTGCTTCCACCCACAAAACCGCCACTCACCGGGCGTTTTCTCTGCAAACTCTAGACGTGAAAACCGCAGGAGATTTAGCATTTACAGAGATACTCAAACCACCCCGTCAGGCACCAACCATCGTTACATGGTCGAAGTCTTATAGATCACATTCTGTCTGAACAACTGAACCTTTGGACCATGTCTGCATGCTTTTATGCATTGAGTTGCTGACAGGTGATTGGCTGATTAGACATCTGCATTAATGACAAGTTATACAGTTGTGCTTAAAAAAGTAGCCACTGAGTGTATGATTGTTATTTTCTTGGAACTTACTGTAACCACCTTATCTTTATTTCAAGATAACCTTCTAACTATATTGGTACTATACCTCATTATTTTCCATTTGTGTAGCTTTGATCTTATCTTAACCTCATTCATTCATGGGTTGACTATAAACAATGTGAAACTTACCCTGACAGAGTTCTCTTAAGCACAAGAGATTCTGCAAATCAACGCACAGAAATCGCTGGAGGAACTCAGCAGTTCAGGCAGCATCTCTGGAGAGGAATAAGCAGATGACACTTCGGACCAAGGCTCTGCATCAGGAGTGGAATGGAAGAGGGAAGAAGCCAGAATGAGACGGTGAGGGGAGGGGGAGGAACACAAACTGGTAGGTGATAGGTGAGACCAGGTGAGGGTGCAGGTGGGTGGATGGGGGGAGGGGGAAATGAAGTGAGAAGCTGCAAGGTGAAGGGCTGATAAAGGAATCTGATAGGAGAGAACACGGAAGAAGGGGATGGAGGAGGGGAAGCAGAGGGAGTTGATGGGTAGGTAAGGAGAAGAGAAGGGATGAGAAGGGATCCAGAATGGGGAATGGAAAAATATAGAGGGAAGAAGAGGGAGAACTTACCAGAAGCTAGAGAAATTGATGCCCAGGAAGAACACATGGCTGTGGTTACCCTCTTAATCCATAATCCCTTAAATTTTATGGTCACAGGTTTCTTAAGTGTACTTTTTGGAATGTCAGAGTCTCTGAAAAGACCAGTACTTGTTGCCCATCTAGAACATTTCTTGAGCAGATGATAGTGTTTCCACAGTTCTACTGAGGATGGAATTCCTAGATTTAGATCCCAGAATTTGAAGGAATATCGTAAAAGTTCTAGGTCCAGATAAAGGGTACAATAGTGTATGGTCACTTTTGAAATGCGCCCAACTTACATTAATATATAAATCCCTCCTCTTATCCCAGAATCTTGTAAGCATTTGTTAGTTGGAGTGATGTCGGGCAGGTCCTTAAGAATGTAGTTGCAGTTTTATTAGTCGGCACTGAGGCAGTTAACTCAGAAACTGATTGCTTGAGACTATTTTAACACAACCTCAACTTATTTGTTGCTTTAGCTGCTACTCAAATAATATGTGTGCGTAGTCGTGTGCGACTGTGTACATAAAGGAGTGTGTATGCTATGAATACTTTATAATTTGGTTCAAGAGTTGACAGCTCAGGAGTTTAATAGCGACGTTATTCTGTGTATGTTAATCATCAGAGATTCCAGGAAGTCAATATCAAGCACTGAAGACAATATTGTGAAGGCTTGGAGGGAAAGCCTATTAATTAGATTCTATCGCTCTGTAATTAACGGCAGGTGCAGTCTCGCCTTCTGGAGACAATCAGATATTTAGTCAGTAAGTGGGAACAGCTCTGCCGATTTTCAAAAGTTTACTAAGTGGTAGATGGACCACAGTTCATGTCTTTTTGTCAAAACAATCCGAAGAAGGCCAGGAGAGCACTGATACCTTCATCTCTGCTGAGGCTTTATAAGGCATCGGTCAGGCTGCACGTGGGAGTTTGGGGCCTCTTATCTGTGAAAGGATATGCTGGCATTGGTGAGAATGCCAAGAATGATCCCAGAACTGTAAGGGTTAATGTAAGAGGAGCTTTTGATGGCTCTGGGCCTGTACCTCCTGGAGTTCAGAAGAATGAGGGGGAATATCATTAAACATTGAAAGGCCGAGATAGAGGGGATGTGGAGAGGATGTTTCCTACAATGGGGGAGTCTAAGACCAGACGGCACAGCCTCAGAATACAAGGACATCCCTTTAAAACAGAGACGGGGAGGAATTTCTTTAGCTAGGGGATGGTGATTTTGTGAAATTCATTGTCACAGATGGCTGTGGAGGCCAAGTCAATGGGTATATTTAAGATGCAGATTGATAGGTTCTAGATTAGTAAGATGTTAAAGGTTATGGGGAAAAGCCAGGAGAATGAGGTTGAGAGGGTTGATGGAATGATAGAGCAGACTCAATGGGCTGAATGGCCTGATTCTGCTCCTATGTCTTATGGTCGTGGCAGAACGGGTCATAGTGTAGAATTGGAATTAGTTCACATTGAGCTATGAGGCAGCATAAGGCAGAAAACATTGGGTCCGAGTTACTAATTGGCTACTGAATCAATGGGCTGAGAATAAATTAGGAAATCAGCAGTGATGGAATGGGCTGAATGGCCTAATTCTGCTCCTATGTTCCAATGGTCTCTTGGGCAGCTGGAAAGAAGTTGCTGGGATACCAGCTCTGGAACCCTGAAGAATTAATGGCTTGGTACAGAACCAGAGGCCCATTGGCCTGCTTCAGCAGGACTTCACCTTTCAGGTGGCCATGATGCTCACACCGTTTCTCAAAGCAGCACTCATAGCAGTCCTGTTGAAGCTCTCAGCCTGAAATGCCATCTCTCTATTCCTCTCCATAGATGCTGCCTGACCTGCCGAGCTCCTCCGGTATTTTCTGTGGGTTGCTCTGGATTTCCAGCATCTGCAGGATTTGTACTCACAAGTGCAGTCAGTGTCATTTGCTCCTTAAAGGTCAAAGTTTGTTACAATCCTCTGCCAATTCTCCACCAAGAGACACATAAGTGTTGACATCCAATGTCACTATTATGATCGTCATCTTCCCCTCCTCCCCATACACATTACTGGAAACATTCAGTTACAGACTGACATTGAATAGGCCCTTTGGCCCATCTAGTCCATGTCAATCTGCTTTTCTGCCTTTTCTCATCTACCCGCACCTAGACCATAGCCCTCCATGAACTTCCCATCCACGTATCTATCCAAACTTCTCTTAAACGTTGCAATCCGTCCCACATCCACGCAGCTCACTCCATACTTGCACCTTCCTCTGAGTGAAGAACTTTCCCCTGAGGATCCCTTTAAACATTTCACCTTTCACCCTTAACCTATGACCTCTAGCTCTTGTCTCACCCAACATGAGAGGGAAAAGCCTGCCTGTATTTACCCTGTCTGTACCACTCATAATTTTGTACACCTCTATCAAATCTCCACTCATTCTCCTCCACTCGAGGGATAAAGTCCTTAATGATTCTTAATCATGAGGAATTGAACTTCCAGATGAAGTGAGGGTAGTTTATACTCTTCAGAAAATGTTTATGTGTGACTTCTGTTTAATTGTGATGCCCATTGCACACCAATAGTTACGCAGACTTGACTGAGTAAGATTTGGACCATTAGGATATAGTCCTTGGCTGCTTGAAAACCCCCTCTCCTGCAGGGGTAGATTCTGCTTATGACTGCCATGAATTTCCTCACTTCCTTACCCCAGTCTGTCCAGCAGTCATATGTCCCCCTCTCCAGCCACAACACTCCTAGTCCTTCCTTAGTACCTCTTGCCTTCACACCCCATCCCCCCTTAGTCTCCCCACCCTTCCTCCACAATCTTGTAACCAGCCCTCCTCCACCTTCTCTCCCTCCAGTCGCACGCCCCACCCCGAGCTCAGTTCCCTTCTTCCATGCCACCCAACCACTCTGAGCATGTTCCGCCTAGGAACGTTCTGAGCCACTAATCATTCACTCAAGGGCAATGTCCCCTCTAATTTGTAATGACCAGTGGGCACAAAAATCTTGTGCCGTGCAACTTCTTTGCCCAGTGACAACAACGTGTGCACACTGAATAATTTCTTTCAAGAAAAACACTATAAATAAGCCAGTTCTAAAATCTGCAGACAAGTCATCGCAAGCTCCACGTTGCCAACACCTTCCGCATCAGAAACTGGAAAAGGGAACGTGATTGTGTACGATCATGAAATGTACTTAACGTGCCCACGAGGTAGAGGGCGACAACCTTTTGTGCACAGTTTAAATTCCCTTGTGCGCTAGTAGCAAAAGATGCGTGTGTGTGCACACGTACACACCTTAGAGGGAACATTGCTCGAGGGACAGACAGTCAGCATCCAAAAGTTGTTCACTCTGTTCCACTGCCCCTCCTGGGACCGCTGATTGCGTCTACCAACTTCCCAATTTTGGGAGCCACATGGCTGCTCTATTTCCTCTTTTCCTTTTTTAAATTTTTATTCATTTAGAGTTAACAGGCCCTTCGACCCAACGAGCCTGCTCTGCCCAATTGCACCCATGTAACCAATGAACCTACTAACACTTACATCATTGGAATGTGGGAGGAAACCAGAGCACCTGGAGGAAACCTCCCAGCCACGGGGAGAATGTACAAGCTCCCTTCAAGCAGCAGTAGGAATTGAACCCAGGTCACCGGTACTGTAAAGTGTTACGCTAACCACTACGCTACCATGCCACCCCAACATGTGGTGATTTCCTGAACATATTGATCTGGAAAAGCATTTTATGGATTTGTTGTCCACCTAATGCTCCTCGCGAAGATTAAAGACCCCATAACAATGACTTTCAACCTGTTCCATGCTCTTTAATTTCCCAATTTAAGCCATGTCCAATGATCCGTTAGCAATGAATAACTCCGACATAGCATTTTCCTGCTTTATAGCTGAACACAACCTGATTCAAATACTGCGGCATCACCCATTGAGCCAAGCAAGACCATTAGGTGAAAGGAGCAGAATTGGGTCATTTAGCTCATCGAGCCTGATCCGCCATTCCATCATGCCTGATTTATTATCCCTCTTAGTCCCATTCTCCTGCCATGTCCCTGTAACCTTTGACACCTTTACTAATAAAGGGCCTATCAACCTCAGCTTCAGATATACCCAATAGCTTGACATCCACAGCCATCTGTGGCAATGAATTCCACAGATTCACCACCCTCTGGCTAAAGAAATTCCTCCTCATCTCTGTGAAAGCCAAAACCATTTTTTTTAAACCACTGTACTGATCCCATTCCTTACTTCTGGCACTAGCCCCCATTTTCCCTTTTTTTTCCCCCTTTTCATTCCAAAATATCAAGTGCTGAATATTCAGCTTTGTTCACCTTTCATCCATTTATTGATAACTTACCAACTAACTTCTATCAGTGTCATTAATGTATCTATATCCCTCATTACAAATGTTGCAAGCATTTAAATATATAATTTAATCCCTTTATTTTTATATTATAACTATATAATTTCAACACCTTTTTTTGTACTTTGTCATGGGAGCCAGGTGGATACTCTGTACCCTGTACAAAGGCAGTGCTGTGGCTCAAGAAAGCACATCCATCAACCAGGATCACTACCGTTCAAGCTACACTGTCTTCGCACTACAGCCATTAGGACGAAGATCCAGGAGCCTTAGGACCCACACTACTAGGGTCAGGAACAGTTATTACCCCTCAACCATCAGGAAGGAGGTACAGGAGCCTTAGGACCCACACTACCAGGGTCAGGAACAGTTATTACCCCTCAACCATCAGGAAGGAGGTACAGGAGCCTTAGGACCCACACTACCAGGGTCAGGAACAGTTATTACCCCTCAACCATCAGGAAGGAGGTACAGGAGCCTTAGGACCCACACTACCAGGGTCAGGAACAGTTATTACCCCTCAACCATCAGGAAGGAGGTACAGGAGCCTTAGGACCCACACTACCAGGGTCAGGAACAGTTATTACCCCTCAACCATCAGGAAGGAGGTACAGGAGCCTTAGGACCCACACTACCAGGGTCAGGAACAGTTATTACCCCTCAACCATCAGGAAGGAGGTACAGGAGCCTTAGGACCCACACTACCAGGGTCAGGAACAGTTACTACCCTTCAACCATTAGACTCCTGAGCCAGTGTGGATAACTTCACTCCTCTCAACTCTGAACTGATTCCACAGCCTATGAACTCACTTTCGTTCTCAATGTAATGTCGTTATTTATTTATTGTTATTATTCTGCTTTTCTTTTTGTCTTTGCACATTGGTTGTTTGTCCATCTCCGTTTGGGTGCAGCTTTACATTGATTCCCTTGTGTTCTTTGTCTTACTGTGAATGCCTACAAGAAAATGTATCTCAGGATAGTAGATGGTGGCATTAAGTTTACTTTGATAATACATTTACTTTGAACCTCTAAGTATATAATTTCATCACATTTTTTGTACCTGTCGCAGAAGCTGGGTGGACACTCTGTACCCTGTTCAAAGGTGGTGAGCTGGCTCGAGCGCATTTACATGGAGCACTGTCGCAAGAAAGCAGCATCTGTCATCAGGGACCCCAACCATCCAAGTCAATTCTTGTCTCACTACAGCCATCAGGAAGGAGGTACAGAAGCCCGAGGTCCCACACATCCAGGTTCAGGAACAACTATTACCCTTCGACCATCAGGCTTGTGAACCAGCATGGATAACGTCAGTCATCTCAACTCTGAACTGATTCCATAACCTAGGGACTCACTTTCAAGGACTCTACACCTCACGTTCTCAATATTATTTATTATTTAATTGGTTTGTTTTGCACTTCGGTTGTTTTTTAGCCTTTATGTATAGATTTTCATTAATTCTATTGTATTTGTTTATTTTCCTGAAAATGCCTGCAAGAAAATGAATCTCAAGGTAGTTTATGGTAACATATATGTTCCTGACAATAAGCTTACATTGAGTCTGACTTTTGCTGGAAACAGTGCCAGTGGTGTAGAGCCAGAGGCAGTGGCAGTGTTGACAAGAAGAGATTGTTACTAGCCACACAGGAAGTTTAAATGAAGTTTAACTGAACATTTAACCAAGTCAGTATTTTCTCCAACAATCTGATGTGCGTAGATGGTTCATTTCCTTACACAAGTGTAAAGGAGAATGAAAAGAATTGTTACTCCATATCCGATGCAGCACAAAAATACAATGAGATAAAGAACACAATAATAGTTTAAAATACAATAAATAAACAGTAAATTGTAAATACTTATAAATCCAGTATTTGGATACGTACATGGATGGGAGGGGTATGGAGAGCTATGGTTTGGATGCAGGTCGATGGGACTAGACAGATTAATGGTTCGGTGCAAATCATGTGGCTAGGCACACCTCATTTGCCATCTATACATTTTCTGGTGGTAGAACTATTCATAGCAGAATTTTAGATGGTGACGAGAGGGCATACAGGAGCAAGATATATCAGCTAGTTGAGTGGTGTCACAGCACATAACATCAGTAAGACCAAAGAGCTGATTGTGGACTTGTAAGATGAGGGATCACACAACAGTCCTCATAGAAGAATCAGAAGTGGAGAGAGTGAGCAATTTCAAGTTCCTAGCTGTCAATATTGCTGAGGATCAAACTGGACCCAACATAGCAATGCCACTTCAAAGAAGGCATGACCATGGCTATATTTCATTAGAAGTTTCAGGAGATTTCATAGGTCACCAAAAAACACTCACAACTTTCTACAGATGTACCATAGAGAGCATTCTAAATGGCTACATCACCATCTGGTATGGAGGTGTACCCCGTAGGATCAAAATAAGCTGCAGAGCTGTAAGCTTAATCAGCTCCATCATAGGCTCTAGCCTCTGTAACATCCAGGACATCTTCATGGAGCGATGCCTCAGTCATTAAGGATGCCCATCACCCAGCTTATGCCCTGTTCTCATTGCTACCATCAAGGAGGAGGTACTAGAGCCTGAAGACACTCACTCAACAATGCAGGAAAAGCTTCTTCCCCTCTGCCATCAGATTTCTGAATGGACATTGAACTCATGAACACCACCTCACTACTTTTTTGCAGTACCGATTTAACTTAACTATTTAAGATATATAGACATATACAGTGCCAACAAAAAGTTCCCCCCACCCCCGGAAGTTTTCATGTTTTATTGTTTTACAACATTGAATAACAGTGGATTAAATTCGGCTTTTTTTGATACTGATCAAAAGGAAAGAACTTTTTGTGTCAAAGTGAAAAGAGATCTCTACACAGTTATCTAAATTAATTACAAATATAAAATGCAAAATAATTGATTGCATAAGTATTCATCCCCCTTTAATATGACACACCAGATCGTCACTGGTGCAGCCAATTGGTTTTAGAAGTCACATAATTAGTTAAATGGAGACCTGTGTGCAGTCAAGGTGTTTCAATTGATTGTAGTAAAAATACACCCGTAACTGGAAGGTTCAACTGCTGGTGAGTCAGTATCCTGGCAAAAACTAAACCAGGAAGACAAAAGAACCCTCCAAGAAATTCCGCGAAAAGGTTATTAAGATGCTCAAGTCAGGAGATGGATACAAGAAAATTAAATCCACTGTGATTCAATGTCGTAAAACAATAAAACATGAAAACTTCCTGGGGGGGAGGGGTGAATACTTTTTATAGGCTCTGTATCCTTACTGTAATTCTCATTTTTATTATGATGTATTTCAATGTATTGCAGCCGCAAAAACAACAAATATCAGGACATATGCCAGTGATACTAGCCTGTTTCTGATATGATTCTGAGATGGGCCGAAGGGTCTACTTCTGTGTTCTATATATGACTCCATGGCATAAGATAGCCTATTTCGGTAGATTGGTTGCGTGCGTAGATTTTGGGGATGTAAAGGTGGCATTCAATTGCTTTTCTCGTTAATTGTGCTAAAAACGACACAAGGAAGATTCACACCCGAGCTTGCCGCTGTCAGGTTGTAAAATTACTTTTATCCAGTTTAACTGGTCTTATTCTCACCCTCTTTTACTGTTGGAAGGAGGTGGGGAGAATGATGTTTCGATATCTCGGCTGCGGGTTATTGTGACCTCAGATTAACCCTAGGGGAATCTCACAATTGGTCATATTTAAATCAGAGCTCCGCCATTGAGAGAGCAGGGGGAGGAGAGAAGGTTCCGGCCGGGGTAGAGAGTTCTCAGAACGGGGCTGGGTTGGATGCCGATCGGGAAGGCTGTGCTGTTCTCTGGATTTCTTGCATCTCAAGCCCACAGCCATGGAAAGCTTTCACGACAAGGAGACCTACGATCCCGACGGCATCGGCGACGAGTCTGTCTTGGTCAGGATTGGAGACAAGGAGTCTATGGAGAAAGTTGACCCATCGCAGAAGCCCCCGTACTCCTACGTCGCTTTAATTGCGATGGCGATCAAGGAGAGCCAGGAGAAGAGGCTCACCCTGAATGGTATCTACCAGTACATCGTCGCCAAGTTCCCTTACTATGAAAAGAACAAGAAAGGTTGGCAAAATAGCATCCGGCACAACCTCAGTCTGAACGAGTGTTTTGTTAAAGTCCCCAGAGAAGGAGGGGGAGAGAGGAAAGGGAATTATTGGACCTTGGACCCCGCTTTCGAAGATATGTTCGACAAAGGGAACTACAGAAGGAGGAGGAGGATTAAGCGGCCGTACAGAACATCTCCATCTCCGTTTCTGCCCGCGAAACCGTGCGTGAATTACACGGACCCATTTTATTACCAGACTCCCAAGTACCTGCAGTCTCCCTTCGGGGCCAATTCGTGGTCGATGGGGCAAGGCGGGTCAAGTGCGCCCGTCACCTACCACCAGTCGTGTCAGGCGGCGAATGGGAGCGTCAGCCCGGTGCAGATGAATGGACTTGCCTCGTCCTACGGCGCGTACCCGAGAATGCAGAGCTTACCTATAATGCCGGCTTCCGCCAACACTTACAACGGCATGAATCAACAGGTGGCCCCGGGGACTCGCGCAGCGAGCACCGGTTATCAGCTATCATGTGCTCGGCAGCCGGACATGCCTGTCGTACACTGTTCCTACTGGGAATACGGACCAGTGACCAGCAGAATGGATATATAACCTTACAAGACTTTTTTTTAAAAAAAGATTAGTGGCGATGGTAAGACATGTTCTTTGAAAGTGCCAAAAAGAAAACTTGAATTGTTTCCCGGTTTGCAAACTTTGATGCATTTTGTTTTTGGGGGGAAAAATAACTAAATGGACTCAACATCCCAAGTATTTAGTCCAAGGCTGTCGCCGGGTCTGGGATGTTAAAGTTTTTGGTACCAAAGCGGAAAGGTGGACTATTAAAAAATATCAAGCGTTTGTTATTTGAGATTGTTACAGGGTTTATGTGTCTAAACAGTGCTTAAAATTGTTGGCGTTTTCTTGTTCTGTAATTTGCGGATCAAAACGTTCTATATTTAGTAATTCAAAAGCATGTACCAAAAAAAAGATTTTTCTTTAAGAAAGTGATCCAATGTTTAAAATGGTTATCGAAGTTCTAACGAATGAAGGTTTTGGACCAATGCCAAGTGTCGTCAAGGATAGCACTTTTGTATATATTTTTGTTAAAATAAATGTTTTCTGAGAATACTATTGTCAGTAATTTTTATATGTACGTCGTTGAAGGCAGCAGATAACGAACTAGAATACTTGTCGCCAGCACGTAAGTTAACAGTCAACTTGAATTTTCGAAAGAACTCGGTTAATTGAGCTAAAGATATGTTTCCACCATTCGACAACTTGCGGTTTCATTAAACTAAGACATGTGTGAATAATCTTATTCACAAATCAAACAGGAACGCACTCTTTTCTGGAGGCTGGTTACTATTCGGGTGTCTCTTTGAGCCGACCTCATACAACAAAGAAACGTTTCCGCTTACATTTCCACCTTCTCGTATTTAGTTCATTTGTGGCCATTTACGCGTGAAATTCTAGCACTGATCTTTAAACGTCTAGTCTGTGCTTCGAACAGTTTGCAAAAGATTGGTAGAAATGAGTCCGTCGTTAAAGTGGAGGGCAGCGGAAATGTACAAGTGTTTGACAGAAGGTTAATTCATTAAACCTGCCGTCGAGTTACGGTCCTACAACATAGAGCTAGGCCCTTCGTGTTGACCTGCAGTACAGGAGTTTAAATTGTATTTTTTTTACATAATACTCCGAAATTTTGTGATCAAGTTATTTTCACAACGAATTTATGATCCGCGTCACTTTAAGTTGTGTCAGATTTAGCATTACCATATTTTTTCTGCTGCTGTGTTTCAGGGTTTTTTTTACCAGAAGTCTGAAAGCCTAAATAGTTCGGCCAGGTCTGGTCAAGTTGCCAGTTTTTTTTTTCAGTAGGTAATACCTGAATCGCATGAAACACTAGGAGTCTGGTCGCATTTTTGTTTGCAGGTGCAACCGTTATTTCTGCACCTTCTTACCCTAATTACGTTTCTGGAGGAGCGGCTGAACACTTGAGCGATCATTCGGTGGGCGCCAGTACAACTCTGAACTAGATCGCCGGTGGGTGAATTTAGCGCCGGGAGAATGGTCGTAGCATTTTCAAAATTAAACGTTATACGTTAGACCTGATTCTTCTGAAGTGACGTTGGTCATCAATCCTTTGTGAAAATTAAAAACCACGTCACTTTGTAAAGTAAGAAGATAAATTAGCAAAGGCTATTGTCAGAGGATTGTTGAAATAAAGCGGCTAAATGTCGATAATGCAATATTATAGTTACTAATACTATCATTTTTAACTACTTTGTGTTTAAAATATGAAGGAAAACAGTTAAAATACCGTTCCCGTATTCTGTTGGATTGGTTTTCTCACATTGAAAATACCGATAATTGTATAGGCATTATTATAAAATCAAAATGGAAGCTGGAATTAAAAAGCGCCGGAGATATTCAGGAGGCCAGGCAGTTTCTGTAAAGAGAGAGAGAGAGAAAAAAACAAAGTTAATGTTTAATGGCGATTACATTTCATCAGATGCTGGAAACCTGAATTTAAAACAGAAAGTGGAATGAAAACCCGGAGGTTTGGAAATATCAGTGATGAGAATTAATGTTCACTATTGACGGTCGTTCTGTTGATCGCCTTCTGCGCTGATTTTAACCCAACTTCAAAAGGGTTCAAAGTTCCACGTTTACTTCCAAGCAATTTTGAGAGGACAAAATTCAAATATCCCAGATGTCACATGCGATACCAAAGCAAGGATAGTTTAATATTAGAGATGGTAAGTGATCGAATTGGTACCCAAGAGAAAGAATTGTTTGAGCGAATAGAACCACGAACTGAAGAACATCTTCGATATAAAGACGTGAAAAATTCAAACCTATCCACTGTTTTTCTTTTGTATTTCCACTGATTGTCATTGATTACATTTGAGTTGTAAAGAGTTGCGAGATAATGCGCTAAATGTGTCTCACGTGGATGCGAAAGCTCCCCTATTATAGATTTACTCTCTTGTAATTATAGCCTGATACGAGAAGACTTTACCAGACGAATCACTGGTCCCGGATAGATCTGAATGCGAGTCCTTAGAGAGCGTGACCGAGATTGTTCGTTTTTGTGGCATTTTTCCTTCCTTCGCCTGATTTATCCCTCCCAACCCCATTTTTCTGCCTTTTCCCCGTAACGTTTGACGCCCTGACTAATTAAGAAGCTGGACTGACCTGGAATCTGGATCTAGGATAACAATCATTTCGTTCTCCTTCATAACCGTGCACTGAAGAATGACAATGAACTATCTTGAATTTGAATTTGGAGCTCGCTCCAATGTTTCGAATGTTCCCGAAACCGTGATATAATTGCTAAATGTTATATGTACTTTCATTTTCGTTTTCGCAGCGATTCGCACTCCTGGTCAACGTACAGCCCCAACTGAATGTCAGGGGCGGTTTCCAGAGTCCGATCGGGAGATCTCAAACTCTGTCCGCCCTGACCTTGTCTGAAAACTGTTTACAGCCCAGGTGCGAAAGGGTCAGATAATCATAACAAGCCACTCGAATGGGTGTAATGACAGCACTTCTCTCTCGGCATTTTGACTTGTTACCGCCAACTCTGCGGAAGCCCCGCTGACCTACTCGCACCTGTCCATTGGATTGTGGTTAAAACGCTGAAAGACGAAGTCCTATTGCACCGTTACTGAATCCAAAAACATGTACCTGTACAATGTGCATTTTGTCACCAGTACAATCTTATAAGTGGTGGTGTGCCGGGGCAGTGCCGGGTGATGCCAACAGGCTCAATAAACTGATTAGAAAGGCTGGCTCTGTAATAGGAGTCAAACTGGACACACTGGAGGCTGTGGTAGAACAAAGGACCCTCCGGAAAATCCTGCCAATTCTGGACAATGTTTCTCACCCTCTGCATGCCACCTTGGCTGAACAGAGGAGCACTTTTAGTAATAGACAACTGCGCTGCTCCAAATAGCGCCATATGAGGTCATCTTACCCTCGGCCATTCGGCTCGATAATAAGTCAACCTATAGCCGGGGAAGTAATAACCTCCTCCTATTAGACTGCTTGAGGTAACTTTTTTTTTATTCTTTCTTACTTCTCTGCTAATGTATGTATATTTGTCTGTCGGTCCACTTGTAATGCTACAGTGACACTGTAATTTCCTTTGGGATCAATAAAGCGTCTATCTATTTAATCAGAATCAGGTTTAATATCACCGGCGTATGTCCTGAAATTTGTTGTTTTGAGGCAGCGGTACAATTAAATGCATAATAATAAAATACTATACATTACAGTATGAAATGCATAGACACAAGAAAGCCTGCAGATGCTGGAAATCCAAAGCGACACGCACAAAATGCTGGAGGAACTCAGCAGGTCAGGCAGCATCTGTGGAAATTTAGGACTGAAGAAAGGACTCGGCCTGAATCGTCGACTGTTTCTTAATCTCCATGGATGCTGCCTGACCTGCTGAGTTTCTCCAGCATTTTGTGTGTATCGTGCAAGATGTGTGTGTGTGTGTGTGTGTGTGTGTGTGTGTGTGTGTGTGTGTGTGTGTGTGTGTGTGTGTGTGTGTGTGTGTGTGTGTGTGTGTGTGTAATTGAAACTAGTGCAAACAGAGAGCAAAACCAGAGAAAAAAATGAGGTAGTGTACATTGGTCCGTTCAGAAATCTGATGGCGGAGGGAAAGATGCTGTTCCTAAAACATTATTATCATTTAAACATTGTGTAAATTATATCAAAACCAATCAATATTTCTACCAATTGGAATACGAAGCCCCGCTGGCCATTACAGTATTGAGGATATTGAGAATTGGGTTGCTTCTCCGTCTTTGTGTGTAGTATTTCACTGAATCCGATTGCATTCCTTTGTTTTTATGTGAATGCCTGCAAGAAAATGGATCTCAAGGCAGCGTTTCCTCCCGGTGCCCCTGTTTCCTCCCACATTCCAAAAAAAACTTACTGGTTAGTACATTAATTGGTCATTGTACATTGTCCCCTAAGTAGGTGGGCTGCCGGGCGGCGCTACTCCCTGGGCCGGAAGGGCCTGTACGAGCTGTTTCACTAAATAAAATACATAAAAATATGATGATATTTACGTACTTTGATAATAAGCTTACTTTGAACTTTCATATGAAGTAAAACGCGGTTAATTATTAATTTCTGATTAGTAATGAACAGTTGAAATAACGCATAGACTTTAGCAAGGTTTTTTTTCGGTTATAAAGTTTGGATTGTACAACAATAATGTGATGGCATTGTAGTCGTTGTGAATCTCTGCCTGGTTTGTTTATAAACGCTTCAGTTAAACACTAACGATTATTTTTAATCCCATTTCAAACTGATTCAATGTGGAAGTTTCACACCGCCCACATCACTCGATACTAAACTCAATAAGTTACCTTCCACTGATTTATAAACTGTACATTTTTCGATTTAGCTGTGGAAAATGCATCTTTAAACCGTCATCAATCAAAACTACATGGCACCATTTTGTATTTTCTATCCCAGTTTTTCTTAAGAAGTTTCAAAAATAAAAAATATATAAATTGAGTAGTTGAATCGCTCTGTCCATCGGCATGAATTAGCTGAAATTCCGCTCTGTTACAGTAAGGGTCTCCGTCTGAAACGCCGACTCCATAGATGCCATCTGACCTGCAGAGTTTCTCCAGCATTTTGAGTTTTAGCAACAACGTCAATTAATAATTTAGCACAAGCTACCTTAATTGCAATCCGAATAGGTAAATCAATTTTATTTAAACCTCTATTGTAATTCAACAACACGGAAAAAGTTTGTGCTAATAACGACAGTCGTAATTTGCCAGCGCGATTTACAATGTTCCCATATCAGAGTATGGGCAGTTCATTTACTGGGGTTATTCTGCAGCCTCGCGAGGCCCCACGGGGTATTTCTGCCTCTCGTTCTCACTACAGAGTTAAACGGCCACTCTGAATTTTGTACGCCTCATACTCACCCAAGTTATTTTTATTTCACGTTTTACCAACCTTGTCTTCGAGTCACAAACTGGATTTGTGTGGGGGCAAAACCCAGTTGACCGTACCGATTTAATTTACCTGCAAAGCGCCACGGTCGCGGGAGGACAGGACGCGTGTCATGCGAATTAGCTGACTCACAGCACAGTCTGATTAGGGCAGACTATTAGATATCGTAATGACAGTAGTCATGTGGATTGAAACATTTGAACATTTTTTTTGCTGTTGTCGCGGTTCTAATAAATTTTACTGTCCAGATGTCAATAGTGGCGGGGTGAGTTGTTTTAAGGCAAAATGGAGGGGTGTCCAGTTTATTCCAAAGCGGCCCAGTTGGGGGATGAAAAAAACTGGGGTTAAATCTGGGGAATAACTCTTGGTTTTATATGTATGGTTTTTACATAAATTCTACTGTATTTCTTTATTTTCCTGTAAATGCTTCCAAGAAAATGGGTTTCCTCCGAGTAATCCGCTTTTCTCCCACAGTCCGAACACGCACCGGCTAGTAGGCGAACTGGTCATTGTAGATGGTCCTGTGATTAGGCTAGGGTTAAATAGGTGGACCTGTTCTGCGCTCTGTCTCTTGAAAAGTAAGATGAATCTCAACGTAGAACAGGTATATGGCAACATATTCGTACTTTGATAATAAACCGTGGTTTGATATGGAATGCACAAAGTTCGGAGTGGCGGGTTTATTCAATAATTTAGTGGGAAGTCTTCCTGATATTAACCCTGTTATGGCTCTCATCAGGAAAGTTTGCGGGAATTAAGTAGTGAAGATCTGTGGCCAAGGAAACAATTCAGAACCAGAATCGGATTTAACAGCATTGGCAAATGTCGTGAAATCTGTTATTTTGCGGAAAGCAATACACAATAAAAAAAATTTAAACTGCAAATTACAAAAAGTATATATGTAACTTGTAGTTTTTGTATATATGTAAAATATACATTACCTGTGCAGGATTAAGTAAGTAGTGCAGAAAGAGAGCAAAAAATAGAGAATTCAGTGAGATAGTGCGCATGGGTTCAATGTTCATTCAGAAATTAGATGGTGGAGGGGAAGAAGCTGTTCCTGAAGCGTTGAATGAGTGTCTTCAGGCTCCTCTCTGACGGTGGCAATAAAAAAAGGGCCTAACATTTGTGAGCTGCCTGCCCCCACCTCGTCAAAAGAACGGAGATTCCTTTTATTTTCTTAGCTAGAACGTGGAGGGAGTCTGAGATATTTTCGCTGAATCTGAATATTTTCACGTCAATTTTCGCTTAATCGCTGTCCGCCCTCACAACTATTAAACGTCTCGGAGTGTGGGTCTGTCTTTTTCCAGCGATGCATTTTCTATGGTGTGTTGAAACTCGTACCAAACTTTGTTGGAAGTTGAAATTCTTTTAAGAACTGCTCTGGAATTCTTCAGTATAAATCTTTGCCTCCACTTTAGGTGCGTTTTCACTTTGTTCCTGGACTTTTGTCCTTTTCTGAAGACGGTGCATGTTCTTTATCAAATACTTCTTTGGCCAGATCCAAAATCAGGGTTTGATTTTTATTCAAGGCTCGTAAACTTTTAAAGCCATATAGTTGGTGGTCTTCGAACTAAGTCTTAAGTGACAATTATGTAGATACCATGGCAAATCAATTTGCACCGTCAGTAATTATTTTGCCGGCTGGTGTTGTCTGTTGAGTTTCAGGTTATTTTTTAATCAAATATACATGGAAACATAGTGACCTGCGTCGTTTGTGTTAACAACCGAGTTGCGCTGATGTTTATTAATTATGTCATCCTTGACGCCCAATATTAAACGATCTTACTCGTAAATCAGTAAACTTATTGTCGTTTTGAATAACCAACATTTTAAACAAAATAATTTGTGAGATCCCAGCTTTTCTCTTTAAGCATTTTATTGTTTCGGTTATATTGGTCTTTTTTCCATGATTTACAAGTTGCTATATTTAATTAAACGAAAAGTCAATTAAAGTGACTACCGATGACACGACCTGTGAATAATAGTTCTGAATCAAACGAATATGTCCCCTCTTTTTATAAGATTCAAGATTCAAGGTTGTTTAATGTCATTTCCAGTACGCAAATGTAAAGGAGAGCGAAATAATTGTTACTCTGGATCCGATGCAGCACAAAAGTACACAACAAAATAACACAATAATGATACATAATAAATATAAATACATAAGAGAGCTTGAATAGATAGATAGATTGCGTCAATAAAGCACAGGAGTGTTTGTACACAAGGTGACTGATAGGGAATGATAAAGCAGTGGTGGTTGGGGGTGTGTTGGATGGGTTATCTGGTGCTATCATCTGCTGCGCGTTTCAGAATTGGTAAAACGCACAGCAGATGACACCCACCCATGGGAAAGGCTTCGGGAGTAAACCCTGAGGAAGAAATCCGGAGTCGGGGTCCCGAATGCGGTTTGATGTTGTTTACAACTTCACTCTTCCCTTGGACTACGTCAGCGACGTGGAGAGAGGGGACCCTCCGCTTGGGCAGCAGCCGGTTCTTCAAAATCTTCCCGCCCAGGCTTGCGCCCTGGAGAGGACACGGTTCACCAGAGGCGCAAACCCATCATCCCCTGGGATCGACGGCTGCCTACAACAATGTCAGAAAACAAAGGGTCAGGATGATTGGATAGGAAACTCAAGAGATTCTATAGATGCCACAAATCTTGAACAACCTCCATAGACGCTGCCTGAACTGTTGGGTCCCGCCAGCATTTTGTGCGTATTGCTGATAACGATTCAGTCATCCTGTTTAGCGCTATAACTTCCCCGTGAATCGAAACTGATAAAAACTATCACACAGGCGAGGATATAACAGAATTTTATCTAAATAGTTTTTCCCTATAAGCGAATACTTCAATATCACGAGTAACACGCACAAAACGTTGGAGGAACGCAGGCCGGACAACATCTATGGAGGGGAATAAACACCTAATCGATGTTTCGGTGCCCTGATGAAGGGTCTCGGTCCGCATCGTCCACTCTTTATTCCCCTCCAAAGATAGGAGGGGGTAGGGAAACAACATGCTGGAGGAACTCAACAGGTCGAGAACTCATGATGAACTGCCGAGATTCTCCAGCACTTTGTGTGTGATGCTCCAGATTTCCAGCTTCTGCACTCTCCCGTGTCAATAAAGTCACTGTGGATATTGAAATTGATCTCACTATTACGCTTATATTCGTGAAGGGAAAGTAAAATGTAAGCTCCTTCTTGATTAAGGAAATACTGCATTGTTAGATACTTATCGACCGGGAATGCTTAATAACTCATTTGAATGAACAAGGATTGGATTGGCTTGGACCAAGACCCACACACCTCCTGAGGGCGGATCGGATAATTAGTTGCAAACCCCGTGGCCTTGGCCAAAGCGGCTGCTTCAGTATTGACAGAGCAGACCTAATCGATCATCAGCTTGACACTTCATGTGGTGATTCCCAAAAGTAACACTTCAGAGATTGTTGCAGTTCTGCTTGCGTGTAAATAACACCTGCCTTGCAGTTAATGGCCACGCTTTCAAGGACTTTACAACTCATGTTCTCAATATCATTTATTTATGTTTGCATGGGCACAATTTTGCACATTGGTTGTTTGTCCGCCTTTATGTGTCGTCTTTCAGTGATTCTGTTGTACTTCTTTGTTTCTACTGTGAATGCCCGCAAGAAAATGAATCTCACGGTAGTATATGGGAACTTTACATGTACTTTGATAATACATTTGAAATTTAATTAACTATTCCTCAAAGTTTAAGAACTGGTGCCGGGATGGCGAATTAAACAAATGAAAGAATTGGAACCAGTTCGACTTACTATTCGAAAGTACTAGAGTACAAAGAGAGGGCACCTTTTCAGCATATAAGGTGTCTTTCTTTATTTAAGCGGCCCTTTGGGATAGGGGGCAACGATCTGTACTCTGGATTTGTGGATTTTAATGCGGCAGGTGTTCCCAGTGTGGAACCCGAATTTCTCTTCCCCAGATGCAGGGATGTTTTAAACTCGTCATTAGAGCGGCCGGGGTGAGCCGCAAAGGGGCCGCCATTGGTTGTAAAACTTTTAGGGGCGTCCTGAGAGCCCGTAAGGGGATCATTCTGCCCTTTGACAATTCGGTTCGATGCGGCACCATCACATCGTTTCTGCTGACCATCACCTAACGTCACGTGTACGGCAAACGAAACTCCGCAGATCTTCACATGGAAAAAAGGAGAAGCAGGAATAGACTATTCGGCCCATCGTGCGTGTTATGTAATTCAATAAGATGATAATCTCTTACGTCAATCTCACTCACCGGAACCGGCTTCTTATAGCAACATTCCGCTGCATTATCTGGCCATCTTGTGGGTTCATGTACACGTAATGCGAGGCAGTGTTATGGTGACTTACATTAAGACGAGGAAGATAATGATTAAAGATTAAAGATCACAGATTAGCCTTATTTTCATATTAACACCGGAACATTGAAAGACACAGTGAAACGCGTCGTGGCAGTTAACGACCAACAACGGTCGGGGGACGCGCTGGGGGCAGCCCGCAACTGGAGCCATCTGGGGAGAACGTACAAATTCCTTACAGGACAAAAGCGGAATTGAACCCGCGTCCATGGCGCTGTGATAACGTTACAGGTACGGTGCCGCCCTTTTCCCGGTCTGTGTTATTTCTATACCGAGCTTCCAATTTATTTCAGCCGGGCGATTTTCGTATCAAAGGAACTTCGTTTTTAAAAAAAATTCCAAATCTATACTGTGCGAGTTGTTCGTATTCCGAGGCGCCCTCCCTCAAACGAGTAACAGATCACATTTAACGAGAAATCGCATTAAACGCAACTCATTAAACAGGTCACTCCTGGAACCTCAGCTCGCAGGAAGCAAAACAGAAAGTTCTGGAAATACTTGGCAGGTTAGTCAGCGCTAATGGAGAGAGAAATAAATGTCTCACGTCGGATGTTCTGAAGATATTTGTAGATTTCTTGTACCTATTTCAATGGACAATCTGAGCGGAGAGAAGGCAGCTTCACCTCACTCATGAAAGATGGTGGCATGCAGTCACTGGGCCGTAATCATTCCCAAGAAACGTGCTGTCATCGCCGTGAAAGGACAAACGTACATAGGCTCAGTGGCCACGTTATTAGGTACTCCTGCTCGTTAATACAAGCCGATCATCTGGTAGCGACTCAGTGCAGAAAAACACACAGACATGGTTGAGATTTGGGTTATTGTTCACATCGACCTGTGCGGTGCCATAGCAACCACGTCAGCAAGATCAAGCAGCAGGTTATTGAGTGGAGGAAGCGGGAACTGGAACCCCATGGGCCTGTCCTCAACGGGAGGTCAGAGGTGGAGAGGGTCAGCAACTTCAAATTCCTCCGTGTTATCATTCCAACATGTCTGTCATTGGCCCGGTACGTACGTGCAATTGCGAAGAGAGCAGGGCGGTGCCCCTACTTAAGAAGATTGCTAGTGCCCGGCGTGACATCTAAAACTTTGATAGATGTGTGGTGGGGAGTAGATTGACTTGGCATCGAAACACCAATGCCCTTGAACAGAAATCCTTCAAAAAGTGGATACGGCCCAGTCCGTACAGCTACACGGAGCGTTGTCGCACTCTCAGGAAGGCAGCCTCCATTCTCAACGACCCCCACCATCGAGGCCATGCGGTCTTCTCGCTGCTGCTTATCAGGAGCCTCAGGACCCACAGCACCAGGTTGAGGAACAGTTACCACCCCTCAGTCATCAGGCTCTTGAACCGGAGGGGTAACTTCAGTCGCCCCATTAATGACCTGTTCCCACACTCGCTTTCAAGGGCTCTGCAGTTCATGCTTATTGCTATTTGTTTGTTGTTATGTGTGTTTTCTGTTTTGTATCTGCACTTTATTGGCTTTTGCACATTGGCCGTTTGTTCATCCTGTTGGGTGCGCTCTTTAAGACCGTAACGACCGTAAGACGTAAGAGCAGAATTAGGCCATTTGGCCCATCTAACCTGCTCTGCCATTTCATCATAGCTGATCCGTTTTCCCTATCAGCCCCACTCCTGCCTTCCCCTCGTATCCCTTCATGCCCTGACCAATCAAGAATCGATCAATTTCTGCCTTAAATATACATAAAGACTAGGCCTCCACAATCTTTCATTAATTCTATTGTGCTTCTTGGATTTACTGTGTATGCCCGCAAGAAAATGAAGCTCAGGTTTGTATATGGTGACACATTACTTTGATAATAAATTTACTTGAAACTTTGAATCAGACATCAGTATGGGGAAGAAATGTGATGTAAGTGACTTTGACATTGGAATGATGGTTGGTGCCAGATGGGATGGTTTGAGTATCTCAGAAACCGCTGATCTCCTGGGATTTTCACGCTCAACAGTCTCTAGAGTTTACAGAGAATGGTGTGGAAAACAAATTAACAAAACCCATGGATGAGCCACAGCAGCAGAAGTCCACGAGATACAAACAGGAGTTATCTAATAAGCTGAGTGTAGCCTTAGAGGTGATGCGCTTGTTCAGCGAGTTGGATTGTTTGCTTTCCACCCATTTCCATCATCAGTAAGTACTCCAAACTCAAAGTCGGGCTTATTGTCATTTGCACAGGTGCAGTGAAAAACTTACCTGCGAGAGCATCACTGTCATATTTCTATGGAGCTGTGGTACTGAACAACCCTAAGTGTTCTATCTCCATAACACAAGCGATTGTTTCATGATTTTGCAATCCAAACCCCTTTTCTAAAACCAGGCTGGAGAATCCATAATAATGTCAATATCAACGGCGCCGTGCATATACTGCTGGAGTAATTCAGCGGGTCGAGCAGCGCCTGTGTGTATTTTTGTGAATTGAATTGACTTTATCATTTACATCCTTCATATACATGAGGAGTAAAATTATTTTCGTTACGACTCCGTCTAAATGTGCAATTTATAGTATTTTATAATAAACGAGTGTGGTGGACGGGGGGGGGGGGGTGCGGAAGGAATTACATCTGCAGTTTCTTGAGTCTCCATCCTCAATGTATAGTCGGTGGCCACATTATGGGTGCAGGAGTGAAACCGGTGTCGCATCCTGCTGTTGTAGTTACCGCTTTAAAGTTCGAAAGGAAGGGTGTATGCCCGCGGGGTGGGGACGACGACAAACGAATCTCGATATTGTATATAGTAAGGTATATGTACTTTGATACTAAATTTACTTCGAGCTTTGCTGTGTGTTCAGAGGTGCTCTTCTGCACACCACTGTTGTAAGGCGACAGCTTGATCCAGTCTGGCCATTCCCCGCTGACCTCGCTCATCCACACGGCGTTTTCGTCCCCAGAACTGCCGCTCACTGGATTTTTAAATTTTTTTGCTTTATTTTCCCAACCATTCTCTATAAACTCTAGGAAATGTGTGTAAAAATCGCAGGAGATCAGCAGTTTCAGAGATGCACAGACCATCTAGCACCAACCGCCATACCACTTAGATCACATTTCTTCCCCATTCTAATCATTGGTCTGAAAAACAACTGAAGCGCTTTACTACGTCTGCATGCTTCCATGCATCGAGTTGCTGCCACATGATTGGTTAATTGGACACCTGCATTAACAAGCAGGTATACAGGTGCACAGACTATGGATGGTTCTGTTAAGCAACGTCTGCTGCAATTGTGACAATAGGTTACGTTAGCCAATGAGATGTTCTCTACCTGAAACGTCAACGCGGTGTCTCTCCCTGCAATATTGACAAAATGGTAAGAACGGAAGCAAGGAAATTTGTAAGTAGTTTGATTTCAGATTTCACGTTCCAGAGTTGGTCTATAAATATTAATATGAATACATGTTTCATTTCTCAAATTAGAATATCTTCTAATTCTGGAGTTAAGCACGATTTAAGAAGGTGCATCGTCATAACGCAGAGAACCGCTCGTAACACTGATGTGAGTTCCAGTTAAATAAGATAGTTTGGGTCAGTTTGATCAAAATTAATTTAGACGGGTTCTAATTCAAGCACTAAATTCAAAAGCATTACAGTAAGAAATATATATATAAATAAGAAGTGCAAGAAGAAAGTAAAAATAGCGAATTAATTAGTTCACTGTCCATTCAGAAATCTGATGGCGGAGGGGGAAGAAACTGTTCCTGAATCGTGGAGTGTGTGTCTTTAGGCTCCAGAACCCCCCTCCCCAATGAGAAGAGAGGATGTCCCGGATGGTGAAGGTGCTTAAGGATGGATGCCGCCTTTTTGAGGCACTGGCCCTGGAAGATGTCCTGGATGTTGGGCAGGCTAGTGCCCATGATGAAGCTGACTGAGTTTACAACGCTCTGCAGCTTATTTCAATCCTGTGCAGTAACACCTCCCCCCGCCCCCCCCCCCCCATAGCAGACGGTGATGCAGCCAGCTACAATGTTATCCACCATATATCTGTAGAAATTTGCACATACAAATTTGGTGACATACAAAATCTCCTTAAACCTCTAACGAAACGGAAGAACGGCCTCCGACAATTTTATGAAAGACATGATGGGACTTTATGTCTGTTCCGCATGCAAAAAATCGAATCGACGTTATGAAATTAGCGATGAATTATTAAAATTAATTGTCCCTAGAGTCCGAAGCGTACTTCTCTATTTTTCTGACAGAAGACTTGGACGTTCTGGTTGTTAAAAAAAGATATATTTTCTGGGTTTCACCACTATCTGCGGAATTGTTAATAAAAGCGTCTTTAGTGGAAGGGTCGATGACCCGAAGTTTATGGGAACATCAATAAAATCGGTAAAACGATTTAGACTTGTCGCAAAATATGTCAGTGCCCATCATTTCAATGCTATTATCACACAGAAGGGGCAAAAGGGATTGGCCACAATTGGTTTCCTTTGAGGGTTCTAATGTCGTTAAGGGAAGACATTCATAATTCTGCAATCCCTTCTCCTGACGGTTCATCCATCAGCTGCGCTCTTTGTGACCTACTGAGAGCAGCGGCTTGGTTTTCGGCTGCACGATCTTATTATCACCTCCCTGCATGATCCTGCCGGCCAACATCTCCTCCGGTTCTATCCCTCTACACCTCTGATCCCGATGTTTTGCTAATCCCCGGATCCTCCGTGATGTTTCTTCCATCAAGACTCCTTCACCTAGAATCCCTTCTCACGACTTCATCTCTCTTAGCACCTTTAAGAAGCAAGACTCTTTGACCAAGATTGCGTTCACCTGGGCTGATATCTAATGGACCTCTGCTCGCTGCTTCCATCGGGACGCTCTCCCTTAGTACAACCAGATTAAGGAACAATTATTACCCCCAGCGATCAGGCTCCTGAACCGGCGTAGGTAACTTCACTCACCTCAACTCTGAACTTGTTTCACAACCCGTGGACTCACTTGCATAGACTCGACATCTTTTTCATCTTCGTATTTTTCACACACACACAGAGAATTGGAAGGAACTCAGCATCTATGGAAATGAGTAAACAGTCGACGTTTTGGGCCGAGACCCTTCATCAGGACCTTCATGGCGATTTCCACCAGAATTGTGTGTGTATTGCTTTGATTTCCAGCATCTGCAGATTTTCTCTGGTTTGTTATTTATTTACTTATGTATTATAATTATTTGTTTGTATTTGCACAGTTTGTCCTCTCCTGTACATTCGTTGTCTGACCTCGTGTAGTTTTTCATTGATTCTATTGTGTTACTGAAAATGCCTGCAAGAAAATGAATCTCAGTATATGGCGGCATAGTAACTTTTCTTTGAACTTTGAACCTTGATATCTCTGGCTGCAACTTGTTAAGATGTTGTTTATAAACTCTTTAGAAAGCGCCTCCGGGCTGTTTTGGTGCACGAAGCGCGCAGTGAGTTATTAGAGGAAGTTGGTACACACGCGTATTGTAACTCCTTTCTGTGCCCTGTGGCACATCGGCCGTTTCTTTAGCATTTCTCTGTTTTTTTTACAAGGCTGAGTTGCTAGCTTGATGCACAGTTTGGAAAGCGTGCGAGGAGCCGGCCGGGTTCGAACCCAGGACCACTCGCCTCAAGGTCCGGTCGGCCGGCCGATACATGTGTATATAGTTGAATGACAATACACATGAACTTGGACTTCTTCAGGGGACTGTATCTCATAATGGTTGCCGAGAGGTCTCCTCAGTACGTAGAACATAGTAAGATTAAGATAAACTTCATTTGTCACACGTAAATCAAAACATACAGTGAAATGTGTGATTTGCGTTAATGATCAGCACATTCTGAATATATGCCAGTATAGTATGTCCACAATTTACCAGCCCACATAGTCACATGGAGAACATACAAATTCCTTACAGGCAGCAGCAGGAATTGAACTCTTATCACTGGCTCAGAAACATGTAATTTGTCCCCCTGATGCTGCCTCACAATTTAACAAACTCACCCTGCACCTTAACTTCTGGTTCTTCTCCCATCTGCTCATCTCAGATTAGGTACTTATCCAAAATCTATGGACCTCTGCCCTGAACTGACTGAGCAGCTGAGTCTGGCCAGGTAGTCACTTCCAAAGATTCTCAATCACAAAAGTTTTGAAATGTCTCCTCACCTTGATCGCAAATGGCCAATCTACTTGTTGTACTTTGTAACTCCAAAACCTAAAACTAATTGAAAGGGAAAGATGGAGCAGGGAATGTGTGGTCGTAGTTTCGCTTTTACTTTAGCAAGACCCTGCACATATGACATAGTGGCGTGACGACGTATGCCATTCACATACAACCCATAATATAACCATATAACAATTACAGCACGGAAACAGGCCATCTCGGCCCTTCTAGTCCGTGCCGAATGCTTACTCTCACCTAGTCCCACCGACCTGCACTCAGCCCATAACCCTCCATTCCTTTCCTGTCCATATACCTATCCAATTTTACTTTAAATGACAATATCAAATCTGCCTCTACCACTTGTACTGGAAGCTCGTTCCACACAGCTACCACTCTCTAAGTAAAGAAATTCCCCCTCGTGTTACCCTTAAACTTTCCCCCATAACTCTCAAATCATGTCCTCTTGTTTGAATCTCCCTTACTCTCAATGGAAAAAGCCTATCCACATCAACTCGATCTATTCTCCCTCATAATTTTAAATACCTCTATCAAGACACCCCTCAACCTTCTACGCTCCAAAGAATAAAGACCTAACTTGTTCAACCTTTCCCTGTAACTTAGGTGCTGAAACCCAGGTAACATTCTAGTAGATCTTCTCTGTACTCTCTCTATTTTGTTGATATCTTTCCTATAATTCGGTGACCAGAACTGCACACAATACTCCAAATTCAGCCTTACCAATGCCTTGTACAATTTTAACATTATATCCCAACTCCTATACTCAATGCTCTGATTTATAAAGGCCAGCATACCAAAAGCTTTCTTCACCACCCTATCCACATGAGATTCCACCTTCAGGGAACTATGCACCATTATTCCTAGATCACTCTGTTCTACTGCATTCTTCAATGCCCTACCATTTACCATGTATGTCCTATTTGGATTATTAATTTAAATGAATCATTTAAACAAAGAATGCTTAATTGTACAATATATTTACAATATTTTTGAAATATTACTGAAATATTAAATACACAACACTATTATCCTGAGAATGATGCCCCTACTTCAACCCTGGTAATCCTCAGATAAGGATTCCACCACCTTCCTTTCCAGTCCTGATGAAGTACCTTCAACAGTTTCAAAGTTTCAAAGGTACATTTAATGTCAGAGAATTCGATCCTGAAATTCTTTTTCTTCACAAACATCTACGAAAACAGAGTGCCCCAAAGAATAGAAACGTAGAAAACCTACAGCATAATACAGGCCCTTTGGCCCACAAAGTTGTGCCAAACATGTCCCTACCTTAGAAATTACTAGGCTTACCCATAGCCCTCTATTTTTCTAAGCTCCATGTACTTATCCAAAAGTCTCTTAAAAGACCCTATCGTATCCACCTCTACCACCGTTGCTGGCAGCCCATTCCACACACTCACCACTCTATGAGTAAAAAACTTACCCCCAACATCTCCTCTGTACCTACTCCCCAGCACCTTAAACCTGTGTCCTCTTGTGGCAACCATTTCAGCCCTGGGAAAAAGCCTCTGACTATCTACACGATCAATGCCTGTCATCTTCTCATACACCTCTATCAGGTCACCTCTCATCCTCTGTCGTTTGAAGGAGAAAAGGCCGAGTTCACTCAACCTATTCTCATAAGGCAAGCTCCCCAATCCAGGCAACATCCTTGTAAATCTCCTCTGCACCCTTTCTATGGCTTCCACATCCTTCCTGTAGTGAGGCGACCAGAACTGAGCACAGTACTCCAAGTGGCATCTGACCAGGGTCCTATATAGCTGCAACATTACCTCTTGAATGATAATTAAATGTTAGAATCCCAAAGACCCCCCCCCAGCTCCCCCCACCCACGCATAAGCAACAGCAGAGCAATGAACCCCCTCCCCCACCAGCAAAAAAAGCATTGGCCCCCTCCACCGAACACTCAAGTGTGCAGTTAAACATCAATAAAGACACAGATTTGCAGAACCCCAAAGACTACTCGTTCATCCGGTAATTCGACATACCACAGGCTCTCTCTCTCCCTAATAAGGGAAAAACAGGTGTCCCCGTTTCACAGCGAGAGGGGAGACGTAACAAACAACTCACTGACTAATGATGTTGCGTCGCTTCTTCCGAGCTCTGTGACCAAAGAACTCGGGTCTCTGGGCACACAGCCAGCTTGCCGCTTTCACCTCATGTCTCCCACAATGCACCACTTTCATGCGGAGGCACAGACCTTGACTCCACCCGCCTCCAGAGCCACTTAATCCCTGAACCCCGAAGGCGTGCTAGTCTTCTAGGCCGTGTCCTTGGCATATCGAATAGCGGCCGGTCGTGAGACCCTGAGAGCGGGTCCCATTCCCGCAAAGAACCAAAGTCAGCGTGTAACTCCAGGTCAAGGTCTTCAAAAGAACCCTGAAAGGGAAAAATAGAGATATTAAAGATGGAAATAGAGCTGTTTCCGAAGATGCAAGCAAAGGAATCACCATTAGGCACCATCATTCTCCTGAGATGTCAACTATTCATTCTCCTCCATAGACGCCGCCTGACCTGCTGAGTTCCTCCAGTATTTTGTGTGTGTTGGTCTAGATTTCCAGTATCTGCAGAATCGCATCTATCTCCATTTTGCTGCTTTGACTATTCTCACCTCGAATCACAACGGGGAAGAGCTCACAGATTCCTTGGTCTTTACAAACGCAGAAGTTTAGTATGCTGCCAGCACCTTCGTTCCGTCTGCCACAAAAGGTGAGCTTTTCTGGTGAGCGCCCATTTTAATTGCCGTCCCCATTCCGACAGGTCAATCTTCTCCACTGCCATCATGTGACCACTCGGGCTGGAGGAGCAACACCTCACATTCTGCCTAACCTGACATCATGAAAACTGATTTCTCTAACTCTCAGTAATTTCATCCCCTTCCACTTCTCTCTTTATCCATCCCCTCTTCTCACCTGCCCGTCACCTCCCTCTGTTACCCCACCTCTTTCCCATTCTCCCATGGTACACTCCCCTCTCCTATCTGATTCCTTCTTCTTCAGCCCTTGCCCTCTTCCTCCTACCACCTGCCAGCTTCTTACATCATCCCCCCCCTCCCTCACCACCCAACAATCTTCTCCCTCACCTGGTTTCACCTGTCACCTGCCAGCTTGTGTGCCTCCCCTCCCCTTCTTATTCTGGCCTCTGCCCCCTTCCTTTCCAGCCCTGGTAAAGGGTCTTGGCCTGAAACGTTGACTGTTGATTCCTCCCCATTTTGTGCAGGAAGTGGTTAAAGGAAGCTTTGAAGGTTTAAACATTTCTTTAAGGGTTGGGGCTTCCTGGCTGCATTCATTCAAATGCATTTAAATGAATTAGGTTCCAGCCTGTCTGTAGTGCTGCAGAGATAAAGACACAACACAGGGCTTGCGGGTTGTAAAACAGAATACCACATTGTGTGGCAATGAGGCTTTACTGCTCTCATTTTAATACTGGAGAGAGCTGAGCTGAATGCATCAGCTGGTACCTGAAGATTAAGCGGATTTTGATCGGTTTATTAAGTATAATTAGGCTAAATGGAAGGGCCAGAGGGGCCTATTCCGCAGTGAATCTTAGTAAACAAAAAATAAACAAGAGATTCTGGAAATCCAGAGCAACATAAGATATAGCAGCAGAAATAGGCCGTTCGGCCCATCAAGTCTGCTCCACCATTCAATCGTGGGCTGATCCAATTCTTCCAGTCATCCCCACTCCCCTGCCTTCTCCCCATACCCTTTGATGCCCTGGCTAATCAAGAACCTATCTATCTCTGCCTTAAATATACCCACAGCCGCTCGTGGCAACAAATTCCACAGATTTACCACCCTCTGACTAAAGTAATTCCTCTGCATCTCAGTTGTAAATGGACGTCCTTCGGTCCTGAAGTCGTGCCCAAAATGCTGGAGGAGCCCAGCAGGTCAGGCAGCATCTATGGAGGGGAGTAAACAGTTGATGTTTTGGGCTGAGCTGCTTCAAAAGGGCTCGATGGATGACAAAAGTTTAGAGCCAGAGACTGCTTGAAACTTGTAGATCTCTTCCTCAAAGCACCACATCAGTTCAAGCATCATAGAATCATAGAGCACCACAGCACAGAAATAGGCCCTTCAGCCCATCTAGTCCATGCTATTCTGCCTGATCCCAGCAACCCGTAACTGGAGGCTGCAAGGAGTAAAGCCCTAACCCGCTCACCCTTTCCCCAGGACTGAAATCCTCAATTCCCAGCTGCATCCTTGTAAATTTTCTGTGTCCTCTTTCAATTTTATTGATATTTTTCCTGTTGGTAGGTGACCATTACTGCACGCAATGCTCCAAATTAGGCCTCACCAACGTCTTATACAGCTCCAACGTAACATCCCAACTTCTGTACTCAATGCTATGATTTGTTAAGGCACTTGGATCATTTTGTGTCCCTTACCTAACAAGGTTTGTGCTGACATCGGAGAGGTTCAAAGCAGGTTCACCAGAGTGCCTCTGGCTTTGAAAGGCTTATCTTGTGAGGAGCATTTCATGGCTCTGGGCTCAGTGGAATGCAGGAGGATGAAGGGGTTCTCATTGAAACCTACCGAATGGCGAAAGGTGAATGTGGAGATGACGTTTCCTATTGAAACCCCGGTTTCCTTGGTCTACTCCAGTCCCGCCAAATCCATAAGGTTGGAACGTCTCTCCCACTCAAATCCCGGTTTGCGTGGGTGCTGTGTAATTTGCTACCGTTACAACTCAGTGCCAAGAAACAACAGACAGCACACTGCATACGGTTAAATGAATTATTTTTATGACTCTTAACTAAAGGGTAAGTAAAGAAAAGAATGAAAAAAAAGGGCCCATTATAACTATGCAGTCAAATGTGCACAAGTTAGAGCTCAGCTCTTCCAAAACCCGTATTCACCCATCCTCAGTCGACCTCCGCACCTGGTTCCATCAAATCACGGTCCCCCACCAGGTTGAATCCTACGATGGGTTCTCTGCAGCGTCTTCTCTCTTCCTCTCTCGGCAAACTAGACCCAGCTCACACCAGTGTCGGGCACGCAGAAAGAAAACCCACTCCCCTGACTGAATGGCTCACGTTCCAAAGCGCCCGTTATCTCTAACCGTAACCCAAACACTGCTCCTACATTAGCAGTGAAACCTTTACCAGGCCGTTGCACTATGTTGGGGGAGTCTAAGACCAGAGGACACTGCCTAGAGAAGTGTCTATTTAGAATGGAGGTGAGGAGGAATTCCTTCAGCCAGACGGTGGTGCATTTGTGGAATTCATTGCCACAGGCGGCTGTGGATACCAAGTCATTGGCTATATCTAAGGCAGAGGTTGATAGATCCTTGATTAGTCAGGGCATGAAGGGATACGGGGAGAAGGCAGGAACCTGGGGTTGAGGGGGAAGTGGATCAGCCATGACTGAATGGCAGAGCAGACTTGATGGGCCAAATGGCCTAATTCTGCTCCTTTATCTTATGGTCTTGTGAGGGCCAACATGCCAAAGGTTCCCTTTACAACCTTATCAATCTGTGACACCACTTCGGTTGGGTTTTTTTTACTTTTAAAAGTAAAAGTTTTAAAAAAAATTTGTTACCTATAAACCTGAAATTAACTTAGCTCTACTGATTACCGCACAGGAATACAAGTTGAATACTAAGGCCCCAGCTAAGAACTCAGAGCCCTTTGTTGACTCAGAATCATAGTCAGATTTATTACCACAGACATGTGATGTAAATTTGTTGTTCTTACATGGCAAGACATAACAAATATAAACTTCAGAAATAAATATACAGTGCAAAGTAAAGGAATAGTGTTCACGGCTTTGTGGGCCATTCAGAATTCGGATGGTGGACAGGAAGAAACTGTTTCTGAATCATTGAGTGTGGGTCTTCAGACTCCCGTATCTCCTTCCTGACGGTAGTAACAAAAAAGGGAATATGTCTCGAATAGTGAAAATCCTGAGGGATGGACGCTGCCTTTTTGAAGGTGTCCTCCAAGGTGGGTAGGGTTGTGCCCACGACGGAGCAGGCCGTCATGAAGCCAGTCTGAACACTTTCCGCTGTACATTTGTAGAGATTTGAAAGAGTCTGCACCCTATTTGGTTGCTAGGGGCCGTGACTGGTCTTTTAGGAACTGTCAGGGGTCACAGGGAGATCATGCAAAACTTCATGTAAATATCGCCATTGTTCAGGATTGGACTTGGCTCTCCGGAGTTGTGTCACTAACCGCTATGCCACCGTGCTATCAGTTATCTCAGAAATGTTTGCCAGAGCGGTTCATGGTCCCTTGCCAATGCAGGCTGCCACAGTCCGCTAGGTCAAGTCACCTTTATTGTCATTTCGACCATAACTGTTGGTATAGTACATAGTAAAAATGAGACGACGTTTTTCAGGACCATGGTGTTACATGACACAGTACAAAAAACTAGACTGAACTACGTATAAAAAAAACAACACAGAGAAAGCTACACTAGACTACAGACCCACACAGGCCTGCATAAAGTGCACAAAAACAGTGCAGGCATTACAATAAATAATAGACAAGACAATAGGCACAGTAGAGGGCAGTAAGTTGGTGTCAGTCCAGTCTCTGGGTATTGAGGAGTCTGATAGCTTGGGGGAAGAAACTGTTACATAGTCTGGTCGTGAGAGCCCAAATGCTTCAGAGCCTTTTCCCAGACGGCAGGAGGGAGAAGAGTTTGTATGAGGGGTGCGTGGGGTCCTTCATAATGCTGTTTGTTTTGCGGATGCAGTGTGTAGTGTAAATGTCTGTGATGGCGGGAAGAGAGACCCCGATGATCTTCTCAGCTGACCTCACTATCCGCTGCAGGGTCTTGCATTCCGAGATGGTGCAATTTCCAAACCAGGCAGTGATGCAGCTGCTCAGGATGTTCTCAATACAACCTCTGTAGAATGTGATGAGGATGGGGAGTGGGAGATGGACTTTCCTCAGCTTTCGCAGAAAGTAGAGACGCTGCTGGGCTTTCTTTGCTATGGAGCTGGTGCTGAGGGTCCAGGTGAGATTCTCCGTCAGGTGAACACCAAGAAATTTGGTGCTCTTAACGATCTCTACCAAGGAGCCGTCGATGTTCAGCGGGGAGTGGTCGCTCCGTGCCCTCTTGAAGTCAACAACCATCTCTTTTGTTCACATTAAGAGACAGGTTGTTGGCTCTGCACCAGTCCGTTAGCCACTGCACCTCCTCTCTGTAAGCTGACTCGTCGTTCTTGCTGATGAGACCCACCACGGTCGTGTCATCGGCAAACTTGATGTGGTTCGAGCTGTGTGTTGCAGCACAGTCGTGGGTCAGCAGAGTGAACAGCAGTGGACTGAGCACACAGCCCTGGGAGGCCCCCGTGCTCCGTGTGATGGTGTTGGAGATGCTGCTCTCGATCCGGACTGACTGAGGTCTCCCAGTCAGGAAGTCTAGGATCCAGTTGCAGAGGGAGGTGTTCAGGCCCAATAGGCTCAGCTTTCCAATCAGTTTCTGAGGGATGATTGTGTTGAATGCTGAACTGAAGTCTATGAACAGCATTCGAACATACGTGTCTTTTTTGTCCAGGTGGGTTAGGGCCAGGTGGAGGGTGGTGGCAATGGCGTCATCTGTTGAGCGGTTGGGATGGTACGCAAACTGCAGGGGTCCAGTGAGGGGGCAGCAGGGTCTTGATATGGCTCATGACGAGCCTCTCGAAACACTTCATGATGATGGATATGAGTGCAACGGGACGGTAATCATTGAGGCAGGACACTGAAGACTTCTTTGGCACAGGGACGATGGTGGCGACCTTGAAGCACGTTGGAATGGTGGCGCTGCTCAGGGAGATGTTGAAGATGTCAGTGAGAACATCTGCTAGCTGGTCTGCACATCCTCTGAGCTCTCTACCAGGGATGTTGTCTGGTCCAGCAGCCTTCCGTGGGTTGACCCTTGACAGCGTTCACGGTGAGACACAGCACCTGTGGACTTCCTCGCCGCCACGTCATTTTCCGCCTCAAACCGGGCGTAGAAGTTATTCAGCACATCTGGGAGGGAGGCATCACCTGCACAGTCGGGTGATGTTGTCCTGTAATTGGTGATGTCCTGAATGCCCTTCCACATGCGCCGTGTGTCGCCGCTGTCCTGGATTCGCTGGGTGTGCCCACGCTTTGCCCCTGATGGGTCAGGACAGTTTGGCCGCGTGTCGCCGCTGTCCTGGAAGTGGCTGTGGATTCGCTGGGTGTGCCCACGCTTTGCCCCCCTGATGGGTCAGCGTGTCGCCGCTGTCCTGGATTCGCTGGGTGTGCCCACGCTTTGCCCCCCTGATGGGTCAGCGTGTCGCCGCTGTCCTGGATTCGCTGGGTGTGCCCACGCTTTGCCCCCCTGATGGGTCAGCGTGTCGCCGCTGTCCTGGATTCGCTGGGTGTGCCCACGCTTTGCCCCTGCTGGTCCCTAAACTTAGGCATTTCCACTCCAGCTCTGCCTTTCCTCAACAGGACCACACAGTGTAAATTATGGCCTGAAGTTGCTCGTGTGGGAGCACCCTGGGGTGTCACACTGAAGGAAGGCACCGTCAGACAGATGAGAAACTCATTCTTGATCCATACCATCGAATGAATGCTGGTGGTTGCTCGTCAGATCCAACAACAGTGGCAGGAGAGCTGTGTGGGAGAGTTGCACAAGTGGAAATACCTCTGCACTGGGACAGCTCCAGTTTCTTGACCTTGGAAGCACAGATCCAGTGGTAAGGACAGCTGTCACAAACTGGGGGACTTCTTTGGATGCACGATGCCTTCTGTGCCTCACCATGCCATTTACTCCACGTGTTAGGACAGGCATGTCCCTCTCTCAGGCTCCCCTCACCTGGTCTGTTGAAGCTGCGTACCGGGGCGTGGCCGCTGTCACAAGTAAACAGTTACTTGGAGCCACAGGTGAGGACTGAGTGTCCAGTAAGGGTCAAAAGGTGAGAGAGCTGCCCCAGAATGGAGACAACAAACCCCTTCGCCAGAGCCTACCCATCCTTGAATGCTCCAATGCACTAAGTGTTGATGCACTTTCTCCAGAATAGACGTCGTTAGATCCAAGTTCCTGAAAATGAGTTCAACTCATCTACCACTATTGCATGTGTTTAGAAGTCACGTCCCTCCAGGCTCCAGGGAATCTCTGACACCGAAAGTTAAGGAGCATTGTGGACAGTATTGAGAACAAACAGTCCATAAACAAACAGTAATTAATGGTAGGATTGAATCATCTCACAAACCAATCATCTACCTGTCCTATCAGGTACTGTCAACCATCTCACAAACCAATCATCTACCTGTCCCATCAGGTACTGCCAACCATCTCACAAACCAATCATCTACCTGTCCCATCAGGTACTGCCAACCATCTCCAAGCCAATCATCTACCTGTCCCATCAGGTACTGCCAACCATCTCACAAGCCAATCATCTACCTGTCCCATCAGGTACTGCCAACCATCTCACAAACCAATCATCTACCTGTCCCATCAGGTACTGCCAACCATCTCCAAGCCAATCATCTACCTGTCCCATCAGGTACTGCCAACCATCTCACAAGCCAATCATCTACCTGTCCCATCAGGTACTGCCAACCATCTCACAAACCAATCATCTACCTGTCCCATCAGGTACTGCCACCATCTCACAAACCAATCATCTACCTGTCCCATCAGGTACTGCCAACCATCTCCAAGCCAATCATCTACCTGTCCCATCAGGTACTGCCAACCATCTCACAAACCAATCATCTACCTGTCCCATCAGGTACTGCCAACCATCTCACAAACTGATCATCTACCTGTCCCATCAGGTACTGCCAACCATCTCACAAACTAATCATTTACCTGTCCCATCAGGTACCATCAACCATCTAACAAACTAATCATCTACCTGTCCCATCAAGTACCACCAACCATCTCACAAACTGATCATCTACCTGTCCCATCAGGTACTGCCAACCATCTCACAAACTAATCATTTACCTGTCCCATCAGGTACCATCAACCATCTAACAAACTAATCATCTACCTGTCCCATCAGGTACTGCCAACCATCTCACAAACCAATCATCTACCTGTCCCATCAGGTACTGCCACCATCTCACAAACCAATCATCTACCTGTCCCATCAGGTACTGCCACCATCTCACAAACCAATCATCTACCTGTCCCATCAGGTACTGCCAACCATCTCACAAACCAATCATCTACCTGTCCCATCAGGTACTGCCAACCATCTCACAAACCAATCATCTACCTGTCCCATCAGGTACTGCCAACCATCTCACAAACCAATCATCTACCTGTCCCATCAGGTACTGCCAACCATCTCCAAGCCAATCATCTACCTGTCCCATCAGGTACTGCCAACCATCTCACAAGCCAATCATCTACCTGTCCCATCAGGTACTGCCAACCATCTCACAAACCAATCATCTACCTGTCCCATCAGGTACTGCCAACCATCTCACAAACCAATCATCTACCTGTCCCATCAGGTACTGCCAACCATCTCACAAACCAATCATCTACCTGTCCCATCAGGTACTGCCAACCATCTCACAAACTAATCATTTACCTGTCCCATCAGGTACCATCAACCATCTAACAAACTAATCATCTACCTGTCCCATCAAGTACCACCAACCATCTCACAAACTGATCATCTACCTGTCCCATCAGGTACTGCCAACCATCTCACAAACTGATCATCTACCTGTCCCATCAGGAACTTCCTGCCCCATCTCTAGAAGACGCTGCATGTTCTATATTCACTTCATTAGCCACTGAGAAGCCTCAGAGAGAGCGAGCAGATGCAAGTCCCCCTCAATCCCAAGACCCCGTCTACAAAGACCAGTTGAAGGGTGAATTTCTTTTTCTCTGCAACGTTGCCATTCAAACTAAGAAGGCATGTGATGTGTTGGCCTTCATTAGTCAAGTGTGGTCAAGAGCCATGAGGTAATGTTTCGGCTCTATAGGACCACACCTGTAGTATTCTGTGCTTCTCCGCTTTGGCCTCTCAATTATCTCCAAAGCCATTACTGACAGCCAAGCCCTCTGCGATGTCCCAATGTCCTCAGCGATCAGCTTCCTTCCCCAAACCTCACGGTCTTGTTACCTCTCTCTATTCGTATTGAGACATCCCACTCTAACCCAGATTCTGTTCTTCAGCCCTCATATCTTCGGTGGCCTTTCTGATGACACTCCCATGAAGATCGTTTGATGGATTTATCAGCCTTCAAACTGAGGCACAAAAACTAAACCTCCCCTCCTCTCTTCATCCCTTTGAGGCAATCCTCATTGCTTCGGGCAGACCTTTAGCTACTTATGCAGATTTTCTCCCTTTGCACCTCTTATTTCTTTATTTTTTTTGTAATTGGTAATAATTTTAAAGAAACGCGAAACATACAATGAAATGCACAGATTGCATTAAATCAAATCAGCAAAGACTATGGGGCAGCTTTTACAAATGTCGCCACTCTTCCAGTGCCAACATAGCATGCCCACAACTCACGTACCCTGACTTTGGAATGTGGGAGGAAACTGGAACACTCGGATGAAGCGCAAAGCGGTTATGGGGAAATCGTACAAACTCATTAAAGACCGCAGTGGGAATTGAACCCCAATCTTACAGCTGGCGCCACACAGGGACTGCGCTACCTTGCCACCCCATTTTTTATGCCTACACGGTACTGCTGCCAACAAACCTGAACTGAACCAATCCAGATCCTACGTTGGATCAGCTGAACCAAATCAAAGCCTGAAAGGACAATGGGAGAAGCGACGGGGGTGGAGAAGGCATGCCTTTTGAGAGCCAAGGTGTGCCAGAGTCAAGTGTAAATACTAAGTCGATGCAGTCGGTAAGATCCCTTCCAGTCCAACAGGTCTCAGCTTTCTCCACAAAGGCTGCAGCACTGTGGTGCCTGGGGTGGTTGGTTTCTTGTAGCACGTTCACAGCCGATTGTTGTTTCATTTAATTCAGAGCTGGTCTATGCACATCTGTACTCACGACCTCCTACAGATGCATCCTACAGCATCGTTGCGTGGAACGGAAACTGCACTGCAGTGGGTCACCGAAACTGCCCAATGCATCACTGGCACCAGCCTACCCCCATCGGGGATGTATACACAGAAAGGTGCCGGAAAAAAGGCCAGTAACATCCCAAAGGATCCCACCCACCCTGCTCATGGACTGTCTGTCCCACTCCCATCAGGGAGGAGGCTACGTAGCATCCACACCAGGACCACCAGACTCAAAAACAGTTACTTCTCTCGAGCAGTAAGGCTGATTAACACCTCCACCCACTAACCCACCTCTCCATACCCCCAAACACCACCACATTATCATTTCCTGTCAGTCACCTTGTGTACAGACACTCCTGTGCCTAGTGTCACTTTATGGCCATACAATCAATCTATATACACTATCCTATGTTTACATTATCTTAAGTAAAATATGTTACAAGACATTGTATAATCTGTTATCTACATGTATATATAATACATTAGTACATATGTATAATGACATATAATACATGATATGTTATGTATAATACATTATTTTATGTATATAAGCTATCTTATGTATTCATATTCATTGTGAATTTTTATTTTGATCCTATTATGTATTTGTTTTGTTGCATCGGATCCAGAGGAACAATTATTTCATTCTCCTTTACACCTGTGTGCTGGAAATGACATGAAACAATCTTGAATCTTGAATCTTTTCTACCAAAAACATTATTTATCTGCAAGGTACAAATTACTTCGGATACCGGAGAGTGCAGGCTTCACAAGGACGAAGGGCAGATTTGGAAGTGTTTCCTCAAAGGCATAACCGAAAGACACACACACTCACTCACTCACACACACACTCACTCACTCACTCACTCACTCACTCACTCACTCACTCACTCACTCACTCACTCACTCACTCACACACACACTCACTCACTCACTCATTCACTCACTCACTCACTCACTCACTCACACACACACTCACTCACTCACTCACTCATTCACTCACACACACACACTCACTCACTCACTCACACACACACTCACTCACTCACACACATACACTCACACACACACTCACTCACTCACTCACACTCACTCACTCACACACTCACTCACACACACACTCACTCACACACTCACTCACACACACACTCACTCACTCGCACACTCACACATACACACTCACTCACTCACACACATACATACACTCACTCACACACACTCACTCGCACACTCACACATACACACTCACTCACTCACTCACATGCTCACACACTCACACACACACTCACTCACTCACACACATACACTCACTCACACACACACACTCACACACACACTCACTCACTCACACACATACACTCACTCACTCACTCACTCACATGCTCACACACACACTCACTCACTCACACACATACACTCACTCACACACTCACTCACACACCCACACACATACACTCACTCACACACACACTCACTCACACACACACACACTCACTCACTCGCATACACACTCACTCACTCACTCACTCACTCACACACACACTCACTCACTCACTCACTCACACACACACTCACTCACTCACATGCTCACACACTCACACACATACACTCACTCACACACACACAGTGATTTGTCTGCAGGGTTCTAATAAGCGGTTCTCTCTCTTTTTTGACCTGCCTCCCAACATGAAAGTGATGAGCGAGGGGGAGAAGTGGTGCACAAAACACATACACAGCTGAAGCTGAGTTTTTAACTCATTTCTGTCGATCTGATTGGGGAACATTTAGCTAATGACAATTGCTGTTGATCCAATGGCTAGTTTTGAAATTTAGATTCAGATTTATTTATCACACAGACATCAAAACATACAGCGAAACTCGTCACTTGTGTTAATAACCAACTCACCGAGGGTGTGCCTCAGGGGGACGGGACAACTGTCACCACACATTCCAGTGCTTCACGGCCACCGTGCTTCGCAGAACAACTCAAGCAACAAAGTTCAAAGTACGTTTATTATTAAAGTATGAATACATCATACAATGTGATCTTCATCTCCTCACAGGCAGCCACCTCTGACTCTCAACACAGGAGCCCCTCAGGGCTGTGTACTGAGTCCCCTCCTTTACTCCCTGTATACCCATGACTGTGTCGCCACCCACAGCTCTAATCTGCCGATTAAATTTACTGACGATACTACACTGACTGGCCTAATCTCAAATAATAAAGACGCAGCCTATAGGGAAGAAGTCATCTCTCTGACACAGTGGTGTCAAGAAAACAACCTCTCCCTCAATATTGCAAAAACAAAGGAGCTGGTTGTGGACTACAGGAGGAATGGAGACGGGCTAGCCCCTATTGACATCAATGGATCTGGGGTTGAGAGGATAAACAGCTTCAAGTTCCTCGGCATCCACATCACCGAGGATCTCACGTGGTCTGTACACACCAGCTGTGTGGTGAAAAAGGCACAACAGCACCTCTTTCACCTCAGACAGTTGAGGAAGTTTGTATGGGCCCCCAAATCCCAAGAACTTTCGACAGGGCCACAATTGAGAGCACCCTGACTGGCTGCATCACTGCCGGATATGGGAACTGTACTTCCCACAATCGCAGGACTCTGCAGAGAGTGGTGTGGACAGCCCAGCGCATCTGTAGTTGTGAACTTCCCACTATTCAGGACATTTAAAGAGACAGGTGCGTAAAAAGGGCCTGAAGGATCACTGGGGACCCGAGGCACCCCAACCACAAACTGTTCCAGCTGCTACCATCCAGGAATCGGTACCGCAGCATAAAAGCCAGGACCAACAGGCTCCGGGACAGCTTCTCCCACCAGGCCATCAGACTGATTAATCCATGCTGACACAACTGTATTTCTATGTTATATTGACTGTCCTGTTGTATATTATATATTATATATTATATATTATATATTATATATTACTATGATTGCACATTTAGACGGAGATGTAAATGTAAAGATTTTTACTCATGTATGTGAAGAATTGAATTGTCAATTCAATTCAACAAGAAACGCAAAAGAACACATAAAAATACGACAAACACCCAATGTGCGGAGAGAGAGAAAACCGAATCTTGCGAACAGCACTCAGAGCAAAAGCAAGTCCTCGGACACGAAGCGTGGAGCGGCCGGAGCGGCAAAGAGGGGAGTGAATATCGCAGAGCAGTGAGCAGAACTGGCCCGATCTTCGCTCCGGTCCCGACACCCTGCCATTCCAATCCAGCTGGCCCGGCGCTTAAATCGTCCAAACAACGGGCCGTTCCTCCACAGCCACAATAACAGAACAAAAAGGTTGGTAGAATTCTGTTAATCAGAGATATTCATGGATATTCAGGGCAGAAGTCAGAATAATCCCGTGAGGAGCGAGAAGGGATTGAGGTTACATTTAAATGACATTTCGGAGACGTGCGTATGGATGGGAGGGGTGCATGGATACACGGGCACAATAGAGTAGTTTGGGTGGGCTCCTTGGTTGGCATGGGCAAGTTGCCCCAGAGGGCCTGTTTCCACTCTGTAGTGCCCTGGGGTTCTAATGGGACTGAACAACTGAACAGCCTCCTCCGAAAACCAGGAGAAATCAGCAATCTGTTTATATTCTTCAGATGTACCAACGTACGATGATAAACCTTTCTTGTCTTGCTGTGGTAAACCACGCTGGGCACGGTTAGCGTAATGTATCGCAGCGCCTGCTGTAAGATTGGGGTTCAATTCCTGCCGCCTTCTGTATGTTCGGTGGATGAGTCCAACAGACTGACAGGTGAAGTGTCACCTCCCTTGGAAGGACCGTTTGGGGCCCTGAATGGTCGTGAGGGAGGAGGTGTAGGGGCAGGCGTGGCACTTGTTCTGCTTGCAAGGACAAGTGCCAGGAGGGAGACCGGCGGGGAGGGACGAATGGACAAGGGAGCCGCGTAGGGAGTGATCCCTGCGGAAAGTGGGAAGTGGAGGAAGTAGGGAAAGACCTGCTTGGTGGTGGGATCCCATTGGAGGTGGCGGAAGTTACAGAGAATTACGTGCTGGACGCGGAGGCTGGTGGGGTAGTAGGTGAGGACAAGCAGAACCCTATCTCTGGTAGGGTGGCGGGAGGTTTGGGTAAGGGCAGGCGTGGGCGAAATGGAAGAGGTGTGGGCATTGTTGACGGTGGAGGAAGGAAAGCCCCATCCTTTGAAGAAGGAGGACATCTCATTGGTTCTGGAATGAAAAGCCTCATCCTGAGAGCGGATGTGGCGAAGACAGAGGAACTGAGAGAAGCAGATGGCATTTTTTTACAACTGACAGGGTGGGAAGGGGTGTAGTCCAGGCAGCTGTGAGAATCAGTGGGTTTATAAAAGATATCAGTAGATAAACTGTCTCCAGAGACAGAGAGATTGAGAAAGGGGAGGGAGATGTAGGAAATGGACCAGGTACGGTAAATTTGAGGGCAGGGTGGAAGTTGGAGGCAAAGTTGGTGAAGTCGATGAGCTCCTGTGCTTCAAGCTTAAGGAACCTGCTCCCATTATTAAACAGAAACAGAAAATGCAGAAAGACTCTGCCAGCCAGGCAGATTCACTGGGCAGAGTTATCGGATTTACTAGGCAGAGTTATCGGATTTACTAGGCAGAGTTAACAGAATCACTGGGCAGAGTTATCGGATTTATTGGGCAGAGTTAGCGGATTTACTGGGCAGAGTTATCGGATTTACTGGGCAGAGTTAACAGAATCACTGGGCAGAGTTATCGGATTTACTAGGCAGAGTTAGCGGATTTACTAGGCAGAGTTATCGGATTTACTGGGCAGAGTTATCGGATTTACTGGGCAGAGTTAACAGAATCACTGGGCAGAGTTAACATTTTAAATAAAAACCAATGGAAAGTAATGTGAAATGTGATTGACGTCTGACCTCACCGACACTGTCAGACCTGCGGGGTGCTTCTGACATTTTCTGCCTTCATATTCGCTTCCAACACTTTGCCTTAGTTGGACCATCTTTCTGCAGATTCCACTTCTCCGTTGCATTCAGTGAGCAGAATGCAAGTAGCCTCTGATGTTCAAACAGCTCTTTGGGACAGGTATTGTTAGATCCCAGGAACATCCCTTTACGTTCGCTGCTTGATCAGCTGAGTTCCACCAGCAGATTGTTTTCTGCTCCAGATAGCAGACCATCTGCATTCTCCTATGTCACCACAGCTCTCTCCCTCTCTCTCACTCTTTCCTTCTCTCTCTATCTCTCTCCCTCTCTCCCCTTCTCACCCTCTCCTTTTCTCCCTCTCTCCCTCTCTCTCACTCTTTCCTTCTCTCTCTCTATCTCTCTCCCTCTCTCCCCTTCTCACCCTCTCCTTTTCTCCCTCTCTCCCTCTCTCTCACTCTCCTTCTCTCTCTATGTCTCTCCCTCTCTCCCCTTCTCACCCTCTCCTTTTCTCCCTCTCTCCCTCTCTCTCTCTCCCCCTCCCCTTTCTCCTCCTCTCTCCCTCCCTATCTTTCAGTCACATGCCTGGGAGCTTAGCAATGGCAAAATTCGAAGGACACACATGAGTCTGCAGATGCCGGAATTTGAGCCAACGAAGAAGATGCTGGAGGAACCCAGATGTTTAGGCAGCATCTGTGGGGGAATTAGTCAACGTTTCGGGTTAAGACCCTTCACCCGAATTTAGGAGAAAACGTCAGAGTCAAAGGTCAAAGTGCAGTTTTTTGTCATCTGCGCAAGGGCATGTATGTCTGTACAGGGGTGATAAACAGCTCACTTGCAGCAGCAGCTCAGGCCCATGGCATCATATAAGCAGCGTTCACAAAAGGAAAACTTAGATTGTACGTAATTTTGTACACAAGTAGAACAGATAATTCTATTTGAGAGCAAGGTACGCAGAGCAGTCACGGAGTTGTACTGTAGGGATGAGGGTTGTGCTGTCGGTTCAGGGACCGAGTGGTTGAAGAGAGACAACTGTTCCTGAACCCGGTGGTGTGGGACTTCAGGCTTCTGCCCCTCCTGCCTGGTGGTAGCTGAGAGAAGATGGTACGACCCAGATGGTGTGGGTCTTTGATGGTGGATGTTGCCTCTTGAGGCTGTACTTTCGACTTGAAATACCAGCCCACAATGCAACCAGTAAGGATACTTTCAACAGAAATTCTGTAGAAATTTCTTAGAGTATTTAGTGACAAACCAAACCTCCTCCTTAAGAGGGGGGAAAGAGAGAGGGAGGGACAAAGAGAAAGACAGAGGGGGAAAGAAAGATGCTGTCACATCCTGAAATTTGTTTAGAAGTGTTATATATTTCATTTAGAATCATTTTGCTTTAAAAGTAATGGCCAGTTGTTTGATCTCTAGAAAATACAGTCTTGTCCAACGCCACTCAGCTGAATTCACTTGGAGTCGCCTTTCCTTCAAGTGTGCATCTGCCGCCGCCTAGTGGACATGCAGGTTATTTCATTTCTGCTGTTCTCAGTTGAATCGTGAGTGAGGTAAATTGTGTGAGAAATTCAGGAGGCAAAGGACTGTCTTCTATCTTGCTGGGGAACTGGGAAGATCATTCTGGGGGATTAGCTCAAACTGTTGCTTGACGTGTAAAAGGCAGCAGGAAAGTTTCCTCTGTCCTCCAAACTATCTTCCTGTTGTCTTTCACTTTAACACTCTATTCCAATCCCATCTTTCAAAGATTAGCTTTATTTGTCACACGTACATCGAAACATGAGGTGAAATGCCAGCATGGATTCAGGTCAGCACCTCATCTTCCAGCTGGGCATTTTGCAGACTTTTGGATTCCATATTTCAATTCTGCGGCTTCAGATAGTTTGGTTTCTCGGTTAATATCAGGTGCCCATGGTGACACTGGCTCAACTTGTTCCACTCCTTTTTATCCGGGAGCGGAGGACGTGCCCAGCCTGACCTGCTGGACACAGCCTCCTCCTCTGCGCTTCACAACTCTCACTTTCTTCTGTCTATAGCAAAGACAGAAAATGATTGAGACACTCAGCAGGTCAAGCTGTGGCTGTGGGGAGAGAAACAGAGTTAATTCTCTCTGTTCTTTTCACTAAGTTCTCACTCTCTATCTGCGCCCATTTGCTCATTGGCCGAATAACCTGAATAGAACAGAACTTCATTGTTATTGCTCAAGACAATGAGATTGCAGTACTACTCCAGTCCGTGCTAAACAGATATTTACAATGCATGCAGCACAGCTTAATTAAAATAAATTCCCATATTTACATGCAACAAGTGACTTTGATAGTCCATAACACTCAAAGACCGTTGGCAAGCCACGGTGTCGCATTATTCAGCTGCACAACAGTCCTCGGGAAGAAACTGTTTTTCAGTCTTACCGTCTTCGCTAAGATGTTCCTGTATCCCTTACTGATGATTGAATATTGAAGATTGAATATGGGAGGTTGAACACTTCGTGTCTGAGATGGGATTAATCTTTAATGATGTTACAAGAGTGCCATACGCATCGAGAGTTGTAAGTTGTCTCCAGGTCCGGTCGTTGAGCCCTGATGATGTGCTAAGCCATTCTACTCACCCGTTGGAGAGCTTTGTGATCAGCCTGGCTGCAGCTGGAGTCCCACACTGTCATTTCATATGTCAGTATGCTCTCTGTCACACACCGATAAAAGTTTTTGGGGCAGATTAGCTCTCCTTAAGCGCCTCAGGTAGTATAGTCGCTGTGTGACTTCCCTACTATCGAGGTTGTGTTGATGGACCAAAGGAGATCCTTGGGGATGTTCATCCCCAAAAACTTGAAACTGGACACGCTTTCCACTACTTCACCGTTTATTATAGAGTCAGACAGCATAGAAACAGGCCCTTCAGCCCAACTGGTCCCTGCTGACATCGATTCCCATTCCTGTTAGTCCCGTGTTTCCGATCAGTGACTTGCCCACCATGTTGCCCAGCCTCCTCCTTTGGGATGGCAGTTCATTCCTTACGCTCACCGCTCTCTGGGTGGGAACATCGCCCCTCGGGCGGTTGAGAAGGTGTATGGAGTGTTGGCCTTCATTAGTCGGGGGATTGAGTTTAGGAGCTGTGAGGTAACGTTTCGGCTCTATAAAGCTCTTCTTACTTGGTGTATTGAGCTCAGTCCTGGTCCCCCCATTGTGGGAAAAACGTGGATGCTTTGAGATTCACTAGAGCGATGCCTGGATTAGAGCTCATGGTTTATGAGGAAAGTTTGAGTGAGATGAGGCTTTTCTCTTTGAGGTGAAAGAACGAGAGGTGACTTGATGGAGGTGTACAAGATGATAAGAGGCTTAGATCGAGTGGACAGCCAGAGAGGAATAATTTTAAGGTAACTCTGGTCCTCAAGCCCTACACTCAAGCTGGATAAGGACAAAGGACGCTTTATAAGACCGTTCAGACCACACTTGGAGTATTGTGAGCAATTTGGGGCCCCTTTAACTAAGAAAGGAGGTTCTAGCATTAGAGAGGGTCCAGAGGACGTTCACAAGAATGATTCCAGGAACGGAAGGGTTAATGTATGAGGAGCGTTTGATGGCTCTGGGCCTGTACTTGCTGGAGTTTAGAACAATGGTGGGGGGGAATCTCATTAAAACTTTGAAATATTGAAAGGCTGGGGTAGAGTGAATGTGGAGAGTGTGTTTCCGATAGTGGGGGTATCTAGGACTGGGGGGCACAACCTCAGAATATACGGATGTCCCTTTAGAATGGAGATGAGGAGAAATGTCTTTAGCCAGAAGGCAATAAATCACTGGAATCAATTGCCACAGGTGGCTGTGGAGGCCAGATCATTGGATATACTTAAACTGGAGGTTAATGGGATCCTGGTTAGTAAGGATGTCAAAGTTTATGGTGAGAGGCAGGAGAATGGGGTTGAGAGGGAATTAGACTTAACCAATCATTGCACTGAGCAGGAGTGTGTGAAGAGAGCTGCCCTTTCAATCAGCTCTGCACTCAACGTTAAAAAGGCTAAACTTGCAGGAGTTTTTCAGAGTTGGACTGTGGCCAATCACCGAGTGGGATTCATTAGAAAGGGCGAATAAAACCATCGTAAATGCAAGCGGAGTGGCCATCGTTGAGGGCGAGCCAGTGTTCAGAGTGACTTGGGCGAGGTAAGTTCCTCTTTTTGTTCTTAATTCTTCATTCCTCGTCTGTTAGGGCAGAGCAGTTTAGTGGGAATGGCTGCAGGGGCAGTGTTTTGTACGCTGTGTGGGATGTGGGAAGTCTGGTAAACCTCCATTCTCCCAGATAAACACACCTGCACCAGGTGCACTGAGCTACAGTTCCTGAGCGGAGGTATTAAGGAAATGGAGCTGCAGCTCGATGACCCTCGACTCATACGGGAGAATGAGGAGGGATGGACAGGAGGCACAGGGAGGTAGTCACCCCTAGGTTACAGGAGACAGGTAACTGGGTGACTGTCAAGAGAAGAAAGGGTGGAGCAGGGAACACCTGTGGCCATTCCCCAAAATAATAAGTATATAACTTTAGATATTATTGAGGGAGATGACCTACCGGGGAGTCACAGTGACCGGGGTCTCTGGTGCTGTGGATCAGAAGAGCAGAGAGGTGAAGAGGACTGCAGTGTTGATAGGAGATTCCTTAGCGAGAGGAACAGAGACGAGGTTCTGTGGGTGCGATAGAGACACCTGGAAGGTGTGTTACCTCCCAGCTGTCAGGGTCAGGGACGTCTCGGATTGTGTCCACTGCATTCTCAAGGGGGAGGGTCAGCAGCCAGATGTCTTGGTACATATACGCATAGGCAGACAAGGTGAGGAGGTCCTGAAGAGAGATTTTAGGGAGCTGGGTAGAAATCTGAGGAACGGGATCTCCAGGGTAGTAATCTCTGGATTGTTGCCTGTGCGACACGCCAGTGAGGGTAAAAATAGGATGAGTTGGCAGGTGAATGTGTGGCTGAGGAACTGGTGCAGTGGGCAGGGGTTCAGATTTCTGGATCATTGGGATCTCCTCCGGGGAAGGTATGACCTGTACAAAAGGGACAGGTTACACCTGAAGCTGAGGAGGTCCAATGTCCTTGCGGGTGGGTTGGCTGGAGTTGTTCCAGTGGGTTTAAACTAATTTGGCAAGGGGATGGGAGCCGGAGTGACAGGCTGAGGATGAGGTAGTCGGTTTAGAAACAGAGACAACGTGTAGTGAGACTCCCAGCAAGGAGAGGCTGGTGATTGGGCAAAATCGCAGTCACCAGGTGAGCTGCAAAGTAAAAGAGGGACAAAATAGAAAAGGGTGAATGCGGGACGGAAGGTGTTATACCTGAATGTGCGCAGTATGCAGAATAAAGTAGATAAACTTGTAGCACAGTTACAGATAGGAACTGATGATCTTGTAGGCACCACTGAATCGTGGCTGAAAGAAGATTATACCTGGGAGTTTAATGTCCATGGAAACACATTGTATTGAAAGGACAGGCAAGTATTATTAGAAAAAAGTCGAATTGTACTTTGATACGTTTGTTTTGCACTGTATAAACCTCTTTTTCTTGTTTTTTTTTTGTTTTGTAGCATTGTAAAAATTCATTAAAAAATTAAAAAGAAAAAGGTGACATAGGATCAATAGGTTTTGAATCCTTGTGGGTAGAGTTAAGAGACTGCAAGGGTTAAAAGACTCTGCTGGGAGTTGTATACAGACCCTCAAATAGTAATGAGGATGTGGCCTACAAATTACAATGGGAGATGGAAAATGCATGACAATAGGACAATGTTACAACAGTCATGGGGGATTTCAATACGCAGGTAGGCTGGGAAGTCAGGTTGGTGCAGGAGGAGGAATCTCTAGGATGCCCATGGGATGGCTTTTTAGAGCAGCTCATGGGTGCGTCCACTAGGGGTCAGCTATTCTGGATCAGGTTTTGTGCAATGAACTAGAACTGACTATAGAGCTTAAGGTAAAGGAACCCTTAGGAGGAAGTGATCATAATGTGATCGAATTCACCCTGCAATTTGAGAAAGAGAAGCTAAGGTCAAATGTATCAAGTTTACAGTGGAGTTAAGGGAATTACAGAGGCTTGCGAGAAGAGCTGGCCAAAATTGATTGGAAAAGAACACTGGCACAGCAGCAATGGCCAGATTTTCTGGAAGCAATTCAGAAGGCACGGGATATATACATCCCAAAGAGGAAGAAGTATTCTAAAGGTAAGATGACACAACTGTGCAACCGTGGCTAACAAGAGAAGTCAAGGCCAACATAAAAGCCAAAGAGAGGGCATATAATAGGGCAAAGATTAGTGGGAAGTTAGAGGATTGGGAAGCTTTTAAAAACCAACAGGGGGCAATTTAAAAAGTAATTAAGAAAGAAAAGATGGAATAAGAAGGTAGGCTAGCCTATAATATTAACGAGGATTCCAAAAGTTTCTTCAGATACATAAAATGTAAAAGAGAGGTGAGAGTGGATATCACACCACTGGAAAATGATGCCAGAGAGATGGTAATGAGGACAAGGAAATGGCAGATAAACTGAGTAAATATTTTGCATCAATCTTTGAGGCCTGATGTGGAGTACTGTGAGCAGTTTTGGGCCCCTGACTAAGAAAGGATGTACTGACATTGGAAAAGTTTTAAAGGAAAATGATTCCAGGATTGAAAGGTTTGTCATATGAGAAGCGTTTGATGGCTCTGGGCCTCTACTCACTGGAATTCAGAAGAGGGAGGGGGTAACTCGTTGAAACCTATCAGATGTTGGAAGGCCTTGATAGGGTGGATGTGGAGAGGATGTTTGCTGGGGTGGGAGAGTCTCAGAGGACACAGCCTCAGTATAGAGGGGCATCCTTTTAGAATGACGAGGAGGAGGAATTTCTTTAACCAGAGCGTGGTGAATCTGTGGAATTCTTTGCCACAAGCAGCTGTGGAGGCCAAGTCATTGGGTGTATTTAAGGCAGAGGTTGATAGATTCTTGATTGGTCAGGGCATGGAGGGATACGGGGAGAAGGCAGGAGACTGGGGCTGAGAGGGAAAATGGATCAGCCATAACAAAATGGTGGAGCAGGCCCAGTGGGCTGAATGGCCTAATTCTGCCCTAATGTCTTATGGTGTAAAAATCAGCCATGATGGAATAGCAGAGCCAACTCAATGGGCTGAATGGCCTAATTCTGCTCCTATGTCTTAAAGTTTTACCTGCTGGTTTCCCTCCAAACCAGCCACCAGCTTGGAAACATATCGGTGGCCCTTTATCAACAGTGGGAGTGAATCCTGGAGCTCCCTGCCCTACAGCATAGAGTGGGGGCATCTTCACCTGATGGTAATACAGCGGTTCCAGAGGCAGCTCACCACGTCCCCCCTCAAGAGCAATTAGTGATGGACAGTACAAATAACAGTGCTCAGTGAATTTTAGCAGAAACCCCTTGTTTTTAATTTAGCGGAATGTAAATTGAAAAGGCACTGTGTGATCAGAGGTGATGAGGATGGCCTGCCAGTGTAGCGTTTACCGCAGTGCTTTACGGTGCCAGCGATAAGGCTGGGGTTCAATTCCTGACGCTGACTGTGAGGAGTTTGCACGTTCTCCCCCATTGCCGCGTGGGTTTCCTCTGGGTGCCCTGGCCTCCTCCCATCGTCCAAGGACGTAAGGTTAGGGTTAGCGAGTTGTGGGCACGCTATACTGGTACCATCAGTGTGGCGATACTTGTGGTGCCAACATCCCAGCACAATCCTCGCTGATTTGATTTGACACGAGCCACGCATTTCTTTGCGTGTTTCGATGCACGTGTGACAAATGAAGGTAACCTCTGTTTAATCTTTAGAATCTTTTAACTTGCGTTTGAGGGGATCTAGTACGTCATCAAAGACTGGAGATGTACCATGGAGAGGATTCGGACTGGCTGCATCACCGACTGATATGGAGGCTCCGACGCCCAGGAGTGAAAAAGAGCTGCAGAGGGTAGTGGACCCCGATGGCTCCCTCATGGGCAAAAGCCTCCATATCATCGAGAACGGGCGGGGCCTCAAAAAGACACATCCGCCATTAAGGACCCTCACCATCTGGGACATGCCCTCTTTTTAATACCATCAAGGAGGAGGTACAGGAGCCTAAAGACACACACTCAACGTCTTAGGAACAGTTTCTTCAAGTCAAGTCACTTTTTATTGTCATTTCGACCATAACTGCTGGTACAGTGCACAGTAAAAACGAGGCAACATTTTTCAGGACCATGGTGTTACATGAAACAATACAAAAACTACACTGAACTACATAAAAACAACACAGAAAAAAACTACACTAGACTACAGACCTACCCAGGACTGCATAAAGTGCACAAAACAGTGCAGGCATTACAATAAATAGTAAACAAGACAATAGGCACAGTAGAGGGCAGTAAGTTGGTATCAGTCCAGTCTCTGGGTATTGAGGAGTCTGATGGCTTGGGGGAAGAAACTGTTACATAGTCTGGTCGTGAGAGCCCAAATGCTCTGGTGCCTTTTCCCAGATGGCAGGAGGGAGAAGAGTTTGTATGAGGGGTGCGTGGGGTCCTTCATAATGCTGTTTGCTTTGCGGATGCAGCGTGTAGTGTAAATGTCCGTGATGGCAGGAAGAGAGACCCTGATGATCTTCTCAGCTGACCTCACTATCCGCTGCAGGGTCTTGCGATCCGAGATGGTGCAATTTCTGAACCAGGCAGTGATGCAGCTGCTCAGGATGCTCTCGATACAACCCCTGTAGAATGTGGTGAGGATGGGGAGTGGGAGATGGACTTTTCTCAGCCTTTGCAGAAAGTAGAGACGCTGCTGGGCTTCCCCTCCATCATCAGATTTCTGAACAGTGTAGAATCACTACCTCACTATTTTCAAAGTTCAAAGTAAATTTATGTCACCATATACAACCCTGAGATTTGTTTTCTTGAAGGCGTACGCAGTAAATCCAAGAAACATAACAGAATCAGTGAAATACCGCACCCAACAGGACGGACAAACAACCAACGTGCAAAAGACAAAAGGCAGTGCAAATACAAAATAAATAATCATTAATATCGAGAACGTGAGATGAGTCCTTGAAAGCGAGCCCATGGGCTGTGGGTACAGTTCAGTGATGGGCAAGTTATCCTGTCTGGTTCAGGAGCCTGATGGTTGAGGGGTGATAACTGTTCCTGAACCCGGTGGTGTGGGTCCTGAGGCTCCTGTACCTCCTTCCTGATGGTCGAGGGGTGATAACTGTTCCTGAACCCGGTGGTGTGGGTCCTGAGGCTCCTGTACCTCCTTCCTGATGGTTGAGGGGTGATAACTGTTCCTGAACCCGGTGGTGTGGGTCCTGAGGCTCCTGTACCTCCTTCCTGATGGCAGCAGTGAGGCAAAAGGCAGGAGGTAAGATACTTCTGAATCAGGTTTATTAACACTGATATACGTCATGAAATTTGTGGCAGCAGTACATATTTCTATTAATTATAATAAAACATAAATAATGTTAAAAAATACGTGAGGTAGTGTTCATGGGTTCATGGGCTGTTCAGAAATCTCGTGGCAGAGAGGAAGGCCCTGAAGATCCCTACCACCTTCTCCATAATCTCTTTGGCCACAGGAGCATCAAGACTCTCTTTTTGCACTAATTATTTAGTTATATTTCTTATGCAACTTACAGTCGTTTTGCACGGTACGCTGCCACAAAGTGACGAATTTCAGTCAGTGACAATAGGCCTGATTCTGATTCATAGTTTGCAATTCCTGAAAATTAACGTTTTGTACTTGCCTGAACTGACACTCGGGTCCACTAGGGGGCGGCAGAAGCTCAGAAATGGCCGGTCTTGGGGCTGGACAAAACTGCAGACTCCAGCCATTCCTTGGCTATTGGCTTTGAAGGTGAGGACCTCAAACCTGACACAACGCTCGGGGACCCTGCTCTCCCGAATGTTTCTGAGTCAACAGCCCCCTACTGCTCTCTAAGCACTGGAGAGATTTTTATTCCAAGATTAGACCTTATTCGTGATAAATATGTGGGGATACATTTAGGAAATACTGAAATTGAAGATAAGATTGAAATTGGGCAGAGAAAAATTTACAAGGATGTTGCCAGGATCAGTGGACCTGAGATATAGGGAAAGGTTGAATAGGTTAGGACTTTATTCCCTGGAACGCAGAAGATTGAGAGGAGATTTGATAGAGATAGACAAAATTAAGAGGGGCATAGATAGGGTAGATAAGCAGGCTTTTTCCACTGAGGTTGGGTAAAACAGGAACTAGAGATCATGGGTTAAGGGTGAAAGGTGAAATGTTTAAGGAGAACTAGAGTGGGAACTTCTTCACTCAGAGGTTAGTGGGAGTGTGGAACGAGCTGTTAGCAGAAGTGGAGGAAGAAATTTGATGTAAACTTTGAAGAGAAATTTGGGTAGGTACATTGTGGGAGGGCTATGGAGGGCTATGGTCTGAGTGCAGGTTAATGGGACTCAGCAGAATAATGGTTTGGCATGGAGTAGACGGGCCAAAGGGCCTGCTTCTGTGATGTAGTGTTCGGGAGTCTCTATGGTTCTTTGCCATCAACGTTGTCTGCACAATATGGCACGAGAAAGCCTGCAGAGCTGGAAGTCCGAGCACCACACACAGAACGCTGGAGGAACTCAGCAGGACAGGCAGCATCTGTGGACAAGAGTACAGTCAACATTTCGAGCCGAGACCCTTTGAACTGACATCCCAAAGCAAGTAAAGTGAGCTGTTGAGTGTCCGGTCCCAGGCCACTATCCCAGACTGAAGGCACGATGTCATTCCGATGGGCAGGCCATGTGGCTCCAAGATCCATGACAGAGGCAACCTCTTGTGAAATGATTGCCAGCTTCCTCAAAAAGAGGCCAGCAGTCCCTGTGGTGTGTACTGGGAGATGAAGCTCATCCACGGACAGCTCGGGATCAGTGTCTGTGCCAGCAGGAGGCACGAGGGCTATTCTTAAAATTTTGGTACAACTGCTAGTCTATTTCAGAGGGCAGGATTCCTCCCTGTGGTAAACTATGTATACCTATCTGGACACGCCCCTCTGCTGACTGCTCCTGTGGCTCCTCCCACAGACCCCTGGATAAAGGCGATTGGGGCACTGCTCCTCCCTCAGACTTCGACACATGTCGTGCTTCCTTTTCGCTGTTAATAAAAGCCTATCATTCACTTCCAGTCTCCTAGAGTTATTGATGGTGCATCACTCCCCTAAAAACATCAGATGTTTTTTTAAAAATTCAAATTCACCTCCACCATGGTGGGATTTGAACTCGTGTCCCCAGCATATAACTGGGTCTCTGGATTACTGATCCAGTGGTAATTACCACTACACCAAAGCTCCCTGCTGGTGAGCCTGGAACTCAAGGTCCCATTACCGCTAGCCCGGTGGTCAACACTGAACATTCAAGCCCAAAGGTTGATGGGAAGTTGGGAAGCCAAAGCCGAGAGATTGGAATTTGGAGACCCACCCATGTGTCCAGTGCATGGATGGGTGGGTGGGAGAGCGGGAGGGAGGGGAGGGGTTTGTTTTGCTGTTGCTGTTTTGTTGCTTGTTGTGTTCTGTGTTGTTCTGCCGAGCATGGTGGGCGTGCTACGTTGGCAGCAGACTTGTGGGCTGCCCCCCAGCACATCTTTAGACTGAGGCTGTTGATGCAAATGTAGGTTTTGACGTACATGTAATAAATTAATCCAAATGTAAATTGGAATCGGAATCAGGTTTATTATCACTGACATCATGAAATTTATTATTTTGTAGCAGCAGTACAGTGCAAGGTATTTTAAGAATTACTATAAGTTACAATAAAAATAGATACTGTCGAAGAGGAATCACTATTGTGTTCATGGGTTAATGGACCATTCAGAAATCTGAAAGCGGTGGGTGGGGGGAAGCTGTTTCTAAATGGATGAGTGTGTGTCTTCAGGCTCAAAACAACTACAACACGTGAAACCAAAATTTAATACAGAATGCAAGAATTCTGAGTTTAAAATTTTTACTATTGTGTCACAAAATGTATATTTCTGATAATTTTCTTTATCAAATCTGTAACAGTTCAGATGGTGCAGAGATTACCAGCATCAAGAATGTGTCGCAGAAAGAATAAACTTAACAAGCCATCAAATGCTATAAATTTTAATTAAATTGAGAATGAAATGCGTTGTAATTTTATAAAACAGCGTTGGTTACAAGTTTAAAGTTGCATTGTTGCAAGATTGTTGGCACATTTACACAATATTTAATGGATATGCATAGTTAATGGGCTGTGAAATTGTGAAATTTCAACATTTTATATTAATTGATTTCTGGTCAACTGGAAACGTGTGAAAGGCTTTTCAGCGAGGTTAGAAACAAAACCAGGCACTGATGGGTTGCAGCTTACTGTGAGCCTGCTTTACATACACCGAGTGGCCACTTTATTAGATACACAAGTACACATGTTCATTAATGTAAATATCTAATCAGCCAATTATGAGGCAGCAACTCAATGTATAAGAGCATGCAGACATGGTCAAGAGGTTCAGTTGTTGTTCAGATCAAACATCAGAACAGGAAAGAAATGCAATCTAAGTGACTTTGACTGTAGAATGATTGCTGGTGCCAGATGGGGTGGCTCGAGTATCTCAGAAACTGCTGTTCTCCTGAGATTTTCACGCACAGCAATCTCTAGAGTTTACAGATTTTTATTTTTACTGCCTGTTATGTCGCTGGCATTTAGGGTGGCAGTGAAGGTCCTCCATCTCTGACAATGTTCAGGGCTTGCTTCATTGTGTCAGTAACTTGCTTTCGGTTTTCACTACTGTCAGTCAGGAAAATCCCAGGTGGAGACTCAGGAATACCGTCGCACTCAGATGCAGAAGGATTCTTCTTTGCTGCTTCTGTAACAGTTTTGTTTGACCAGTCAGGGTTGTTGGCCCTGAGCTGAGCCCCCGAACCTGGAGGACCGGTGGACCACTCTTAGTCTGACCTCTACCCTTTGACCTGTTTGGCATAGGTGACCCTATCAAGAGCCAAAGAGTAAGGCCCTGACTCTAGCCAACATAGCTCTCTGGGTCATTGAGGCACACAAGACTCCAAACCACGAGAAGGTTGTGGTCCTCCAGGAGGGGAGTTTTCACAGAATAGTGCAAAAAAACAAAAGAAAACTTTCAGTGAGCGGCAGTTCTGTGGGTGAAAACACTTTGCTAATGAGAGAGGTCAGGGGAGAATGGCCAGACTGGGTTCAAGCTGACAGGAAGGTGACAGTAATTCAAACAACCATGTGTCACAATAGTGGTGTGCAGAAGAGCATCTCTGTCAAACCTTGAAGTGGACGGGCTACAGCAGTAGAGGTTCACAGTGGGGTCCTCTCCTGTGGTCACTTTATTGGGTACACTCCTGTACTTAATAAACTGTTCACTGAGTGAAAATAGATTACAGAACAATACAGTACAGGTCAGTACAGCGCACAATGTTGTACCAAACTTCTATTTTATCTAGACAGACAGTACGGTAACAGGCCCTTCCAGCCCAACAAGCCTATGCCGCCCAATTATGGAGTCATAGAGCTGAAACAGTCCCTTCAGCCCATTCAATTCATGCCAAACCATTAATCTGTTGGGTCCCATTGACCATAGCTATCCATATGTCTCCCATCCATCTGCCTACCCAAATTCCCCTTAAATGTTGAAATTGAACCCACATCCACCACTTTGCTGGCATCTTGGTTCATACTCTCGCCACCCTCTGAATGAAGAAGCTCCCCCTCATGTTCCTTTCCAGCATTTCACCTTTCACCCTTAACCCATGACCTCTAGTTGTAGTCTCCCTCAACCTCAGTGGAAAAAGCCTGCTTGCATTTACCCTTTCTATGCTCCTCATAATTTTGTATGCCTCTATCAAATCTCCCCTCAGTCTTCTGTGTTCTAGGGAATAAAGTCCTCACCTTTCTCCATACTGTAGCTCTGGTCCACAAGTCCCAGCAATATCTTTGTAAATTTTCTCTGCGTTCTTTCAATCTTTCTTACATCTTTCCTGTAGGTAGGTGACCGAAACTGCACGCAATACTCCAAATTAGATCTCACCAATGTCTTAAACAACTTCAGCATAACAAACCAACTCCTGTACCCAATACCTTGTTTATGAGGCCACTGTTCCAAAAGCTTTATTTATGACCCTATCTACATGTGATGCCACAATTCTGGTCTGCGTTTACAGATCCCACTGTTCTAATTCACTCCTCAGTGCCCCACCGTTCACCGTGTAAGAACTACCCTGCTGGCCCTCTCAAAGTGCAACATCTCTGCATTAAATTCCATCTGCCACTTTTCAGCCCGCTTGGTGTCATCCACAAATGCACCAATCCAGTTTACCACATTATCATCCAGGTCGTTGGTATAGATGACAAGCAACAACAGACCCAACACCAATCCCTGCAGCACACCTCTAGTCGCAGGCCTCCATTCAGAGAGGCGACCATCTACAACCGCTCTCTGGCTTCTTATGCAAAGCCAATGTCTAATTCCATTTTCTACCTCATATTGAATGCCAAGTGAATTGAACCTTCTTGGCCACCCTCCTATGTGGGACCTTGTCAAAGTCCATATAGACAACATCCACTGCCTCGTCTTCATCAATTTTCCTGGTAATTTTCTCGAAAAACTCTATAAGATCGGTTAGGCACGACTTATCACACACAAAGCCACATCGACTTCCCTAATCAGTCCCTGTCTATCCAAATACTCATATTTCCAGCCCCTTTGAATATCTTACAATAACTTTCCCACCACTGATGTCAGATTATTTGTGATTAATCTGCATGTTTTTGGAATACCAAAGGAAACCCACATGGTCACTGGGAGAATGTACAAACTCTTGAAGACAGCAGTGGGGATTGAAACTTGGTCACTGGTGTTGTAATAGCGTTAACCTACTCTAAGATCAATCTAACCCTTCCCTCCTACATAGTCCTCCATTTTTCTCTCATTCATTTGCCTATCTAAGAGTCTCTTAAATGCCCCTAATGTATCTTCCTCTACCACTACCCCTGGCTGTGCATTCCACCCAGTCTGATGTAAAAATCTTACTTCTGACATCCACTCTAGACTCTCCTCCAATCACCTGAAAATTATGCTTGCACAATGTCCTCCCCAGACTGCAGCAGATACATTAGAGGCATCTAACACAAATAGAAGTGAGCTGGAAGTGCAGTCATAACCCAGCAGAGGGTGATCGCAGACCTGCGTCAGCTAGTGAATCCAGCCCGGCAGTCTCCCAGATGCTTGATTGTGCATACTGTACATTAATCAGCCATTCGTAAGCTGGGGGGTAGCTGTACTGGTAACAAATAACCCCCACTCCCAAAATGTTCCAGGTAGAGATTCCAAAATCAAGGTGTAGGTATCAGAGAGCAGTCAGTGGTGCTAACTGTGGTTCAGTGGGTAGCATTCTTACCTGAAGTCTGAAGGTCGCAGGTTCAAGTCCCACGCAGATTGATAGGTTGTCCATCCAGGTTGACAGGGTTGTCCATCCAGGTTGACGGGGTTGTCCATGCAAGTTGACAGGGTTTCTATGCAGGTTAATAGTGTTGTACTTCTCAAGTTGACAGGGTTGTCTATGCAGGTTAATAGTGTTGTACTGCTCAAGTTGACAGGGTTGTCCATCCAGGTTGACAGGGTTGTCCATGCAGGTTAATAGTGTTGTACTGCTCAAGTTGACAGGGTTGTCCATCTAGGTTGACAGGGTTGTCTATGCAAGTTGGTAGGTTGTCCATGCGGGTTAATAGGGTTGTCCATCCAGGTTGACTAGATGTGACTTCATAGAGGTGTACATGATAAGAGGCATAGATTAGGTGAACAGCCAGAGTTCTTCTCCCATAGTGCAAAAGGCATTGGGAAGAAAGTACAGGGGAGATCTTGGAATAGGTTAAAGGGTCAGCATAACATTGTGGGCTGAAGGGCCTGTACTGTGCTGAATTGTTCTGTGATCTATGTTCTAACAGAAAATAATCAGTGGGTTAGCCATGGCTCAGACAGAAAGTAACATTTCTGCCTGAAATCTGAAGGTCATGGGTTCAAGTCCCATTGCAGGAAATTGCAAACAAATTCTATGTTGAGGTTCCAGAAGAGAACTGAGTATCCTGGACAGTGAGAGCTGGAAGATTAAATGAGGACACCCACGTTCAACCCCCAGTGGGCTAAAATATTCCAGTTAAAGATCCAGGATCAGCTTTATTTGCCACATACGTTTACACATAATAGGAATTTGCTGGGGTGCGCTGGCCGGGGAACCAGTAAAACTGCAACATTCAACAATTATGAGTAATAAATAAAATTAAAGTTATAAGTTAAGTTGTGAATATGGAATAAAATATGCATAAATACAAAAACACTAGCATGTGAGGTGAGAGCCTCTGTCGCTCAGAGTCAACCACGGATATTGTGTCCGAGATACACAAGCCTGCGTGATACGATATGCGGAGCAAGCTCCCCGTCTCCACGCATCTGATCAACCCAAAGAAACGGCAGAGGCTGATACAGTTTGGTACCAACAGCGTCACAAGAGTTGCCAGTCAGCACTGAATTCAACGTAGGACTGCCTTAGGGACTCCAGCTCCAGAATTTTCCTCAGGGTTTACTCCAGAAGCCGTCCCCATGAGTGAGTTTAGCCACAAGGCAGCGGAGGTTTGAGATCAGAGTTTTCTTTCTTCACTAGCATGTATTTACAATATAAACAGTACTAGAGTCATGGAGAAATACAGCCCAGAAACAGGCTGTTCAGCCCATCTAGTCCATGCTGGAACCATTTAAACTGCCTATTCCCATCAACCTGCACCAGGACCATAGCCCTCCATACTACTACTATCCATGCACCCATCCAAACCTTGCTTAAATGTTGAAACCGAGCTTGCATGTACCACTTGTGCTGGCAGCCCGTTCCACACTCTCACGGCCCTCTGAATGAAGAAGTTTTCCCTCATGTTCCCCTCAAACTTTTCACCTTTCACCCCTAACCCTGGACTTCAGGTTGCAGTCCCACCTAACCTCAGTGGAGAAAGCCTGCTTGCATTTACCCTATCTATACCTCTCATCATTTTGTACACCTCTTTCAAATGTCCCCTCACTCTTTTACATTCTAAGGAATAAAGTCGTAACCTATTCAATCTTTCCTCATAACTCAGGTCCTCCAGACCCGGCGACATCCTTGTGAATCTCCTCCGCGCTCTTTCAACATTACTTACATCTTCCCCGTAGGTCGGTGACCAAGATGGCACACAATACTCCAAATTGGGCCTCCATTGTAAGGAGTGGTTTAAAATGTGCAGTGACAGGGTAGCGCTGGGGAAGGGGGTAAATAGAACGGTGCATCACATTAACCGCCTGGGGGAAGAAACTTCTGATATGGTGTGAAGCTTTTGTTCTGGTGGCCCTATAGCGCTTTCCGGAAGGGAAAGGCGGTTTGCAGGGTGGGTAGTGTCACTGTGCTTCTCAGTGAATGATACTCCATTCGAGTCTTGTATTAAAATAAAGGTCCTCCCCCTCTCACTCCAACAGAAGATCATTGGACTAGTTGGAGGAAGTTCTGCTTGCCTCTTCCCCCGTCATTACTTATCCTTTCAACTGCATGCTCATGATCACGATCCCGTTTGCGGAACTTAGAAAAGCAGAACTTAACCTGGGTACTAAATTGTTTATAATGCTTCTGAGTTGTTGATAGAAATCGCTGCCCGGAGTGACCGTTATGAAAGGTAGCTGTGAAACTGCAGGCTTTTTGAGGCAAATAGCTTGAGTCGGAGGGTGCTGAATCAGTGGAATTATTTGGCCCAGATGGCTGTGGAGGCCAAGTCATTGGGTATATTTAAAGCAGAAGTTGACAGGCTCTTGATTAGTCAGGGTGTCAAAGGTTATGAGGAGAAGGCAGGAGAATAGGGGTTGGGAGGGATAATAAATCAGCCATGATGGAATGGTGGAGCAGACTCGATGGGCTGAATGACCTAACTCTGCTCCGAAGTCTTCGGGTCTATTTCAAACTTTGAGTAAATAGAACTATAAATCCATCAAGCTCTGAAATTTACACATTTGCCCCTTAATTTTCATTTGGCATTTACCATCGGGCAGGACACACCACCAGATTCAAGAACAGCTACTTCCCTTCATCCACCTGGTTCTTGAAGCAGTCAGCACAGCCTAAGCACTGCCTCTGTATAAGAACACCGTGGCCACTTTGATCACTAAAATAGAAAACAACACACACACACACACACACACACACATGCACAAAGTGCCGGAGGAACTCAGCAGGTCAGGCAGCATCTGTGGAGAGGACGTTTCAAGCTGAGACCCTCCATCAGGATTGTAAAGGAAGAGTGAAGAAGCCAGAGTAAGAAGTTGGGGTTGGGAAGGGGTGCAAGCTGGCAGGTGATAGGTCAAGCCAGGTGAGGGTCAAAGGTAGGTGGGCGGGGTGGGAAGAGGGTGAATTTAAAAGCTGGAATATGATAGGTGGAAAAAGGTAAAAGGCTGAAGAAGAAGGAATCTGATAGGAGAGGAGAGTGGATCATGGGGAAAAAGGAAAGGAGGAGGGAATCAGCGGGAGGTGATCGGCAGGTGAGGAGAAGGGAGGGATAAGAAGGGAACCAGAATAGAGAACGGAAATAGGGAGAGAACGGGAAGGGAGGAGAAATTAGAAACCAAAATAGACTCTTTTTTGGTTCTAATTGTGTTCTTTCTTGCAAAAATTGTGTGCAATTTTTGCCTACTGTATGAATGCTAGTTATCTGAAGCTACGTGCCTGTGATGCTGCTGCGAATAAGTTGAAACTACAGCCATGTACTTGTGGAAATGAAAATAAACACGACTTGGACTTTCACTTTGATTGGTACCAGCCAAAACCTGGCATGAAGTTAATCCCTCTCCCCATCTCTTCATCCTCAGTGCTTTCCGCTACACCTTTTCCAGGCTCTTTGTAAAAATTATTAAATAATTTTATGTCCTTACATGGACGTGAGCAAACAACGAATTTTAAAAAATCATTTTAACATGGAAAAATGCACAAAAAAGGAAAATTCCACTGGTGTTTCCTTGAATTCAAATTCCTCAGTTCTGACCAGCACCAAATGGTGGTAAGCTGGTGATAGATTGAGGCTTACATTTACCTCTTCCAGCTGGATAAAAAATATGATGAATAACAATTGAAAAATAATAATGATGAACTGAACAGAAACAATTGTATTTGATGTAACTTCACAAGGAGACGCTGAGTATTTTTAGTATTTCTTTCAATTCTTCTACTTCTTATCCCTACTGGGGCATAGACTGCTGACAGCTGCTCACCAGCATCCCCGGTCCTGGGCCGGTCTCTCAAGTTGTCCCCTGGTCTAGCCCATCTGCGTCCACAACTGTCCGTGTTTTCTTGCCGTCATGTGCCGAGCAGTCACCATTCCAAGCATTCAGACAGAATAGTGAGAGAGGATGGGGACATGCCAAATTTCTTCACCACCTGAGGAGGTGGACGTGTTGGTGAGCTTTTTTGGCTGTCACATCAGCGTAGCCGGACAAACGTCGAGCAAAGACAAGACTCCCGGGAGCCAAAAATATAATAGTGGAAGCGAGGAGGTGGAAGTGAGGAGAGGTATTTGTGTGTGTCCACAGGACCTGGGCTGTCTGGAACCTCACTGTAGCCCCACGTCTGAACTTTGCTCTGCTTTCATCATTTGGAAACTCAGGCCCTTTCAAAGTTCACAGTAAACTTATTATCACTGTACGTACACGGCACCATATACCACCCTGAGGCTCATTTAAGCTCTGACCTTGTTACTCTGTCCTGAGTGCGATGTGATGGTGAACTAAAAGAACAAAGGAGGCTGTACTATCTTCTTTCGGAAGGGAAACTCAGAGTGGCACCTTGAAGATTGAGGCTGTCATATAACAATTACAGCACGGAAACAGGCCATCTCGGCCCTCCTAGTCCGTGCTGAACGCTTACTCTCACCTAGTCCCACTGACCTGCACTCAGCCCATTCCTTTCCTGTCCATATACCTATCCAATTTTACTTTAAATGACAATACCGAACCTGCCTCTACCACTTCTACTGGAAGCTCGGTCCTCTCATTGACCACACCATCCTCCACTGGGAATACGTGAACACCTCATAACCCTCTGGTTGACTCTAAATCCCTTCATAAATCAATGTATTGAATGCTGGAGTTGGGATGTTATGTTGAAGTTGCATTAGACATTGGTGAGGCTTAATTTGGAGTATTGAGTACGGTTCTGGTCATTTACCTATGGAAGCTCAAGACCTCAAACCTGACATAAAGCTCGGCCTCTTTGCTCTCCTGAATCCTTCTGAGACAGCAGCCACCAACTGCACTCAAAGCACTGGAGAGATTTTTTTATTCCAAAAATAGACTTCATTCATGATAAAAAAAATAAATAACTGGAGATGCCTCCAAAAATATGTCAATAAGATTGAAATATGGCAGGGAAGATTTACAAGGACGTTGCTGGGATTCAAGGACCTGAGTTCTAGGGAAAGGTTGAATAGGTTATAACTTTATTCCCTTGAGTGTAAGAGAATGAGGTGAGATTTGATAGAGGTGTACAAGATGATGAGGTGGAAAGATAGGGTTAATGCAAGCAGGTTAGGTAGGACTAGAACTAGAGGTCATAGGTTAAGATGAAAGGTGAAATGTTAAAGGGGAACATGAGGGAACTTCTTCACTCGGAGGGTGGTGAGTGTGTGGAACGAGCTGCCAGCGGGAAGTGGTGGATTTGGGTTTGATCTCAACATTTGAGAAATTTGGATAAATACATGGATGAGAGGGGTATGGAGGGCAATAGACCAGATGCAAATGGATGGGACAAGGACAGTTTAATGGTTCGGCAGTGCTGAAGTCCTCCATGACTCTGTGTCTCTATGAAAAGAGCAAGTGGCTGTCATCAGACTGCACACAGAGTTCACGGGTGAGACGAAGATAATTTTTACTTTGGTGTGTGAAACACTTCTTTCCATACCCGAGTGTGGGACGTATTGATCTTCTATGCCAAGGTCTGAGAAAGAAGTAATTCTCCGGAGAGGCTTCATTGACCAGAAGGAGCAGGGAAACTCAATTCCAACAGGGTCCTCCTGAAAAGAAAACGCCTCAACATGGTCTTGCCGTAATCAATACCTTGCTTTGCCAGGGAGCCAAGCACAGGATCTCATAGGTGGCGCAACAGGGTAGCAGTTAGCGTAACACAATTACATTGCCAGTGACCCAGGTTCCATTCCAATTGCTGTCTGCTAGGAGCTTGTGCGTTCTCCCCCAGACCGTATGGATGTCCTCCAGGTGCACTGGTTTCCTCCCAAAGTCCAAGGACGTACGGGTTAGTGGGTTAATTGTTCACACGGAATGGCTCATTGGGCCAAAGGGCATGCTGTATCTTTAAGTCAAAAACAATTAAGATATGGCAATTCCATCCCCCTCCTTTTAGATGGTATAATTGTTCAGATAAGAGATTGCCAGAACGTCCACACAAGCAGCACGGTGGCAGGTACCGCTGCCTGTCAGACTCTCCGCCTGATCCGCTCTGCAGTCTCCATTAGCCGCACCCCGAAACGATGTCGATGGTCTCCGGGACCCCGCAAGAGCACTCACATCGGACAATCGGATAAGACTCCAACAAGGCATGCCCTACCCTAAGTCCACCAGGAAAGGGTTCTTGGCTTCTTTACCGGAAGGCAATAGGACAGTTTAGATGAGAGTGACAAGTAGATCCAAGAGGTAACGAGTATCAAGCCCACAATATCCATGGACTAGAGATCCATGAGGGCTGACGGAGAAGGAAACAGGACTAAAGGCACCTGTGACCAAGGAACAGATGGGGCAGGGAGGGACTGCAACATGACTGGAAACTCAATGTGGCTGCATCTAACCCGGGCTAACGGCTGAGAGTGAAGTTTATCACAGATACAACACAAAAGTTTTAATTCTATTAGACACTGGATGGCATTGGTATTGATTATATTAGACAGTGGGTGAGGGGTATTAATTATATCAGACACCGTATGAGAGTATTGATCTTATCAGTCACTGTGTGAAGGTATTGATCATATCTGTGACTGTGTGAAGGTATTGATCATATCCATGACTTTGTGAAGGTATTGATTATATCAAACATTTGGTGGGGGTATTAATTTTATCAGGCACTGTGTAACAGTATTGATCATATTAGTCACTGTGTGATTGATCATATCTGTGACTGTGTGAGGGTATTTACTATATCAGACAGTGGGTAAGGGGTGTCAAAAATATCAGACAGTGGGTGGGGGATATCAATTTATATCATTTATTATAAATGTACAAACTATTTATTATAAATTACTATAAATTGCACATTTTGATGGAGATGCAACATAAAGAATTTTACTCCTCATGTATATGAAGGATTTAAGTAATAAAGTCAATTCAATTAAATTATATCAGACAGTGGGTGAGGGATATCAATTAGATCAGATACTGTGTAAGGGTGTTGATTAAATCAGACAGTGGGTAAGGGTATTGATTATATCAGTCGTTGTGTGAGGGTATTGATTATATTAAATAGTCAGTGAGGGGCATTCATTATTTCAGACACTATGAGGATATTGATCATATTGGTCACCTGTGTGAGGGTATTGATCATATCAGTCATTTTGTGTTAGTGGTATTGATTATATGAGACAGTCAGTGAGAGGTATTAATTATATCAGACGCTGTGTGAGGGGTGGTGATTCTACGGGACACCCGGAGAGGAGTGGGGATTATATCAGACAGTGGGAGAGGGGTGGGGTGGTGATTGTATCACACAGCGGGAAAGGGGAGGTATTTCTATTGGACACCAGGAGAGGAGAGGTGATTATCACAGACAATTGCGGGTGGGGTGTTGATTCGATCACACATTGGGAGAGGGATGGCGATGGTATCGGACAGTGGGAGAGGGATGGAGATCCTATCGCGCACTGGGAGACGGTGGTGATTCTACGGGATATTGATGAGGGATACTGAGTCCGGGTGCGGGTGCCTCTGTCTGAGACACTCCTGTCTGCACCGCGGCCAGTCTCTGTGTCTCCACACTGCGCTCTGTTGACCCGCTCGTTCCGTGCGAGCGGCACTTCCGCTTTTCAAGGCAGTGGCCTCCATCTTTCCTCCCTCTCTGTCTGTCTGTCTGTGCCCTGTCTTCACTGAAGCAGCGGCGGGTCGTTGTGCAGCTCCGGGCGGCGAATGGGGAAGGCGGGAGGGGGAAGAGCGGCGAGCGGAGCGGCGCAGTTGTCACGTTCAGTGGGCGATGTGAGAGGGGAACTGCCCTGAATCCTCGACCGCCGGCTGCACATCCTTTCTTCACAATGCTGGTGATGTATAACCATCTAACAATATCCAATGCGTATTTCTTGTTGTTACACCACAGTGTTACAATGTAACTAAAGGAAACCACCGTGTTTACTTCATACCAGACATTGGACGGTGGGTGCCGCCAGTACCAATCTGAGTGAGGCGTTTTTTTCTGTCATCTGTTCATAGTTTTTATGCGTGTGCGTCTAATTTTTCTTAAGTGATTTAGTGTTTCGTTTGCTTCAGTAGGTGACAATTTAAAATCCTGATTGAATCTGGTATGGATTTGGCCCACACATTGGAGTGACATGACATTACCAGTCAATTCGTGGTTCTGTCAGTGTTGACCTAGTAAATATTGTTGTAGTAATAGACATAACGCCTCGTTGTGTGTGTGTGTGTTGATACATCACTTGGTTCGGTGTACCAAGTAGACGTAGATTGAACCTGACATTGAATGCCTGCGTTCAACTTGTTCCCAATGTCAAATCTTAAACCGTAAGCTAGCTCACTTGATAATTTGTCTACATGCTCGTCTGCCTTTAGTGGTGGCATTAGTGACCTAGGCCCTCTTCACCTGACATTCTGCCGCAAGACTTAGATGGTTTTTGTTCGTAATGTAATTATTTATTACTGGAGTGGGTTGAATGTATAATAAATGCATTTTTTTTGTTTAAAAGGAGGTTGAGAAATACCTGTTTCAGATTATCTACGATTTTTCTAACATGGAATATTTTGTTACCATGGATAGGGAGCCCCTTGGCCTCTTTTTAAGAGCTAATAGGTCATCTGATCTGAGTTTTACCTGTAATAAAGCCATTAACTCTCCCAGAACAGTTACATACCCACTAAATAGAACGCAGTCCCTGAAATGAAGTCTGGTATCACTTGCGCTCTTTCCTGAAGACAGGCAGGTGAACCAACACTAAAGCTACAAGACCTATCATAATAACATGAAGAAGATTTCATCAGTACAATATTAGATGTTATCTTGTCTGCTAGTGAACTATGTTATTGTTTTATAGTAGTTGACCCCATAAATGTCAATGTGTGATTAAATGAGATAAGGTAGAGATGCAGAGGAAAAAGTACTGTGAGTCTGGGACATTGCATTTTCAATACTTATATTAAAATTCATATTGTAGACCTTATTGCATTTAGTTTTGGTGATTCTTCCCTCTGCAGTTTCATTTCTTCCTTAGATGTTAGTCATAGAAACAGTACAGCGCAGTAACAGGCCCTTCTGCCCATCTAGTCCTTGCTGAACCTTTTAAACTGCCTAAACACATCTACCTGCACCGGGACCATAGTCCTCCATATCCCTGTCATCGATGTAACTATCCGAACTTCTCTAAAATGTTGAAATTGAGCTTGCATGCACCATTTGCGCTGGCATCTCATTCCACACTCTCATGACTCTCTGGGTGAAGAAGTTTCTACTCGTATTCCCATTAATCTTTACACCTTTCACCCTTAACCCATGACCTCTAGTTGTAGTCCCACCCAACCTCAGTGGAAAAAAGCCGGCTTGCATTTACTACCTCTATACCTCTCATCATTTTGTATAACTCTATCAAACCTCCCCTTATTCTCCTACACTCCAGGGAATAAAGTCCTAACCTATTCAATCATTCCTTTGATACTGTGTGGAAGTTGAGAATTACCTCGGTTTTTCACTATGTGCTTTATTTTAATTAAAGAGAGTTACAAGGTCTTCACTATGTGAGTCTTAGGATTGCAGTATGGGAATGAAACACAAAATAATATCTTGTGCTTTAATTTTAATCTCTATGTCCAGTGATACAACTTGCTTTCAAGGAAAAAGATAAGCTTCTGCTTGTAAGATATTTATTGCTTTAATAAGCTTCCATTTCTCTCATTCTGGGATTGTTCCCTATGTTTGATCCCTGACCTGGGGTATTGCAGTCAACTTTACTGCTGGGGTCAAAGGTGGATGGGTCACCAAGCAGAGCATCTACTGCCTGGATATCCTGGGTTACGAGAATGGGTAACAGTTTGTCAAATGGGATATAATGTGGCGAAACATGAGGTCGCCATTCAAAGTGTAAAATTTTGTTTAAAAACAAAACAATATTGCAGAGTATGTTGTACGTTGTATGTTTTGCCAACCATTTAAGCTACTCCAAGTTCAATCTGACCTTTCCCTCCTACATAGCCCTCCATTTTTTTCTCTCATCAATGTGACTATCTAAGAGTCTCTTAAATGTCCTTAATGTAGGGGTTCCCACTGATCCCTTGGTTAGCAGTAGAGGTCTGTGGCATAAAGAAGGTTGGGACCCCCTGCCCTAATGTATCTACTTCTACCACTACCCCAAGCAGCAAGTTCCGCGTGCTCACTATTCTCTGCGTCAAAAAGTTACCTCTGACATCCCACCTCCTGAATACTATTCTCCAATCATTTTCTGTCTTCTCCTACAAACCATTTTTGATCTGGGGGAGAATCTCTGGCTGTCCACTTGATCTGTGCCTCTTGTCATCCTGTCCACATCTGTCAAGTTGCCTCTCCTCCTCCACTCCACAGAGAACACCTCGCTCCACCTACCCTCAAAAAGACATGTTCTCAAATCCAGCTTGACTGGAAAGTGTTGACAGAATGTTGCTGTGCAGGGTAATCTGGGTTTCTTGCACACGAAACAGAAAGCAAAGTGTGAACAAATAGTAAGGGAAGGCAAATGGAATGTTGGCTTCCGTTTGCAAGGTGGGTGGAGATCAAAGGTACAGAAGTCAAATACTTTGCTGTTTGTTCAGTATTTCTTGTGCAGCTCAGTATTTTCAGGATTGAGGGTGATAACTTCTATAGATGTGTGGTTGACTGGCTGCATCACAGCCTGGTATGGAGAAACTAATTCCCTTGAATGGAAAATCCTACAAGATGTTGTGGATATGGCCCAGAGCAGCACAACTAAAACCCCTCCCCACCACTGGGCACATCTACATGGAGTGTTGTCACCGGGAAAGCAGCACCCATCGTCAGGGACCCCCACCACCCAGGTCATACCCTCTTCTCACTGCTGCCATCAGGAAGCAGGTACAGGAACCTCAGGACTCACACCACCAGGATCAGGAACAGTTACTACCCCCTCAGCCATCAGGATCTTGAGCCAAAGGGGATAACTTCACTCAACTTCACTTGCCCATCATTGAAAAGTTCCCTCCACCTATGGACTCACTTTCAAGGACTCTTCACCTCATGTTCTTGATATTTATTGCGTATTTATTCATTATTATTATTTATTTATTTTTGTATTTGTACAGTTTGTTGTCTTTTGCACACTGGTTGAACGCCCAAGTTGGTGCGGTCTTTCATTGATTCTATTATAGTTATTCTATTATGGCTTTATTGTGTATGCCCACAAGAAAATGACTCTCAGGGTTGCTTCTAATGACATGTATGTATTTTGATAATAAATTACTTTGAACTTTGACCTTTGAAAAAGAGAGCAATGTGGTGAGGTGGTGTTCCTGGGTTCGTGAACATTTCAGAGACTAGCTAACATCTGTTTGATTGCGTTCAGCTATTAGCCAGTGTCCCAATGTGTGTACTTACTGATTCCGTCTGGAATTACAGTGTAAGCTGTGGTAATGACAGAGTGATCCTTTTAATCAGTACACAAATCACTGCCACGTATTGTCAAGAATCAGGAGCAGGATTACGTGGATATCTTACTCAAAGGGGAAAAGGAGCAGGCTGGTGAGAAGAGAAGTGATTTTACGGGGATCACTTCACAGCGCTGTAGTGTAAGATTGGGGTTTGGTTCCTGCCGCTGTCTAAGGAATTTGTACACTCTCCCCATGACCGGGTGGCATCCTCTGGGTGCTCTGGTTTCCAAAGACTTACGGTTAGGGTTAGCGAGTAGTGACAATACTTGCAGGCTGCCCAGCACGATCCTCACTGATTTGATTTGACACAAACAACGCACTTCACTGTATGTTCTGAAGCGCACACGACAAATAAGGCTCTGGTATTGAATTTAAATGTATAACACTCACCTTAAACGTAACACAAGTTGTTTATAATTTCCGGTAATAGATATTTGAAACTTTTCACATGAAGTTCCATTCCAAGGTTTAGCCTACTTGGGAGAGAGGGAAATATTAAAATTGTGCATTATTTTTCTGGAATCAAGTCACTGCGTTTCAATCCTCATCAAAGTAAAGCAGAGTTTGGCTGATGAAGTGGATGCTAAAGGGTAATTTGACTTGAATAATATATATATTTCTGTTCTATTTGAGGGCTGAATTTAGACTAAATCAGGTTTTCATATATAAATATATTATTTAAATATAGTCATAGAAAAGTACAGCACAGAAGCAGGCCCTTTGGCCCATCTTGTCCGTGCCAAGCCATTTAAATTGCCTACTCACATCGACCTGCACTGGGACCATAGCCCTCCATACCTCTGTCATCCACGTACTTATCGAAACTTCTCTTAAACGTTGAAATCAAGCTCACACACGTCACTTGTTCTGACAACTCATTCCACACTCTCACCACCCTCTGAGTGAAGATGTTTCCCCTTATCTTCCCATTAAACTTTTCACCTACACCCTTAACCCATGACCTCTAGTTCTAGTCTCACCCAACCTCAGTTGGAAAAAGCCTGCTTGTATTTACCCTATCTGTACCCCTCATGATTTTGTATACCTCTATCAAATCGCCTCTCAATTATCAATGTTCTAAGGAATACCATCCTAACCTATTCAATCCTTCCTTATAACTCAAGTTCTTCAGACCTGGCAATATTCTTGTACATTTTCCCTGTATTCTTTCTACCTTATTTACATCTTTCCTGTAGGTAGGTGACCAATACTCCAAGTTAGGCCTCACCATCGTACAACTTCGACATAACATCCTAATTCCTGTACTCAATACTTTGATTTACAAAGGTCATGTGTGCCAAATCAGAGTTTCTGATGAGTTATAAATATTATATGGATTAAAAAAATTTGGTTGCACGCACTTGTTGCTGTAAAAAAGATTTTGACTATTTCTGAAGATATGTTTGTTCAAGGTAGCACATTGTATTGAGAATTACTGGCAACTGTAAAGGATTCATATTGAATGTATGTTGCTGACTAAATTATGATGTTTGTGGAATGATCTATCTGACTATCTCTTGCAATATGAAGCAAAAAAGGAATTGAGTTAGTTTTGCATGTTGAATCATTTATTTTTTTCCAGAAATGCCTCAGTTTTGTTTGTTTTGTTATATTAAAAGGAAAAATTTGTTCCAGCAAAACTTTAACTATATTCAGTGGCCATTTTTGGTACAGTACCTCCTGTACCTAATGAAGTGGCCACTGAGTGTATGTTTCTGGTCTTCAGCTGCTGCAGCCCATCCACTTCAAGGTTCGACGTGTTGTGCATTCAGAGATGCTCTTCTGCACACCGCTGTTGTACTGTGTGGTTATCTGAGTTACTATCGCCTTCCTGTCAGCTTGAACCAGTCTGGTCGTTCTCTCTCATTGACATGGTGTGTTCACCCACAGAACTGCCGCTCACTGAATGTTTTTGTTTCTCGCAGCATTCTCTGTAAACTTTGGAGACTGTTATGTGTATAAATCAATCAATCAATCAATCCCAGGAGATCAGCAGTTTCTGAAATACTCAAGCCACCCTTTCTGGCACCAGCAGTCATTCCACGGTCAAAATCACTTAAATCATATTTCTTTCCCGTTCTGATGTTTGGTCTGAACAACAACCGAACCTCTTGACCATGTCTGCGTGCTTTTATTTTAGAAGTGCAGTGCTGTAGTACTTTAACAAACCTTACTCGCATCCTTAAAGATCCCATTATCCAAATAACTGTTTTTAAATGTCTGGGTAGTTGATGAATAATGCACGGTACTCTGGAAGATAAAATCAATTCAGAGAGGTACTTTAAAAGCACACACACACTACCCAAGCATGAGACTCTCCTGCCAAATACAAATACATCCAGGAAACAGTGACTCAACATATTCTGTTGGTTATTAAGGGATGAGTTAGAAAGATTTTCCTTAAAAGGACAGTAAATTGGGCTCTCTGTTTCTTATTTGTGTGTCCTGTTTGTGCAAAAAGGCTGGAAATTAGAAAATAAGTCAAGCTTTATCCTATTATAAACTGCAGGGTGCTTTTCACTCTGTTGGCAGAGCTTTCCATTCTCGCTCTGACCATCCCCAGGTTTTTTATAATTCACAGTGCCTGAACGTCCGGGCTGGGATTTTGTTTTCTCAAACACAGTTGCTTTCAGTAGAAAGCCAGACTTCACAGGATGTACACGGATAAATATCAGAGTCGGGTTTATTATCACTGACATATGTCATGAAATGTGTTCTTTTGCTGCAGCATTACAGTGTAATGCATAAAAATATTATAATTTACAATAAGAAATTTAATGGATTCCAGTTAATTAGGATGCATTGGGACTAGTACATGTTTCCCCAATTAAGCCAAAGTTTTATGGAAATAGTTAAAAATGTATAAAAAAGACAAACCCCTAGTCAATGGAGTAATAAATTAAGTATTTAAATGAAATACAGAACAAATTAGAACAGTAACCATACTATTACTACAGTAACAGTAACCATACTATTACTACAGTACTATAAAACTCTAGCTGATGGAGGAGTTCTTCCAGTCTATGCTGCCACGTTCTATTGTTTGACTAAATGAACAAAATCAGTGCAGACATCTAATGTAGATAATGGACTAACTTCATACAATGTTTTCAACATTGAAGATTTCCTCCAAATCTTTGTTTTCATTGTAACATTCAAGATGATCACCAATACCTTCAAATTCTTCATAGTTCCTAACTTGTTGAAGTAGTGAAGTCATTTCATTTTCGCTCCCGGCCATTTCTGATGTCTCCAGACTTGAATGCTTGAAACTGCAGTGAACAGAACAGTTCTGAAATGCCTTGCTGTTTATTTTTCGCCAAAAATCACTGTTTTGAATACAAACACACAGCTGACGCTATTTAAAATCAGTTTGCTGTAAGTATGGTGTAGTGTTTACCAGCCACACAAGTGCTCGCAACTGACAGTTGTCAGAAACTTCAACAACAGTCTCAAGTTCTAATTGAGCAGCATAGTGTTCCAAATAAACAAAGGAAACACTGGCTTTTTTTTATTGATTAGCTTTTATTCTTTGAGGGTTGTCTCAGTTAAGTGGCTGTCCCAATTAACCACTGGCCCAATTAACTGGAATCCACAGTATTTAAAGAAGAGAGCAAAATAAATACTGAGGTAGTATTCAGCAGTTCATCGCCCATTGGATGGTGGAGGGGAAGAATCTGTTCCTAAAGCATTGAATGTGTATCTTCAGGCTCCTGTACCTCCTCCTTGATAGTAGCAATGAGTGAAGGACGTGGCCTGGGTGGTGAGAATCTTTAATAGTGGATGTAACCTTTTTGAGGCTTTGCCTATTGAAGGTGTCCATGATGGTGAGGAGACTAGTGCCCTTGATGGAGCAGGCTGAGTTTACAACCTTCTGCAGCTTTTTCCACTCCCGTGCAATGGCCCCTCCGTACCAGACCAGCCAGAATGCTGTCCGCGGCACCTCTGTAGATATTTGCTAGAATCTTTGGTGACATACGAAATCTCCTCTAACTCTAAATTAAATATTGCCGCTGGCATGCTGTCTTAATAATCGTGTCAATATGTTGGAGCAGCAAGGACGTGTCCTTACCTGGGCATTAGATGTAGTTTCAACAACATGGGTGGATTTATTCTCCTTGCACCCTCGGTTTGTCTATGTCCCTGAGACTTCCTTTCATTCCTCAGGACATGAGATTTGTTTAAACATGGGATGAAAGTACATCTCACACTCTTTTTGGCCATCTCTTTCTTTATTTTAGTTGGAAGGGAAGAGAGGAATTCTGAAGCTATGCTGCTGTTTAATATAAAGCGATGTAGGGCCCATGGTATAACATGGTCGGCAGTGTTCTTTCCAATAGCCGTATTGCTTTGGAGTTCTGGACCTATGAACTCACTTTCAAGGTCTTTACAACTCATGTTCTCTGCATTATTTATTTCTGTATTTGCACAGTTTGTCGCCTTTTGCACATTGGTTGCTTGCCAGTCTTTGTGTGTAGTTTTTCATTGATTCTGTTGTTTTTCTTTGTTCTGTGAATGAATTCAAGAAAATGAATCTCAGGGTAGTGAATGATATACATGTACTCTAATAATAAATCTACTTTGAACTCTGAAGTTTGATAAGTTCTAGCTGATTTCCTAATTTGGACAAAAGTTGTTTTTGCTCATTGAATTGCATTGTGGTTCAGTTACTAATCAGTAATCGATGGTCCAAAATAGTGATCAAATCCTACCAGGAGAGATGGGAAATTTTAAAAATCAGTTAATCTAACATATCTGGAATGCAAAGTTAGTTGCTTGGAAATTCAGCCACAGTCAGCAGTGCCAAATGTGCGCTAAAGTAATTGAAATGATGTTTGGAGTCAGAGACAGAGCATGGAAATGGACATTTGGCCGACTAATCTCCATAGAAACCGTCAACCACTAACCTGAAATTAATTCCATTTTTATTCCCACATCCCCCATTCTCATCAGCTTCCCCAGATTCCATTCTCCTACAAACTAGGGGCAATTTACTACAGCCAGTTAACCCATGAACCCACACGTTTTTGGGTTGTGCATGGAAACCAGGGTAACTGGAGGAGCTATCCCGGGGGAGAGCGAGCAAACTCCACACAGACTGCACTCAAGGTCAGGACTGAACCTGGGCCTCCGATGAAGGGATGCTTGACGGGAAACAGAGCACAACATGAAAAAGTAATTTTAAGATGCATCTAGTGCCAAGAACCCAGGGTGAATTTCTAGGAACATATCTATAATGATCTGGAAAGCTGCCATATTGCCCTAAAAGCTCGGATGGTCCATTAATATCTTTTAGGGAAGGAAGTTGTCACAAGAGTCCAGACACAATGCATTCTCATCTACTTGTTGTTGCCTTTGAATAATTGAAAAGAAATTGGGAAGAGCCAATGAATGAAGGTTTAGCTGAAGATGTTATCATTCTGTAAATGAATTTTTAAAAAAGCCTATGCTGCTTTTCTAAGATACAGAAGCAGTTCCAATGACATCACATCCAATGGGAAAACTTATTTGTAAAAATATAATGCAGTGCAACTTCTTCTGCAAATAAAGACAACATAGGACCAGATTTCTGTAGTGGGTCACTCAATTGTGTCTTCACAAGGTTGGATTTATGGTGATCACTCAATTCTGATCTGTACATAGAACATGAAATAGTACAAGCCCTTTGATCCACAAAGTTGTGCTATCCTTTTTAAACCACACTAAAATCAATATAACTCTTCCCCTCCACATAACCACATAACCATATAACAATTACAGTATGGAAACAGGCCACCTTGTCCCTTCTAGTCCATGCCGAACGCTTACTCTCACCTAGTCCCACCGACCTGCACTCAGCCCATAACCCTCCATTCCTTTCCTGTCCATATACCTATCCAATTTTTTTTTAAAATGGCAATATCGAACCTGCCTCTACCACTTCTACTGGAAGCTCATTCCACACAGGTACCACTCTCTGAGTAAAGAAGTTCCCCCTTGTGTTACCCCCAAAGTTTTGCCCCTTAACTCTCAACTCATGTCCTCTTGTTTGAATCTGCCCTTCTCTCAATGGAAAAAGCCTATCCACATCAACTCTATCTATCCCCCTCATAATTTTAAATACCTCTATCAAGACCCCCCTCAACCTTCTACGCTCCAAAGAATAAAGACCTAACTTGTTCAACCTTACTCTGTAACTTACGGTAGGTGCTGAAACCCAGGTAACATTCTAGTAAATCTCTGTACTCTCTCTATTTTCATAGTCCTCCATTTTTCTATTAGTCATACATCTATCTAAGAATAACAACAGAAATAGTAATATAGTGATTATAGTATGTTATCAGGGACCCCACCACCCAGGGCATGCTCTCTTCTCGTGGCTGCCATCAGGAAGAAGGTGCAGGAACCTTAGGACTCACACTAACAGGTTCAGGAACAGTTCTCACCCCTTTACCATCAGGTTCTTGAACTAAAGGGGATAACTTCACTCAACTTCAAGCGCCCCATCACTGAAATGTTCCCACAGCCTATGGACTCAGTTTCAAGGACTCTCCATCTCATGTTCTTGATATTTATTGCTTATTTATTATTATTATTTCCTTTCTCTTTGAATTTGTCCGGTTCATTGTCTTTTGCTCACTAGTTGGATGTCAAAATTGGTGCGGTCTTTCATTGATTCTATTGCGGTTATTGTTCTATTATGGATTTATTGAGTATGCCCACAAGAAAATGAACCTCAGGGCTGTATATGGTCTCATATATGTACTTTGATAATAAATTTACTTTGAACTTTGGTTAAGTTGCTTGGCCAATTGATTGTAGGTCCTCAATGATGTGGTGTTTTATTAACTGCTCTCTGTAATGCCCTAACAAATCCTTCAGTTTAGGTAAAATGATGCTGATGAAGAGTTGTTAATTGAAAAATTAATTCTAGAACTTCCTTCACTGATGCTGCCTGACTTTATGAACATTCCCAGCATTAACGCTTTATCAGTCAGGGTACAAGGAACATAGAATGTTGTACAGTATTGACTGGTCCTTTCAGCCCATGATGTTGTACCGATGCTTCAACCTACTCTAAGATTAATCAAACCCTTCCCTTGCACATAACCTTCCATTTTCTATCATCCATGTGCCTATCTAAGAGTTTCTTAAATGCCCTTAATGCACCTGCTTCTACCACCTACACCTGTTCCACACACCTATCCCTCTCTGTGTAAAGAACTTATCGCCAACATTCCATCTATACTTTCCAACAGTTGCCTTAAAATTATGTCCCCCTCGTATTTGCCATTTCCACCCTGGGGGAAAAAACTCTGCCTATCCACTCGATCTATATCTCTATCATCCTTCTTCACTCCAAAGAGAATATCCCTAACTCACAGCACCTTTTCTTATAAGACATACCCTCTTATCCAGGCAGCGTCCTGGTAAATCTCCACTATGCCCTCCCCAGAACCTCCACATCCTTCCTATAATGAAGAGACCAGAATTGAACACAATACTCCAAGTGTGGTCTGACCAGGGTTTCATAGAGCTGCAACATTACCTCACAGCTCTTGAACTCAATCCCTTGACTAATGAAGACCAAGACACCATATGCACTTCTTAACCTACCAACTTGTGCGGCAACTTTGAGAGAACTATGTACATAGAGCCAAGATTCCCTCTGTTCCTCCACACTGCCAAGAACCCTGTAAGTCTGCCTTCAAAGGGATTCTCTTCACACTTCTCTGGGTTGAACTCCATCTGCACTTCTCTGCCTAGCTCTGCATCCTGTCAATGTCCCACTGCAATGTATGTCAACCTCCTACACTATCCACAACACCACCAAGCGTTGTGTCATCTGAAGTTCCATAATACAGAAAAGATGTAGAACAGTGTATCCATCTGGTTGTAGAATTCCCATGGCACTATTTGTACATACAGGAAGTTCTCATGGTGTGCTGGCCTGTGTTGAATTATTCAACCATTAGCTGAATAAAAAGATTATCCGGTCATTAGTTGTTGCTGTCTTTGTGGAATTCCACCGAGCATTATTAGCTGCTAAATAATTGCTGTTCTTCAGGGGTTAATGGCAGGATTCTTTTCGGTGTGGAGGAACAGGGGGATCTTGGGGTCCACGTCCATGGATCTCTCAAGGTTGCCGCGCAAGTTGTTTGGGTGGTTAGAGGACATATGGTGTGTTGGTCTTCATTAGTCAAGGGATTGAGTTCAAGAGCTGTGAGGTAATGTTGCAGCTCTATGAAACCCTGGTTAGACCACACTTGATGTATAGTGCTCAGTTCTGGTCTCCTCATTATAGGAAGGATGTGGAAGCTTTAAAGAGGGTTCAAAGGAGGTTTGCCAGGACGCTGCCTGGATTTGAGGGTAGGTTGAATCAGTTAGGGCTTTCCCCTTTGGAATGAAGCACAGCTGGAGTTGTCAGCCAATGTCTTTTCTCCCCCAGGGAGGAAATGGCTAATACGAGAAGGCATAGTTTTCAGCTGATTGGAGGAAAGTAGAGGGAGGAAGTCAAAGTTAGTTTTCTTTTTACAAATAGAGTGGTGGGTGCCTGGAATGTGATGGTAGAGTCAGATATATTAGGGACATTTGAGAGGTCCAGATAGACACAGAAAAATGGAGGGCAGTGCAGGAGAGAAGAGTTAGATTGAATAGGTTAAAAGGTCAGCACTAACATAGTGTGCTGAAGAGCCTGTACTCTTCTACGTTAATTGGCTGTGAACCATTCTGGGATACCTTGAGGATGTGATGGATGTCATATAAATGTGTGAAGCCATTCAGGGAGATATTTAGTATAGGTTGCCTCTGAAAAACAATGATAGTTTATGCATTTTTCAGATATTAACTCTAATTTTGCCCAAATTTAACACATTTTTGTTTAAGCAGAAGATATTGGAAACACTCGAAGTCATAATATTTCTTCCATTTTCATTTTTTTTTACTTTGGATTTTGAGTATTTGCTGTTTGTTGGCTTTGAAAGTTTGCATTCTTGATGGTCTCAGTTTCTAGGGGAAACCCTGAAACTTTCCCCTAGGATCTGTTGTGCCCAATGTACAACACTTTCGATTTTCGATTCTGCTGAGGTCAATGGAGCTGAGTTTCTGAAACACTACATTTAACATCGCCACTCGACAGACAAATGTCTTCTCAGTTTCTTCACTTATTTTCAAAGAATTTATTCTTTCCACATTTGAACATTGTGTACAGTTTGAAAGTGTATTTCCTCAGCAATTTTGCTTTGTATTTTATTTGAAACATTTATTTGAAATTGCAAGGTCACTTTGAGCAATTAAACAAATATAGCAGTGAAGTTTTAAAAGCATTTTTTAGATAACATTGCTCATTCAAATTCCCTTCTGTATTTACTTCCTATAAACTGTTGGGAGTGATTTTCCATATCTGTACCAGTATCTTTTACAGAGAGTCTTCTGATGTACACTTTACTTAATAAGCTTTGGTAATAACTTTGCAAGTTAAATATGTAATTTAGTATAACAAGCAAACATTAGAACTATAAACTTGGCGACTGGTACTATGCACTCAGTGACATCTTTATTTGCTACTTCCTGCACCTAATAATTTGAGGATTGAGTGTATATCTGTTATCTTCTGCTGTAGCCCATCCACTTCAAAGTTCAACGTGTTTTCCGATCAGAGATTCTCTTCTGCGCATCGCTGTTGTAACGTGTGGTTATTTGAGATACCGTCGCCTTCCTGTCAGCCTCAACCAGTCTGGCCATTCTCCATGAGACCATAAGACGTAAGTGCAGAACTAGCCTATTTGGCCCATTGAATCTACTCCGCCATTCAATCATGGCTGATCCTTTCCCCCTCCTCAGCTCCACTCCCCTGCTTTCTCCCCGTAACCTTTGATGCTGCGGCCAATCAAGAATCTATCAATCTCTGCCTTAAATACACCCAACGACCTGGTCTCTACAGCTGCCTGTGGTAACAAATCCCACAAATTCACCACTCTCTGGCTAACGAAATTTCTCCACATCTCTGTTTTAAATGGATGTCTCTTTATCCAGAGGCTGTGCCCTCTTGTCCTAGACTCCTTCAGCATGAGAAACAACCTTTCCACATCTACTCTGTCTAGGCCTTTCAACATTCAAAAGGTTTCAATGAGATCTCCCCCCCTCCCTCATTCTTCTAAATTCCTGCGAGTACAGGCCCAGAGCCATCAAATGTTCCTTGTATGATAACCCTTTCATTTCTGGAATCATCCTTGAGAACCTCCTCTGACCCCTGCACATCTTTTCTTAGATAAGGAGCCCAAAATTGTTCACAATACTCATGGTGAGGTCTCACCAGTGCCTCGAAAGGCCTCAGCATCACATCCCTGCTCTTGTGCAGTATTCCAAACCTCTTGAAATGAATGCTAACATTGCATTTGCCTCCCTCACCATTGACTCCAAGTTAACCTTGGGTGTTCTGCACAAGGACTCCCAAGTCCCTTTGTATCTCAGATTTTTGGATGTTCTCACTGTTCAGAAAATAGTCCGCCCATTTATTTCTTCTACCAAAGTGCATGACCATGCATTTTCCAACACTGTATTTCATTTGCCACTTTCTTGCCCATTCTTCCAATCTGTCTAAGTCCTCCTGTAGCCTTCCTGTTTCCTCAGCACTACCTGTCCTTCCAGCAGTCTTTGTATCATCTGCAAACTTGGCTACAAAGCCACCTATTCCATTATCTAAATTGTTGATGTACAGCATAAACAGAGGTGGTCCCAACACCGCCCCCTATCGAGCACCACTACTCACTGGCAGCCAACCAGAAAAGAATCCTTTTATTCCCACCTGCTGCTCCTACCAATCAGCCAATAGTCTAACCATGCTAGAAATTTTCCTGTCATACCATGGGCTCTTAACTTGGTAAGCAGCCCCATGTGTGTCTCCTTGTCAAAGTCCAAATATACAACATCCACTGCCTCCCCTTTATCCATCCTACTTGTAAACTCCTCAAAGAATTCCGACAGATTCATCAGACAAGAGTTTCCCTTGAGGAAACCATGCTGACTTTGTCCTAGCTTGTCCTGTGTCACCAGATACTCCATAAACTTCACCCTTAACAAATTGAATCCCAACCACTGAGGTCAGCCTAACTGGTCTATAATCTCCATTTCTGCTGCATTTCTCCTTTCTTAAAGAGTGGAGTGAGTGATTTTCACTTTTGCAATTTTCCAGTCCTCTGGAAACATCCCAGAGTCCAACGATTCTTGAAAGATCATTACTAATGCCTCTCACAATCTCTATCATATACATCCTTCAGAACCCTAGGGTGCAGTTCATCTGGTCTAGGTGAATTGTGCACCTTTAGGTCTTTCAGCTTTTTGAGCACCTTCTCCCTTGTAACAGTAACTGCACCCACTTCTCTTCCCTCACACCCTTCAGCATCTGACACACTGTCAGTGTCTTCCACAGTGAAGATTAGTGCGAAATATTCATTTAGTTCATCTGCCATCTCTTTGACCCTGCTATTATTTCTCCTGCCTCATTTTCTAGTGGTCCTATATCCACTCTCATCTCTTTTATTTTTATATGCTGTACTTGAAAAACTTTCTTCTATCCACTTTGATATTGTTTGCTAGCTTCCTTTCATATTTCATCTTTTCCCTCCTAATGATAATTTTATTTGCTTACTGTAGGTTTTTAAAACATTCTCAATCCTCTATCTTCCCGCTAAATTGTGCTTCATTGTATGCCCTTTCTTTTGTTTTTACATTAGCTTTGACTACCTTTGTCAGCCACAGTTGTACTATTTTGTCATTTGAGTACTTTATTTTTGGAATATGCCTATCCTGCACCTTCCTCATTTTTCTCAGAAACTCTAGACATTGCTGCTCTGCTGTCATCCCTGCTGGCATCTCCTTCCAGTTTACTTTGGCCAACTTCTCTCTCACGGCACTGTAATTTCCTTTACTCCACTGAAATACTGCTATGTCAGACTTTACTTTCTCCCTATCAAATTTCAAGTTGAATTCAATCATATTGTGATCACTGTGTCCTAAGGGCTCTTCCACCTTAAGCTCCCTAATCACCTCCGGTTTATTACATTACACCCAATCCAGTATAGCTAATCCCCTATTAGGCTCAATTACAAACTGCTCTAAAAAGCTATCTTGTAGGCATTCAACAAATTCGCTCTATTGAAATCCCTTACCAACCTGATCTTCCCAATCTACCTGCACGTTAAAATCTCCCATGACTATCATAACATTGCCCTTTTGACACATCTTTTCTATTTCCTGTTGTAATCTGTAGTCCACATCCCAGCTACTGTTAGGAGGCCTGTATATAACTGCCGTCAGGGTTCTTTTACCCTTGCAGTTTCTTAACTCAACCCACAAGGATTCAACATCTTCCAATCCTATGTCACATCTTTCTACTGATTTGATGCCATTCTTTACCAGCAGAGCCATGCCACCCCCTCTGCCTACCTTCCTATCCCTCCAATACAACATGTAACCTTCGACGTTCAGCTCGCAACTAAAACCATCCTTCAGCCACAATAACTGGATGGTTTTTGTTTTTCACACCACTCTCTGTAAACTCTAGAGACTGTTGTGCATGAAAATCCCAGATCAGCAGTTTCTGAGATACTCAAACCACCCCATCTGGCACCAACAGTCATTCCATGGTCAAAGTCACTTAGATCACGTTTCTTCCCCATTCTGATGTTTGTTGTGAACACCAACTGAACCTCTTGACCATATCTGCATGCTTTTATGTATTGAGTTGCTGCCACATGATTGGCTGATTAGATACTTGCATTAATGTGCAGATATACCTAATAAAGTGGCCACTGAGCGTACGTATAAGAGCTTCCACTCTTTGGCTCTAAACTCGCAGGCCGATGACTGTGAATCTGGGAGTTTGGGTCTAAGGACTGGAGATTGCGGAGGTGGCCTGCCCTGGGTTTGGAGGGGGGGGGGAGGGGTGTGTGTGTGTGTGTGTGTGTGTGTGTGTGTGTGTGTGTGTGTGTGTGTGTGTGTGTGTGTGTGTGTGTGTGTGTGTGTGTGTGTGTGTGTGTGTGTGGTGAAGGAAGGGTGGGTGTGGAAGGTGGCTTGTCTTGCTATTGTTATTTCTTGTGTTGATCTGTTGAGCATTTGAGGGTATGTTACGTTGGCACTGCAATGCGTGGCGACACTTGCGGGCTGCCCCTTGGCACATCCTTGGGTGTGCTAGTTGTCAATGCAAGTGAGGCATTGCGCTGTGTGCTTCAATGCATGTGTGATAAATCTGAATCTGAGATTCAGAATTACTGAGACTAACAGTAATTGTTGGAGCCATGTGTCTGTTCTCTATCTGCTTTGTATTCTGTGTTGTGCATTTATTATGTTTATTACGGTAACTAGTCACAGGAGTGGGGGATGTGGTAAGGGCAAAGGGAATAAGTTGCGTATTCTTGCACATTTTGAGGCAATTTGTAGCTTGGGACCAGCAGAAGGACATTCTTTGCTGACTGCTGAATAATGCTTAGCTTACTTTTGGGTGTGCATAAGTTTCATTGCATCATGATTGTATGTTTGCTAATTGCTAATAAATGATTGAATAAAGGATTCGACTTTTCGAGCGATCATTGGACCTGGGGGTATGTCATGCAAGCATAACAAGTCTGCAGGATTGCAGCCTTGCGGCAATTGGTTTGATATCGTCACTACAGTAATGGTTGGCCATTTGTAGACACGAGGGACTGCAGATGCTGGAATGAGGAGCGCAAAGAAACAATCTGCCGGAGAAACTCAGCGCATCAGGCAGCATCTGTGGGAGGGAAATGGACAGTCGATGTCTCAGGATAAGACCCTTCATCTGGATAAAGAGCCTCAATATGGAATGTTGACTATCCATTCCACCCCACGGATGCTACCTGACTTGCTGAGTTTCTCCAACAGGTCAATTTTGCTGCGTCTCTCTGCCAGCTTGGATTTCTTAGCAATGCACACAAAAAGCTGGATGTATTCAGCAGGCCAGGCAGCATCTGTGGAAAAGAGTAAACAGTCGACATTTAGGGCTGAGACCCCTCATTCTGATGAAGAGTCCTGGCCCAAAATATCAACTGTTCACCCTTTTCCATAGGTGCGGTCAGGACTGCTGAATTCCTCCAGCATTTTAAGACTGTAAGATACACGAGCAGAATTAGCCCATCGTCTGCTCTACCATTTCATCATGGCTGATCCATCTCGGCCCTAATCTCCTGCCTTCTCCCATATTCCTTCTTGCTCTGACCAATCAAGAATCATTGATTCATCAACCTCTGCCTTAAATATACCTAAAGACTTGGCCTCCACAGCTGCCAGTGGCAACAAATTCCACAGATTCATCACCCTCTGCCCAAAGAAATTCCTCCTCATCTCTTTTCTAAAAGGACACCCTTCTATTCTGAGGCTGTGTCCTGTGCTCCTAGACTCACTCTAGTGTGTTGCTTTGGATGTCCAGTATCTGCAGACTTGCTCGTGTTTAGGATTTCTACCTGTACAGTCTAGCTCGTTCTTCTTTGAGCTTCATTGTACAGTAAACTGGCAGCTTCGTGTCATCCTGATTGTATTGACTCCAAAGAAAGATGAGCTTTATTTGGCACATGCACAAAACAGACATGGAAAAGTGTGGTTTTTGTCAAATCAAATCAGCGAGGACTGTACTGTGAGGAGCCGGGAAATTATACCACACTTCCAGCGCCAACATAGCATGCTCACAACTCACTGACCCTAACCCGAACCCAAACGTCTTTGGAATATGGGAGGAAACCCACATCGTTATGGGGAGAGTGTACGAACTCCTTGCAGGCTGTGGTGGGAATTGAACCCCTGATCACTGCTGTTGTAAACCATTGTGCTGCCCTGTTTTTGTTTTTACATCGCTGTAGCTTGATGAAAAGCTGGAAGAAGCCAGGTAATCCCTGCGGGTTTAGCGCATTTCCAAGCTCACTTTCAAACTAAAGGATCTTGAGAAACCGAGCAGAGTTTGAAAGAAAGAAAGATTAGTTTTATTTGTCACATGTGAACCAAAACATTGAAACGTGCAGTGAAATGCTTCGTTTGTGTCAAGTCAAATCGGCGAGGGTTTTGCTGGGGGCAGACCACAAATGTTGCCGTGCTTCTGATTCAGCATAGCATGCCCACAACTCACTAACCCTAACCTATGTGTCTTTGGACTGTGGGAGGAAACTGGAGCACCTGGAGGAAACCCACACGATCATGGGGAGAACAGAGAACGAACAAATTCATTCCAGACAGCGGCAGGAATTCAAAGTCAAAAGTAAATCAGTTATCAAAGTACATGCATGTCAACATATACACCCCCGAGATGCATTTTCTTGCAGGCATACTGAATAAATCCATAATAGAATAACAATCATAATAAAGTCAATGAAAAACAGCATCCATTGAGCCCCAATCTTCCAATTGCAGGTGCTGTAAAGTTTTATGTTAACTACTTTGCTACCACACTGCCCTGTGCAGAATGTGGCCTTCTGCATCGCTACAGCGAGGTCAGCGCAAGCCCGCGGATCAGCACTGGGCATGTTGGATTCAATATCTGAATTCTACATCTTCAGGTAACTTGGTTTCTCGGTCTAAGGGACTTCCCAACCTCCCTTTCAAGCTATAGGACCTTGAGAAAGCAGGATAGAGTTTGATTTTTGACGGCAAGCACGTCTCGATAGCATTGTAAAAGAAAAATACAGCAATAGAAATCTGAAACAAGAGCAGGAAATGCTGGAGCGATTCAGCAAATCGGGTAGTGTTTGTGGGTGGGGGGGGGGGGGAGAGAGAGAGACCTATTTGTTGCTTCGAAATATTCACTGAGTAGCAACACAGTCCAGTGCCAAGGATTGCCACAGTTCACAGTATTCCAGTTACAGGAATGTAATCCAGTATTCCAGTACAGGAGCACCAGGACGACTGTCAAACTGAGGAACAGCTTCTGCCCTCAAGCTGTGAGACTAATGAATACTTTGTCGCCACCGAGGTCTCGTCACTAGGACAGCAAGCTGTTTGCTGTTTTCCTCTGCTGCACATTTCACGAGCATTTTGAATTAAACTTTATGAACTTATTTGTGGTAGTATTTTATATGCTGTGTGTGATACGTGTGTTGTGGGTACACCGTGATCAGGAGGAACATTGTTTCATGCTGTTGTATATGTCTACAGTCAGATTGAAATAAGCTTGAACTTGATAGCACCATCTGTAAATTTTCCCAGTACTGTAGGTCACACACCTATGCCAAGTTTGAATCTGTTAAGTTCTGTTGCTTTCCCTGCACAAATTAATTAGCCATAAACCACTGAGGAATAGTGATGAGTCCAAAGTAGGAGCGATTCTTTTTATAAACCAAAAAACTAAAAGCCTCACTTGTGACTTGGCCAATTATTTCATCAACCAAGTTTGACTTGTGGGAATGCCGCTTATTTACGAAATGCAGCTGTACGTTTGTGTACGCTGTTTTGCATTCTGTTATCACATGGATCTGATTGTAATCTATTTAGGTGAGCTGATATCAACCCTATCACTTTGTTGAAGTTGTTTTGCAAAGCAGTAGCAAAGAGTTACTGGGTGCATGCTTTAAAGCTCGTATGTGACCAAAAGAAGCCCTCTTTCATGCAGGATAGGTGTTTTGTAAATGATGTAAACAGTATAGACGGTAACTGACTGGAACTCTCGGTAGACCTAATCACTTTAATTTCAGTTTAATCTTCTGATCAATGCATAACTTAGCAATTGAGTCAATGCAAGAGTTCAAGATTTTCCCCCTAGCTCAACAATTAGCACAACACTACTAAGCACAAGCTATAAAAACATACTGTATAAAACTATGAAAGAGATAGATAAGGTTGTGGCAAAATTTTTCCCACTGGAGCTGCGACTGGATCTAAGGGACATATATATCCTTAGGTTTCAGGAGGGTATATTTTCGACAGGGATGAGGCGCAGCTACTCTACCGAGAAAGTAATGAATCGGTGAAATTCTCTGCCCGGGGAAGCAGTAGAGATCACCTCATTAAATATATTTAAGACAATGTATTTTTGGATAGCAGGGGAATTATCAAATGTTGAAAGGCCTTGACATAGTGGATGTGGAGAGGATGTTTCTATGAAAGGAGAGTCTAGGACCAGAATAGAGGGACGTTCATTTAGATCAGAGATGAGGAGGAATTTCTTTTAGTCAGAGAGTGGTGAACCTGTGGAATTAATTGCCGCAGGTGGCTGTGAAGGCCAAGTCATTGAGTATATTTAAGGCAGAAGTTGACAGATTCTTGATTAGCCTGGGCATGAAGGGATACGGGGAAAAGGCAAGAATTTGGGGCTGAGAGGGAAATGGATCAGCCATAATGAAATGACGGAGCAGGCTCGATGGGCCAAATGGCCTGATTCTGCTCCTATATCTTGTGGTCTTATGGCAATTAAGGGTTGTTGGGAAAAGGCAGGTAGGTGGAGCTGAGTCCACAGCCAGATCAGCCATGATTTTATAGAATGGTGGAGCAGGCTCAATGGGCCGAACAGCCTGTGGCTCCTATTTCTTATGTTGAGTAACTTTATAAAAGTAGGAAAGAAAGAAATGCATTTACATAACCTCTTTCACATGACATTCCCATCTTTAAGGAGCAATCCAATTTTTATGCAACACACATACAAAATGCTGGAGGAACTCAGCAGAATGGGCAGCATTTATAGAGAGGAATAAACAGTTGCTGTTTCGGGCCAAGACCCTTCATCAGGAAGCTTCCACAAGCAGTGCTTCAATAAAGATCACGTAACCAGTTCTGGTATTATAAATTGAAGGATAGATATTGTGGAGTCCTGGAGTAATACAGCGTGGAAACAAATCCATCAGCCCATCTGGTCCATGATGACCACAGCATCATCTCTACTAGTCCCAGTAGCCTATGTTCAGCCCATAACCCTCCGAACCCCTCCCCTCCATGTACTTACCCAAGTGCCTCTTAGATGTTGCAATTGTACCTGCCTCCACCACTTCCTCCAGCTGCTCACTCAAGGTACTCGTTATCCTTTGCGTACTGACGTAAAGAAGTCACCTCTCGGTTCTATTCTGAATCCCTCCCCTCTTACCTTGATCTGTACTCTCTAGTTTTGTATTCGACAGCCCTGGAGAAAAGACCCTAACCATCCAACTTGTCCAACTTCTCCACACCCCTCTAAAAGGTCATGTCTCATTCACTTTTACTGGTTGTTAAACTGTGTCCTGATCGGAAAATTCCATTGCACCCACTGTAACTACACACTGTGCCCACATTATTAGGTACACCTGTACACCTCGTTAATATAAATATCTATTCAGTCAATCATGCGGCAGCAACTCAGTGCATAAAAGCATGCAGACATGGTCAAGAGGTTCAGTTGCTGTTCAGACATCAGAATGGGGAAGAAATGCGATTTAAGTGACTTTGACCGTGAAGTGATTGCTGGTGCCACACGGGGTGGTTTGAGTATCTCAGAAACTGCTAATCTCCTGGGAATTTCACGCACAACAGTCTCTAGTGTAGAGTTTATAGTTAATGGTGTGTAACCACAAGACATCCAGGGAGTGGGAGTTCTGTGGGTGTAAACACCCTTGTTAATGAGAGAGGTCGGAGGAGAATGGCCAGACTGCTTCAGGCTGACAGGAAGGCGACAGTAACTCAAATAACCACACGTTACAACAGTGACAGACAGACAGATAGACATACTTTATTGATCCCGGGGGAAATTGGGTTTCGTTACAGTCGCACCAACCAAGAATAGTGTAGAAATATAGCAATATAAAACCATAAATAATTAAATAATAATAAGTAAATTATGCCAAGTGGAAATAAGTCCAGGACCAGCCTATTGGCTCAGAGTGTCTGACACTCCGAAGGAGGAGTTGTAAAGTTTGATGGCCACGGGCAGGAATGACTTCCTATGACGCTCAGTGTTGCATCTCGGTGGAATGAGTCTCTGGCTGAATGTACTCCTGTGCCTAACCAGTACATCATGGAGTGGATGGGAGACGTTGTCCAAGATGGCATGCAACTTGGACAGCACCCTCTTTTCAGACACCACCATCAGAGAGTCCAGTTCCACCCCCACAACATCACTGGCCTTACGAATGAGTTTGTTGATTCTGTTGGTGTCTGCTACCCTCAGCCTGCTGCCCCAGCACACAACAGCAAACATGATAGCACTGACCACCACAGACTCGTAGAACATCCTCAGCATCATCCGGCAGATGTTAAAGGACCTCAGTCTGTGCAGAAGAGCATTTCTGAATGCACAATACATCAAACCTTGAAGTGGATGGACATACAGCAAAAAAAACAGTCTGTGGCCACTTTATTAGGTAACTCCTGTACTTAATAAAGTGGCCACTGAGTGTATACAGAGCAGGTCATTGTTAATGTTCCCTTACCTCCTATGTTACAGAATTCTCTCCCTTTCCATGGGATATTTTACTACCAACTGATTGAAATTTTTATTGGAAATGTGAGTAGCTAGCAAGGCGCACAAAATACTGGAGGAACCCAGCAGGTCAGGCTGCGTCTGTGAGACGGGTAACCCTTAGATGCTTCAGGCCGATGCCTTTCATCAGGACTTGTAAGGAACTGGGCAAGAAACCCCAAACATCACTTGCCGAGTTTCTCCATCATTTTGTGTGTGTTGCTCTGGATTTCCATCAATCTGCAAAATTTCTTGTGTAACTAGTAGCTGTATTTTCCCTCCAGTCCCCAGAGGGGTCTTAGAGTCTCCCCAGAGTGTCTCCGAGCACTCAGACTCGGAGAAGGTAAGTGCAACCAAGTACACTGGTGCTGAGGGACGTTTTGCCAATCTTTGATTTTGATTGGTTAACCAGCAGTGAGCCCACTATGGCTATTAGTCATCTTTCTCATAAATGACACGCGGGCTTGCAATGTTGGTTAAATGTGTCAATACCACATCTGTAGACCTGGAGTCAGGAGGATGAAAACAAGCTTCACAGAGTCGAGCAGAGCATGGAAACAAATGCTAACTTGCCCATACCAAGCAATATGTCTATTTCGGCTCATTCCTCTTTATCTGCGTTTGGCCCCATCACCTTTTCCTACCCACTTACCTGCCCCGATATCTTTTCAACATAGTAACTATACTCACCTCTACTCTTCCTCTGGCAGGTTGTTCCATCTACCCACCACTCTCCAAATGAAAATATCCTCCCCCCTCACATTCCCTTTAAATCTTCCCCCTCCCTTAAGCCCGTGCCCTCTGGTTTTAGACTTCAGGTAATGGTGTGATCATAAGATAAAGGCGCATAATTAGGCCATTTGGCCCGTCAAATCTGCTCCGCTTTCAGTCACGGCTGATTTAATTTAGCCCCGTTCTTCCCGAACTCCTTCCCCCTTACCAAGCAAGTACCCATCTATCTCTGCCCAACATATGACCTGGCCTCTGAGGGAACAAACTCCACAGATCCACCATCCTCCGGCTTGGCGGAAGACAAGCTGCATTGTTTTCGACTGCAGACTTCTGCAGCATTCAGGGACTCGGGCTTGGACTGTCTATATTTTGTGTGGCTTTCTATCTGATATCTGCCCTGTGTGCTGTGTGACTGTGGGTACTGTGCTTTGCACCTTGGTCCCGGAGAAGTGCTGTTTTGTTGGGCCGCATTCATGGGTATTTGTGTATGACTGAATGGCAATTGAACTTGAACTTGAAGAAAATCCTCTTCACCTCAGTTCTGAACGGACTCCTTTTATCCTTAGATCCTGGAATCTCCCACTAAAGGAAACATCGTTTCTATGCTTATTCAATCCAGGATTTTCAGTATTTGTAGGTTTCAGTGAGAATCCACCCTCCCCATCCTTCTGAACTGCACTGAACCGTAAGCATTCGCAGTTTATGACGAGTTACTGGTTCTGACTGATTCTCTGGTTGTCGAACAGGACAATGTCGTTGAACAGGATATTATCAATTTAGGGTGAAAAATGACCATGCTGAGCGTATGTTTCAGAGACGGAATGATGTAACAACCATTCTATTTAGCGCATACGAGATTGTAATCGCTCTTCTGTTTACAGCGCGGCGGTGTAGTGGTGGGCGTAGCGCTTTACAGCACCAGCGATCAGGGTTCAATTCCCGCCCCTGCCTGTAAGGAGCTTGTACGTTTTTCCTGTGACGGTATGGGATTCCTCCGGGTGCTTCAGTGTCCTCCCACGTTCCAAACGCGTACGGGTTAGAGTTGGCAAGTTGTGGCCATACATGTGGGCGGCCCCCAGCACACGACTGTTGGTGCTAACGACCAACACAATGCGCGTGACGCCGGGATTCAGTCTGTGACATATGATACAAATTACCTTGTTAGAAATAAGCCCAGATCACCCAATGGCCTTTCTGTTACTGCACTAAATCCTCCCCGCTTCGATCCGCTGCACATGAGGAACTGAAGAGTTGACCACGTTGGTGCTCATGGTCGCAGGAAGCATGTGTTCAGGATGTTGTGACTGAGAGTTACCACAGAAGAGAGATTAAGCTGCTTCTGGTTAAGATCAGCTTGATCAGTCTGCAGAGCAGGGGCTCAGATGGCAATGGGCAGCGACACGTTGTGTATTTATTTATTTATTTAGAGATACAGTGTGGGACAGGCCCTTCCGGCACAACGAGCCGCGCAGCCCAGCAACCCAACATTAGCCGAATCACAGGACAACTTACAACGACCGCTTAACTTACTAACCAGTATATGCTTGGACTGTAGAAGGAAACTGGAGCACCTGCAGGAAGCCCACGCACACACGGGAAGGAACGTTCAAACTTGCGTACAGACGACGCCGGAATTGAACTCCGGACTCCGACGTCCCGAGCTGTAATAGCGTTGCGCTAACCGTGGCGACCCAATTTTTAGTTATTGGTTTATTCCACTGAGCTACAGGTAGCTATAAAAGGTTCTCCTTGTGACTCTGTTCCAGAAATCTACCCCTTCTCCTAACTGCTCCCTAGATGTGTGAAGTCTCACTTTAATTCTGTAGATCTTCCATTCCTTAACCCTAGAACACTTGCACAAATTCAAGTTGAAGTGCAAGTTCAAGTTTATTATCATTCAGCCAAACATACATGTACAACTAAACAAAGCAATGTTACCCTGTGACTAAGGTGCAAAACATTGCATATATCATGGTTGGGAAAAGGGGAAGGGAGCAGGAAGCATCAGAGAGACATTCTGTAATGATCAGTAAACCAATTGTTTGAAATCAAATTACCTTGTACTATAAAATGGTATATTAATTCTTAAGAGTTGGTTTGGAGATTGTTTATCGTGCCAGATGATGGCAGAAAACCCGTGCGGGACAGTTTTAAAAATGGAAACGCTATTGCACTGGGGCAGTTTGACTCTCTCGACCTTGGAAGACCCTGTCCAGTGGTACAAAGGTTGTCACAACAGGGGTTCCTCGGTTGACCATGATTTCGTCTGTGCCTCATCGTACCCTTCACCCTCCACAGAACATTGCAGAACCATTTCCCGCCCGTTGGATCTCACTGTAGATCTCATCTGTCCAGTCTGCTGGAGCTGACTTTGCATGCTAGGACAGGCATGGCCCTATCTCACCAGGGTATAAGGCCCACCTGCTACCCTCACCTGGTTTAGCCTGTCTGTCAGAGCAGTGCACCAAGGTGTGGCCACTGTCGCCTGCGAAATAGCTCTTTGGAGCCACATTTGAAAGCTGAGTGTAGGCTGCCACGTTCTTTTGATTGACTGTAAATGAACAAAATCAGCGCAGACACCTGGACTGCTGTCATACCTTCAGATTCTTTGTGAGTCTTTGTTGTAGTGAAATTGTTTCATTTTAATTCCGGCCATTTCTGGCATCTCCAAGCCTAAATGCTTGAAACCACAGTGAGCAAAACAGTTCTGAATTGTCTTATTGTTTGTTTCTCGCCAACTATCAGTGACAAAAATCGCTGCTTTTTGAACACAAACACATGCGACCTGTTGCTATTTAAAAATTGTTCGCTTTAAGCATGGTGGTGTGTCTGAAGGCCACTCAAGTGCACACATCTGATGCTAGTTAGAAACTGTTCGGCAACAGTCTCCTGCCACAATTAGACGGCATAGTGTCCCAAATAAACAAAGGAATCCACCCTTTCTAAATTAGTTTTTGCTCTTTAAGAGTAGTTCCAAATAAGTGTCTGCCCTCATTACCCAATGGCCCACCAGAATCCACTGAATAACAAATGTAGATATATAATTCAAATTATAACTAAAATACGTTAAGTTTTTTTTCCATCAGCGAATGAAACTTAAAGTGCTAAGCACATAAAGCAAAGACAGGAAATGATTGAAGCATTATGCAAGCGAGGCAGCATCTGTGGAGGAGAATGTTTAAAATTGAAATGGAAGAGCCAGATATAGTCAAGAGCAAACACACTGGAACAGCAACAAGTCAAAACTAATTTGTTTTCCTTCTTTTCTAGTGCTGGTGGTGACTTCATCAGAAACGTCGACTCTCTGTCTCTTCCCACAAATGCTGGCTGACCTGGTGAGTATTTTCGTCATTTTCTGCTTCTATCTGTGTGTTGGCCAAGGAGCAGAAGTGATGGCTATGATGTGGAATTCAGGCAATATAAAGACGGTGGAAATGCAGTGATCGAGGCTTTCAAAAGAGGCTCTTTAGGGAAAATAATTCGCAGAGTTCAGAGAAGAAGTGGGGGATTGTAATTGTTCATTAAGAAGGTGGCATGGATTTTGGTCCTTGTTATTATTGATTCTGCAATGCTACGTGTAGGACAAATTTTAAATGGTGATTTTATTTTTTTTACCAATCGTTTGTATTTCTTTTGCATTTTTTTCTTACTGGTTCTTAAAGAACTTTTAGCTTTCTCAAAGTTCAAAGTACATTTATTGTCAAAGGATTTGATACAACCTTATACAATCTTGAGATTCGTCATGAGTCATGAGGGCTAACCATAAACCTTATGGAAAAAAAGAACCCATTTTTAAAAAAAAGACCATCAAACACCCAACATGCAGTGAAAAAAATCAGATATCAACAAATCCTGCGAGCAGGTAGCGTTTTGAACTGAAGTCCACAGAGAGAGTTTGTCCACAGACCCTTAGTTCAGCACAGAGCCAAGTGAACGTTGTGGAGCAGGGAGCTGAACCAGCCTCGAACCCTGACAGCCTGACCTTTGATGTAGCTGTAAAAGGGCCAATGAACATTATTGATAGTTGCATTTCTTGCAGGTGTAGTTGTCAGGGACACTGGCGGATTCCCTGACTTCCTACATCCTGCAAGAGGAGCACACCACTGTCCTAACCATCATTCCCACAGCTCTGACTATGGAATAAGAAAGAAAGAGATCTTACCGGAGCCTCACTTAAGCCTCTACTAAATGTAGAGTCTTGACACGCTGAAGCCTTTTGTGCCAAAGCTCTAAGTTCCCACTCTTACACTGTTGGAAAGATGGGCAGGGGAAACCTATAGACGTTGAGGAGGGAGATTATAGGCAGAAGGCAGGAGAATAGGACTGAGAGGGAAAGTAAATCAGTTGTGATTGAATGGCAGAGCAGACGCAGTGAGCTGAATGACTTAATGGGTGCCATGGAAATGTAGTGGTTAGCGCAGCGCTAGTACAGCTTGGGGCATCGGAGTTTGGAGTTCATTTCTGATGTCGCCTGTATGTCCTCCCTGTGGAATACATGGGTTTTTTGCCAGGTCCTCCGGTTTCCTCCCACCGTCCAAAAACAACTGGTTAGTAGGCTAATTCGTCATTGTAAATTTTCCCATGATTAAGCTAGGGTTAAGTCAGGGGCTGCTGGGCGGTGTGGCACCAAGGGCCTATTCTGAGCTGTTCCCCTAAATGAAAAATAAAGTAATTCTGCTCAACTTGTTTGCCTTTTTGTATTTTTCTTTGTTCATTCTTCACACTTAATAAACATACGTAACCAGTGAACTTTATACCTCATTTTGACTTCCGAAGAGCCTTTGGATCACAAAATCCAACAGCACGTTGAACAGAAGTTGCAGGCAATTGTCAATGGGATTGATGGAGTTGCTGTGAAAGTCAGCATTGACTCGAGCTGGTTGTCATAAGGAGGTAAAAAACATGAACGAGATGAGGAATTTGGCCAAAGAAAAGATAACGGGGTTTGCCCCCATGAAGACCACTATTATGTACCAGATGTTGTTTCAGAATGACTCTGTGAGGTCCTTGTGGGAGCTGCTGACAGCCTGAAAATCAGCAACATATCAGTAGAAGAATGTGAGCAAACTGAGGAGCTTCGCAATCAAAAGTATAACAAGGCCCCTCCCTGCCTCACGGGTCCTATCCTGATCAGCAAACTCTCTGAGCACCAGCTGAGTTTGCTCTTTGTAACTTCTGCTCAGAAGCTGCAACTTCAGCAGTCCCCTTTCGCAAATAAAGATGAAAATAAAAATTGATGATGGTTTGGAAAGACAAAGTTGTTTTTAGTGCAAGAGATTTTGCAGAAGCTTGAAATCCAGAGCAACACACAGAAAATGCTGGAGGAGCTCAGCACATCTATGGAAATGATTAGACAGTTGATGTTTTGGGCAGAAACCCTTCGTCAAGGAGGAAATCACTAGGTCATGAATGGTTGTTGGGTTCTTTGACCACCTACCATCAAGCAGGAGGTACTGTAGCATTAGGACAAGGACTGTTAGGATGGGAAATGGTCTCTTCCCCTAGGCTGTGTGAGACTACTGAACTCCCGGCCACCACGCAGGTCTCATTGTTTATGAGGTACCAGTAACATTTATATTGTTCACTTTTTAACTTGTGCCATCGATGTACTTTATGCTAAATGTCAATCTTCTGGAGTATATATTTTATTTGTTAATTAATTTGTGGTAATATTACTTTGCGTGCATCTTCCCCCTTCCTTTCCAGTCCTGATGAATGGTCCTGGCCTGAAACGTTGATTGTTTATTTATTTCCATGGATGCTGCCTGACCTGCTGAGTTCCTCTAATATTTTGTGTGTTATATGCATTGTGTTTTGCACCTTGGTCAAGAGGAATGTTGTTTCATTTGGTGATATATTTGTATACAGTGAAGACAATGAACTTCAACTTGAGCACGGAGAACCTAATGTACGCGTGTGCAATTACTGTTGTTCAGAGAGAGGGTGTGGTAAGGCGAACTAGAGTTAGGGATTCCCCTGTTGTACTAGCTGTAAAATGGTTGAAAATCTTGACAAGAATTTACAAACGGCAGCACGATCTAAGCCTCCCTCAGGGCTGTGATGAGTCATCATTCAGTTGAATAACAACATGAACTACCTCTTGACTAAAGATTCAGATAATGTCCGTGAGAGGGACCACATTAAGAACAACATTGTTTCAGGTCTGGAGTTCAGAAGAGAGAGACGCGAGTTGATGGAAAGGAAATAAGATTGAGGAACTCACTGGGCCAAGCAGCATCCCAGATGTTGACACTTCGTCCCTGCCCCACAGTTGCTGCTCAACTCACTAAGATCCTCTTCTAGAGGGTCTTATTGGCCACACACAAAGTGCTGGTCAACTCACCAGGTCAGGCAGCATCTATTGAAGGGAATAGAGACAACATTTTGGGCCAAGACCCTTCATCAGGACTGGAAAGGAAGCCAGAATAAGATGGTGAGAGACCCTGAATGTCTCCCTTGTCTTCAGTTCCAGAATGGATGTGGTACACATGGTACAGAACGATGATTTTTGTTCGCAAGAACGTTTTTTTTTAGGTGAAAGGTCTCAGCCAAAAAGTTGATTGTTTATTCCCCTCCATGGTTGCTGCCTGACCTGCTGAGTTCCTCCAGCATTTTGTGTGTGTCATTCTAGATTTCCAGTGTCTGCAGAATCTCTTGTGTATGTTGGCCAGGCTGGGTAACCATTACAGATTTCTATCTGTTATGGGACAGAAGCGAATCAGGACATTTTTATAACAATACAGTACAGTATATATAGCGGGGGTATTCCTTTCTGCCGCCGGCGTGGGATGGTGAGTCTATCAGGACCCTGGGGACTTGTGGAAACTGTGTGGTGATTTCTTTTGAACTTATAGTCCATTAACATCTTTGGACTATTTTTACTGTGCCCATAGTCTGTTTTTTTTTTATCAATTATGCTATTGTTTGCACTGTTGTAATTATATATTGTAAATATGTGGTTTGTGCAGGTCTTGTAGCTTTAGTTTTTGGTCTTGTTTTGTCTGGTGGATTTGGAGCTCCTTTCTGGGGAACGCGCTAAGACGGTAGCGCGATAGTAATACGCAGCAGCCTCTCCGGACTCTGGATTGGGGATTGCCAAACGTTATGTGGATTTTCTGGTGTAGTCTGTTTTGCCATATGCTTTTGTGATATCATTCTGGAGGAACGTTGTCTCATTTTTTAACTGCATTGCATTTGTGGTTTCTAAATGACAATAAACTGAATCTGAATAATACCATACAATACAGTATGTTAATTGGCTTTCTCCATGTTTGATTATTATTTTAATATAATTTAATTTATAACTGAATTTAATTAAATTTCAGTTTCTAACTGCACCTGGGCAATAGTCCAGTAGCTTTACCTTTATGCTATCACACAATCAGTAACAATTCATGCATCTCGGTAAACCAGAACTTCCCCTGGATGCAAGCAAGTCTTTTAATTTCATTTTTTTAAGTTGGTTCTCAGGATCTGCGTGTTGCTGACAGTGACAATATTTATTTCCCATTCCTAGTTGCTTCATTTTTCAAGTTGATGAATATTTAATTTTCATGTTTTTAATAGATTCTGCAACCCACGGAGTCACTTTCAAGGACTCTACAACTCATGATCTCAGTATTACATTATTTATTTATTACAATTTGGTTTTCTTTTTGCATTTGCACAGTTTTTTGTGGTCTTTTACACATTGGTTGTTTGTCCATCTTTGCATTTTTCCTATTGTTTCTATTAGATATTTTGCATCTACTGTGAATGCCCGCAAGAAGTTGAATCTACATACTATGATAATAAATTTACTTTGAGCTTCGAACTAGATAAGCTACTTTATTTTGTTTTAGATACAGCTCGGACTAGGCCCTTCCGGTCCTTCGAGCCACGCTGCCCAGCAACCTCTCACAACCCCCATTTGACCCTCACCTGATCACAGGACAATTTACAATGACTGATTAACCTACCCACTATGGGGTGTGGGGGAAAACTTGAGCACCCTGAGAAAACCCATGCCAGGACCAGTGAAATAAAACTATAAATCTCTCTAACATCGATAGTCACATCATAATATTGTTCCATTACTCTGGATATAATAGACCATCTCAAAGTTTTAGAAATATATTACCAGTGGTTCTAATTGTTAATCAGCAATCTTTTTCTTTAAAATAATTCTCTCTACACTCTTGTCCAAAAGAAGCTTCTCTAAACGCTTCAATTTCCCCATTTTTCTGGTTACATTTGGGCGGTTTAAATGACCTTTCATGTACGTAGCCTCAAAAACTTCCCACCACAGAGCTGTGTTGCATGGATATTTTTCTAAGAAAGGATGTGCTGGCATTGGAGGAAGTTCATGAGAATAATAGGGTTGACATACACATGAGGAGTGTTTGATGTCTCTGGGCCTGCACTTGCTGGAATCCTATTGCATATTGAAAGCCCGGACAGAGTAGATGTGCAGAGGATGTGATCTATAGTAAAGGAGTCTAGGACCAGAGGGCACAGCCTCAGAATAGAAGGACATCCCTTTAGAACAGAGTTGAGGAATTTCTTCAGGCAGAAGGAGGTGAATCTGTGGAATTCATTGCCACAGAGGGCAATGGAGGCCAAGTCATTGGGTATATTGAAAGCAGGGATTAGTAGATTCTTGAATAGTGAGTGCATCAAAGGCTGTGGGAAAAAGGCAGGAGAATTAGGTTCAGAGGGAAAATAAATCAGCTTTGATCGAATGGTGAAGCAGACTCGATGGGCTGAATATGCTAATTGTACACCTACAGTGTATTTATCTTATGGTCTTTATCGTTCCATAGTCATCTTGGGGCAGCTGAAACAATGTTCCATCTTCTTTTCAGTCTCTAACCTCTGAATTACACGTTGCTTACTTGCGAGGTGATTTTCCTGGGAGATCTTTATTCCCTTGTGCAGAGTTTGCCTGGAATTCCTTTTCCGGAACTTTACCCTCTTCTCAGCATCTCCACTGGCCCTTAAACTGAACGAGTTGCTGGGCCATTTCCAACTTTACAGCACTTCACTGTGGATTTGGATTCCCCGGGCAACTGGGCCAAACAAGTACAACTGATTTCCTCCACTGAGGGGCATTAGTGAACAAATGGGTTCTGGAAACAACCCTACCAATAACTTTATGGTCACAGTTACTGAATTCAGCCCTTTAGAGTCTCATGATAGCGTAGTGGTTTGCTTCATGCTTTACAGTGCTGGTGATCGGAGTTCAATTCCCGCCACTGTCGCTCGGGAATTTTTACATTCTCTCTGTGAGTTTGCTCTGTGTTCTCTCAATTTCCTTCCACATTCCTAAGATGCACGTTTGGGCGTGCCAGGTTGGCACCAGAACTTGGCGACACCTGCGGACTCCCCCCAGCACAACCTTGGACAGTGTTGGCCATTGGTGCAAGTGACACACTTCACAGTGATGTTTTTATATAGACGTGCCAAATAAAACCAATCTTTATTTGACTAGAGTAGTGCTCACCAACCCTTTTAAGCCCAAGATCCCTTACCTCGGCCATAGTCAAAGGCGAGATCGACCCCCAGATCGATTAGTTACACACATGCGCACCGGGACAGAAGAGACTGGAAGTAAAACCCCTCGACCCGGAAGTAGAAATAATGTATAAACACCAGGAGTACCCACCCTCTTTTGCACCACAGAAAGACGGGGGAGAGGGGGTGTTAAACACGACCGGAATATAGCGATACTCGAAGCAGGTTCCTTATGCCCAGTCTATTCCTCAATGTAGTTTTAGCGGCTCTCGGCACTTAGCTTCTCCCCGCTTGCCTACGTTTTTTCCGCTCAAAAAACTCAGCAGTTTTGTCTTTAAGTGCGGGGTGCTTGGACTTAGGGTACCGAAGCAGTTTTGAGAGCTTAATTGCCTCATTAGACAGCCTCCACCCGCCAGACGCCCTGGCCAGGTGCGGCTGGTCGTAGGTGGGGTGACAGGACAAGGTCAGGGCCGGAGTCCCCGTGCCAGAGCCGTGGCAGTTCCGGTCCAGAGAGAGCCACCGTGCGAGGAGTGCGACAGGGCGCCCACCCGAAGGGTCTATCGGCCGACAAAAGTTTGTTTTAGTAGATCGCAGTGTGGTAGCTGCTCTGATACTTACGGAACTCTGAGCCCGAATTAGATCGTCTGCAAATATTTTAACACCGGGTTCCCAACGAACATTCGGTGTGGTGAACAGATTTAGAGGCGGCGCCCATCTGTCCGCGCTCCGGGCCAGTAGCATTGGCGGTTCTCGCCGGCCGTCCGAGGCAAACCAGTGATCGCTGGTGCGAGGGTATCACTGCGTTTAGGCGACTGATGACCTCGCGTGCGTTCAAGTTCAACAGTGGGCGTGACAGGGAATGAGGAAAGGTGCAGCTGACTCATATTGTTTCCTTGCGGCCCGGTGGTTGAGGACCACTGAATTATACTGTGTAAACACAAAGTACATTGCAGATGCTGTGGTCAAATCAACACGTACAAACAAGCTGGAGGAACTCAGCAGTCAGCAGGTTGACTGCTCATTTCAACAAATGCTGCCCGACCTGCTGAATTCATCCAGCTTGTTTGTTCCTGTTGAATTACACTGTGTAGTGCGGGGAGCTACACGCATGCGCACTGGGCAGAAAGAACGGAACTAAAAACCCCCGACCCAGAAACAATCTCTCAACAGTATTTGTGTATTTATTTTTGATTTTTTTTTTTGCGGGATCTACTGGGGAAGTCTCAAAGATCGACCAGTCGATCGCGATTGATGGGTTGGCGACAACTAGACTAGAGACACAAGAAACTGCAGATGTTGGAATCTGGAGCAAAAACCAAACCGTTAGGAACTCGACAAGTCTGTGGGAGGGAAATGGACAGTCGATGCTTCAGATCAAGACCTTCTCATCTGGAGCCTTCATGTAGACTTCCAGTCCAGATGAAGGGTCTTGATCTGAAATGTTGACTGTCTAGTTATCGCCACAGATATTGTATGACCTGCTGAGTTACTCCAGCAAATTGTCTCTCAGAGTTCCATCCTGTACAGTCTCCATCTTTTAAATTCAATTCATCGTAATTTAAAAGTGTTTCTTCTATCAATTGAAGTAAGTGTAGCTACGTAGCTTTTCACATTTGAAACTGTTTACAGAGATATGGTCAGCTACCCTTTAATCACTTGTTGTTATATGAAGTTGGAGTCCTGTGGTTTCAGTGTTAAACCCTCTCGGTCAGATGCACTGGAAGAGGTGGCCATACAACCTCCTTGTGTTCTTGATACTTCCTTTCTGCACGACAGCAATGATCAAAGACATTTGAAAGTAGTGTCCACGAGTGCTGCACAGCACCGGACAGTTTGACTGCATGGCCCAGGCCTGCAGGGGCACAGTGAGTGGAAGGGCACGGTGAGTGGTAGGGCACGGTGAGTGGAAGGGCACGGTGAGTGGTAGGGCACGGTGAGTGGAAGGGCACAGTGAGTGGAAGGGCACGGTGAGTGGAAGGGCACGGTGAGTGGAAGAGCACGGTGAGTGGTAGGGCACGGTGAGTGGTAGGGCAATGTGAGTGGTAGGGCACGGTGAGTGGTGGGGCACGGTGAGTGGTGGGGCAATGTGAGTGGTAGGGCACGGTGAGTGGAAGGGCACGGTGAAGTGGTAGGGCAATGTGAGTGGTAGGGCACGGTGAGTGGTAGGGCAATGTGAGTGGTAGGGCACGGTGAGTGGAAGGGCACGGTGAGTGGTAGGGCACGGTGAGTGGAAGGGCACGGTGAGTGGTAGGGCACGGTGAGTGGTGGGGCACGGTGAGTGGAAGGGCACGGTGAGTGGTAGGGCACGGTGAGTGGAAGGGCACGGTGAAGTGGTAGGGCAATGTGAGTGGTAGGGCAATGTGAGTGGTGGGGCACGGTGAGTGGTGGGGCACGGTGAGTGGTAGGGCACGGTGAGTGGTAGGGCACGGTGAGTGGTAGGGCAATGTGAGTGGTAGGGCACGGTGAGTGGTAGGGCAATGTGAGTGGTAGGGCACGGTGAGTGGAAGGGCACGGTGAGTGGTAGGGCACGGTGAGTGGAAGGGCACGGTGAGTGGTAGGGCACGGTGAGTGGTGGGGCACGGTGAGTGGAAGGGCACGGTGAGTGGTAGGGCACGGTGAGTGGAAGGGCAATGTGAGTGGTGGGGCAATGTGAGTGGTAGGGCACGGTGAGTGGTAGGGCACGGTGCGTGGTAGGGCACGGTGAGTGGTGGGGCACGGTGAGTGGTAGGGCACGGTGAGTGGTAGGGCACGGTGAGTGGTGGGGCACGGTGAGTGGTGGGGCACGGTGAGTGGTGGGGCACGGTGAGTGGTAGGGCAATGTGAGTGGTAGGGCACGGTGAGTGGTGGGGCACGGTGAGTGGTGGGGCACGGTGAGTGGTGGGGCACGGTGAGTGGTAGGGCAATGTGAGTGGTAGGGCACGGTGAGTGGAAGGGCACGGTGAGTGGTAGGGCACGGTGAGTGGTAGGGCAATGTGAGTGGAAGGGCACGGTGAGTGGTAGGGCACGGTGAGTGGAAGGGCACGGTGAGTGGTAGGGCAATGTGAGTGGAAGGGCATGGTGAGTGGAAGGGCACGGTGAGTGGTAGGGCACGGTGAGTGGAAGGGCACGGTGAGTGGTAGGGCACGGTGAGTGGTGGGGCACGGTGAGTGGAAGGGCACGGTGAGTGGTAGGGCACGGTGAGTGGAAGGGCACGGTGAGTGGTAGGGCACGGTGAGTGGAAGGGCACGGTGAGTGGTGGGGCACGGTGAGTGGAAGGGCACGGTGAGTGGTAGGGCACGGTGAGTGGAAGGGCAATGTGAGTGGTGGGGCACGGTGAGTGGTGGGGCAATGTGAGTGGAAGGGCAATGTGAGTGGTAGGGCACGGTGAGTGGAAGGGCACGGTGAGTGGTAGGGCACGGTGAGTGGAAGGGCACGGTGAGTGGTAGGGCACGGTGAGTGGAAGGGCACGGTGAGTGGAAGGGCAATGTGAGTGGAAGGGCACGGTGAGTGGTAGGGCAATGTGAGTGGAAGGGCACGGTGAGTGGTGGGGCACGGTGAGTGGTAGGGCACGGTGAGTGGAAGGGCACGGTGAGTGGTAGGGCACATTGAGTGGAAGGGCACGGTGAGTGGAAGGGCACGGTGAGTGGTAGGGCACATTGAGTGGAAGGGCACGGTGAGTGGAAGGGCACGGTGAGTGGTAGGGCACGGTGAGTGGTAGGGCACGGTGAGTGGTGGGGCACGGTGAGTGGTGGGGCACGGTGAGTGGTGGGGCAATGTGAGTGGTGGGGCACGGTGAGTGGTGGGGCAATGTGAGTGGTAGGGCACGGTGAGTGGTAGGGCACGGTGAGTGGTGGGGCACGGTGAGTGGTAGGGCACGGTGAGTGGAAGAGCACGGTGAGTGGTAGGGCACGGTGAGTGGTAGGGCAATGTGAGTGGTAGGGCACGGTGAGTGGTGGGGCACGGTGAGTGGTGGGGCAATGTGAGTGGTAGGGCACGGTGAGTGGAAGAGCACGGTGAGTGGTAGGGCACGGTGAGTGGTAGGGCACGGTGAGTGGTAGGGCACGGTGAGTGGAAGAGCACGGTGAGTGGTAGGGCACGGTGAGTGGTAGAGCACGGTGAGTGGTAGGGCACGGTGAGTGGTAGGGCACGGTGAGTGGAAGAGCACGGTGAGTGGTAGGGCACGGTGAGTGGTAGGGCACGGTGAGTGGTAGGGCACGGTGAGTGGAAGGGCACGGTGAGTGGTAGGGCACGGTGAGTGGTGGGGCACGGTGAGTGGAAGGGTACGGTGAGTGGTGGGGCACGGTGAGTGGTAGGGCAATGTGAGTGGAAGGGCATGGTGAGTGGTAGGGCAATGTGAGTGGAAGGGCACGGTGAGTGGTAGGGCACGGTGAGTGGTGGGGCACGGTGAGTGGTGGGGCACGGTGAGTGGTAGGGCACGGTGAGTGGAAGAGCACGGTGAGTGGTAGGGCACGGTGAGTGGTGGGGCACGGTGAGTGGTGGGGCACGGTGAGTGGTGGGGCACGGTGAGTGGAAGGGCACGGTGAGTGGTAGGGCACGGTGAGTGGAAGAGCACGGTGAGTGGTAGGGCATGGTGAGTGGTAGGGCACGGTGAGTGGTAGGGCAATGTGAGTGGTGGGGCACGGGGAGTGGAAGGGCACGGGGAGTGGAAGGGCACGGTGAGTGGAAGGGCACGGTGAGTGGTAGGGCACGGTGAGTGGTGGGGCACGGTGAGTGGTGGGGCACGGTGAGTGGAAGGGCACGGTGAGTGGAAGGGCACGGTGAGTGGTAGGGCACGGTGAGTGGTGGGGCACGGTGGGTGGTAGGGCACGGTGAGTGGTGGGGCAATGTGAGTGGTGGGGCACGGTGAGTGGTGGGGCACGGTGAGTGGAAGGGCACGGTGAGTGGTGGGGCACGGTGAGTGGTAGGGCACGGTGAGTGGTGGGGCACGGTGGGTGGTAGGGCACGGTGAGTGGTGGGGCAATGTGAGTGGTGGGGCACGGTGAGTGGTGGGGCACGGTGAGTGGAAGGGCACGGTGAGTGGTGGGGCACGGTGAGTGGTGGGGCACGGTGAGTGGAAGGGCAATGTGAGTGGAAGGGCAATGTGAGTGGAAGGGCACGTTGAGTGGAAGGGCACGGTGAGTGGTGGGGCACGGTGAGTGGTGGGGCACGGTGAGTGGTAGGGCACGGTGAGTGGTAGGGCACGGTGAGTGGTAGGGCAATGTGAGTGGTGGGGCACGGTGAGTGGAAGGGCACGGTGAGTGGTAGGGCAATGTGAGTGGAAGGGCAATGTGAGTGGTAGGGCACGGTGAGTGGAAGGGCACGGTGAGTGGTGGGGCACGGTGAGTGGTGGGGCACGGTGAGTGGTAGGGCACGGTGAGTGGTAGGGCACGGTGAGTGGAAGGGCACGGTGAGTGGTAGGGCACGGTGAGTGGTAGGGCACGGTGAGTGGTAGGGCAATGTGAGTGGTGGGGCACGGTGAGTGGAAGGGCACGGTGAGTGGAAGGGTACGGTGAGTGGAAGGGCAATGTGAGTGGTAGGGCAATGTGAGTGGTAGGGCAATGTGAGTGGTAGGGCAATGTGAGTGGAAGGGCAATGTGAGTGGAAGGGCACGGTGAGTGGAAGGGCACGGTGAGTGGTAGGGCAATGTGAGTGGTAGGGCACGGTGAGTGGTGGGGCACGGTGAGTGGTAGGGCAATGTGAGTGGTAGGGCAATGTGAGTGGTAGGGCAATGTGAGTGGAAGGGCAATGTGAGTGGAAGGGCACGGTGAGTGGAAGGGCACGGTGAGTGGAAGGGTACGGTGAGTGGAAGGGCACGGTGAGTGGTAGGGCAATGTGAGTGGTAGGGCAATGTGAGTGGTAGGGCACGGTGAGTGGTAGGGCACGGTGAGTGGTAGGGCAATGTGAGTGGTAGGGCAATGTGAGTGGAAGGGCAATGTGAGTGGAAGGGCACGGTGAGTGGTAGGGCAATGTGAGTGGTAGGGCAATGTGAGTGGAAGGGCAATGTGAGTGGAAGGGCACGGTGAGTGGAAGGGCACGGTGAGTGGAAGGGTACGGTGAGTGGAAGGGCACGGTGAGTGGTAGGGCAATGTGAGTGGTAGGGCAATGTGAGTGGAAGGGCAATGTGAGTGGAAGGGCAATGTGAGTGGAAGGGCACGGTGAGTGGTAGGGCACGGTGAGTGGTAGGGCAATGTGAGTGGTAGGGCAATGTGAGTGGTAGGGCAATGTGAGTGGAAGGGCAATGTGAGTGGAAGGGTACGGTGAGTGGAAGGGCACGGTGAGTGGTAGGGCAATGTGAGTGGTAGGGCAATGTGAGTGGTAGGGTACGGTGAGTGGAAGGGCACGGTGAGTGGAAGGGTACGGTGAGTGGAAGGGCAATGTGAGTGGTAGGGCAATGTGAGTGGTAGGGCAATGTGAGTGGTAGGGCAATGTGAGTGGAAGGGCAATGTGAGTGGAAGGGCACGGTGAGTGGAAGGGCACGGTGAGTGGTAGGGCACGGTGAGTGGAAGGGCACGGTGAGTGGTAGGGCACGGTGAGTGGTAGGGCACGGTGAGTGGAAGGGCAATGTGAGTGGTAGGGCACGGTGAGTGGAAGGGCACGGTGAGTGGTAGGGCACGGTGAGTGGTAGGGCACGGTGAGTGGAAGGGCACGGTGAGTGGTAGGGCACGGTGAGTGGAAGGGCACGGTGAGTGGTGGGGCACGGTGAGTGTTAGGGCACGGTGAGTGGAAGGGCAATGTGAGTGGTAGGGCACGGTGAGTGGAAGGGCACGGTGAGTGGTAGGGCACGGTGAGTGGAAGGGCACGGTGAGTGGTAGGGCACGGTGAGTGGAAGGGCACGGTGAGTGGTGGGGCACGGTGAGTGGAAGGGCAATGTGAGTGGAAGGGCACGGTGAGTGGTAGGGCACGGTGAGTGGTGGGGCACGGTGAGTGGTGGGGCACGGTGAGTGGAAGGGCAATGTGAGTGGAAGGGCACGGTGAGTGGAAGGGCACGGTGAGTGGTAGGGCACGGTGAGTGGAAGGGCACGGTGAGTGGTGGGGCACGGTGAGTGGAAGGGCAATGTGAGTGGTGGGGCACGGTGAGTGGTAGGGCACGGTGAGTGGTAGGGCAATGTGAGTGGTAGGGCACGGTGAGTGGAAGGGCACGGTGAGTGTTAGGGCAATGTGAGTGGTAGGGCACGGTGAGTGGAAGGGCAATGTGAGTGGTAGGGCACGGTGAGTGGAAGGGCACGGTGAGTGGTAGGGCACGGTGAGTGGAAGGGCACGGTGAGTGGTGGGGCACGGTGAGTGGAAGGGCAATGTGAGTGGAAGGGCACGGTGAGTGGTAGGGCACGGTGAGTGGTGGGGCACGGTGAGTGGTGGGGCACGGTGAGTGGAAGGGCAATGTGAGTGGAAGGGCACGGTGAGTGGTAGGGCACGGTGAGTGGAAGGGCACGGTGAGTGGTGGGGCACGGTGAGTGGAAGGGCAATGTGAGTGGAAGGGCACGGTGAGTGGTAGGGCACGGTGAGTGGAAGGGCACGGTGAGTGGTGGGGCACGGTGAGTGGAAGGGCAATGTGAGTGGTGGGGCACGGTGAGTGGTAGGGCACGGTGAGTGGTAGGGCACGGTGAGTGGAAGGGCAATGTGAGTGGTGGGGCACGGTGAGTGGTGGGGCACGGTGAGTGGTGGGGCACGGTGAGTGGTGGGGCACGGTGAGTGGTGGGGCACGGTGAGTGGTAGGGCACGGTGGGTGTTAGGGCAATGTGAGTGGAAGGGCACGGTGAGTGGTAGGGCACGGTGAGTGGTAGAGCACGGTGAGTGGTAGGGCACGGTGAGTGGTGGGGCACGGTGAGTGGAAGGGCACGGTGAGTGGAAGGGCACGGTGAGTGGTGGGGCACGGTGAGTGGAAGGGCACGGTGAGTGGAAGGGCACGGTGAGTGGTAGGGCACGGTGAGTGGTAGGGCAATGTGAGTGGTAGGGCACGGTGAGTGGTAGGGCAATGTGAGTGGTAGGGCAATGTGAGTGGAAGGGCACGGTGAGTGGTAGGGCACGGTGAGTGGTGGGGCACGGTGAGTGGTAGGGCAATGTGAGTGGTAGGGCACGGTGAGTGGAAGGGCAATGTGAGTGGAAGGGCACGGTGAGTGGAAGGGCACGGTGAGTGGAAGGGCACGGTGAGTGGAAGGGCACGGTGAGTGGTAGGGCACGGTGAGTGGTGGGGCACGGTGAGTGGTGGGGCACGGTGAGTGGTGGGGCACGGTGAGTGGTAGGGCACGGTGAGTGGTAGGGCACGGTGAGTGGAAGGGCACGGTGAGTGGTGGGGCACGGTGAGTGGAAGGGCACGGTGAGTGGAAGGGCACGGTGAGTGGTGGGGCAATGTGAGTGGTAGGGCACGGTGAGTGGAAGGGCACGGTGAGTGGTAGGGCACGGTGAGTGGAAGGGCACGGTGAGTGGAAGGGCAATGTGAGTGGTAGGGCACGGTGAGTGGAAGGGCACGGTGAGTGGTAGGGCAATGTGAGTGGTGGGGCACGGTGAGTGGAAGGGCACGGTGAGTGGAAGGGCAATGTGAGTGGAAGGGCACGGTGAGTGGTAGGGCACGGTGAGTGGTGGGGCACGGTGAGTGGAAGGGCACGGTGAGTGGTAGGGCAATGTGAGTGGTAGGGCAATGTGAGTGGAAGGGCACGGTGAGTGGAAGGGCACGGTGAGTGGTAGGGCAATGTGAGTGGTAGGGCACGGTGAGTGGTAGGGCACGGTGAGTGGTAGGGCACGGTGAGTGGTGGGGCACGGTGAGTGGTGGGGCAATGTGAGTGGAAGGGCACGGTGAGTGGAAGGGCACGGGGAGTGGAAGGGCACGGTGAGTGGTGGGGCACGGTGAGTGGAAGGGCACGGTGAGTGGTGGGGCACGGTGAGTGGTAGGGCACGGTGAGTGGAAGGGCACGGTGAGTGGAAGGGCACGGGGAGTGGAAGGGCACGGTGAGTGGTGGGGCACGGTGAGTGGAAGGGCACGGTGAGTGGAAGGGCACGGGGAGTGGAAGGGCACGGGGAGTGGAAGGGCACGGTGAGTGGTGGGGCACGGGGAGTGGAAGGGCACGGTGAGTGGAAGGGCACGGTGAGTGGAAGGGCACGGTGAGTGGAAGGGCACGGTGAGTGGTGGGGCACGGTGAGTGGAAGGGCACGGTGAGTGGTGGGGCACGGTGAGTGGTAGGGCACGGTGAGTGGAAGGGCACGGTGAGTGGAAGGGCACGGTGAGTGGAAGGGCACGGTGAGTGGAAGGGCACGGTGAGTGGTGGGGCACGGTGAGTGGTAGGGCAATGTGAGTGGTGGGGCACGGTGAGTGGAAGGGCACGGTGAGTGGAAGGGCACGGTGAGTGGTAGGGCACGGTGAGTGGTAGGGCACGGTGAGTGGTAGGGCACGGTGAGTGGAAGGGCACGGTGAGTGGTAGGGCACGGTGAGTGGAAGGGCACGGTGAGTGGTGGGGCACGGTGAGTGGTGGGGCACGGTGAGTGGTAGGGCACGGTGAGTGGTAGGGCACGGTGAGTGGAAGGGCACGGTGAGTGGTGGGGCACGGTGAGTGGTAGGGCAATGTGAGTGGTAGGGCACGGTGAGTGGAAGGGCACGGTGAGTGGAAGGGCACGGTGAGTGGTAGGGCAATGTGAGTGGTGGGGCACGGTGAGTGGTGGGGCACGGTGAGTGGAAGGGCACGGTGAGTGGTGGGGCACGGTGAGTGGTAGGGCACGGTGAGTGGAAGGGCACGGTGAGTGGTAGGGCAATGTGAGTGGAAGGGCACGGTGAGTGGTAGGGCAATGTGAGTGGTGGGGCACGGGGAGTGGAAGGGCACGGTGAGTGGTAGGGCACGGTGAGTGGTAGGGCAATGTGAGTGGAAGGGCACGGTGAGTGGTGGGGCACGGTGAGTGGTAGGGCACGGTGAGTGGTGGGGCACGGTGAGTGGTAGGGCACGGTGAGTGGTAGGGCACGGGGAGTGGAAGGGCACGGTGAGTGGTGGGGCACGGTGAGTGGTGGGGCACGGTGAGTGGTGGGGCACGGTGAGTGGTGGGGCACGGTGAGTGGAAGGGCAATGTGAGTGGAAGGGCACGGTGAGTGGAAGGGCACGGTGAGTGGTAGGGCACGGTGAGTGGAAGGGCACGGTGAGTGGAAGGGCACGGTGAGTGGTAGGGCACGGTGAGTGGTGGGGCACGGTGGGTGGTGGGGCACGGTGAGTGGTGGGGCACGGTGAGTGGAAGGGCACGGTGAGTGGTGGGGCACGGTGAGTGGTAGGGCAATGTGAGTGGAAGGGCACGGTGAGTGGTAGGGCACGGTGAGTGGAAGGGCACGGTGAGTGGAAGGGCACGGTGAGTGGTAGGGCACGGGGAGTGGTAGGGCAATGTGAGTGGTGGGGCACGGTGCGTGGTAGGGCACGGTGCGTGGTAGGGCACGGGGAGTGGAAGGGCACGGTGAGTGGTGGGGCACGGTGAGTGGTAGGGCACGGTGAGTGGTAGGGCACGGTGAGTGGTGGGGCACGGTGAGTGGTGGGGCACGGTGAGTGGTAGGGCACGGGGAGTGGAAGGGCACGGTGAGTGGTAGGGCACGGTGAGTGGTAGGGCACGGTGCGTGGTAGGGCACGGTGCGTGGTAGGGCACGGGGAGTGGAAGGGCACGGTGAGTGGTGGGGCACGGTGAGTGGTAGGGCACGGTGAGTGGTAGGGCACGGTGAGTGGTGGGGCACGGTGAGTGGTGGGGCACGGTGAGTGGTAGGGCACGGGGAGTGGAAGGGCACGGTGAGTGGTAGGGCACGGTGAGTGGAAGGGCAATGTGAGTGGTAGGGCACGGTGAGTGGAAGGGCACGGTGAGTGGTAGGGCACGGTGAGTGGTAGGGCACGGTGAGTGGTGGGGCACGGTGAGTGGTAGGGCACGGTGAGTGGTAGGGCAATGTGAGTGGTAGGGCACGGTGAGTGGTGGGGCACGGTGAGTGGAAGGGCACGGTGAGTGTTAGGGCACGGTGAGTGGAAGGGCACGGTGAGTGGTAGGGCACGGTGAGTGTTAGGGCAATGTGAGTGGTAGGGCACGGTGAGTGGTGGGGCACGGTGAGTGGTAGGGCACGGTGAGTGGTGGGGCACGGGGAGTGGTAGGGCACGGTGAGTGTTAGGGCAATGTGAGTGGAAGGGCACGGTGAGTGGTGGGGCACGGTGAGTGGAAGGGCACGGTGAGTGGAAGGGCACGGTGAGTGGTAGGGCACGGTGAGTGGAAGGGCACGGTGAGTGGTAGGGCACGGTGAGTGGTGGGGCACGGTGAGTGGTGGGGCACGGTGAGTGGTGGGGCACGGTGAGTGGAAGGGCACGGTGAGTGGTAGGGCACGGGGAGTGGTAGGGCAATGTGAGTGGTAGGGCACGGTGGGTGGAGGGGCACGGTGTGTGGTAGGGCAATGTGAGTGGTGGGGCACGGTGAGTGGAAGGGCAATGTGAGTGGTAGGGCACGGTGAGTGGTGGGGCACGGTGAGTGGTGGGGCACGGTGAGTGGTAGGGCACGGTGGGTGGAGGGGCACGGTGAGTGGTGGGGCAATGTGAGTGGAAGGGCACGGTGAAGTGCTGTAGAATAGGGGGATCTGAGAATGCCACTCCATAATTTCTTGAAAGTTGCGTCACAGTTAGATAGGGTTTTCAAGAGAGCTTTTTGGCACATTGGTCTTCATAAATCAAAGTATTGAGTACAGGAGTTGGGATGTTATGTTGAAGTTGTATAAGACAAGTTGTATAAGACATTGGTGAGGCATAATTTGGAGTACTGTGTGCAGTTCTGCTCGCTACCCACAGGAAAGTTATCATTTAGGAGTTTTTTTCCCATGGAGCATAGGAAAATGAGGAGAAATTTGATAGAGGTATAAACATATTGAGTGGTATAGCTCGGGTAAATACAAACAGGATTTTCCCATTGAGGTTGGGTGAAACTAGAACTAGAGGTCGTGGGTTAAAGTAAAAGTAGATATCCGGCATCTTGTGTGCCTCATGTTTCAGTAGTTTGCTTGTTGATTGTGTTTTTGGGAACCAGACCAATCCAAGAAGGTTTAAAAAATACATCAGTCCTATCAGATTGTAATTCCTTTGACCTTGAATGGGAACAAGGGACAACATTGATTGTGGATTCAGTATGTCATTAGTCTACAAGAAAGCTTACACTCCTTCTACGAAGTCCTGTCCATTTGATGCGAGATACAGTGATATTATTGCTCTCTCAAGTGATTTTGTAACTATATGCTGTGGTACAATTTGTCTAGAAGTTGTTTGTTTTAAAGTGGTTGGGAGGAATGTGTTGTGTATTTAATATTTCAGTAGTATTATAAATATATGGTTTCATTGAGGATTCTTGCCTATTAAAATAATTCATTACAGGTTATGTGTAAAAATAAGTGAATTGCATACATTATGATGCTGCCATAGGATACATGCACGCTTCGCTTAATGTGGAAAAACGAAGTTAGACTCGCATTCTCGGCTCCTTTGTTTTACTTTAAATTATTTCTATGTTTTAGAGAAACAAAACATAGCAGAATACTTGGTATAACATGTCTGGTTTGCAGAGGTTAAGCTACACCTGGGATATTGTGATTAGTTCTGGTCGCCTCATTATAGGAAGGATGTGGAAGCTTTCGAGAGGGTGCAGAGGAGATTTAGCAGGGTGCTGGCTGGAGTAGAGAGCATGTCTTATGAGAATAGGTTGTGTGAAGTGGTACACCTTGGAAGATCAAACTTAAAGGCAGAATACAGGGTTAATGGTAGGATTCTTAGCAGTGTGGAGGAACAGAGGGACCTTGAGGTCCACATCCATAGATCTCACAAAGTTGCCGTGCAAGTTGATAGGGTGGCTAAGAAGACATATGTTGTGTTGGCCTTTGTTAGTCGGGGGATTGAGTTCAAGAGCTGTGAGGTAATGTTGCAGCTCTATAAAACACTGGTTAGACCACACTTGGAATACGGTGTTCCATCTCATTATAGGAAGGATGTGGGAGCTTTAGAGATGGGGTAGAGGAGATTTACCAGGATGCTGCCTAAACTATGAGAATGAGAATGAGAATTCTTATGAGAATAGTTTGAGAGAGCTGGGACTTTACTCTCTGACGCGAAGGAGGAGGAAGGTGACTTGATCGAATTGTACAAGATAGTAAGAAGCATAGATAGAGTAGATAGTCAGAGACTATCTCCCAGGGTGGAAATGGCTAGTATGAGGGTGAATAATTTTAAGGTGAACAGAGGAAGGTATAGGTAGATATCAGAGGTATGTTTTTTCACACAGAGAATGGTGTGAGTGTGGATCGTTCTGCCAGGGGTGGTGGTAAAAGCAGGTACATAGGGATACTTAAGAAGCTCTTTAGATAGGCACACGTATGATAGAAAAATGGTGGACTATGTAGAAGGAAAGGGTTAGATTGATCTTAGGGTAGGGTAAAAGGTCGACACAAAATCATGGGCCGTAGGGCCTGCACTGTGCTGTAATGTTCTGTGAACTAAATTACCCTTAAAATGGATGAACTTTAGACAAATTGTCCTGTTGATTTTGGATGGCAACAGCCAAACTGCACCCAGGTTGCGTGCAAGTGAAACCACAGAAGTTGTGAGGCAGTGAGTTAAGGAGAGAATGCAGTTGCTTTGTAACTAGTGAAGTGTTGCGAACTGCCCTTTGGAGCTCGGATGTTAAGGCGACGGTAACTTATTGGAAGAGAAGTCAGCCTGCCTTATCTCAGGTGGCGTAATCTCTTAAGAAAACACTATTCCTGGCTTATTAGTACTCATTCAATGTGATCTTATTTGCTTTGTAAATATTATTAATTCTAATTATGAACCAATTTGCATGACTATTGAAAGGCTTAATTGTTTTATTCTAATAGTGCCAGTCAGATTATACTATTTTACATAAACATGCTCCTTGCACTTCGTGACAACTTGTCAATCTTCAGACCCTGCCACTCAGGGACTTGTGCTAATATTATTTTGTGACCATCTGTGCCGGATCGTAACTACATGTGCTGTGTTTTGCACCTGGGCCCCAGAGGAATAATGTTTTGGTTAGCTCTATATATGTGTGTGCTTGAATGACAGTAAACTTGAACTTCAGGTTGTTGGAATGCGCTGGAGAAGGTGCCATATCAGTACTGGGTCAGGAATAAACAGGACAACAAGAGGGGAGGACCATAGGAGGACAACTCAGGGCAGAGCTGCAGGAGGAGGAGGAGGAGGAGGAAAAGGAAGTGGAGAACTCGGTCAAGCAAACAGGTTGCAGAGATTCAGTGAGCCCTAATCAGAAGGTAAAGATGAAAGATCAGCTTTATTTGTCACATATACGTTGCAGGATACGGCAAAATGCTTGCTTTTGCGCAGCCCAGAGATGTGCTGTAAAAGTATGTGCATTTCATACGTCATGACACTACCACGTGATACGAGCGCGCTGGCTTAAACTAAAACACAAAGTTAGACTCACATTTTGGAATTTGGTGTCTCCCTTTGAATTAGTTTAATGTGCAAAGTTGCAAAATGTAGCACCCACAAGTTTCGAACCCGAACCGGTACGTCCTCGGACTGTGGGAGAAAACCGGAGCACCCAGAGGAAACCCAAGCGGTCACAGGGAGAACGTACAAGCTCCTTACAGACAGTGGTGGGAATCGGACCCCAATTGTACAGCTGGTGCTGTGAAGTGTTACGCTAACCACTATGCCACCATGCTTTCTAATTCCCGGGAGATTGCCCGAAATTAGGAAGAACGGCTGGAATTCTGCAATAAATATGCCTATCCTCTCATGTGCCCAGTGAAGGGAGACAGTGAAGTCTAGCTCACCAGGGCACTCTTCCCATTGGGCTTCTTCACCCCAACAGTGCAACGGAATTCTTGAGCCTTTCTCATTTAGCTTTCTAACAAATAATGAATTATAAACATTACTTATACATCATCTGGTCACTTTTCATCTTTTATTGCTGCTGTTTCACAAATTTATACGACTGCTTGTTTTATTATGATAGTGTCAGTGACATTATCCTGTCTCACCCAAACATGCTCCTTGCACTTTATGTCAGCCTGTCAACCTTCAGCCCATGTCACTCATTAATATGACTGCTAATATTATTTTTGTGTTGGGTCTTAACTATGTGGGCTGCGCGTGACTACAGTATTATGCCAAAGTCTTAGGCATAATAGGGTCCATAGCTCAACATGGAGTGGAGAGTGAGTTTGTAAACCTGGCAGGAGCAAAGGATGTTGGGAATGGTGAGGGTGGAGTGCCGCAGGAGGGGTGTGGGACGGGTGGCAGAGTGCCAAGGTGGGTGGTGGTACGGGTGCAGACACACCCAGCGCTCATACACCAGGCAGGGTCATTTGATTCCAAACAATTGGTTTATTGACCATTTCAGGATGCCTCTCTGGTGCTTCCTGCTCCCTTCCCCCTTTCCCTAAGTATGATTCCCCTCTCCCTGCCCTCTTTCCACTCTCGGTCCACAATGGAGACCCACATCAGAATCAGGTTTACCATCACTCACACATGTCAAGAAATTTGTTGTTTTTTGGAGGTAGCAGTACAGTGCTGTGCAAAAGTCTTAGGCACCCTAGCTATAATACTGTATGCACCTAAGACTTTTGTACAGTACTGTATTGGTACTGTGTTTTGCACCTTGGTCCCCGAGGAACATTGTTTCATTTAGCTGTATACATGTATATGGTTGATTGACAATAAACTTGAACTTGAAAAGATGCCCCAATAACAACCCCGCAGAGGTTACTGAGCTTTCAGACTGGAAGAGCACGGAGTGATATTTTCCAGTACCTCTTCACCCTGTGGTCATCAGTAGTTCTGGTCACAGTGATGGGTCTCCCTGAGCCTATTTTTTTTTTAAGTTTGGGACCTTGTGAACTGAACTTTAACTTGAACCCCAGAACTTCCCATCACCAACTCTGGCATGTGAACGTCACCAACACCAGAGATTCTGCAGATGCTAGAAATCCAGAGCAGCACGCACACACGCACACACACAGAAACACACACGCGCACACACTCACACACACACAGAAACACACACGCGCACACACTCACACACACACACACACACACACACACACACACACACACACACACACACACACACACACACACACACACACACACACACACACACACAAACACACACTGGCCGCGTGGTTTCCTCCCACAGTCCCAAGACGTACCGCTTGACAGGTTAATTGGTCATTGTAAGTTATCCTATGATTAGGGTAGGGTTAAATAGGTGGTTTGCTGAGCAGCACCTCATTGGAAGGGCCTGTTTCATACCATCTCTCTAAATAAATAAATAAAATGCTGTTGTAACTCAGCAGGTCAGGCCAATCTACAGAGAGGAATAAGCCATCAGTGTTTCGGTTAAGACCTTTCATCAGGACTTGAAATGTGGTTTGTCTACTAATGGAGCCTGTGATCTTCGTGTTGGTGGTTTGTTTTCGGGCTGATTGAGCAGTCTGGCACTTTGCTGTCTCCAAGAGGGTTCCTTGAGGCCTTGAGTGAAATGTGAGGCCTTGAGTGAAATATATGGCCTCGAGGCCAAGTAGCCTGGAGACAGGGTGCGAGCCCATGATCAACTCCATTTCTTGCTGGCCTTGTCGGTTATAGCGTCGAGGAAGATTGAAATCATTGAGGTGTGCGCGGAGAGCGAGAGGGTGCTCAGTGCCATCCACCAGCCTTTCGCTTGCTGCTCCTGGGGGAAGGTCCCTGTTTTTGAGTGGTCTCTCTCCCGCTGGAGGACTGTGCTGGAGTCCTGGTCTTGAGCAAGGTTTAATCGACACGGGACACGTGGATTGTGGATTGGAAGTTATGCTCCTTTCTTTTGAGTTGCTATTTTGGGTGATTTTGATCAGGACGGCCTGCAGATAATGAACAACACCAAGCTAGATTTGGATTGAACTGAATATGCCTGGACTCATATTTTGCGCTTTATATTCTGTGTCCTTTTCTTCTTTCCATTTGTGTGATTTGGGGTTTTTTTTGCAAGTGGGGGGGGGATTGATGTTTTTCTTTCAACAGGTTCCATGGTTTTCTTTGTTTCGTGGCTGTCTGTGGGGAGACAAATCTCAGGGTTGTATATTGCGTACATGCTTTGATAATAAATGTACTTTGAGTCTTTGAGGTTCTGATATTGAACTAGAGGACCATCCCTCGATCAATACCAGGTTTAAATCCTGGAACTTGCTCCCCAGCAGTTCTGGGGGTACCTCCTCCAGAAGAACCGCGGATGATCTAACATGATGTACGTGCCATCATCTCCTCGAGAGCATTTAAAGATGGTCAATAAGTTGTGATGTTTGTGGGTGGTACCCACATCCAAACAAAGCATCAAAGTGCAAGTGACTGCTCCTAGCAAGGCCTTGATTGCAAGGTTAGAACAGTGTTTGGAGGCAGTGGGATGCATGGATCTAGATGTACAAATGTGGAGTTCTGAAGGTAAATAATTTGGAGTTCATTGTTCGTTACTAACGGTGTCGTACGATGTAGGTGAACATGGTCTTTCCATGACTATGATTGTTCTTGGCCACTGGCCTAATAGTTCCTTCTTCTGGGCAGTGTCTTTACAAGATGGGTGACCCCAGACATTATCAATACTCTGCAAAGAATGTCTGCCTGGGGTCAGTGGTCGCATAACCAGGGCTTGTGATATGCACCAACTCCTCATATGACCAACCACCACCTGCTCCTGTGCTTCACATAACCCTGATCAGAGGCTAAGCAGGGACTACACCTTGCCCAAGGGTGACCTGCAGGCTGGTGAAGGGAAAGAGCACATCTCCTTTGGTGGAGATGTATCTCCGCCCTCCACACTCTCTATTTGATGGAATGGCAAAAAAAAAATGCAAGATTTGAAATAACCAAATATTTTTCTGAGAAGTGTTTAGTTCCTTTTATGTCGGTAATGGAAGAGAAGTTGTTTACTAGTTTTACCCAAGAAAATGATGAGTTATGTATAACTGAAGGCAGATTCGGGATGTGGTAATCTGGACACAGGCAGGCACATCACCGTTGAAGTTTGCAACGATGCAGATTTGAAACAAGCTCTCTTTTTATTCAATATAAACAAAAAAAAATGCCAAAATCTCTTAACCACTGGTGCAGCCATACTAAAGAGGGAACCAAAATTAGTACCGGGTAATTGTTCTTCCTGGTGTAGAGGAGGTAGCTTAGAGAGAAGTAAACAGCTAAATTGAATGTTCGAAGTTCAAAGTAAGTTGACCATCAAAGTGTATGTGTCACTAAATGCTACCCTGAGATACATTGTCTTGCTGGTATTCACAGTGAAACAAAGAAATACAGTAGAATCAATGAAAAACTACACACACAGACTGACAGCCAATGTGCAAAAGGAAACGAACTGCAAATACAAAATGTATAGGACCCTGGTCAGACACCACTGTGCTCAATTCTGGTCGCCTCACTACAGGAAGGACGTAGAAACCATAGAAAGGGTGCAGAGGAGATTTACAAGGATGTTGCCTGGATTGGGGAACATGCCTTTTGAGAATAGCTTGAGTGAACTCGGCCTTTTCTCCTTGGAGCGACGTGATGAGAGGATGAGAGGTGACTTGATAGAGGTGTGCAAGATATTGAGGGGCATTGATCGTGTGGATAGTCAGAGGCTTTCCCCCAGGGCTAGCGCAAGAGGGCATAGTTTTAAGGTGCTTGGAAGTAGGTACAGAGGATAAGGGTAAGTTTTTTTATGCAGAGAATGGTGAGTGCATGGAATGGGCTGCCGGCGGCGTTGTTGGAGGTAGAAACAATAGGGTCTTTTAAGAGATTCCTGGATGGCTACATGGAGCTTAGAAAAATAGAGGGCTATGGGTAAAGCCTAGGTAGTTCTAAGGCAGGGACATGTTTAGCACAGCTTTGTGGGCCGAAGGGCCTGTATTGTGCTGTAGGTTTTCAATGTTTCTATATAATGTTTTTATTTATTTTAGAGATACAGTGCAGAACGGGTCCTTTCGACCCTTTGAGCAGTGCTGCCCCGCAACCCTATTTAACCCTAGCCTCATCATCATCATCATGGCTTGGCTTCGCAAGTAAAGATTTAGGAAGGGGGCTGCCCGCGTCTGCTGCAGGCTCGCTGGTGGCTGATGAGGCCGATACAGGACGGACAGACCTGTCTGCAGCGGCTGTCAGGGAGGATCGTCGTAGACGTGGGCGTGTCCTTCGGCCTGCGCAATGGTTTTTATTTAAGGTGGAGTGCAGTGTGCACGGTACACCCAGGGTTCATGTGCCATAGCCTAGCAAGCTGGGATGGTGACAGCGAGGTCCTCGGGTCGTAGGAGTTACGCTGGAGTGCCCTTCTAGGTGGATGGCCTGATGAGGCTGACGAGCCCCACCTGCCCGGGTTTGGAGTCAGAGTTGTCCTTCTCTTAGGCTGGCTGCCAACAAGGCTAACAGGCCCAGCCTACCCATCCAGTTATACCACCAGACACTCAGTCGCGCCATGACGTAGCAAGCTCGGTGGAAACGGGGGACCCCGACAAGAAGGTGTTGCTACGGACGCAGTAGTGTAGGAGAGACCATATGCAGTGACCCTAGCTAATAATGGGACAGTTTACAATGACAAATTAACCTACTAACTGGTACAGCTTTGGACTGTAGGAGGAAACTGGAGCGCCCAGAGGGAACACATGTACACATGGGAAGGAACATATAAACCTTCTTGCAGAGGATATCAGAGTTGAACTCCGAACTCTGATGTACTGAGCTGTAACAGCGTTGTGCTCATTGCTATGCTACTGGGGAGCCCCATATCTTTGAAATAAATAGATAAAACTGAGATCCTGAGCTGTAGAGTCCTTGAAAGTGGGTCTGTAGGTTGTACAATCAGTTCAGACTTGAGGTGAGTGAAGTTGTCCACGCTGTTTATCGAAGGTTAGTAACTGTTCCTGAACCTGGTTGTGTGGGACCTAAGGTTTCTGCACCTCCCTCCCAATGGCAACAGTAAGAAGGCAGCGTGGCCTGGATGGTGGGGGTCCTTGCTGATGGGTACTGCTTTCTTGCAGCAGTGCTCCTTGGAGATGGACTCAGTGGCGAACGGGGTTTTCCTGTGATGGACCGAGTTGTGTCCACCACATCTTGTTGGCTTTTGCATTCTCGGGCATCGTTGTCTCCATACCAGGCTGCCATACAGCCAGTCAGCATCTGTCTCCACTCTGCATCTATCAAAAAGTTGACAGGATGACTCTGCGTAAACTTGTAAGGAAGTGGAGGCACTGTCTGTTGTTCTGCAAGCTTTTTTGTAGTCCGGATGAAAGATCATTGACACAGAAGTCTGTTACTCTCTGTACAGATGGCAGTTGAAAGGTTTTCTGTTGTTGGAGTTGCAGCATCCTCAATTTTTTGTTCACCCATCATTGTATTTCACTTTATACTTGGTGTAAATGTAACATTTGCTGCCAGAGTTTCAGGTGAGAGAGAAGTTTCTCTTGCTACTCACATCAAGTTGGAGTCGGTACGTGAGCTAATTCCAAGGAAAGCTCGCCGATTTTGAGTTGATGCCTCATAGAAAACGTCACCTTCGACATGGTACGGCCTCTGCTCCATCGGTGACTGCAAGAAGCAGTAGAGTTGTGAACGCAGCCCTGTCCATCATGGAAACCAGCCTCCCTCCTCTGGACTCCGTCTACGCTTCTCACTGCCTCTGTAAAACAGGCAGCATAATCAAAGGCCCTGCCCATTCTCTCTCCACTCTTCTTCCATTTGGCAGAAGATACAAAAGCCTGAAAGCATTTACCGCTAGGCTGAAAGCCAGCTTCTATCCCAAAAGATTATTTAATGGTTTCCTAACATAATAAGATGGACTTTTGACCTCACAATCTACAGTGCTGTGCAAAAGTCTTAGGCACACATATATAGCTAGGGTGTCTAAGTCTTTTGCACAGTCCTGTATATGTCGATGTGGAGCGGAGAGCGAGTTTGTAAATCTGATGGGAGCAACGGATGTTGGGAATAGCAAAGGTGTGGGACAGGTGCCGGGATGGGGGTTGGTGCAGGTACAGACACATCCAACCCTGAGATGCCAGGCAAAGTCATTTGATTCCAAACAATTGATTTATTGATCATTACAGACGGTCTCTCTGGTGCTTTCCATATATAACCATATAACAATTACAGCACGGAAACAGGCCATCTCGACCTTTCTAGTCCGTGCCGAATGCTTACTCTCACCTCGTCCCACCGACCTGCACACAGCCCATAACCCTCCATTCCTTTCCTGTCCATATACCTATCCAATTTTTTAAAAATGACAATATCGAACCTGTCTCTACCACTTCTACTGGAAGCTCGTTCCACACAGCTACCACTCTCTGAGTAAAGAAGTTCCCCCTCGTGTTACTCCTAAACTTTGCCCCTTAACTCTCAACTCATGTCCTCTTGTTTGAATCTCCCCTACTCTCAATGGAAAGAGCCTATCCACGTCAACTCGATCTATCCCCCTCATAATTTTAAATACCTCTATCAAGTCCCCCCTCAACCTTCTACGCTCCAAAGAATAAAGACTTAACTTGTTCAACCTTTCTCTGTAACTTAGGTGCTGAAACCCAGGTAACATTCTAGTAAATCTCCTCTGTACTCTCTCTATTTCTTTCCTATAATTCGGTGACCAGAACTGTACACAATACTCCAAATTTGGCCTCACCAATGCATTGTACAATTTTAACATTACATCCCAACTCCTATACTCAATGCTCTGATTTATAAAGACCAGCATACCAAAAGCTTTCTTCACCACCCTATCCACATGAGATTCCACCTTCAGGGAACTATGCACCATTATTCCTAGATCACTCTGTTCTACTGCATTCCTCAATGCCCTACCATTTACCATGTATGTCCTATTTTGATTAGTCCTACCAAAATGTAGCACCTCACACTTATCAGCATTAAACTCCATCTGCCATCCGCTCCCTCCCCTTTCTCTTCCCCTTTTCCCAACCATGATTCCCCTCTCCCTGCTCCCTTCCCAATCTCAGTCCACAATAGAGACCCATGTCAGAATCAGGGTTATCATCACTCACATATGTCATGATGTTTTTTATTGTGGCAGCAGTACAGTGCAATACATTAAATTACTACATACTGTACAAAGGTCTGAGGCACCCAAGCGCGCACGCGCTCTCTCTCTCTCTCTCTCTATCTATCTATCTATCTATCTATTGTTATGAACCCCGTAACTGGGTTACTTACCAGCAAAGATGAAGACGTCCGTTGAAGTCTGATGATACTATTTTTAACAGTATTTATTAGTAAAAGTACACAAAAATAATATCAATGCAAATATACAGATAATATATGTCGTCAATACTAAATCTAAAAGTGTGGGTATAATAATGATCAATAAGAAATAAGTTCTATCGTTGTCTAGGGGATAATGTATTGTCCGATGGAAATATAAAGTTCACTCAGTTCATGCAGGCTGCAGCCGTTGGGGACCGCCGTGTTGCAATGGTTGGAGAGAGAGAGAGATTTGGAGAAAAACTTGCCGGCTTTCCTTTTATGATTTTGATCCGTCAGGAGTCTCGTTGTCGTGGCCGTTCACTTGTGGCCTCTCCTTTAGCTAAACCATTCTTCCGTGATGAGCCTGCCACCCTGGCAAGGGAGGACGCACACGAGCTCTCACCGGCTTTTGCTATAAAACGCTGTCACTGGATTTCCAGCGTTTCTCCTGGTGCGTCTAAAGGAGTTGTTCCCCAGACCCTCTTTTATCCTTACTCACGGGGTCTCAGATGTCAATCAGGTTGGGATGATGCAATCCCTCAACCAGACCACTCTGGTTGTCCCCTGAGGGGTTTCAATGAATAGTACAGTACTCAATACACAATTCCGTCTCCAAGAGACAATGGCCGTTATCAGTAGTTCCGTTCCGCTGAGGCCAGGACACATTCCAAATCTTGTGTATTCTGTGTGTCTCTCTCTCATTTCCTGGGTCCCAGACCCGAATTAATAGCGATCTTGCGATTCTCAAAAAGGAGGGGGCGACTTTGTACCCTTCGGCCCCTCAGAGTTGCTTCACATTCATAACACTATCTATATATAATGAGTCTAAGACCTTTGAACAGTACTGTACCTCAGTGTGACCTTACACCTCACTGTCTACCTGCACTGCGCTTTCTCGGTAAATGTAGCACTTTATTCTGTACTCTTTTATTGTTCACCTTGTACAACCTCAGTGCATTGTTGTACTGAATTATCTGTGTAGGCAGAAGGCAAGGCAAGCTTTTCACTGTACCTCTGTGCATGTAATAATAATAAACCAATTTACCAGTTTAAGTCACCAGTTTAGTGATTGGTTTTGAGCAGGTTTCTGTAAACAAATCGGACTTTGAGCCTGCTTCACTTTGTCTTAACTTTTCTCCGTTTCAAAGTCCACGTAAACACTTTTGAATAACAAGGAAGTCTGAGCAATTTTTATACAGCTGTAAAAAGCACACAACAATTCTTAAAGATTATGGATTACCTTTGCTTGTCACACGTGCATCGAAAGAGTGAACTGCGTCATTTGTGTCAGTGACCAACACAGTCTGAGGATGTACTGGGGGCAGCCTGCAAATGTCACCGTGCTTCCGGCGACAACACAGCGAGCCCACAGCTTACAACCCTAACCCGTAGGTCTATGGAATGTGGGAGGAAACTGGAACATCCAGAGGAGAATGTGTGAACTCCTTCCAGACAGCAGCAGAAACTGAACTCTGATCTTCCGATCTCTAGCACTGTAAAGCGTTACACTAACAGCCACACCAGGTGCTGCATTGAGCAATCAGCCTATGCTGGCCCAGGGGCACACTTGGTTTCAATGTTCTGAGCAACCATTACCGACTGTACCCTTGGTGAGTTACCTGTAAATGATTAAGTTGGGCACGAGTCTAATTGTTTCTGCGTTTGGAAGAAAAATTCATTTAGGGCACCGATAAAGAAAATTAGAAAATAGCAGCAATGATCTGAAGCTTTTTCTAAGTTCCTTGATGATCAAACATCGTGAACTTTGTAGTCTTGCACAATTTGTTTGGCTCAATTTTGACATGTCGATGTTGCAGTTATCTGGTGTGTTTATTGTCTGCCCTATATTGTCCCTAATTCCAGAAGCTTGATGACTTATTTCAGAAGGCATTTAGGGAGGTGCTGACGTCGTGATGACTTGCTGGCAGCTCCAATCTGGACCATTGATCCAGGGACAGGAACGACTCACTTTCAAGGGCTCTGTACACCCAAGTTCTGGATATTATTTGCATAGTTTGTCTACTTTTGCACTTCGGTTGTTTGTCAGTCTTTGTCTACTTGTGTTTAGTGTTTTTTTTTGTAAATTCTATTATACTTTTTTTTCCTGTAAATGCCTGCAAGAAAATGAATTTCCAGGCAGTATATGATATCATATAGGTACTTAGATAATAAATTTACTTTGAAAATGAGTAGTTATCCCAACATGGTAGTTGGCAAATTCAGATTCAAGTCATTAAAATGTAGCAGGATTGTGTAAACTTCAAATTTAATTTAGTTAGGAGGGCCCCCTTGTTCAGTTGGATCCGGGATGTCCTCACTTGCAAACCCCAGTCAGTTCAAACTGGTAACAATCCCCATCGGCACAGATGCACCATGAGGCTTCGCCCCCTGCCCTGCTCACTTTATAAAGATGATTCCGAGGCTAAGCTCAACTCCAGTGCCGTATTTAAGTTTGCTGATGACACCGCTGTCGGTAGAATCCGAGGTGGTGACAAATCAGGTGGCGCGGTGTCTCAACAACAACCTCTCACTCAATGTCAGTAAAATCAGAGTGCTGACTTTTGACTACTGGGGGAAGAAATCGGCGTTCCAAGAGCCAGCCTTAAATAAGGGATCAGTGACTTTAAATACCTTGGCTTCCTATGAACCTTCCTTAGCTCTCGGGTCGTATGGGGGAAGGTCTGCTTACCGTCCCCAGGGTCAAAACTAACCATGGTGAAGCAGCTTTTAGTTACTATGCTTCACATATCTGGAATAAACTTCCAGAGGATCTGCACTCTGCACCCAACTTTAAACTCTTTTAAATCGATGCTTGAAACTTTTCACTGTAGCTTTTAATTAGAATTTCCTGCACTGTAACTTCTATTTATCATATCTACTTTTGCGTGATTTTCTTCTCTTATGCAATGTCTGAAATTTGATGTTTGATTTTTAGATCTTGTTCTATGTAAAACACTTTGAACTGCCTTGTGTTTGAAAAGTGCTGTACAAATAAACTTGCTTGCTTGCTTGGCTATGTGGGAGGGAAGATTGATCTTGGAGTAGGTTAAAGGGTCAAAGGGCCTGTGCTGTGTTGTGCTGTTCTATGGTATAATGGAATGAAAGGCATGAAAGTATTGCATTGTTGTAAAAATCATCCGTGGCCTTGTTTCTGGGGGGTGGAGAAATCTACCTCTCACATTTAGTCCAGCCTGTGTGTGAGTCCAGATGCCCAGCAGCAGTTGACCCTGCCTTGTTCAATCAAATTGAGTTGGAGCATGCAACCCTACGCAGGAGTCTTCGGCACATACAGTATACAGAGCTAAGGCGGCTAAGACCTTTGCACAGTACTGTATTTGTGAACGTGGTGCAGAAAGTGAATCTGTAAATATGGTGGGAGCAGAAGGTGCTGGGAATGGCGAGGGTGGAGTGCCGCGGGAAGGGTGTGGGACAGGTAGCAGAGAAGGGGTTCCAGGGGTGGGGAGGTGGCATGGGTGCAGACACCCTGAGACACCAGGCAAGGTCATTTGATTGCAAACAATTGTTTTGTTGATCATTAGAGAATGTCTCTCTGCTGCTTCCCACTCCCTCCCATTTCTCTTCCCCTTTTCCCAACCATGACACCCCTCTCCCTGCCCCCTTCCCATTCTCGAGTCCACTATAGAGACCCATATCAGAATCAGGGTTATCATCACTCACTTATGTCATGAAATTTGTTTTTTTTTTGTGGCAACAGTATGGTGCAGTATATAAAATTACTGCCGTACTGTGCAAAAGTCTTAGACGTCCTACTGTGTGTGTGTGTGTGTGTGTGTGTGTGTGTGTGTGTGTGTGTGTGTGTGTGTGTGTGTGTGTGTGTGTGTGTGTGTGTGTGTGTGTGTGTATCTAAGAATTTGCACAGTCTGTAACTCATAGTGATGAGATATCCTGTGAATGAATACAGCATCAGGCAGACTGATAGCTCTGGAATTGTTCACACAAAGTTGATCAGGATATAGCAATGCAGTTTTATAATTGCCATGTATTAATACCGTTACTAGTGCATTATGGAGACAGAAAAGATTTTGAAAACTCAGTGTTCACATCACCAGTTGGAGAGTGCCCAGATGGAATAGGAGCTGGTCTTCTACTCATTTTCATTTCACCAGTTTAGTGCGTTATGTCGGGTTTATTTAGTTACTTGTATTCATCATGGGCACTAGCCTCTGTAGCATCCAGAATTTCATAGAATGGGAGACATCAGGGGTAAGTTTTTTACACAGAGGATTGTGGAATGACTTGCCAGGGATGGTGGTGGAGGTTAAAACATTAGGGGTATTTAAGAGCCTCTTGGACAGGCACATGGATGGAAGAAAAATAGAGGATTACGGGGTAGTGTGGGTTTAGTACTTTTTTTTAAGGATTATATGGGTCAGCACAACATCAAGGGCTGAAGGGCCTGTACTGTGCTGTAGTTGTCTAGTGTCTAGATGCCTCAAAAAGGAGGTGAGCATCATTTAAGTACCCACATCATCCAGTTCATGCCTTGTTCTCATTGCTACCATCAGGGAGGACATACAGGAGCCTTAAGGCACATACTCAACAATTCAGGAACAGCTTATTTCCCTCTGCCATCTGATTTCTGAATGGACATTGAACCCACGAACACAACCTCACTGTTTTTTTGTTTCTATTTTTGCACTGCTTATTTAATTTAACTATTTAATATACGGTATGTGTATATGTGCTGTAATTCAGTTTTTTAATTATTATGTTTTGCGTTGTACTGCTGCTGCAAAGACAATAAATTTCACAATATATGCTAATGGTATTAAACCTGATTCTGATTCAGACTCGCATCGTATGAATATTGTGGAGGAATTCACTCTTATTTTTGGAGCAATGATCCTCACTTTGGAAACTTGATCCCACTAATTTAACTATTAAGTTACCACACTCATTGCTGTGGGCCGGTGCTCAAGTGAAGTCTCATTGAATTAAAGGTGCATATATCACCATGCATGACTGCTGGTCAAGATGGTGCTGAGCTGCCGTCTTCGTAGAGGCTCAGACCTAGTTGTTCATTTAGATTTGCAGGGATAGTTGTGGGGACAGAGAACGGAGTTCGAGGTCTGATTAGGGTTTAGGGACAGGTATGTGAGGGAGCTAGAAGTCAGGCCAGAATCTAGGCCTCTGCTCCATGTTCAAAGACCAGCAATGTGGATGTATGACAAAGGAGAGAGCACTGTTTGTGTGTGTGTGTGTGTGTGTGTGTGTGTGTGTGTGTGTGTGTGTGTGTGTGTGTGTGTGTGTGTGTGTGTGTGTGTGTGTGTGTGTGTGTGTGTGTGTGTGTGTGTGTGTGTGTGTGTGTGAGAGAGAGAGAGAGAGAGAGAGAGAGAGAGAGAGAGAAAAGGTTGGGGTTGTTTTGCTTTCGTTGTGTTGCTGTTGCTTTGTTGTCGCTTGTGTTTTCTGAAAACACGGTGGACATGCTATGTTGGCACCGGGATGTGTGGTGACACTTGCAGGCTACCCCCAGCACCTCCTTTAGTTGTGAACACGGACATCACAGTTCACTGCACGTGTGATAACTAAATGAATCTGAGCCTGAAATGAAGTAGGATGCAGTGTTGCAGCCACAGGGAAAGTATAGTGTGAGTAGAGAAATGAAGAGCAAGGGGCTCGATGAGACAGAATGAGAGATGGAGAGTTCATCGTTAAACCACGTAGCTGGTCCATTCAAGAGCCATTGAACAACAGTTATAAATCAGCAGGTCAACAGCATGTGTGGAAGAAGTAATGTTTCAGTTCCAATGTTTTTGCGTCTGTGTTTGTACCTGACATGTTGTCACTCCAAGTATATCGACCATTGCAATATACACTCAGTGGCCCCTTTATTCAGTACACCCCTACACCTGCTCAGACAAAGCTTGCAGACAAGTTTCAAAACGGGGAAGGGATGTGATCTAAGTGACTTTGTGGAATGTTGGTTGGTGCCAGACAGGGTGGTTTGAGTATCTCAGAAACTGCTGATCTCCGATGGCTTTTGTGCACAACAGTCTCTAGAGTTTACAAAGAATGATGCAAAAAGCTAAAAGAAAACAGTCAGCAATTGTGGGCTGCTGTGAGTAAAGTGCCTTGTTAATGGGAGAGGTCAGAGGAGATTGGTTGGACTGGTTCAAGCTGGCAGGAAGGTGACAGTAACTCAACTGACCACAGTGGTGTGCAGAAAAGCATCTCTGAATGCTCAACACTTTGAACTTTGAAGTAGATGGGCCAGTGGAGCAGGAGACCACACTGGGTTATAGTCCAGCCCTAAGAGGTGGCCACTGAGAATATCTGGAGTTTAATTTAATCCACCTCAGCACCAGTTGAGCACATTATTTTAAAAAGCCATGTTTCTTTCAAGCAGAAACTTCCATTTGAAGATGTGTTTCTCAAGCTGGCTTCTCCCTGCCTCAGCCTATGCCTGCATCTTGTGTTCGGAGAAGGAGCTTCTCGGAATGGCACTTCTCAGAACCCCGCTCCACAGTTTGAGATTGGACGTTGACCCCCACCCCGTGCATTACAAAGTACTGAGCAGTTGTGAACTGCTGTTACATCTGCTGTCTTCTTTCAAGGAAGCTAGCGTGGTTCTGACCCCAAGCAGCTGTATTCCCGGAACTGGAGGCCCAGTTACCGTCAGGGGTCGGCACTTCTCACCCTTGTGTTGTGGTCCCACTGCTAAAGATTTGCCATCTCAACCCAGTCTCACACTGAAGTCGGCTATGTCGCAATCTTTCTGTTTTGGTGTTGATGTGGTGGGAGCACAATTAAAAAAACACACACACACGCACACGATCTGCGAAGTGAAAAGAGATTCTTGAAACTTTTATATCCTAAGCCATAGGGGCAGAATTAGGCCATGCAGCCCACTGAACCTCTCTGCCATTCCATCATGGCTGATTTATTATCCCTCTCAACCCCATTCTTCTGCCTTCTCCCCATAACCTTTGATGCCCTGATTAATCAAGAACCTATCGACTTCCGCCTTAAATATACGCAATGACTTGACTTCCACAGCCATCTGTAGCATTGAATTCCACAGATTCACCACTCTCTGGCAAAAGAAATTCCTCCTCAAGTCTGTTCTAAAGGGATAACAATAACATTTAAGAGGGTTTTGGATAAGCTTTGTCACCCTTACTAATCTAGTCCGTGCTGGCCTGCTTTTCTGCCCGGTTTCATTGACTGGCACCCAGACCACAGCCATCCATATCCCTTTCATCCATGTACCTATCCAGATTTTTCTTAAATATTATAGTTAGCTTCACAACCACCACTTCTGCAGGCTGCTCATTCTTCACCCTCTGAGTGAAGAAGCACCCCCTCAGATTCCCCCTTAAACATTTCACCATTCTCCGTTAACCTATGACCTCTAGTTCTCATCTCACCCAACCGGAGAGGAATGCTTATGTGAAGAGTTTTCTGAAATGTTAACTCTATTAAGGGAGAACATACCTTCCAGATTTTGTCAAAACGAAACAATGGAGTTGTTGTTTCATGAGTGCACTCACCCTTTAACAAACATCTAGATTTTAATGGTTATGATTTGATTGTGTGTGAACTTGCCCTGTGCAAGTTCATTGCTGCATTTCAAATATAACAACGCCACATTTAGTCATCTGTACAGAAAATGCTGGAGATTCTGTTAAGTGGTCTTTTTGGGCCCTTAGCTCCCAGTGGAGAACAGGCCATCGATAACCTTCTGTCTTCATCACCCTCTGTTCTGAGCCAGTTTCTTGATGGTAGACCAGGTGTGTCCCCGTTGACTAATTTTGGCCTTGACATCTCTCCTTCGCGTGTTCTTTGGATGTTCCTTTTTCCTCTTTCCTTGGGGATTCCATTTTAATGGCTGCCTGGTGATGTTGTTGGCTGGCTTCCTCAAGGTCTGGCCAGTACACCTCCATTTCCATTAATGTATTTGTATCTCTGTGGATTCCTGGTTGGTGTTTTCCCCACAGTTGGTTACTTTGTCAGTCCATCTGATGTTTAGGATCTTCCTCAGGCACTGGTTGATGGAAGTCTATAGCTTTTGACATGGTTCTCGCAATCCAGATACCAAGGTAGATATGGACTTTGGTGGCAAAAGAGTTGTCGGCTGCGCAGGATCCTGATGCCTTTCCCTGTGTTGCGTCAAGTCCTTACTCAATGATGAGTCTATTCATGCAAAGTTGATGGTACGGTTGGAGTTAATCAATGTTTCTGTAATCCATTGCATCCACTGTACAGGGGATTGGCCCATACAATCACCAGAGCCCTGTTGGCTGGCCTGACCCATTTCCACCTGTCACAAAGGGGACGAGGTCTGGTAAATGGTAACTGGTTTATTATTGTCACGTGTATCAAGATACAGTAAAAGGCTTGTTTGCATGCTATTCAGACACATTGTGTTGGTTGTCTGTCATAATCCAACAATGACAGGAGACCTGCGTGGGGAAGTTTTTAAAGTGGATGAAGCCATTGTACGATGGCAGTTCCACGCCCTCGACCTCGGAATTCTAAGTCGCATGGTACCAGTAGTCGCCTCAACTGAGGTCTTCCTTGGTCACACTCGATGATCATGTCTTCTTCTGTGCTTTGTCACGCCCTTCGCTCTCCACGAAGTGTCGCATAGCCTCTTTCCTGGCCATTTGATCCCCTCCACTGACTTCGCCTGCTAGGACAGGCACGTTCCTATCTCACTGGGGATATGAGACCCACTGGCTACCCTCACCTGGTTTAGCCCGCCTGTCGAAGTGGTTTACCAGGGTGTGACCGCTGTCGCATGCAAATGGCCACCCACCCACCCGGTCTCGCCCGTCACTGTCCATCACACCCACCCACCTGGTCTCATCCATCACACCCACCCACCTGGTCTCACCCGTCACACCCACCCACCCACCCAGGTCTCCGAGCCGAGTGTCCGGTGGGGACCAAAGGTAAGTGAGCTGCCCTGGAATGGACATGACAAACCCCTTCACCAGAGGGGCTACCCCTGCATGGACCTTCCAACACCCCCCCCCCCCCGTACAACTGTTCAGACAGATTACTTCATATGTAAGTAATCGATACATAAAACGCAAGTAATCTGAGGTACTGCAATATTGTTTTGTTGCTCATTGTGTTCTGTGTTTTGCTGAGCACCGAGACGTGCTTCGTTGATGCTGGAATGCGCAGACACAGTTGTGGCCAGCACATCCTTAATTCGTGTTGGTCCGTTCAAAAGTAATTTAACAGCAGTTATAAATCAGCAGGTCAACAGCATCTGTACAATTAGAAAAACAAAAGATAATGTTTCAGGTCTGATCTTTTTTTTAATCCTATTTGTTTGTCCTGATCGTCCCTTGGGCTTGTCTTTCTTTTATCATTACTACTTAATTTAATTAGATCTGCTGTATGACTTAATAGTTCAAAGTATATTTATTATCAAAGTACATATATATCACCATATACTACTCTGAGATTCATTTTCTTGCAGGCCTTCACAATGGAAAGGAGAAATACAATAGAATTGATTAAAAACTACACATAAATCAGAGCATTGAGTATAGGAGTTGGGATGTGATGTTAAAATTGCACTAGGCATTGGTGAGGCCAAATTTGGAATATTGTGTACAGTTCTGGTCACCGAATTATAGGAAAGATGTCAACAAAATAGAGAGAGTACAGAGGAGATTTACTGGAATGTTCCCTGGGTTTCAGCACCCAAGTTACAGGGAAAGATTGAACAAGTTAGGCCTTTATTCTTTGGAGCATAGAAGGGGGGACTTGATAGAGGTATTTAAAATTATGAGGGGGATAGATAGAGTTGACGTGGATAGGCTTTTTCCATTGAGAGTAGGGGAGATTCAAACAAGAGGACATGAGTTGAGAGTTAAGGGGCAAAGTTTAGGAGTAACACGAGGAGGAACTTCTTTACTCAGAGAGTGGTAGCTGTGTGGAACGAACTTCCAGTAGAAGTGGTAGAGGCAGGTTCGATACTGTCATTTTTTTTAAAAATTGGATAGGTATATGGACAAGAAAGGAATGGAGGGTTATGGGCTGAGTGCAGGTCGGTGGGACTTGGTGAGAGTAAGTGTTTGGCACGGACTAGAAGGGCCGAGATGGCCTGTTTCCGTGCTGTAATTGTTATATGGTTATATAAAGACTGACAGATAACCAATGTACAAAAGAAGACAAACTGTCCAAATAAAAATTTTTAAAAGTAAATAAATACACTGCGGACATGAGTTGTGAAGTTCTTGAAAGTGAGCCGGTTGGGGAATCAGCAGAGTTGAGGTGGTTCAGGAGCCTGATTGTTGGAGTGTAATAACTGTTCCTGAACCTGGTGATAGGGGTCCTGACCTGTACCTCCTGCCCGATAGTGTGAGTCCTTGATGCTACTTTCCTGTGGTTGGGCTGCTTGTGGATGTGTTCAATGTGGAACAGGCTCGATGGACCAAACGGCCTGATTCTGCTCCAGTGTCTCGTGCTGGGGACGGCTTTCCCTGTGAAGCTGTATCCTCCACTTTTTGTCGGCTTTTCTGTTCATGGGCTTTAGTGTTTCCACACCATCTCTTTCACTCCTGTGCTTGCAACTCTACTCCCTGGTGATCAACACCTTTTTATTTCTTCTCTCTGCTTTCATTCCTTCTCTCCCCACCTATGTGACCTGTTCCAACCTTATGAAAAAAATCTGCTCCAGTCAATCTGGTCCCTAGTTCATTCTGGAAGTTAATTACTTCATGGCTGGCTGCTGAGGTTCTAACCTCTGGAATTCCCTTTCTCAGCTCCCTAGGGTATTTTTCTTTGGATCACAGGATCATTAGAGGTGACTTGACAGAATTGTACACAGTAAGTGGAAAAGATCAAGTGGATAACTAGAGACTTTATCCCAGGACAGAAATGGCTAATACCAGGGAGCAAAACTTTCAAAGTGTTTGGAGGAAAGTATTGGGGGGGAATGTCAGAGGTAGATTTTTTTTTACACACAGAGAGTGGTGATGCTGGGGGGTGGTGGTAGAGGCAGATATATTAGGGGCATTTAACAGACTCTTAGGTAGGCGCATGGATAACAGAAAAATGGAGGGCTATGTGGGAGGGAAGGATTAGATTGATTTTAGAGGAGGTTAGAAGGTCGGCAGGACATTGTAGGCTGAAGGGCCTGTAGTGTTCCATGTTAAACTTGAATGAAATGCTCTTGGAGCATGGCTGAAGACTTTTTACATAACAAGAGAAAATGCTGGAAAAACTTAGCAGGTGAGGCTCAATCTGCAGAGAGAGAAACAGAGTTGGCGCACTTCAGGCCAAAAACAGCTCATCACGGTGGTGGACAGATACTGCTGAATAATCTTCTGTCTGAAACGTTAGCTGTTCCTCTTTCCATGGATCCTGACTGAGCTGCTGAACATCTCCGGTAACTTGTGTTTTTACTTTAGACTTCCAGTATTTTACATCTATTTTTAGATTTCAACTACTATACTATAGATATGTATTTTAATCGAAAAGTTTCTGTACAAAATAGCGGTTAGCACAAAGCTATTACATCCAAGGAAGGAGTTCGGTCCCAGTGTCCTCTAAAGAGTCTCTGCATCCTCTCCATGAAACGTGTGCGTTTTCTCCAGGTGCACTGTCTTCCTTCCACGTTCCAAAGGTGTACCGACTAGAAGGTTAATTGGTCATGGAAAATAGTCCCATGCTGGGCTGTGCGCCTCGAAGGGCCTGTTCTGTGCTGTATCTCCAAATAAAATAAAATAAATTAAATTAAATTTTGGTTTTGCTGAAAAGTATATACTCAGTGGCTACTTTGTTGCGTACACCTGTCGTTAATGCAAGTATCTAATCAGCCAATCATCTGGCAGCAGCTCAATACATAAAAGCATGCAGACATGGTCAAGAGGTTCAGTTGTTGTTCAGACCAAACATCAGAATGGGGAAGAAATGTGACCTAAGTGACTTTGACTGTTGAATGATTGTCAGACAGTGGGGTTTGAGTATCTCAGAAACTGCTGATCTCCTGGGATGTTCACACACAACAATCTCTGAAATTTACGGAGAATGGTGTGGAAAGCAAAAAAAATTCCATTGAGTGGCAGTTCTGTGGGTGAAAATGCCTTGTTAATGAGAGGGGTCGGAGGAGAATGGCCAGAGCTGACAGGAAGGTGACAGTGATTCAAATAACCACGCATTACTACAGTGCTGTGCAGCAGAGCCTCTCTAATACACAACCTGTTGAACCTTGAAGTGGATGGGCTACAGCAGCAGAAGACCATGAACACACAATCAGTGCCCACTTTATTAGATACAAGAGGTATCTAATAAAGTAACCACTGAGCGGATACTGGCATAGTAATTGAAAAATTACATTTCAAAAATTTTGGTTTTGCTGGAAGGTATATACCCTACTTCTTAAACACAGACAATGCTGGAGGGCTCATCGGGTCAGGGAAATGAACAGTCGACATTTTAGGTCACGACCTTTCATCAGGACTGTTGTTTTGCATCCAGCTTCCTATCATTGATTTAGTACGAGTTTTCTTGTCCAAATCAGCCTTTCCAAGATAAGAAAATCTAACCTCTTTTGCTTGCTGATTATCTTAAATTCACATTAGTTATTTACAATTCATTGGAAGTAGTTTCCCAAAATTGCTGAGTCATTCAATTCTCTCTGTAAGTAGATAAGAAGCAGAAATGATCCATGTGTTCCTTCAATTCAACTTTACAACGCACATTTGCGTGACTCCACAGACTGACTCCCGAGCCTGTAGACTCTCTTTGCAGCTCATGTTCTCTGGATTACCTGTGCACTTTTTTGTTATTTGCACAATGTGTCTTCTTTCGCACACTGGATGTTTGTCTGTCTTTGTCAGGTGTGGTTTTCATGGGTTCTCCTGTATCTCTGTGTTTTAATATAGCTTAGACCCATTGATTGTATTCCATGAAATGATGCCAGGCACAGGAGCATATGTATATTAGGTGACTAACAGGAAATGATAAAGTAGTGGGTGGAGGTGTTGATCAGTCTTACTGCTCGGGGTAAGTAACTGTTTTTGAGTCTGGTGGTCCTGGTGTGGATGCTACGTAGCCTCCTCCCTGATGGGAATGGGACAGACAGTCCACGAGCAGGGTGAGTGGGATCCTTCATGATGTTACTGACCCTTTTCCGGCACCTTTCTATACATATGTCCTTGATGGCTGGTAGACTGGTGCTGGTGATGCGATGGGCCGTTTTGACCTTCGGTCTTTGTTACGTACATTTTGTCATGGTTTCTACTGTATTTATTTGTTTTCCTCTCAGTGTCTGCGAAAAAATAAATCACATGGTTGCATATGGTATGCATACTTTGATAGTAAATTTACTTTGAACTTTGATATTTTTGTTCACCCCTTCTTACTAGAATCCTTTTAACTCTACCCACCAACTACCCGTGAAGATGCCTGTGTTTGCCAATTCAAATAACATTGTAAGGATGGTCAAAGATCTCTGCTAATGGCATCAATTCAGTCAGTTTGGGAAATTGGCCAAGTGACAGGAAGCAGATGCCATTAGAGAAAGGTTGTTTTTCAGAGTGGAGGGAAGTGTGCAGTGGAGTTCCCCAGGGCTCGGTCGTAGAACCACCGAGTTTCTTAAAATGTATCAGTGACTGGGTTGTACCGAGCACAGTTTTCACAGATGACAAGAATGGTGAACACTGAAAAAGATAGAGATGGGCTTCAAGAGCTGACGGAACGGACAGATGGGGTGGCAAGTGAAATGATAAGGCAGAGTGGGGTGTAACATTTTCGCAAGAAAATTGAGAACAGTTTGATGTGGATCAGAATTTCAGAAATGACAGTTACTCAGTCATTTAGTAGAGCTGAAAAGAAAACCCACTGTGCATTTTATGAATGCCTTTCTCTGTGCCTCTTCCACCTGGATTGTGTGTGATTGAAGCAGAGACAAGCGTCTGTGGAAGGTCGATGTTTCCGCAAGGGATTCTGCAGATGCTGGAGATCTCGAGCAACACACACAAATTGCTGAGGGACTCAGCAGGTCACGCGGCATCTATGGAAGGGAATGTTTTGGGCTGAGTCCTTCCGAGTTCTGATCCCAGAATGGACTAGATGGGCCAAATAGCCTGCATCAGGATTGATCAATCCAGATATGAAGGGTCTCGACCCTAAACTGTCAACTGACCATTTCCCTCCACTGAGGTGCCTGACCTGGCGAGTTTGTCGAGCATCTCATTGCTCGCTGCATGTTCCTGCACGTTCAGTCTCGTGTGTCTCCAGTAGGTGACTGAATCTGACTTTGGCTCTGAAGTGCCTCAAATGGATTTGATTCTGGGGACTCCAGTTATGCTCTGATGGCCCTGAGCCATGGGAGCAGGTGGTGGATGGTCGTATGAGCGGCTGGTGCATGTCACAAGATCCCAGTTCACTCACACCACCACACATCTCTCCCTCACATGCACACGCATGCCCTGCCCAAAGTTGAACAACTTTTGGGACACACTCTTCGCTAAGTCATGTAAAGAAGTTTAGAGTGAGGGTGGTTGGGTGGAGGTATGTTTCTACCAAAGGAGGTGTAAGGCGTTCCTTCCCTCCGCTAGCCTGCAGGTCACCCTTGAGCAAAAGGAGGGGGACACCTTCTTAGCCCCCTTCCCCTGATCAAGGTCACATGAAGCCATGGGGTGGACGGTCGTAAGAGCACCTGGTGCATATCACAAGTCCTGGTTTGGCGACCACTGACACCAGGCCGACAAGCTCTGAAGAGTATTGATAATGGCTGGGGTTACCTGTCTTATAAAGTCACTGCCCAAACTGCTTCTGAAGAAAAATTTGCCCGAAACAATCATGATCAAGATCATGATAGCCCATGCCATGCAACATGGCGCATAATGATGATGATGAAGTTTGGAGTGGCTGATTAGCTAGGAGTGAACAGACTCGATGAGGCTAGAGTTGTAAAGAAGTTCAAAGAAATCTCCTGATGGCCCTTGTTTAAACAATTCAGAAAATTGTTGTTGTGTTTCATAACCCCTTGGCCATCACATTTTTATTGTCTTGGATGGCTCAGGAGCAGAAATGGTTACTTAGGCTTTAGATGTTTCAGAAAGGACAGGGAGGGAGGCAAAAGAGGTGGGAGCATGGCATTGCTGATCAGAGATAGTGACATGACTGCAGAAAAGGAGGAAGTCATGGAGGGATTGTCTACTGAGTCTCTGTGGGTGCAAGTTAGAAACAGGAAAGGGTCAATAACTCTACTGGGTGTTTTTTTTATAGACCACTAAATACTAACAGGGACATCGAGGAGCAGATAGGGAGAGATTCTAGAAAGGTGTAATAAGAGCAGGGTTGTCGTGGTGGGAGATTTTAATTTCCCAAATATTGATTGGCATCTCCATAGAGCAAGGGGTTTAGATGGGGTGGAGTTTGTTAGGTGTGTTCAGGAAGGTTTCTTGACACAATATATAGATAAGCCGACCAGAGGAGAGGCTGTACTTGATCTGGTATTGGGAAATGAACCTGGTCAGGTGTCAGGTCTCTCAGTGGAAGAGCATTTTGGAGATAGTGATGACAATTCTATCTCTTTTACCATAGCATTGGAGAAGGATAGGAGCAGACAAGTTAGGGAAATGTTTAATTGGAGTAAGGGAAAAGATGAGGCTATCAGGCAGGAACTTGGAAGCATAAATTGGGAACAGATGTTCTCAGGGAAATGTACGACAGGAATGTGGCAAATGTTCAGCGGATATTTGTGTGGCGTTTTGCATAGGTATGTTCCTATAGACAGGGAAAGGATGGTAGGGTACAGGAACCATGGTGTACAAAGGCTCTTGTAAATCTAGTCAAGAAGGAAAGAAAAGCTTACAAATGGTTCAAAAAACTAGGTAATGATAGAGATCCAGAAAATTGTAAGAATGAAATTGAGAGAGCCAGAAAGGACCATGAGAAGGCGTTGGTGAGCAGGATTAAAGAAAACCCCAAGACATTCTTTAAGTAAGTGAAGAGCAAGAGGATAAGACGTAGAGAATAGGACCAATCAAGTGTGACAGTGCAAAAGTGTGTATGGAACTGGAGGAGATAGCTGAGGTACTTAATGAATACTTTGCTTCAGAATTCACTACAGAAAAGGGTCTTGGCGATTGTAGGGATAACTTATAGCAGAATGAAAAGCTTGAGCGTATAGACATTGAGAAAGAGGATGTGCTGGAGGTTTCAGAAAGCATCAAGTTGTATAAGTCTCTGGGAACGGACGAGATGTACCCCAGGAGGGAGGAGATTGCTGAGCCTCTGGCTATGATTTTTGCATCATCAATGGGGACGGGAGAGGTTCCGGAGGACTGGAAGGTTGCAGATGTTGTTCCTTTATTCAAGAAAGGGAGTAGAGATAGGCCAGGAAATTATAGACCAGTGAGTCTTAATTCAGTGGTTGATAAGTTGATGGAAAAGATCTTTAGAGGCAAGATTTATGAACATTTGGAGAGGCATAATATGATTAGGAATAGTCAGCATGGCTTTGTCAAAGGCTGATTGAATTTTTTGAGGATGTGACTCAATATGTTGATGAAAGTAGAGCAATAGATGTAGTGTATCTGGATTTCAGCATGGCATTTCATAAAGTACCCCATGCAAGGCTTATTGAGAAAGTAAGGAGGCATGGGATCCAAGGAGACCTTGCTTTGTGGATCCAGAATTGGCTTGCCCACAGAAGGCAAAGAGTGGCTGTAGGCAGGTCATATTCTGCATGGAGTTTGGTGACCAGTGGTGTGCCACAGGGGTCTGTTCTGGGACCCCTTAACTTCATGATTTTTATAAATGATTGTGAAGTGGAGGGATGGGTTAGTAAATTTTCTGATGACTCAAAGGTTGGGGGTGTTGTGGATAGTGTGGATGGCTGTAAGAGGTTACAGCGGGACATCAATAGGATGCAAAACTGGGCTGAGAAGTGGCAGATGGAGTTCAAGCCAGATAAGCATGAGGTGGTTCATTTTGGTAGGTCAAATATGATGGCAGAATATAGCATTAATGGTAAAACTCGGCAGTGTGGAGGATCAGAGGGATCTTGGGGTCCGAATCCATAGGACACTCAAAGCTGCTGTGGTTAAGATGGCATATAGTGCATTGGCTTTCATCAACCGTGGGATTGAGTTCAAGAGCCGAGAGGTAATGTTACAGCTGTATAGGACCCTGGTCAGACCCAACTTGGAGTACTGTGCTCAGTTCTGGTCACCTCACTACAGGAAGGATGTGGAAACTATAGAAAGAGTTCAGAGGAGATTTACAAGGATGCTGCCTGGATTGGGGAGCATGCCTTATGAGAATAGATTGAGTGAATTTGGCCTTTTCTCTTTGGAGCAACGGAGGATAAGAGGTGACCTGATAGAGGTGTGTAAGATGATGGATAGTCAGAGGCTTTTTCCCAGGGCTGAAATGGATAGCAAGAGAGGGCACAGTTTTAAGGTGCTTGAAAGTAGGTGCAGAGGAAATGTCAGGGGTAAGTTTTTTTTAATGCAGAGTGTGGTGAGTGCGTGGAATGGGCTGCCGGCGATGGTTGTGGAGATGGATACAACAGAAACATAGAAAATCTACAGCACAATGCAAGCACTTTGGCCCACAGTGCTGTGCCGAACGTGTACTTGCATTAGAAATTACCTAGGGTTACGCATAGCCCTCTATTATTCTGAGCTCCATGTACCCATCCAAGAGTCTCTTAAAAGACTTTATCGTATCCGCCTCCAGCATCATCGCTGGCAGCCCTTCCATGCACTCACCACTCTCTGCATAAAAAAACTTACCCCTGACATCTCCCCTGTACCTGCTTCCAAGCACCTTAAAACTATGCCCTCTCGTGCTAGCCATTTCAGCCCTGGGGAAAAGCCTCTAACTATCTACACGATCAATGCCCCTCATCATCTCATATACCTTTTTATGAAGTTGGATATTTGATTCTAAGTTGAGTTGTTTATTTGTTTTAAAGTACCTACAAGATTTTGATCTAAGATCTCCAAGATAAAGGAGCAATAATGCATTTCCAAATTTGGAAAATTTACAGATTTGGTTAGCATTTTCTAAACACCTGTTGCCCTTGCCTTTTTAGGTGGTAGGTTAACTTTAGGTTAACTTTATCGATCTGTGATGTAGATCTTGTTGAAGAGGCAGATTTTAATTTTGATCTCACTTCGGTAAAGTTAACCGTTGTTTTTTTTTAGCACAATGCAACAAACAGCTTTGTGCCTTAGGCAAATAACGGGCTGCCTCTGTGTTACGCTCCATGAGTTGCTCAAGATTTCCAGCATCTGCAGAATCTCTTGTGTCTTACTTAAATACAGCTACCGGTATACAATTACCCAAATTGAATATCACCCTCTGTACATTTTCTCTGGGGCGTCAGAGGCTGAGGGATGTTTATAAAACTGAGGCATGGCTAGGGTAGACAGTCAGAATCCTTTTCCCGTTATAGGAATATAGAGGACCGTGCATTTAAGGCAAGAGGAGGGAAGTTTAAGGAAATGTGTGGGACAGTTTTTTTTTTAACATAGAGAGTAGTAACTGTGCTGTGGAGTATGACATTGGGCGATCATGGTCTTTCCATGACCATCAGAGTACTTGGCAGATTTTTATACAGAAGTGCTTTGCCATTGCCTTCTTCTGAGCAGTGCCTTTACAAACAGATTCACTGCTCTCTGGCTAAAACATTCCTTCTTCATCTCTGTTCCAAAGGGTAGACTGTGATGTTTAAGAGGCTCGTGCAAGGAATTGTGAATTATTGATCATGTATAAGCAGAAGAGATTTAGGCACAGTGTTCTGAAAGTCCTGTTCCTGTGTGGTACTGTTGTTTGTTGTACACTCAATGGTCACTTCATTAGATACACCTGCTCATTAATGCAAATATCTAATCAGCCAATCATGTGGCAGCAACTCAAGGTATTAAAACATGCAGACATGGTCAAGAGGTTCAGTTGTTGTCCAGATCAACATCAGAATGGGGAAGCATTGTGACCTAAGTGACTTTGACTGTGGAATGATTCTTGGTGTCAGACGGAGTATTTGAGTATCTCAGAAACTACTGATCTCCTGGGATTTTCACACACAACAGTCTCTAGAGCAGAGGTTTCCCAACCTGGAGTCTACGGATCCCTCAGTTATTGGTAGGAGTCCATGGCATAAAAAAATGGTAAGAACCGGTGGTCTAGAGTTTACAGAGAATGGTGTGAAAAACAAAAAAAAACATTCAGTGAGAGGCAGTTCTGTGGGTGAAAAGGCCTTGTTATTGAGCGTGGTCAGAGGAGAATGGCCAGACTGGCTCAAGCTGACAGGAAGGCGACAGTAACTCAAGTAACCACACGTTACAAAAGTGGTGTGCAGAAGAGTGTATCTGAGTGCACAACACATAGAACCTTGAAGTGGGTGGGCTACCGCAGCATAAGACCACACCTGGTTCCGCTCCTGTACCTAATAAAGTGCCCACTGAGTGTGAGTCCTAATTAGGCTGAGCCTTTGATAAAATTCAGCCTTTGGATCCCATGTCCAGGGTACCACTGCACAGACATGGTGGCGCTGAGTTCTCTTTTCTCAGGGAGAGTAAGTAGAGAAGTTAGCCGCCCTTTCAGATGAGTGTCTCTGCCACCTGTTCATTGATGGTGTTGTGTCACGGAACAAGTGAACCTTCGTTGGCAGGCGGCCACTAGACAGTTCCTCTTTTATTGACTTCGTGGTGAGTCCGCACCTGGCGAGGGTGACTGAGGCAAGGGGAAGAAACGGGAAGGGACTAATTGGGCAGTCCTAGGAGGACATACAAGCAGAATTAAACCATTTGGCACATTGAGTCTGCTCCATCATTCGATTGTGGCTGATTTAAGTTCAAATGCAAAGTAAATTTGTTATCAAAGTATGTATAGGTCACTATGTACAACGGTGAGATGCACTTTATTGCAGGCATTCACAGTAGAACAAAGAGAATAATATCAATGAAAAACTATACATAAACACTGACAAGTAATCAATGTACAAAAGACAAGCTGCGCAAATACAGATAAAAGTTATAAATAAACCAGTAAATAATAAATAAATAATACTGAGAACATGAGTTATATAGCCCTTGAAAGTGAGTCTATAGGCTGTGGGAGTCAGTTCAATGTTGAGGTGAGTGCAGTTGTCCATGCTAATTCAGGAGCCTGATGGCTGAAGGGTAATAACTGTTCCTGATCCTGGTGGTGTGGGACCTAACGCTTCTGTACCTCCTTCCCAACGGCAGCAGCCAGAAGAGAACATGGCCTGGATGGTGGGGGTCCTTGATAATGGCCACTGCTTTTTTTGTGGCAGTGCTCCTTGTAAATGTGCTAAACGTTTGTGGTGGCTTTTTCCGTGATGGACTGGGCCGTATCCACTACCTTTTGTCTCACTCAACCCCATTTCCGGCCTTTTCCCCGTAACCTTTGATGCCCATACTATTCAAGAACCTATCAATCTCCGCTTTAAATATAGCTAATGACTTGGCCTCCACAGCCATCTGCCCTCTTGCTCTTACCCGGATCGAATCAGTCTACAATTAGCTGAAGGGGCCCTGAGTTCTAGAATTCCCTCCCTGCACCTTGACCTGTTTCTGTATCTTCCTCACTGAGATATTGGGGTTAGCTCCCCCCAATATCCCCACCTGTGGTTCACCGTCAGCCACTCTTGTCCAAACTTCCTCTCCGCGCACATGGCCTGTGAAGCCAAGTCAGACGCTGCGGTGGTTTCCTCTCGCATGTTTGCCGTTTCCCAGAAGCGTCGGCACTTCTATTGACTTTACGTGCCAGGCGTGGAGCCTTTGTACCAAGGGTCACTCAGGAAACTTCCTCCACACACTGCCTCTAAATTAGAAGCTGTTGTGAGAAACGGTGGTGTAGGGGGAGGGGTTTGGTGGGCCAGGAGTGTGGTTACTCTTTCTCTGATGCAGAGTGTGTAGTTTCTGTTCTGCATTTGGAATTCCTGTTATTAGTTTGCAAGTCTGTAAATTAATTGAGCGTTTGGTGTCACTGATTTCTAACTTCCCCTCAGCCACATGGCTGACACCTTCAAGTGAAATTTGTGCCAAGGTAATGTCAACAACAGCATATATAATCTATAGTAAAGCAAAATGACCCCACGTATGTCAGGGATCAACCTTACTTGCCATGTACAGTACATTTACATGTCTTAGGAGTTTGCTGTGGTGTGCTGGGACAACATGCAACAGAAACAACTTTCAACAATTATACAGAATAAAGAATTGTATGGAAAGATTGAATAGGTTAGGACTTTATTCCTTGGAATGTAGAAGATTGAGGGGAGATTTGATCGAGGTATACAAAATTATGAGAAGTATAGATGGAGTAAATGCAAGCCAGCTTTTTCTATTGAGGTTGGATGAGACTACAACTAGAGGTCATGGGTTAAGGGTGAAAGGTGAAAAGTTCAATGGGAACACAAGGGGAAACGTCTTCACTCAGAGGGTCGTGAGAGTGTGGAACGAGCTGCCAGCGCCAGTGGTGGACTCGAGCTCGACTTCAACATTTGAGAGAAGTTTGGATAGGTACATGGACGGGAGGGGTTTGGAGGGCTATGATCCCGGTGCAGGTCGATGGGAGAAGGCAATTTAAATAGCATGGACTAGATGGGCCAAAGGACCTGTTTCTGTGCTGCACTTTTCTATGACTCTATGAAAAATACAGCTGGTATCGAAATGGAATAAAATATGTATAAATACATAAATACCAGCATGTATTTACAATGTAAACTGCATTACAAAAAATTGTTTAAAGTGTTTCCAGTACAGTACAGTGACTGGGGGAGGGGGCAGGGGCTAACTAGAATAGTTGATCAGATTAACTGCTTGGGGGAAGAAGCATTTAAGATGACATACATGAGGAGATCTGCAGATGCTGGAAATTCAAACAACAACACACAAAATGCTGGTGGAACACAGCAGGCCAGGCAGCATCTATAGGGAGATGCACTGACTGACCTGACGAAGGGTCTCGGCCTGAAATGTCGACAGTGCTTCTCCTTACAGATGCTGCCTGGCCTGCTGTGTTCCACCAGCATTTTGTGTGTGTTGTTTTAAGGTGACATAATTGTTTTAATTTAATGGCCCCATGGTGCTTTCCAAAAGTTCCATCACACGCACAACCCCAAATTGAGAATATTTTCAAAACGCAATACCTCAAGAAGTCAGCGTCCCTCATTAAGGATCCTCACCATCCGGGACACGCCCTCTTCTCATTGCTATCATAAGGGAGGAGATACAGGAGGCTGAGGGCACAGAATCAGAAGGACAGCTTCCTCCCACTTGCCATGAGATTTCTGAACGACGCATAAATCCAAAAGCACCATCTCTTTTGCATTATTTATTTTATCTCGTAACGTACAGTGATTTGTTATGCTTGCACTGTACTGCTGCTACACAACAAATTTCACCACTAATCTCAGTGACTCTGATGCCCAAACCTTGGCTAGGTCTTGCTGGATCCCAATACAGATATTTGCTCGTCAATTTGAGCATTGTATGGTCATCAGTGAGCTTGTCCACCTTCAGATCTGGACTGAAAGACTGCAGGAAGGGACTTGTTTTTCTCTCCAGCTCTTCCCTCTCCTCCTCCAACAGCACTTGAGCTTGCTGCTACAGAGGACGTAGCACTCCACGCATAGTCCGTCAAACCCGGGAGAGGTCACCTCTCGGCCTCCAGCCTCCATTGGACTCACAGACAATGGGCCTCTGAATTTCCCAGTGGACTTGGAAACCCGAGGCTTTGGCCATTGGGCCTCGTCTTCCAGACTTCTGATCGACTTTCAAGCTTTGATCTTTGGTATTGACCCTGGGACTCATAGAACATAGAATAGTACAGCTCATTACAGGCCCTTCGGCCCACAATGTTGTGCCGACCCTCAAACCCTGCCTCCCATATAACCCCCCCACCTTAAATTCCTCCATATACCTGTCTAGTAGTCTCTTAAACTTCACCAGTGTATCTGCCTCCACCACTGACTCAGGCAGTGCATTCCACGCACCAACCACTCTCTGAGTGAAAAACCTTCCTCTAATATCCCCCTTGAACTTCCCTCCCCTTACCTTAAAGCCATGTCCTCTTGCACTGAGCAGTGGTGCCCTGGGGAAGTGGCGCTGGGTGTCCACTCTGTCTATTCCTCTTAATATCTTGTACACCTCTATCATGTCTCCTCTCATCCTCCTTCTCTCCAAAGAGTAAAGCCCTAGCTCCCTTAATCTCTGATCATAATCCATACTCTCTAAACCAGGCAGCATCCTGGTAAATCTCCTCTGTACCCTTTCCAATGCTTCCACATCCTTCCTATAGTGAGGCGACCAGAACTGGACACAGTACTCAAGTGTGGCCTAACCAGTGTTTTATAGAGCTGCATCATTACATCGCGACACTTAAACTCTATCCTTCAACTTATGAAAGCTAACACCCCATAAGCTTTCTTAACTACCCTATCTACCTGTGAGGCAACTTTCAGGGATCTGTGGACATGTACCCCCAGATCTCTCTGCTCCTCCACACTACAAAGTATCCTGCCATTTACTTTGTACTCTGCCTTGGAGTTTGTCCTTCCAAAGTGTACCACCTCACACTTCCCTGGGTTGAACTCCATCTGCCACTTCTCAGCCCACTTCTGCATCCTTTCAATGTCTCTCTGCAATCTTCGACAATCCTCTACACTATCTACAACACCACCAACCTTTGTGTCGTCTGCAAACTTGCCAACCCACCCTTCTACCCCCACATCCGGGTCGTTAATAAAAATCACATAGAGGTCCCAGAACAGATCCTTGTGGGACACCACTAGTCACAACCCTCCAATCTGAATGTACTCCCTCCACCACGACCCTCTGCCTTCTGCAGGCAGCCAATTCTGAATCCACCTGGCCAAACTTCCCTGGATCCCATGCCTTCTGACTTTCTGAATAAGCCTACCATGTGGAACCTTGTCAAATGCTTTACTAAAATCCATGTAGATCACATCCACTGCACTACCCTCATCTATATTCCTGGTCACCTCCTCAAAGAACTCTATCAGGCTTGTTAGGCACGATCTGCACTTCACAAAGCCATGCTGACTGTCCCTGATCAGACCATGATTCTCTGAATGCCCATAGATCCTGTCTCTAAGAATCTTTTCCAACAGCTTTCCCACCATAGACGTAAGGCTCACTGGTCTGTAATTACCTGGACTATCCTTACTACCTTTTTTGAACAAGGGGACAACATTCGCCTCCCTCCAATCCTCTGGTACCATTCCCGTGGACAACGAGGACATGAAGATCCTAGCCAGAGGTTCAGCAATCTCTTCCCTTGCCTCGTGGAGCAGCCTGAGGAATATTCCATCAGGCCCTGGGGACTTATCCGTCCTAATGTATTTTAACAACTCAAACACCTCCTCTCCCTTAATATCAACATGCTCCAGAATATCAACCTCACTCATATTGTCCTCACCGTTATCAAGTGCCCTCTCAGTGGTGAATACCGAAGAGAAGTATTCATTGAGGACCTTGCTCACTTCCACAGCCTCCAGGCACATCTTCCCACTTTTATCTCTAATCGGTCCTACCTTCACTCCTGTCATCCTTTTGTTCTTCACATAATTGAAGAATGCCTTGGGGTTTTCCTTTACCCTACTCGCCAAGGCCTTCTCATGCCCCCTTCTTGCTCTTCTCAGCCCCTTCTTAAGCTCCTTTCTTGCTACCCTCTATTCCTCAATAGACCCATCTGATCCTTGCTTCCTAAACCTCATGTATGCTGCCTTCTTCCACCTGACTAGATTTTCCACTTCACTTGTCACCCATGGTTTCTTCACCCTACCATTCTTTATCTTCCTCACCGGGACAAATTTATCCCTAACATCCTGCAAGATATCCCTAAACATCGACCACATGTCCATAGTTCATTTCCCTGCAAAAACATCATCCCAGTTCACACCCGCATGTTCTAGCCTTATAGCCTCATAATTTGCCCTTCCCCAATTAAAAATTTTCCTGTCCTCTCTGATTCTATCTTTTTTCATGATAATGCTAAAGGTCAGGGAGCGGTGATCACTGTCCCCCAGATGCTCACCCACTGACAGATCTGTGACCTGACCTGGTTCATTACCTAATACTAGATCTAGTATGGCATTCCCCTTAGTCTGCTGTTGACGTGACCCCTGAACTCCAGACTCGCCAGTGATGAGACGCCATTATGAGGGATTCTCTCACTAGCAGCACTGTGGGACACACCCAAAAGCTCAAGGAGGCAGTTCGCCACCACCTCGAGGGTAAATAGGGATGGCCAATTAACTGCTGGCTCAGTCTGTGAAGTCCACAGCCCTTGAAGAATAACAAAAACTCAGACATTTTAGGACCCTCTACTCACTATGGTGCAAAACCACGGGAATTACACATTGGCTGGTCTTTAGCACAGATATACTTATCACTTCCATTGAAAGGTTCACAGGATCATTTATTATCAAAGTATGTATGCAGTATGCAACTCTGAGATTCGTCTTCTCCAGATAGCCACGAAACAAAGAAAACCATGGAAGCCCGATTCAAAGAGGGAACAGCAAATCCACCCATCCCGTGCAAAAAAAGAACGACAACATGACCATGAACCCTCCTACCATAGCCCCCTCCCCTGCAAAACACACAAGAAGAACATCAACCCCCCCCAAGCTATCCTGGATATCTAATTCTATTCTACTCTGGATATCTAATAGTCTTTCTTCTGAACCGAATTTGTTCTCAGAACTCGAGGCCTGCTTGTTGTGTGGCTTGACCGTGCTGTTGTGCATTGATACATGATGCAGCAGGGGTTGTTTTTGTTACGCTGATGGATTAGCAGTTTGCAGCACACTGTGCCTCGTTGCATTGCCTGTTCATACTGACAGTGAAAGAGTAAACGTTTGGTATCAGAGGACCGTAATGGCGAGGTAAACCTCTAGAGGCTGAGTGATTGATTTGGAAACAGGAGTTTTAAAACCTTCCAGAGCAGCTGAGGAATTTCAATTATTGATTATATAAATCAAGAATAAAATATCTCTTATTAGTAGTGGAACTACTGATCTATAGCGTATTATTGTCTTTAGAGAAAGGAAATGTATGTCAGGTTTATTGTCAAAGTAAGTGTATGTCATCATGTGCTACCTTGAGATTCATTTTTTGCAGGGATTTATAGGAAAATAAAGAAATGTAATATAATTTATGAAAAACTACACATAATAAGTACATAAACCAAGACTGTCAAATAACCAATGTTCAAATGACGACAAATTGAGCAAATAAAAAATAAATAACACGGAGAACATGAGTTGTAGACTTGTGGGTTGTAGAGTCCTTGAAAGTGAGTCCATAGGTTATGGAATCAGTTCAGTGATGAGGTGAGTGAAGTCATCCCCTCTGGTTCAGGAGCCTGATGGTTGCAGGATAATAACTGTTCCTGAACCTGGTGGTGCGGAATCTAAGGCTCCTGTACCTCCTCCTGGATGGTAATAGTGAGAAGGGGGCAAGACGTGGGAGAGGAGAGATCTTCAAAGGTGGGCTACACCTGGGGACAACCTGGAAGACTGCACCAGACGGGGGACTTTGGTGAGCTGCTATTGGCAGACTTGTGCCCCAGTAGGTGATAGGAAGAAGTGTTGTGTATATAATATTTGAGTAATATTATAAATGTACTGATTGATTAAGCATTCTTTGGTTGTTTAAATAATTCATTACGGGTTATATGTATCAGTATGTGTGTGCCTTGCTTAAAGCGAAGTACATGACTTTCCTGTCTTTAATTTCAATTAGTTTTGGAGTTACAAAACATAACAAGGAAAAGGAGAAGAGGAGAAAGAAAAAGACTTATTTGCATGCAAGAAGTGGGCGCATAAACGCCCTAGACCATTCATTTCATGTCACTTAATGCAAAATCCTCCCATAAATACATGGTCAATGAACTGCAAGCTCTTCCGGGGGCAGTGAAGCAATGTAATCAAGTTATAAAGTACACCTTTTACAATTTAACTGAGGAGACTGTCAAGCCATTGTATGAGGAAGAGAGAGAGAGAGGGAGAGTGAGAGAAAATGAAAGGGAATAAGACATTTTTAAAAATTAAACCTCTTGTTTTCCACTTGGGATGTCCCAAATAACTACTTTGAACTTTTGGTACTGTTATAATGTAGGGAACATGGCAGTCAATTAGCTCCTATGAACAGCAGTGTACCAATGCCTGGATCATCTTATTTTGTCAATGAGTAAACTATTGAAGGGACCTAGTTCATCAATGGTGCTCACATCCTTTTGTCCTTTTTCGGTCTCTGGTCGCTGTCTTTGTTGACCGTATTTTCATTTTGTATTTTAGTGTCTCAGAAACGTCCAATGCAAACACAAGGCTGTGCTAAGTTGAAATTCAAATGAATAGCGATGGAATTATGGACTCCACAAGTCAAGTTTTCTTCTGATGCAAAGAGGTTTGTGCCTGTTTATATTAGTACAGCAATGCGTGTTTGCGTAACCTCCTCGATAGTTGCCTGAAGTTGTTATTACACTCTGACTTTTATATATTCTCCACAGTAATGGAAGGTTCCTCAGTATTGCACATATCTCATGTTTTAGAAAGTTAGACCATAATTAGACCATAAGACATAGGAGCAGAATTAGGCCATTCAGCCTGTTGAGTCTGCTCCACCATTCAATCATGGCTGATTTATTAACCCACTCAAACCCAATCTCCTGCCTTCTCGCCATAAACTTTGATGCCTTTACTAATTAAGTACCTATCAACTTCTGCTTTAAATATACTCAGTGACTTGGCCTCTACAGCAGTCTGTAGCAATGAATTCCACAGATTCACCACACTCTGGCTAAAGAAATTCCTCCTCATCTTTGTTCTAAAGAAACGTCAGTGTGTTCTGAGGCTGTGCCCTCTGGTCCAAGACACTCTCACTACTGGAAAGATCTTCTGCATGACCACTCTGTCTAGGCCAGGGGTTCCCATCCATTTTAACCCATGGACCAGTACCATTAAGTTGGGAACCCCTAACTAAGGACTTTCAATATTATTTCAGGTTACAAATCTACCAGACCTTCCAGACCATACCGGGTGTGAAACTCCGCATTTTTAAATATTTATCCTACCCTAACCCATTTTGTCCTCCTCATGTTCTCATCAGCTCTGCAGATTTTACACTCGTCTACACTCTAGGGGTAATTTACAATGGCCACTTAAACTTCCAGCACATGTGTCTGGGACGTGGGAGGAGACCAGCGCACCTTGGGGGAGGGCGGGAGGGGGACTCACAGGGAGAATGCACAAACTCCACACGGACAGCACAGGGCGTCAGGACTGAACCTGAGCTGAAGGAGGCATGAAGGCAGTACCTCTACCACCGTGCCAGTTTCTGTTCCGTACTTCCAGTGAACTGTTGGCAGAGATTGGTCGTTAATGTATTCAGGACCAAGGATTAGAACATAGACCTTGCATTACAGCGCAGTACCGACCTTTTAACCTACTCTGAGGTCAATCTAACCCTTCCTCCTACATAGCCCTCCATTTTCAATCATCCATGTGCTTATCTAGGAGTTTCATAAATGTCCCTAATGGATCTACCTCAACCACCACCCCCGGCAGCACATTCCATCACCCACCACTCTCTTAAAAAAAACCACTTAACCTTTACTTTCCTTCAATCACTTTAAAAATCAGGCCCCCCTCCCCCAGTATTAACCATTTCCACCCTGGAAAAGAGTCTCTGGATATCTATTTGATCCATGCCTCTTACCTTTGCATGCCTCTGTCTAGTTGCCTCTCATTCTCCTTCACTCCAAAGAGAAAAGCCCTCGCTCATTTAACCATTCCTCATAAGACATGCTTTCTAATCCAGATGACATCCTGGTAAATCTCCTCTGCACCGTCTCTACAGACTCCACGTCCGTCCTACAATGAGGCAACAAGAACTGAACATGGGTGTGATCTAACCAGGGTTTTATAGAACCGCGACACTACCTCACAGCTCTTGATGGGAATATGAGCCCAAAGATGCTCAGCAGGTCAGGCAGCACCTATGGAGCGAAAAACAACAGCTTGAGTCAATAAGCCTTGATCAGAACTGAAAAAGTGAGAAAACTAGTCTTTCTGAAGTTGCAGAGAGGGGTGACAGGTTAGCAGGAGCAAAGTGTTTGTCCCTGAAACCCTCCGCCCTGTGCTAGCTTTTGATGAAGAAGAATAGCCCTTAACTCAGCAGTGGAGTTATCAGGGCACCGTCATGACGGTGTTTACGTAGCAAGCTATTCTTGTTTTTACGAGGCCGAGTTGCTAGCTTGACGCTCAACCTGATTTGGACTCGAACTCGGGATCCTTCGCTCCAGAAATTGCGCCACCAAGTGGGACACCAGCTTTTGGTCACCTGTCATAATGACTGCTTGGGATCCAAGGCACTGCCTCAGAACAAAGGAACGTCCCTTTAGGACAGAGATAAGGAAGAATTTCTTCAGCCATAGAGTGGTGAATCTGTAGAATTTGTTACCGTGGAGGTCCAGCATTAGGCATATTTAAGGCAGAAACTTTAATGTTCTTGAATGTTCAGCAGCTATATTTCATTAGGAGGTTGGTGAGATTTGGTTTGTCACCTGAAACTTTTACGGATGTACCGTAGAAAGCATTCTGACAGGCTGCGTCACCGTCTGGTGTGTGGGGGTGGGGGGAGCTACTTCACAGGATGGAAAGAAGCTTCAGAAAGTTTTAAAATTAGTCAGCTCCATCTCAGGTGTAGCCTCCGTAGTATCCAAGACGCCTCATTGTGGTGCCTCAGAAAAGTGACATCCATTATTAAGCACCCCCATCACCCTCTGTTACCATCAGGAAGGAGGTACAGAAGCCTGAAGGCACATACTCAGCGATTCAGGAACAGCTTCTTCCACTCTGCCATCCGATTCTGAAATGGACAATGAACCTGTGAACACTATCTCACTTTTTAAAAATATTATTACTGTTTTTGCACTATTTTTAATTTAACTATTTTTATATATGCTTACTGTAATTTATTTTTCATTCTATATTTATCGTGTATTGCATTGTCCCACTGCCGCTAAGTTAACACATTTCTCAGCATATGCCAGTGATGTTAGGGCTGATTCTGATTCTGAATGGCAAGGGAGTTAATGGTTAATGACAGGAGAATAAGGTCGAAATAAAAAACAGCCTAATTGAATGGCAGAGTAGACTTGAAGGGCTGAATGGCCTAATTTTGGTCCTATATCTTATGGTTTTAAGTAAATCCTTGTCACCTAGTGATAAGGAGCAAGGTTCAACTTTATTCGCCATAACCATTTGCATGTATTACTAATTTGCTGTGGCATGTTGTTGTGACATGCAACAAAAACAACATTCAACAATTCTACAGAAAAAAAGATTTATATAAAAATAAATTTAGAAGTATGGATACGGAATAAAATGTGGATAAATACCATCTGAACATGATTAAGATGTTCTTTTTCACAACCACAGTAAGTTTGAGCGGTGAGCTTGCATTGATGAAGTCCATGCCCTTTATACACAACGCATGACAAATCTTGTTAATACCAGTAAATGCTACATTAGTTTTACTGCATTAAGTGTTTGGCTTAAGTTAAAGTATTAATAGGAACATGTTGAGGCACTGTGCAGTTTTACCAGTGTATCCTTTTAAGAGCTTAGACATTTGTTTGAGTGTAAAACTGATCCCATGAAACTAATCAGTGGCATTCAGGGAATGAGCGTAATTCAATTGGTCGATTCAATGATCGACAGCAGATGTTTTGGCCAATTGCGACGCAACTTTGTAAAAAGTGAATGTGACTCTTAGGAGCGTTTCTGTGAGGGTTGCAGCCGCCTGCAAATTCGTGGTTTCCTGCATATCGGTTTGTTTTGCTAGTGGTGACATGTTTGGTCTGCTTTTTAATGAAAACCTCTACAAAAAAATGTTTGTGCAGCGGAAATAATTATCAATGATTAGTGAACTAATATTTTCTGTAATATTTAACATGTTAGAGTCACTGAGTCGTACAGCATGGGAACAGGTCCTTCAGCCCATCAGGATAGGGCTGACCTCAAGCCCTTGTTCACTCGTCCCACCCTATTATTCCTATGTTTTCATCAACGACACGATGGAAGTTCTTGCCTCAAAACGTCGACTGTTTTTTCCTTTCTATTGATGCTGCCTGACCTGCTGAGTTCCTCCAACATTTTGTGTGTGTGTGTTTCTACCAATTACCCCCAAATTCTCCAACTTGCCTACACTAGGGGCAATTTACAGTGGCTAGTGACCTACCAATCTGCACGTCTTTGGGGTGTGGGAGGAAAATGGAAGAATACAACCTTGACACTACTGGAGGTCAGGGTTGAACCAGGGTCACTGAAGTTGGTTCCTCCAGCACAAATTTATCTCCTCAAACGTAAACTTGTTCAAGGTACATTTTACTCAAGAGAAATGGAGTATAAGAAAGGTTGTACTGGCATTGGAAAGGGTCCGGAGGAGGTTTACAAGAATGATCCTGAGAATGAAAGGTTAATGTATGAGAAGTGTTTGAAGGCTCTCGGTCTGTACTTGTTGAAGTTTAGAAGAATGAAGGGGGATCTCATTGAAATCCATCAGATATTGAAAGGCTTAGATAGAGTGGACTTGGAGAGGATGTTTCCAGTAGTGGGGGTGTCTTGGAGCAGAAATCACAGTCTCAGAATAGAAGAGATGAGGAGGAATTTCTTTAGCCAGAGGGTGGTGAATTTGATTAGTAAGGGCATTCAAGGTTACGGAGAGAGGGCAGGAGGATGGAGTTGAGATGGATAATAAATCAGCCATCAAACAAGAGAAAGTCTGCAGATGCTGGAAATGCAAGCAACACACACAAAATGCTGGAGTAACTCAGCATTTTCTATGTGTTGTTAAATAAATCAGCCATGAGCAAAAACTGGAGCAGACTCAATGGGCCAAATGGCCTAATTCTGCTCCTATGACTTATGGTCTTCATCATCATCATCGTTGTGTACTGTGTCGTATGATGTGGATGATCGTGGTCTTTCCATGTCTGTCCTTGGTAAATTTTCCTACAGAAATGGTTTGCCATTGCCTTCTTCTGAGCAGTGTCTTTACAAGATGGGTGACCCCAGCCATTATCAGTACTCTTCAGAGACTGTCTGCCTGGTGTCAGTGGTCACATTAGCAGGACTTGTGATATGCACCGGCTGCTCATACGACCATCCACCACCTGCTCCCTTGGCTTCACATGACCCTGATCAGGGGACTAAGCAGGAGCTACACCTTGCCTGAGGATGAGCTTCAGGCTAGCAGAGGGAAGGAGCGCCTTACACCTCCTTTGGTAGAGACCCCTCCACCCAATTACGGCTTATGGGCTTAAAAATTTTTTTTTGTACAAATGGGACATAGCAGTATTTTCATGCACTGTGCCAAGCACATCATACTGGTTTACTCTATGGCAACGTGTCACTGGTGCTTGATTCTTAAACTTTCCACTTAGGAAGGTTAGAGAGGTTATTACGTGAGATTCAGTGATTGTTTGGCCAGTGATGGGAGGCCTTTCCAGCAAGTGCTCCAAGTTTAAATGTGGCACTCAGCATGGATGCCTGGACCACGGCTTGCAGCACTGTACGATGTCTGGTTGTGGATGACCCCATGTACTGAAAAATCAATGAGATGTCTTTCACTGAACTCACGATCTTTGAGCAGTTCTTCATTATCATTACCAGAAATAATATGTTCAGTCTGATGTCTGGTTACAGAATCTACAGAAAGATCTGAACCTACAAGACAGCGGCAGCATCTTTGCTGGTTAGAGTGAAGGCTTGTTGTTCTTTGCCACTTGTCCTGTACAGGTCAAATCTTCAGGGGCCTCTGCTGCACTTTCTTGCAGAGTATGAGCAGTTATGAGGAAGTTTTGCAAAAAGGCCACAGGAAAACATAATTTTAATTCCGATTCCCATTCCTGTTCTGACGTGTCAGTCCATGGACTCCTCTTGTGATATGATGAGGCCACCCTCAGGGTGGAAGAACAACACCTTAAATTCTGTCTGACTAGCCTGATGGAATGAATATCGATTTCTCCTTCCAGTCAAAAAGAAACCCCCTCGCCCTCCTGTCTTCCATTCCCCACTGTGGCCTCTTACTTCTTCTCACCTGCCTATCACCTCCCCCTAAGTTCCCTCTGTTTGTTAATTTCCATAGATGCCACCTGATCTGCTGAGTTCCTCCAGCGTTCTGTGTGTGTTGTATGGGATAATGTAGGATTGAAGTTACTGAGCTGACAGTTTCGGGAACCTGGCTCAGGAGGCATTCAAGTAGATTTATCATCGTTCAGTCTGACAAAGCAGTTTTCAAACCTGACACAGCAGCAAGACAATTTTATTAAAATCTGGGAATGAGGAGAATATAAAATCAACACACAAACCCATTGGTTTGTCATTAGACCATAAGACATAGGAGCAGAATTAGGACATTCAGCCCATCGAGTCTGCTCCGCCATTCTATCATAGCTGATCCTGGATCACACTCATTAAACTCATTGGCCTACGTGCTTGTACCAATCTGTGACTGGATCATGACTGTTCTCACCCAGTGGAATTGCCCCAATAACAGCAAATGTCACAAAACCCCCTTGTGACCAATAGGCAAATTTGCCAATGATACCATTATGGTTGGACCAATCACAGGGGCAGACACAAAGGATACTACAGATGCTGGAAAGCCCAGATAGAGTGGACATGCAGAATATGTTTCCATTTCTGGGGGAGTCTAGGACCAGAGGGCACAGCCTTGAAACTGAAGGATGTCACTATCAGATATTAAAAGGCCTAGATAGAATGGACGTGCAGAGGATGTTTCTTATTGTGGGAGTTTCTAGGACTGGGGGCACAGCCTCAGAGTGCATTGACGTCCCTATAGAACAGAGATGAGGAGGAATTTCTTTAACCAGAGGGTGGTGAATCTATGGAATTCATTGCCACAGACAGTTGTGGAGGCCAGGTCATTGAGTATATTTAAGTGGAGGTTGATAGATTCTTAATTAGTAAGGGCGTCAAAGGTTATGGGGAGAAGGCAAAAGAATGGGATTAAAGGGGAAAATAAATCAGCCATGATCGAATTTTGGAGCAGATTCGATGGGCTGAATGGTCTAATTCTGCTCCTATATCTTATGGTATGCCATAGGAAGTGAGAGTCATGGTGATGTAGGCATGACCTGGAACTGAGGACAAAAGAGACTGCAGATGTTGGAACTGGGGAATTGAGACCAACTTGGTTAAAGATCTATGGAGAATACTCTAGCTTCCGCTCGAATGCAACGGAATGTGGTGCATTCGGGTTTATTGAATTGCAGGTTGGTTATATAATTTTACTTTAAAAAGGACACTTAACAGTTTTCCCATTGTACTTCCCTCTGTTGGCTTCTTGGAACCAAGTACCAGAAGGTACCAGTGTTACTACTGAGGCAGCAGTGTAAAGTTAAGGACCAGAGGTGAGCGGCAGCTCCAACTTTTTACAAGAGGACTCAATTTCGTAGCTATACCGAGTCATCCAGCCCTACAGCATGGGAGGGACAGACCTTTCAGTCCACCAATAGAGTGGTGTTGTGGTGGAGCTACCAGACCGATGATCCAGAGAACCTGAATATTGGTTATGAAAAATAATCCATTTTAATAAAGTTGATGTTAACAACAGGAGTAGAAGTATAGTGGCTACATTACCTGGCCAATTGATTGTAGATCCTCAGCACTGGGATATTTTGTTCACAGCGCTCTGAAATTTATTTATTGCGATACAACGCAGACCAGACCCTTCTGTCCCTTCAAGCCGCACTGTCCAACAATCCCCCGATTTAATCGCAGGATAATATACAATGACCAATTAGCCTACCAACCGGTAGATCGTCAGTCTGTGGGGGACGGGGGCGGGGGGGGGTGGGAACCGGAGCACTTGGGAAAAATCCACATGGTCACGGGGAGAACGTACAAACTCCTTACAGGCAGCGGCAGGGGAATTGAACCTGGGTCACTGGGATTGTAAAGCATTGTGCTAACCACTACACTACCAAATGGCCTAACAGCTCCTTCAGTTCAGTCCAAGTGATGCTGATTGATTGCGAGATTAATTTTGGTGCTCCCTCCACCGATGTTGCCTGACCTTATAAACGTTCCCAGCATTATTGCTTTATCAATCAGCGGACAAAGAACAGTACAGCACTGTACAGGCCCTGCAGCCCACAATGTTGTACCGATGCTTTAACCTATTCCAAGATCTATCTAACCCTTCCCTTCCCCAGACCCCTCCATTTATCTTTCAAACATGTGCTTATCTAAGAGTCTCTCAAATAAACCCTAATGCGTCTGCCTCTCCCACCACTCCCGGTAGCAAGTTCCATGCACCTCTGTGTAGAAAACCTACCTCTGATATCCCCCTCCCTATGCCCATACTTTCCTCTCAACACCTTAAAGTTATGCCCCCTTGTGTTAGGCACTTCCGCCCTGGGGGAAAAAGCTTCTGTCTGTCCACTCGATTGATGCCTCTCATCATCTTGTACCTCTTTATTATCACCTCTTGTCCTCCTATCCAGAGAGAAAAGCCCCAGCTCACTCATCCTTTCCTCATGAGACGTGCTCTCTAATCCAAGTAAATTGCCTCTGCACTTTCTCTAAAGGGATTTGGGGGTGAGCGATAAACGTTGGCCTCCATGTGAAGGGAAAAATCAGGAAAATGTGAGCTTGCTTTGTTATTAGTGTCCCCTCACTTGTCCATGGAAGAAAATCTGAAGGGCTAATGTGTGTGTGATGCCGGTCCCACACCACTGTGACCTGTGGTAAATTAACCTCCAAAATATCTGAGCTGATGTACTATGGGGAGTATCCTGACTGGCTGCATCACGGCCTGGTGTGGAAACACCAATGGCCTTGAAAGGAACGTTGTGGGTACAACCCAGTCCATCACAGGTAAAGTTTTTCCCACCTGTGAACACACCTGTCACAGGAAAGCAGCATCAATCATCAAGAGCCTTCCATCAACCAGGCCACGCTCTCTTCTCACTGTTGGCATCAGGAAGGAGGCGCAGGAGCCTTAGGTCCCTTACCACCAGCTTCAGGAACAGTTATTACCCCTTCAAACATCAGGATCCTGAACCACCGTGGATAACTTCACCCACCCCAACACTGAACAGATTTCGTAACCCATGGACTCACTTTCAAGGACTCTATGACTTGTGTTTCTGTGACCTGCTGCTAAAAGTTGTAAATTTGAGTGGTGCTTTGGACAGAAAATCTGTCTAAAATATTAGGGAGAAGGCGGGAGAATGGGGTCCAGAGGGATAATAAAACTGTCATGATGGAATGGTGGAGCAGACTTGTTGGGCCGAATGGCCTAATTCTGCTCCTATGTCTTTTGGTCAAAAATATTTTGAATTCTGAAAATACCAGGTTCCATTTTATCTTTCTTCCAGTGCTGATGAAGAGGCTTTGACCAAAACTTTGACTCTCTCTTTCCACGGAAGCTGCCTGACTTTCCGAGTGTTTCCAGCATCTTCTGTTTTTCCTGGAAATAATGTGTTCCAGTAAAAGGAAATGTGATATTTCATTAGCACCGCTTTTGGCCTTGAGATGTCTCAATCCAACGAGGCCTGTTATTTTTCACAGAGAATCCAACCAAACTATCTATCCAAAAAGTAAGAGTTATGTGAACGTAGTAACCATGGCAACCAATCTGTGCAAAAAGAGTTCCCACAGTTTAGTGTGAGAAGGTCAAGATACAGGGGTTCCCAATTCTTTTTATGCCATGTGCCAATACCATTAAGCAAGGGGTCTGTGGATGCCAGGTTGGGAACCCCTGTCAGTTATTTAACTGGCCAGGATTTAATGGGGTGGAGAAGGATAATAAATCAGCCCTGATGAAATGGTGGAGCAGCTTGATACGCCAAATGTTCTAGTTCTGCTCCAATGCCTTCTGGTCTTCTGAGACTTGGCCTAGTCAGGTGGAATCTTTAGAGAGGGGAAACCAATCTTCTGGAGGAACTCAGCAGGTTGAGCAGTACGTTTCCAAAGCTCAAAGAAAATTTATTATCAAGGTACATCTATGTCATTGTATGCAGCCCTGTGATTCGGTTTCTTGTGGGCATTCACGGTAAATACAAAGAAACACAATAGAATCAATGAAAAGACACGCGCGACAAGTAACAAACGTGGAAAAGACAACAAATTGTGCAACTACCAGACGGAAAAAAGTAATAATAATAATAAATAAATAAGCAATAAATATTGAGAACGTGAGTTGCAGAGTCCGTAAAAGTGAGTCCATAGGTTATGGCCTGAAGTATCAGAAGAGGACATGCTCTCAGCATTGGATGCTGTCTTTTTGAGGCATTGACTTCTGAAGATATCCTTGAGGTGGAGAGACCAGTGTCCAGGATGGAGCTGGCTAAGTTTACGACCCTCTGCAGCTTTATCCAATCCTGTAACTGAAAATAGAGTGACCGGTGGATAGTGGAGGGGGTGGGGTGGACAGCTGAGGGCTGTGTCCAAGCTAATCGTCATGAAGCTGGTAAAGAGCTCAAATCCACGCGACCCGTTTTAATTGATAGTGAGCCAAATGGATTTAGTCTACTAGCAGTTCAGAGTAAATTTATGTCACTATATACCACCCTGAGATCTATCTTCTTGCAGGCATTCACAGTAAAGCAAAGAAACACACCAGAATCAATGAAAAACTAAACACGCCAACGTGCAAAAGATAACAAACTTGCAAATACAAAAAGAAAAACAAACTAATAATAAATAAATATTATTGAGTACAGGAGTTGTAGAGACCTTGAAAGTGAGTCCGTAGATTGTAGAGTCAGTTAACTGCTGGGGTAAGTGAAGTTATCGACTCTGGTTCAGGAGCCTAATGGTTGAGGGGTAACTGTTCCTGAACCTGGTGGTGTGGGACCCAAGGCTCCTGTACCTCCTTCGCAAAGGCAAGCGAGAAGATAGCATAACCCGGATGGTGGAGGTCCTTGATGATGGACGCTGCCTTTTTGCAACAGCAGTCCTTGCAGAAGTACTCTGCGGTACCGGGGAAGGGTTTTACGCTTGATACAGGAATAAACCAGAGAGAGAATTGTAAGTAGCTATTTAGTTTATCAGCCAGGGTGATTCATAATGGATGGGTGATTGTTTTTACTATAAAGTGTTAAGATAAGCTGAGCTGTGGCAGACTGAACCACAATTCACGCCTGTACGCCGGTTGTTTTTAATGGGTAGTACACCACAGCCTCCCACACACCTCCATGAATGACTAAGCAAGGCAATTTTCTTTGTGAGTTCAGGTAACCATGCTCGTTCTGATTACTTCCTGCTGAAGAAACGTACTCTCTGTCTAATTGTAGTGGCCAAAAACACTTTTATTACTGCTGGGTAAACAGAGATCGAGCCTGGTCCTAGTCAGGCTGTGTTTTTCTTCTTTTTTTAAAAAACAAATGCCCGTGTATGTGACAAACACGAGAAAATCTGCAGGTGCTAGAACTCCAAAGCAACACACACAAAATGCTGGAGGAACTCAGCAGGTCAGGCAGCATCTATAGAAAAGAGTAAACAGTCAACATTTTGGGCTGAGACCCTTCTTCAGAACTGAGAGATGCCTAAATTAGATGGTGGGGGGGAGGGGAAGGAGGTAAGTTGGAAGGTGATAGGTGAAGCCAGGTGGGTGGGAAAGGTCAAGGGCTGGAGAAGAAAGAATCTGATAGGAGAGGAGAATGGACCATAGGAGAAAGGGAAGGAGGAGGGGACCCAGGGGAAATGTTAGGCAAGTGAGAAGAAGTGAGAGGTCAGAGTGGGAGTAGAGAAGGGTGGATGGGGAAGTTTTGAAGAAGAAATCAATATAATAGGTTGGAGGCTACCCAGATGGAGTATGAGGTGCTGCTCCTGCGCACCGAGGGTGGCTTCATCTTGTCACAAGAGGAGGCCATGGATCGACACGTTGGAACGGGAATGGGAGTTGGAATTAAAATGTTCAGACACAGGAAAGTCCCGGTTGAAGCGGCTGGTGCAGAGGTGCACAATGAAAAGGTCCCCGCCTACGTGACACTTTTCATAACTTGGGTGGTCTGAAGTGTTTTACAGTCAATACTTTTTGAATTGTATTCAGTGCTATTACCTAGGACATAAGGCAACCATTTTGACTACACCCATGATCCCATAAGTCAAAGGGACAGAATAAAGCCATTCAGCCCATTGAGTCTGCTCGTAGCATAGTGGTCAGCACAACACTTTGCAGTACCGCTGGCCCAGGTTCAATTCCCGCCATTGCCTGTAAGGGGTTGTGTACGTTCTCCCCGTGACTGCATGACTTTCCTTCTGGTGTACCGCTTTCCTCCCATAGTCCAAACAAGTATCATTGGTAAGTTAATTGGTCATTGTATATTATTAGTTAGGGTTAAATCAGGGCGTTGCTAGGCATTGTAGCTCGGAGGGCTGGAATGGCCTAGTCTGCAGGGCATCACGATATATAAATAAATAAACCTTTTGATTATGGCTGAAGGATTTTCCCTCTTAACCCCATTCTCCTGTCTCTTCCCCATAACCTTTGATGCCCTTGCTCAGAAAGAAACCAGTCAGACTCCACTTTAAATATGCAACCTGCCATCTACAATATGCCTTCCTATAATCTGCAGTTCAGTCCGTCCAAGAGACTGCGAACACCTCGGGCTGGAGCACCGTGCCCAGAAGTGTGCCAGTTTGTGCGTAGTGTTCCACTGGTTCTGTTGTATTTCCTGTTCTACTGTAACTACCTCAAGAAAATGAATCCCAAGATACTATATGGTAATATACACAATGGCCAATAAGTTAGTTTCACCTGTACACCTTGTTAATGCAAATATCTAATCAGGCAGTCATGTGGCAGCAACTCCATGCATAAAAGCATGCGGAAATGGTCAAGAGGTTCATTTATTGTTTAGACCAAACATCAGAATGGGGAAGAAATGTGATTTAAGTGACTTTGCCTGTGGAACGGTTGTTGGTGTCAGACGGGGTTTGCTTGAGTTTCTCAGAAGCTGCTCATCTTCTGGGATTTTCGTGCACAACAACCTCTTAGAGTGAGGATTCCTGACCTTTTTTATGCCATGGACCAGTACCATTAAGCAAGGGGTCAGTGGGCCCCAGGTTGGGGATCCCTGCTTTAGAGTTTACAAAGAATGGTGCAAAAGTCAAAAAAATGTCCAGTGAGTGGCAGTTCTGTAGAAGAAAACACCTTGTTAATGAGAGAGGTCAGAGGAGAATGGCCAGACTGGTTCAAGCTGACAGGAAGGCGACAGTAACTCAAATAACCACATTCTACAACAGTGATGTGCAGAAGAGCATCTCTGAACGCCCAGCACATTGAACCTCAAAGCGGATGGACTACTGCAGCAGAAGATCACAGACAAATACTCAGTGGACACTTAATTAGGTACAGCAGTGTACTTATTGTCCTGTTTTATCTAGTTTAGCTTTTTTTAAAAACTTGAGTGAAGACTTGCAGTTCCAATATATTTTGTCGGAATATACGTTGAAGATAGCCATCGGTGCACAGACAGGATTCCTACTGCAAGGAATGATGGGCAACAATCTGGTGGAGGAACTCAGTGAGCAAACAATTTTAAAAACAGTGAGGTAGTGTCTGTTCAGAATCTAATGGTGGAGGGGAAGAAATTGTTCCTAAAAGATTGAGTGTGTGTCTTCAGGCTCCTGTAACACCTCCTTGATAGCACAATGAAAAGAGGACGTGTCCTGGGTGATGGAGGTCCTTAATTATGGGTGCCTTTTGAAGCCTTTTCAGGAGTCGTGATATAGGGTTTTGAGGTCGACAGTTCTCTTCCTCCCATAGATACTGCTTGACCTGCTGAGCTCCATTAAGCCTTCAGACTGTGTGTAGCTCAGATTCTGGTATCTATAGTCTCTTATGTCTCTAAAACGGTGAGTTTCCGAGCCACAGTTTTCCAGCTCTCTCTTTTCTACTTCCTCCTCCTACCACTTTAAATGGAACACATTAATAATTAGGGGCTTTTCACTTATTTCTGTAATTAAATATTTTCTTTATGAGTTATGTTTACACATAAAGCGAGATTGACCTGCAAATAACATTCTTGGGTGTGTTGCTTGTGAACACAAACGGGTGCATTTCACTGTACGTTTCGATATACATGTGAGAAACATAAATCTGAACATTTTAAAAGCATCTCGGGCATACAGGACCAATACTTGGTGAGGCTGACAAAGATTAACATTTGTAATTGAAGCACACTTTGACCCCGAGAAATTCAGACGGCCGATCTCACATCGGAGGGTGTTTAATTTTTAACGATCAAGGATCAACTTTATTTGCCCTGTACATTTACATGTATTAGGAATTTGCTGTGGTGTGACATGCAATGAAAAGCAACATTCAACAATTATAAGAATAAAGATAGAGGTTAAAGTACGTATATGGAATAAAATATGCATAAATACATAAATACCTTTATGTATTTGCAAAGTAAACAGCATTATCAGAAGTGGTTTAGATGCTTACAGTGACGGGAATAATAGATGGAGGGGGATGGGTGGGGCTATCTAGAATGGTTGATCAGATCAATTGCTCGGGGAAAGAAATTTTTAAGATGGCATGAAGTGTTTGTTTTAATAGCACTATACTACTTTCCAGAAGGGAGTTTTTTATAGGAAAGGCAGCTTGCTAAGTAGGTGACACACACACAAAGTGCTGCAGGAGCTGTGGATGTCAAATTATCCTGTGGTAAATTTATTTGTCTGAATCTAGCTTTCTCCGATTGGATTGTTCCTTTGAAGAGACAGGAAGATCAGATTGTCCTCGCGCACCCTGTGCCCTTTAACCTCGGTTTCTCTCCATGGAAACGGCCATCGATTGATCTGTAGCTGGCCTCCTTCCAAGCAGACAGAGAGCAGCCTGCAGTGCCCAGTGCTCCTGTCGCACGCGTTGTGGGTGGAGTTAAAGAGAGCAGTCTGGTCCGCAGATGGCTGCGACTCTTCAGTGGCTCCTGGACTCGTGCCACAGGAGACCTGAGCTGCTGGCCACCACTGCCTGTGCCTCTAATCTGAGAAAACATCTGTCTCCCCCACCACGCAGGCCAGCCTTTCCACAGAAACAGTTCAATAGCAAAAGCAGTTGGGTCATTAGATTAGTGGCTTCCTTTAATTCTGGGAGCTTTCAAGGCAGGCAATTGATAATGTTAGTGGAAGAGCATGACATTTTGAGTATTTCCAGGGAGTTTGACTGCTGTTTGTGTTGCACTTACAATATGCTTTTTAAATGGTGTTTTGTTTGAAATACAGCGCACTGTGGGAAAGTAGTTTCCTGCGTGTGTTTGTCTTGTTTGTGAATGTGGCTTTGTGAGTGAATGTGTGTGTGTGCGCGCGTGTGCATTCATCTTTGTGTGTGAATATGTGTGTGTCTCATCTGTGCATGTGCATTTCTGTGTGAATGTGTATGCATATGTCTTCGTGTGTGCGTGTGTCAGTGTGTGTGCGTGTGTCAGTGTGTGTGCGTGTCTTGTCTGTGCCTTTGTGTGTGGATATGTCTTTGTGTGTGTGTGTGTTTGTCTTTGTGTGAGTGTGTCTTGTCTGTGCCTTTGTGTGTGGATATGTCTTTGTGTCTGTCTGTCTGCTTTTCTGTGAGTGTGTGTGTCTCTGTGTCTCTTTGTGTGTCTTTGTGTGAGCGTGTGTGTATGTGCTTGTGTGTCTTTTTCCATTTTGTATGAATGTGTGTGTATCTTTGAAGGTATCTCTTTGTTTTGGTCTTTGTGTGTGTGTGTGTGCGTGCGTGCGAGCGTGCGTGTGTGTGTGTGTGTGTGTGTGTGTGTGTGTGTGTGTGTGTGTGTGTGTGTGTGTGTGTGTGTGTGTGTGTGTGTGTGTGTGTGTGTGTGTGTACGTCTTTTTATGGTTGTCTGTGCGTGTTTGTGAGTATTTGTGTCTCCATGTGTCTTTTCTGTGTGAATGTGTGTCACTTTGTGTAAGTTTGTGTCTTTGTGTGTTTCTGTGTGTGTATGTATGCTTGTCTCTGTGTGTGTTTTATGTAGAGTGCTTTCAATAGCTCGAAGCCACATGCAAAAATGAGTTTGATGTTAATCAGCTGAGCAGTTTCACAATTCTTGCAGTTGAGCAAAGGGAAGTGTTTACTGAGAGGTAGCAAGTCTTGAAATGTGTTATTGTTTAAAAGGGAAGCGCAGATGCTCTAGTTCTGGAAATGCTTGCAACACTTCGCAATCACTCAGAGCTTTCTGATCGATCACAACAGCCACAAGAATACTACAGTAGCACAGATGAGCCTCCTACACAGTTTATCAGATTAACCCCGATTTAAGAGGGAAGTAGGATATTTTATTGCCAGGAACAGTTGAAAAAATTTGTCAACTGAGATGTACTTTAGAGCGGCCACGGTCTGCAATTTGGCTCCATTTTGGGTTCATTCCAATGTTGGGTGCTGGGTCTCACCCTGTCAGTCACACTAAGGTTCAGTAGGTTCGGACATTTTTCCCTGGAACATAAGAGAATGGTGGGAGATTTGATAGAGGTATACAAAATTCTTAGGGGTATAGCTAGGGTAAATGCAGACTTTTTCCACTGAGGTTGGGTGAGACGAGAACTAGAGAACGTAAGTTAAGGGTGAAAGGTGAAATATTTAATGGGAACTTGAGGGAGAACTTCTTCACTCAGAGGGTGGTGCCAGCGGAAGTGGTAGATGTGGTTTCAATTGCAACCGGGAAGAAAGAGGGCCAAACCAGTCCTGATGAAGGAGCACAGCCTGAAACGTCGACTGTTTTTTCCCCACCATAGATGGAGGAACTTGCTGAGTTCCTCTTGTATTCCGTGCGGTTTGCACCATTTATACCTACTCACAGCTGTGGCCTGAGTTGAACCCTGGTGAATTTTCAGGCTGCTGGACTGCCAGCTGGTCTCTGTCCAGTTCTGGATGGAGGTCCCAGCACGTCCCTGGAAAAAGTGTGGGCGATGAGGAGCCTTCCCTGGGTGGGAGATGTTGCTAGCTGTCGTGACAAAGGAATATGTCATCCAAGTGAGCAAGCAGGCCTCGTACTCTGGGGCTGGGTACGCTCTTGCGTGCCCGTCGAGAAGAGGTGGAACCCCAGTTGGATGGGCTGTCTTCAGCCCAAGTTCAGAAGACCCTCTGTCCTATTTAGATGATAGATAGATAGATAGATAGATAGATAGATAGATACTTTATTCATCCCCATGGGGAAATTCAACATTTTTTCCAATGTCCCATACACTTGTTGTAGCAAAAACTCATTACATACAATACTTAACTCAGTAATAATATAATATGCATCTAAATCACTAACTCAAAAAGCATTAATAATAGCTTTAAAAAAAAAAAAGTTCTTAAGTCCTGGCAGTTGAATTGTAAAGCCTAATGGCATTGGGGAGTATTGACCTCTTCATCCTGTCTGAGGAGCATTGCATCGACAGTAACCTGTCGCTGAAACTGCTTCTCTGTCTCTGGATGGTGCTATGTAGAGGATGTTCAGGGTTTTCCATAATTGACCGTAGCCTACTCAGCGCCCTTCGCTCAGCTACCGATGTTAAACTCTCCAGTACTTTGCCCACGACAGAGCCCGCCTTCCTTATCAGCTTATTACGTGAGGCGTCCTTCTTCTTAATGCTTCCTCCCCAACACGCCACCACAAAGAAGAGGGCGCTCTCAACAACTGACCTATAGAACATCTTCAGCATCTCACTGCAGACATTGAATGACGCCAACCTTCTAAGGAAGTACAGTCGACTCTGTGCCTTCCTGCACAAGGCATCTGTGTTGGCAGTCCAGTCTAGCTTCTCGTCCAACTGTACTCCCAGATACTTGTAGGTCTTAACCTGCTCCACACATTCTCCATTAATGATCACTGGCTCCATATGAGGCCTAGATCTCCTAAAGTCCACCACCATCTCCTTGGTCTTGGTGACATTGAGACGCAGGTAGTTTGAGTTGCACCATGTCACAAAGTCCTGTATCAGTTTCCTATACTCCTCCTCCTGTCCATTCCTGACACAACCCACTATGGCCGTGTCATCAGCGAACTTCTGCACATTTATTATATTTTATTATATTTTGTATTTGCACAGATTGTCTTCTTTTGCACTTTGGTTTTTTGTCAGTCTTTACTGGTGTATAGTTTGTAAGTAATTCTATTGTGTTTCTTTGTTCTACTGGGAATGCCTGCAAGAAAATGAATCTCAGGGTTGTACATGGTGGAATTACTTTGAACTTTTCCTACTACTTGTTCTGCTCAAACTTCAGAAAGCACAAGTCAGGAGTCTGAGGGAATGCTGACAACAATCAAGGAAATCCACAAATCGTGGCGATAGGAGTTGGAGGTCAGTGAGCAGTGGTGTATAGCAGGGATCGCTGGCAGGACTCTTGTTGTCTGTGATATATAAATAATGACTCCGATGTGAATGGAGGAGGTATTTGTATGTTTACAGATGACACAAAGGTTGGTGGTGTTGTGGATAGTGAAGAAGATTGACAAGTATAGAGCAGGACACAGAAAGCTGCGTGGAGTGTTGTTAGATGGAACTTAACTTTGATAAAAGTAATATTCTGGTATTTTGGGAGGTCAGAGAGTGGTGGGATATACAGCAAATGGTGGAGTGCTGAGAAATATTGATGATCTGAGGGACCTTGTTAGTGCATGGAATGTAGTAGAGCATGGAGCAATGCACACAAAACGCTGGAGGAACTCAGCAGGTCAGGCAGCATGTATGGAAATAAATAAACAGTCAACATTATGGGCCGAAACCCTTCATCAGGACTGGAAAGGAAGGGGCAAGATGCCAGAATAAAAAGGGTGGGGGAAAGGGACGGAGTGATAGATGACGCTAGGTGGGTGGGGGAGAGGGGGAATGAAGTAAGAAGCTGGGAGGTGATAGGTGGGAAAGGTAAAGGGCTGAAAAAGGAGGAATCTGATAGGAGAGGAGAGTGGATCATGAGAGAAAGGGAAGGAGGAGGGGTACCAGAGGAGATGATGGGCAGGTGAGGAGAAGAGGTGAGAGGTGGAACCAGGGTGGGGAGATGAAGAAGTACACCACAATACAGGCTCTTCAGCCTATGATGCTGTCGGACTTTTTAACCTACTCTAAAATCAATCTAACCTTGATCAATCTATCTCTGTGCCTGTCTGAGTAACTTAAACGTCCCTAACGTATCTGCCTCTACCACCATCCCCAACAGCGCGTTTCACATTCCCACCTCTCTTTGTGTAAAAAAAAATTACCTCTTTCATCCCGTTTTCCCCCTGCCCCCAGAGGCACTAGCTTTCCCAACATCCAAGACACCTTCAACAGATGATGCCTCAAAAAGGTGGCATCCATCACTAGGGACCCCCCCCCCCCCCCCGCCCCATCACTGAGGACGTGACTTCTTCTCATTGCTGCCATCAGGGAAGAGGTACAGGAGCTTGAAGACCTCTCTGCCATCCGACTTCTGAATGGGCACTGAACCCATGAACATGACCTCACTATTTTTCCCTCTCTTTTTGCACTACATATTTAATTTGATCTTTCTCTTTTTTACATATACTTGTAATTTATATATTTTAAAATTATGATGTATTGCAATGTACTGCTGCCACAAAACAGTGTATTTCACGACATATGCCAAAGGTATTAAACCTGATTCTGATTCTGTGCTTTTCTTAAATCAACTTAAAATTAAAGTTCGTCCATAGATCCCTGAAAGTGGCAATAGAAGGAGAAAGGATTACCCCTTCTCTTTTCTTCACCTCCTTCTGCTATACCCCTCCCCGCTCCCTTTCTCCCATTGTCCACTCTCCTCTCCTATCAAACTCCTTTTTCAACCCTCTACCTCTTCCACCTATCACCCCCAGCTTCTTACTTCATCTCCCCCCTTCCCCTCCACCTATCCTCCCCCTCACCAGGCTTCACATATCACCTGCCAGCTTGTACTCCTCCCCTTCCCCTTATTTTCTTATTTTTCCCCCTTCCTTTCCAGTTTTGTTGAAGAATCTCAGCCTGAAATATGGACAGTTTATTGCTCACCACAGGTGCTGCCTTCAGCATTTTGTGTTTACTCCTATGGATTTCGAGCATCTATAGAATACCTTGTGTATATGATGCTGCATGCTTGCCTTCATCGGCCAGGGGGCAGCGTATAACATCTATAAGACCATAAGATATAGGAGCAGAATTAGGCCATTCGGCCTGTTGAGTCCGATCTGTCATTTCATCATGGCTGATCCATTTTCCTCTCAGCCCCTTTCTCCAGCCTTCTCCCCAAAACTTTTCAAGCCCTAACTAATCAAAAACCTATCAACCTCCACCACAAATGCACCCAATGACCTGGCCTCCACAGCCATCTGTAGCAATGAATTCCACAGATTTCTGGCTAAAGAAATTCCTCCTTATCTCTGTTCTAAACAGACACCCCTCTATTTTGAGGCTGTGCCTTCTGGTCCTAGACTCCTGCACCAAAGGAACCATCCTCTTCACATCCCCTCTGTCTAGGCCTTTCAACATATTTTATGTGTTGCAACTTTACAAAACACTGGGTAGACCACACTTGGAGTATTGTGTGCATTTCTAGTTGCCACACTATAGGAAGGATGTGGTTTCGCTGAAGAGCATGCAAAGGAAATAGACTAGGATGTTGACTGGATTGGAGAACATTGGTTATGGGGAGAGATTTCATAGACTGGGTTTGTTTTTGTTGGAGCGAAGAAGGCTGAGGAGCAAAGTAATAGGGGCCTACACCATTATGAGAAACACTGGCTTACAGCCAGAATATGTTCCCTTTGGAAGGGGCATCAAAAACGAGAGCGCAAAGGTGCAAGGAAGGGGTTTAGAGGTGATTTCAGGGGGAAAATTTTGTTTTATACAGATAGCAAATATTCTGAATTATTTTTATTAACTAATTTGTGGTAATATTTTGTTTTATGTGCTGTGTACGATATCTGTTTCGTGGGTGCACTGTGGTCCAGAGGAACGTTGTTTCATTTGGTTGTATACGTGTACAATTTGAACCTGACTGACATCTGGAATTCAGAATCAGGATCAAGTTTATTACTGACATCCCATATGTCATGAAATTTGTTGTTTTGCAACAGCACCACAGTGCAAAAAAACAATCACTACAAGTTACAATAAGAAATATTTTTTAAAAATACCGTAAGTGGTGCAAAAAAAGAGCAAAATGTGAGGTAGTGTTCACGGTCGATTCAGATATCTAAAGCTGGAGAGAAGAGGCTGTTCCTAAAATATTGAGAGTGGATTTTCCTCTTTCCTGATGGTAGCAACGTGAGGGAGCCAGGTACAATCGCTACCTTCAAGAAACATTTCGACAGGCACTTGAAAACACAAGGCATAACAAAATACTGACTTAATGCTGTCAGATTGGGTTATTGTACATGGGCAAGGAGGTTAGTATGGATTTTGAAAGCTGATTGGCCTAGTTCTGTGATCAACAACTCCTTAGCTCTCAATCTCCCCTCTACTCCACATCTGCCCTTCATTCCTCTGAGCCAGTCCTGGTGAAGGGTCTTGGCCTGAGACGTCGACTATTTATTTACCTCCATGACTTGCTGAGTCCCTCCAGCATATTGTGGGTGTTGGTCTAGATTTCCAGCGCAAAATGTACAGAAAATCTACAGAATCTCTCAGATCCATAGCAGTAAACTCTGTCTTGGTTGTGCTGGACTTTCTGGGGCAGCAAGCAGTGGGTGCACCATGCAATTTCTCACAAAACCCATAAACCAAGATGCAGAATTTAGCCGTTCAACCCTTCGAGCCTGCTTAGATATTCGATCATGGCTGCCTTATTTTCCCTCTCAACCTCATTCTCCTGCCTTCTCCCCATAACCTTTTGATGCCTTCACTGATCAAGAACAGATCAACTTCTGCATTAAATAGACTCAATGACTTGGCCTCTACAGCAATCTCTGGCAATGAATTCCATAGATTCACCACCCTCCGGCTAAAGAAATCCCTCCTCATCTATGTTCTAAAGGGACGTTCTTCTATTCCAAGGCTGGGTGTTCTGGTCCTAGACCCTCACAATATCGGAAACATCCTCTCCGCATCCACTCTGTCCAGGCCTTTCAATGAGATCTCCCCCACCCCACCTCCCAATTCTTCTAAAATCCAGCAAGTCCAGAACCAGAGCCTCTCAGCAGTTAAGGAACCTGGAGGCTCTTTGTCTTTTAATGCTTCACCCAGCAACTACTTATATCTCACTCGGCAACAGTGTGGAGCAACGGTCATGAGATAGAGATGGTGCTTACTCGCTTGACTGTACAGTACACCTTCTGTTTCTGGCCACTGGTAGCAGCACTGAGCTACACTGCCTGACCGCAGATCTCAAGACAAGAGTTCAAAGTAAATTTATTGTCAAGGTATGTATATCTTACTGTATACTACATTGAAATTAATTTTCTGAAGGCATTTACAGGAAAATAAAGAAATGAAATAGAATTTATGAAAAGCTATTCATAAACAAAGTCATACAAAGAACCAATGTGCAAAAGAAGAGAAATTGCACAAAGAAAATACTGAGAACATGAATTGTAAAAAGTCTTTGACAGTGAGTACATAGGTTGGAGAATCAGTTCAGAGTTGAGGTGAGTGAAGGTATCCACATTGATTCAAGAGCTTGTTGGTTGTAGGGTAGTAACTGTTCCTGAATCTGGTGGGATGGGACCTAATGCTCCTGTATCTCCTTCCTGGTGGCAGCAGCGAGAAGCAGCATGACCCTGGATGGTGGGGGGGGGGGGGGGGGGGTGTCTTTAAAGTTGGATGCTGTTTCTTTGTGGCAGTGCCCCATGTAAATGTGCTCAGTGGTGGGGAGGGCTTTGCCTGTGATGGACTGGGCCACATCCACCACTTTCTGTAGTCCTTTCCTTTCCCGGACATTGGTGTTTCCATACCAGATTGTGATCCAAACAGTTAGAAAAGTCTTCATTGTGCATCAATAGAGAAGTTTGTCAAAGATTTTGGTGATATGAAAATGAATCTCAGAGTTGTTTATGGTGACATACGTACTTTGATAATAAATTTACTTTGAAATTTGACTGGATCTGGGTTTTCCCAAACTATAACATGCTTAAACTTGGAAAAAATTAGGAGTGGCACTATCGACTCTTCGGTTAAATTTGAAGAAACTTGGAGACCATTTATTCAACATTTTCATATGATGTAAGCTGACCTTTTCCAAATCCTTCTCAATAACTTTTTTGTTTGTTTGTAGAGGAGCAGAGTTAATGACAAATATGATTTTAACCGATGAAATAAGGCAGCCCAGCTTTTGTTTTGTTTTTATTCTGGGTTTTATTTTGTTAGTTTAGGGGGATTTTTTTTCTCTTGTAAAAAATATTTTTTCTTTGAATCTTTATGTTTAGTTACTAAGAGATTGGGAGGCTTAGATTACACATGTTACTCAGAGTTAACGGTTATACGTTAACCGTTATTAATGTAATCCCCATCTCTTTGTATCACTATCATTGTTATGCTTATATATTTGAAAGTTAATAAAAAGATTGATAAAGGAAAAGAAATTTGACTGGATCTGGAATGAGGAGGCTGGAGCATCTGTCTCTGAAAACAAGCAGTATCCGTTGAAACATTTACTAATAGCTATCCATGCCCATGGAGCATTGCTCCTGATTTTGAAAGGAAATTAACTTGCCTTGATCGGGAAGAGAGGGGAATGTATCTGATTACTGGGTTGGGAAATCATGTAGCTAACGTTTCCTACTGCTTGCTCTCTCAAACTCTTTTATCGTCCAGATAAAAGTCGGGCAGAGAAGAGGCGATGAGGTAAATCACACATGGTCGTGTTGTATGCTGGGATAGGCTTGAGGGGATGAATGGCCTACTTCAGCTGCTCCTGCACAAGGCCAGTTGAAGTGGCTAACAATGCTGGCTCTGTCCTTGGTGCCAACATCTGATTACTGACTTCTACAAAGAAACATAAAACAGTTGTGTTAACCTTGGTGAAGCAAGAGCTGATTGCTGAACAGCTTTGTGCAAAATACAAGGGACTGAAGTCAGACTTGGCAGAGGCACGAACACACTGAGATTTGGCAGGGCCGACTATTCTGTAACTGTCCTTCCACTAGGCACAGTGAACAAACTAGAGAAAATCTGCAGATGCTGGGAAATCCAAAGCAATACACACAAAATGGTTCTGAATAATAATCATGGGGTCATGGATCATTGAATCAAGCCAATAGGGCCAAAGTTTACAGTTCAAAATAAATATATTATCAAAATGCATATATGTCACCATATACTACCCTGAGATTCATTTTCTTATGGAGATCTTAGTAAATGGAAAGAAGCGCAGTAGAATCAATGAAAAACCACACACAACAGAGACTGACTAACATCTAGCGTGCAAAAGACAACAAACTGCAAAAATACAAAGAGAAAAGAAATAACGTTTATTGCTTATTTACTTATTATTGAGAATAGAAGTTGTAGAGTCCTTAAAAGTAAGTCCATAGGTGATTCCCCACCCATTCTAATCCCACTTACCTATTCCCACCAACTACCCCCTCACACAAACCCATCCAGACTAGCCTCCAACACCACACAGGCTCACCTGGATTTGCCTTCAACATGCTCCACTCCTTCCTTCTGCCTTTTTATACTGGTTTTCTCCCCTCTATCTTTCAATCTAGCCAGGGGTTCGCAACCTTGGGTCCAGGGACCCCTTGCTTAACGGTTTTGGACCATGGCATAAAAAAAAGTTTGGGAATCCCTGGTCTAGATGAAGTGTTTCAGCCCAAAATGTTAACTGTCCATCTCCCTCTGCAGGCGCTGCCTGACCCCGTGAGTTCCTCCCAACATCTTGTGTGTTAGTTCAAACGTAATTTCTCAACTTGTGCTTACTAGTCATTGGGTCCCAATTTGTAGATCATCCTTTTGGTCCTTCAAAACCTCTATCACTGTTGCACCTTTGGAACATGCTCTCAGACTAGTTTCCTAGGTCTTGTAGAATCATTGAAAATTTATGGCACAAAGGCTAATCATGTTCAGGACAGTGTTTTTAACCAAGTCATTGCCAAGTCAGTCAGGACCATCAATCCCTGGCATGGAGTTCTCTTTGCATAAAGTTCTCCCTGGTGTCCTTCCTCCTTCCCTATCTCCACTCCTAACCGATTCCTTCTTCTCCAGCCCTTTACATTTTCCTCCTAAGACCCTCCAGTTTCCTACTTCCTCCCCCATCCCACACCCACCTCGCTTCACCTACCACTTTCTGGATTGTCCTCCTCCTCCTTCCCTTACCATTTTATTCTGGCATTGTCCCCTTCCTTTCCAGTCCTGATGAAGGCCCTAGGCCCAAAATGTCAACTCCTTATTCCTTTCTACAGATTCTGCCTGACCTGCTGAGTTCCTCCAGCATTTTGTCAGTGTTACCCTGGATTTCCAGCACCTGCAGGGTCTTTTGTGTTAACAATGCAGGCTGCTTAGAACAATCCACAAATCTGGTCTCCTGGTTTTAAAAGCCAAGGAATTTTGGGCAGTTGATCCTTCAAGCTTCAAGCTCCCACCCCACACAACTCCTTTAATCTTTTGATCTTGGATCCCATAGTAAAACTCTCCCCATAAAATAAGACATGGGAGCAGAATAAGACCATTTGGCCCATTGAGTCTGCTCCGCCATTCCAACATGCCCATTTTATTATCCCTCACAACCTCATTCTCCTGCCTTCTCCCAGTAACCTTTGATGTCTTGATTAATCAAGAACTATCAACCTCTGGCGTAAGTATCCCCAATGACTTGGCCTACACAGCTGTCTGTGGCAATGAATTCCATGGATTCACCATCCTCTGGCTAAATAAGTGTTTCCTCATCTCCATCCTCAATGGATGTCCCTCAGTTCTGTGGCTGTGCCCCCGGTCCTAGATTCCCTCACTAGAGGAAACATTCTTTCCGCATCCACTTTATCCAAACTTTTCAATATTCGATAGGATGCAATGAGTTTTTCCCTCATTCTTCTAAACTCCAGCAAGTACAGGCCCAGAGCTGTCAAATGCTCCTCATATGTTAACCCTTTCAATACCGGGATCATTCTTATGAGCCTCCATTGGACCCTCTGCAATGTCAGCACATCCTTTCTTAGAAAAGGGACCCAAAACTGCTCACAATATTCCAAGTGTGGTCTGTCCAATGCCTTATAAAACCTCAGCATTACATCCTTGCAATTGTATTCTAGTCCACTTAAAATGAATGCTAACATTGCACATACCTTCCTTAACCTGCAAGTTATGCTTTAGGGAATCCTACACAAGGACTCCCAAGTCCCTTTGCATATCTGATTTTTGAATTTTCTCTCCATTTAGAAATGAGTCCACGCCTTTATTCCTTCTGCCAAACTGCATGACCATACACTTCCCTACATTATATTCCATCTGCCAATTCTTTGCCCATTCCCCAATCTGTCTAAATCCTTCTGCAGACTCTCTGCTTCCTCAAAGCTACTTGCCTCTCCACCTATCTTCGCATTGTTTGAAAACTAGTCACATTTATGTACTCTGTTCATAAATTTGGCTTTGACTTTGACAAAGCCATCAATTCCTTCATCGACATCATTGACACACAACATAAAAAGAAGCATTTCCAAAATCGATCCTGTAGCACACTACTAGTCACCTACAACCAACCAGTAAAGGCTCCCTTTATTCCCACTCTGTGCCTCCTGCCAGACTGCTAATCTTCTATCCATTCTAGTACCTTCTTGTAATACCACGGGCTCTTTTCTTGTTAAGCAGCCTCATGTGTGGCAACTTTTCAAAGGTGTTCTGAAATAAACAACATCTACTGACTCTCCTTTGTCTATCCTGCCTATTATTTCATCAAAGAATTCCAACAGGTTTGTCAGGCAAGATTTCTCCTTAAGAAAAACATGCTGACTTTGGCCTATTTTATCATGTGCCTCCAAGTACCCCAGTCTCATCCTTAACAATAGAACCAACGTCTTCCCAACCACTGAGGTCAGGCTAACTGGCCTACATTTCCTTTCTTCAGTCTCCTTCCCTTCTTGAAGAGTGGAGTGACAAGCCCAATTTTCCAGTCCTCATGAACCATTCCAAAATCTAGAGATTCTCGAAAGATCATTACTAATGCCTCCACTATCATTTCAACTGCCTCTTTCAGGATCCCGGGGTATAGCCCATCTGGTCCAGGTGACTTAACTACCTTCAGCCTTTTCAGTTTTCAAACATCTTCTCTTTAGTAATAGCAACTACACTCACTTCTGCCCCCTGACGTTCTTGCATTTCTGGCATTCTGCTAGAGTCTTCCACAGTGAAGACTGGCACAAAATACTTATTGAGTTCCTCCGCTTTTTCTTTGTCCAGCATTACTATAACGTATTCTCGAGTGGTTCGATATCCGTTCTCATCTCTGTTTTACTCTATATATCTGAAACAACTTTTGGTAACCTCTTTTATATTATTGGTTAGCTTGTCTTCATATTTAATCTTTTCTCTCTTTTAGTTGCCTTCCGTTGGTTTCTAAAAGCTTCCCAATCTTCTACCTTCCTGCTAATTTTTGCTCTATTATATGCCCTCTCTTTTGTTTTAAAGTTGTCTTTGACTTCCATCCTGTGTCCTCCCTCTTACACTGGAGTGACTCAGATCTCGACATGCATTAATTTGGGGTGATCTTCATCCATCAGTTGCATATTGAGGCACATTGGGAAATACACTCAGTGGCCACTTTATTAGGTACACCCCTACACCTGCTTGTTAATGCACATATCTAATCAGCCAGTCATGTGGCAGCAACTCAATGCATAAAAGCTTGCAGACACGGCTACGAGGTTCGGTTGTTGTTCAGACCGAACATTGAAACAGGGAAGAGATGTGACCTCAGTGACTTTGACTATGGAATGATTGTTGGTGTCGCATGGAGTGGTTTGGATAATCAGAAACTGCTGATCTCCTGGGATTTTCATGAATCACAGTCTCAAGAGTGAAAATTGTGTGAAAAACAATAAGTCCAGTGAGCAGCTGTTCTGTGAATGAAAATGCCTTGTTAATGAGACAAGTCAGAGGAGAATGGTCGGACTGGTTCAAGACGACAGGAAAGTGACAGTCACTCAAGTAACCATGCATTACAACAGTGGTGTGCAGAAGAACATCACTGAATGCACAACACGTCGAACCTTGAAGTGGATGGGCTGCTGCAGCAGAAGACCATGAACATACACTCAATGGCCACTGTTTTAGGTATAGGAGGTATCTAATGCAGCGGCCACTGAGTGGAAGCCTTTCTGGTATTGCATTGCTTTGTGTCTGTTTTTCTTCTAATTTCTTACCAGCTCAGTATTTTTGGTTTCTCTGTATGCATCTCAAAACTATAAGTGAAAGTTGTGTTCTGAAGTCAACTTTCAATTAAATGTGCAGGAATAATGGTTACTTCAGGGGGTGGGTTGGAGAAAAATCAGTTTCTTTGAGGCCTTCCGTCTGCTTTGACTGCTTGCGGTGACCTGCATCGATTTTAACTTTGAGCGTATTTGTCATAATTTCATGGGTGTATCAGTGGTTCATACCGTGGGAACTAGGATTTCTCCATCTTCTACTCACTTTGTCTGTCCTGAGTGGAGTATTCTTGGATGAGAAGTGATTAAGTTTCGACTTCTATAAATGAGGAACTATTACATGTGCTTACTGCAGCAGTTTCATGGTTTCATTCCATTACCAGTGCTAGTTGCATCTTGTATATTTCTTTCAGCGCTCGCACATTTTTGCGTGGACACATGCACTCATACACATTCCCGTGCACGCACGCGGGGTAGGGAGATGGTTACAGCTGACAATCTGAAAGCTGAGTGACCATTGAAATCCCTCAGGTAAGAGCTAGTCATAAGCACAGAAGATTCTGCACATGCTGGAAATCCACAGTAACACACGCAAGATGCTGGAGGAACTCAGCAGGTCAGGCAGCGTCTGTGGAGAGAAATAAACGGTCAATGTTTCAGGCTGGGGCCCTTCATAAGTAAAAGCTAATGTTGTGAACTCTGTTGGAGTCTACACCAGAAGCAATTTTCACTTGTTGCGTCGAACAAAGAGGTAAGAATAAGCCAGTGTAAGAACCAGCACACTGTACTCGTAAGAATGTGACCAAAGTAGTGTGTGTGATGTGACTGAATGGGGAAGAAATGTGAGTCATTTCATGTTTATTGTCTTGGGCATTCAAACTGAGGGTATACAGTACTGTATACCGTGCAAAAGTCTTAGGCACATGAAAAAAAACACTGTAAAAATGAACAAACACTAGGAAATTCTGCAGATGCTGGAAATTCAAACAACACACACAAAATGCTGGTGGAACACAGCAGGCCAGGCAGCATCCTGACGAAGGGTCTTGGCCCGAAACGTCGACAGTGCTTCTCCCAATAGATGCTGCCTGGCCTGCTGTGTTCCACCAGCATTTTGTGTGTGTTGACTGTAAAAATGAAGATGCTTTCAAAAATAATTAGATGAAAAGTTTATAAATAACAAAAAAATTGCTATAAAGAGCAGTAAACAGTAAAAAACTAAATCAAATCAAACAACACACACAAAATGCTGGTGGAACACAGCAGGCCAGGCAGCATCTATAGGGAGAAGCACTGTCGATGTTTTGGGATGAGACCCTTCGTCAGGATGAAGTGTCTCGGCCTGAAACGTCGACAGTGCTTCTCCTTATAGATGCTGCCTGGCCTGCTGTGTTCCACCAGCATTTTGTGTGTGTTGTTGTTTGAATTTCCAGCATCTGCAGATTTCCTCGTGTTTGCTCTTTAAATCAAATCAATATTTGTTGCGCTCACCCTTTGCCTTTAAAACTACATCAATTCTCTTAGGTACACTGTTGTGCACACTTATCAAAAAATCAGCCGGTAGGTTGTCCCAAGCATCTTGGAGAACTGGCCACAGTTCTTCTGCAGACTTTGGCTGTCTCACCTGTTTCTGTCTCCCCAGGTAATCCCAGACAGCCAGGATGATGTTGGGATCAGGGCTCTGTGGAGGCCATACCATCTGAAACCATTTAAAAAAATCTAGGGTGCCTAAGACTTTTGCACAGTACTGTAAATACCATGAAAATTATCATTTTTGCAGCAGCAACACAAAGTCTGATCCTACGTGTATCATTAATGCTTGTTACAAACATGACAAACAGTCACTAAGCGGAATCAGATTTATTATCACTGACTTACTAGCTGTGAAACTTACTTGTTTTGCAACAACAGTACAGTGCAAGAGCACAAGATCTCTATAAAACACAAAGCAAGTGGTTTAATGGACAGGCAGAGACGTTTTACCAGTGCGGATTTGGCTACTACCAGGGAGTATGATTTTAAGGTGTTTGGAGGAAAGTATTAGGGTGAGGTAGGGTGTCAAAGCTGAGGTATTTTGCAGAGATTAGTGGGCACATGGTACACCTTGCCAGGGGTGGTGGTGAGAAGTGGTGCAGGGAGAAAATGAATGACGAGGCTGGGCTCATGCACCTTTCAGAAATCCGATGGCAGAGGGGAAGGAGCTCTTCTGAATCGTTTTGAGAAGAGGGTGTGTCCCAGGTGATGGATGCCACCTCCTGAGACACTACCTCACAAAGGTGTCCTTGACGATGGGAAGGTTGAGCCTACGGAGTGACAGGGCTGACTGGGTCTAAAGCCTTCTGTGGCTTATTTTGATCCGGTGTATTGGGGCCTCCATACCAGGCAGGGATGCAATGAGTCAGAATGATCTCCACTGTACACGTGTAGAAATTTCCAAGAGTCTTTGGTGACAAGCTAAATCTCCTCCAACCCCTCATGATGTAGAGCTGCTGGCGTGCCTTCTTCATGATTGCATCGAAGCGCTGGGCCCAGGATAGATGTTCCGAGATGTCGACGCCCAGGGACATGAAGCGGCTCAAGTTTACAGATTGTGCAGAATTTGCAGTACTACGCAAAGTCTTAGGCACATATGTATAGCCAGGGCACCGAAGACTTTTGCTCATCACTATATTTCTCAATGTGGAGTGGAGAGCAAGTTTGTAAATCTAGCGGGAGCAAAGAATGTTGGGAATGGTGAGCATGGATTGCCGCGGGAGGTTGTGGGACAGGTGGCAGAGAAGGAGCGCCAGGGCGGGGAGATGTGGCGCAGTTGCAGACACACCCAGCCCTGAGACACCAGGCAAGATCATTTGATTCCAAATAATTGGTTTATTGATCATTACAGAATGTGTCTCTGGTGCTTCCTGCTCCTTCCTCTCTCCCATCCCACTTTCCCAACAATGATTCCCCTCTCCCTGTTCCCTTCCCATTCTCAGTCCACAATAGAGACCCGTATCAGAATCAGGTTTATCATCACTCACATACATCATGAAATTTGGGGGTTTTTATACGGCAGCAGTACAACGCAATACATAAAATGACTATAGTACTGTGCAAATGCCTTAGGCTCCCTAGTTATATGTATGTGCCTAAGATTTTTACATAGTCCTGTAAAAAAAAACATTAGGACATCAGTGCCAATTGAGGGAAATATTCTCTGTAGTAGGATCAGGGTTTTTCACTTTGGCTGAAGAACCCGATGGTAGTGGGGAAGGGGCGTTTGCTGAGATGTGGGTCTTCAGGCTCCTGCACCTCCTGCCTGAGGGCAGCATGTGCAGGTTTACCCTATTGTAATTCACTGTGTGATGGAAACGTGTCAATGACAGACCTCCAGCCAACAGCAAGGACTGGCTTCCAACACGCTCACTCTATCCAGGCCTTTCAGTATTCGGGAGGTATCCGTAACTCTTGTGACGAGAGGGCACAACAACCATCGGGGTTTGTGGTCATAGTGGGCCAAGCACGGGAAGTAGACTTAGAGGGGTCGGTGAGGGGCTGTGGGGGGGGGGGGGGTGGGGGAAGATGCTGGAAAACAGTGGGATGCTTTCAGGAGTTTCCAGGATATTTTGTTTGTTTGGGAGTCTTCTCACGTTGGCGTGGGAAGATTGCAAAACCTAGGAGAGTTAAAGACTATCCCAGAGTTTGCGATATTTTCACAAGATCTGATAGTTTTCTGACACTAACTTTTCACTCTCCTCTGTCCTCTGTCCCTATGGCCGGTGGTTGAAGTGCTTTGGAACAGCAGGGTCACTTGATGTTCTTCAGGCAATACGAGGCGCTAGCAACTGATGAGAGGCGCACACTCACGGCAGGACATAAAGTTTTCTGTTTTCTCACTTATGTTTTTATGCCTACCAAAATCCACCCAGGTCAGGGGTCTCAACCCAGAACCTTGACTGTCCCTTTCACTCCATCAGTCAAATTCAAGCTTGTTGTCTTTCAACTCTGTACATGTATACTGTCAAACGAAACCACGTTTCTCCGGACCTAGGTGCACGACACAGTAATACAATCCGTACGCGCAACACATGAAGTGATATTACCACAAATAAATTAACAAATAATCGGGTTCATTTACAACACAAGTTACAAAGTAAAGAGAGTAACTCATACATGATGAAACCTGGGTGGCGGAAGGGAGTTTAGTTGTCTCACAGCCCGGGGGAAGAAGCTGTTTCCCATCCTAACAGTATTAGTTTCAGTGCTACGGTACCTTCTGCCTGATGGCAGGGTTTGAAAGAGATTTTGAAATGCCGTCTGACCCGCTGAGTTCCTCCAGTGTTTTGCGTGAGCCCGACATTATACAAAACAGGTGACACAAAAGAAGGCCATTCGGCCCATTGTGTCTGTGCTTCATCCCACCTTCTTACCCCTGCCAGTTACAGCTGTCCGGGCACACTCCATATACAGTGAAGAGGGTTTCCTTCCCAACCACCCTTTCATCTAAATCGCGGCAATCCACTGAAACCAACGACAATGAAGCCAAGTCATTGGGTAAACTTAAAGCTGTAGTTGACCTGTTCTTCATTTGTGAGAGTGTCAAAGGTTATGGGGAGAAGACAGAAGAATGGGGCTGAGAGTGAAAATAAATCAGCCATGATGGAAAGGCAGAGTAGACTCGATGGGCTGAATGGCCTGATTCCGCTCCTATAACATTTGGTCTAACCAGGTCCAGACGGTGTGTAATTTGGAGGGTATCCTGCAGATGGTGGTGTTACCCTGCATCGCAGGCCAATGGCTTCCTTGGTGACTGAGAGGTTTCAGAGTTGTCTGCAGTGCCTTTTACAACAGGACACGCTGCAGCTACTGAGCGCTGGTGGTGAGGAGAGGGAGTAGCTGTTGAGGATAGAGGCTGTCAATCAAGTAGCTCGCTCTGCTTTGATGGTATCGAGCTTCTTGGGAGCTGTTGAAGGTGTGTTCGTCCAGCTGAGTATGGGTGAGTGGTACCAATGTCCAAGAACAAAAAAGCCTACAAAAAGAGTTGGTTACAGCCTAGTCAACGACAGGCAATGCCCTCCCACTATTGCACACATTGAAAGGAACACTGCCACAACAATACAGCATCCATCTTCAGGGACTCTCTCCATCCAAGCCATGCTCTCTTCTCACTGCTGCTACACATTACTGGCACCAGTCTACCTGCCATCAAGGTACAGAAAGGTACTGGGAAAGGGCCAGTGACATCCTGAAGGATCCCACCCACCCTGCTGGTGGACTATTTACCCCACTCCCATCAGGTAACAGACTACGTAGCATCCACATCAGGACCAACAGATGCAAAAAATGGTTACTTTCCCCCAAGAGTAAGGCTGATCAACACCTCCACCCACTAACCCACCTCCTCCACACCCCCAACCACCATTACTTTATCACTTCCTGTCAGAGTCACCAAAAATATAGACATTACTATGCCTAGCATTACTTTATGGAGATACAATCAATCTACATCTATAAGCTGTATTATGTTGTTATATTTATTATTTTTTTATTATTATGTTCTTTATTTGATCATGTTATTTTTTGTGCTGCATTGGATCCAGAGTTATAATTATTTTGTTTTCCTTTACACTTGTGTACTGGAAATGACGTTAAACAATCTAGAATCTGGAAGAAGGTACAGGAGCCTTAGGTCCCACCCCACCAGATTCAGGAACAGACATTATCCTTCAGCCATCAGGCTCCTGAACCAGCGTGAATAGCTTAACCCACCTCAACACCAAACTGCTTCCACAACCAATAGACTCACTTTCAAAGACTCTACAACTTAATATTTCTTTATTTATTGTATTTGAACAGTTTGTCTTTTGTACATTGGTTGTCAGTCTTTGTGTGTAGATTTTCATCGATTCTATTGTATTTTTTGTTCTACTGTGAATACCTGCAAGACAATGAATCTCAGGGTAGTGTGTGGTGATAAATATGTGTTTGGTAATAATAACTTTGAACTTTGAAGTGGAGAGCATCCCATCGTACATCTGACATGCACTTTGTAGATGCTGGAAATTCCACGGGGGTTTCAGAAGATGAATCACTCAACCATTGACCTCTTTCAGTAGTTGTTGTATTTATGTGACTGATCCACCTGAATTTTCAGTCATGGTGAACCTCCTGGGATGTTGACAATAGCAATGACATTGTCTGCCGAGGATAGCGGCTGGGCTCTCTCTTATTCGAGATGGTTTTTGGCTGGGACTTCTGTGGCCTAAATATTACTTTGCATTTACCATGCCTGAATATGATCTAAGCCTCATGGTTGTGTAGCTGTCAGCACAACTCTATTACAGCGCCAGCCATCAAGTGATCGCACTGTCTGTAAGCTTGCATCTTCTCCCTGTGACAACGTGGTTTCCCCCCACATTCCAAAAACGTACGGGTTCAGGATAGTAAGTTGTGCGCGTGCTTTGTTTGCTTTGAAGCGCGGCGACATTTGCGGGATGCCCCAGCACATCCTCGGACTGTGTTGGTCACTGAGGCGAATGACGCATTTTTACTGCGCGCTCCAGTTGTTTCGATGTAAACGAGACAGAGCTAATCTTTAACCTTTTTTTTAATAAGCTGAGCTATGCGCAGGCACGGATCGCTTCATTCACTAAGGAATTATGAATGGATTTAACTATTGTGCAATCATGAGCGATGTTCCGCTCTCCTGACCTTCAGCGGTGGGAAGGTCATCAAGTAAAGCAACTGAACATGATTGAGCAATGCACACAAAATGCCGGAGAAACTCCGCAAGTCAGGCAGCATTTATGGAGGGTAATAAGCCACATATTAGCCATTTAAATGGCATTCGCAGTTTCTGCCCTGGGAAATAGTCTCTGGCTGTCTGCTTTGTCTATGGTTCTTATCATCTTGTACACCTCTTACCCTCCTTCACTCTGAAGAGGACAAGCCTCGTTCGTTCAACCTGTCCTCATAAGACACGCTGTCTAATGAGGATATACCAGGACACGTTTTATAAAAATGAAGATAAGATGGTCTTCACATTAGATATCAGTGAAGCTGAATCACCATGGGAGATCTTCTGATCTAGTAGCTATGCAACTGACTGGTTGCATGTGCAATTCTGTGAGGTCCGAAGCTGCTCTCCCTGTGTAACGCTAATCCTCAGATCGTTCTGAGGAATTTACGATCACCTGGGCTGCAAGCGACTTCATCATCATTGTCTGAATTTAGTGCTGAGGCCTACGCCAGGAATTTATTTTTCTCTTTGTTTCAATTAGCAGTTACAATACAAATGAGTAATTTATTTGGCCAGATTAGTGAGCGCGGAAGTGTTAGCCGTGATGTTGAGTTTGGAGTCACACACAACCTGGAAAAGGGAAAGGTGATAGATTTCCAACTTTGAAGGAGATTTGTGACTTGGGTGACTTACAAAGAAAAGTAAATTTATTATCAAAATAGGTATGTCACTGTATACTACCCTGAGATTCATTTCCTTGCAGGCATTCACAGCAGAACAAAGAAAATACAGTAGAATCAATGAAAAGCTACACACACAGACTGACAAACAACCGGTGGGCAAAAGAAGGCATTCTGTGCAAATACAAAAAAAGGTCAATAAATAAGTGATCGAGTAATACTGAGACCATGAGGTGTAGAGTCCTTGAATGTGAGGCCATAGGTTGTGGAATCAGTTCAGTGTTAAGCTGAGTGAAGTTATCTATGCTGCTTCAGGAGCCTGAGGATTGAGGGGTAATAACTGTTCCTGACCCTGGTGGTGTGGGACCTAAGGCTCCTGTACCTCCTTCCTGATGGTTGAGGGGTAATAACTGTTCCTGACCCTGGCGGTGTGGGACCTAAGGCTCCTGTACCTCCTTCCTGATGGTTGAGGGGTAATAACTGTTCCTGACCCAGGCGGTGTGGGACCTAAGGCTCCTGTACCTCCTTCCTGATGGTTGAGGGGTAATAACTGTTCCTGACCCTGGCGGTGTGGGACCTAAGGCTCCTGTACCTCCTTCCTGAGGATTGAGGGGTAATAACTGTTCCTGACCCTGGTGGTGTGGGACCTAAGGCTCCTGTACCTCCTTCCTGATGGTTGAGGGGTAATAACTGTTCCTGACCCTGGCGGTGTGGGACCTAAGGCTCCTGTACCTCCTTCCTGATGGTTGAGGGGTAATAACTGTTCCTGACCCTGGTGGTGTGGGACCTAAGGCTCCTGTACCTCCTTCCTGAGGATTGAGGGGTAATAACTGTTCCTGACCCTGGTGGTGTGGGACCTAAGGCTCCTGTACCTCCTTCCTGATGGTTGAGGGGTAATAACTGTTCCTGACCCTGGCGGTGTGGGACCCAAGGTTCCTGTACCTCCTCTCCACTGGCAACATTGAGACAACGGCAAAGCCTGGATGGTGGGGTCCTTGATGATTTCTTGTAGCAGTGCTCCGTGTAGCTGTGCTCAATGGTGGACTTCTAACAACAATCCGGTGGTACTCTAGATATCATTACTAAAGTAGTTTGATTTTTTTCAATGAGTGATTACCAACTGAACTTAAATTCCTCGTGTTAGGAAAGCATACAACAGCCTGATTTCTTTCTGAGTAGGCGTAAGTTTGCATCAACTAAACATCAGGTTTAGCCGCATTCCCGAGCTGATTAACGCTATTTCGGGAGAGATGACAATCCCTACAAGCCAAGGCTGCCACTTGTTATGTAACCCACTGTTCTCAGACTGAACCAGTGTGGATAACTTCACTCACCTCAACACTAAACTGATTCCACAACCTTCAGACTCACTTTCAATGACTCTCCAACTCATCTTCTCTGTATTATTTATTTACTTGTTTATTTATTGTTTTTTTTTGGTCACTTGTGGCCGCATCAGTACTCAGGGCTGCCGTTCTATCTGTAAGCAGCACTATGCCAGCAGAATTAAATACAAAAGTAAGGAGGTTAGGCTTCATTTATATTGGGCACAGGTGACACCACATCTACATACAGTAGTTGCTAAATTGGTTTATTATTATTATTAGGGAGGACAGTAGTGTAGCGGGTAGCGATTGGGGTTCAATTCCCTCCACAGCGTGTAAAGCGTTTGTATGTTCTCCCCATGACCGCGTAGGTTTCCTTTGGGTGCCCTGGTTTCCTCCCACATTCCAAGGACATGAGGACCGGTGAGGGTTAGGAAGTTCTTGGCTTGCTGTGTTGGCACCAGAGCTACAGCGGCACTTGCTTGAACAATGCTGGTCGTTAACACAAATGACACATTTCACTGTGCCTTGTGGTGTTTTGATGTACGTCTGACCAACAAAGCAAATCTTTAAATATCTTTATTGTCGCATGTACTGAAGTACAATGGGAAAACATTTGGTTTTGCATGCCACCCATACCAATCATTTCATCAAAGTACAAACACAAAGGTATCCGGGTACTTACATGTCACCGCACAAAACCCTGAGATTCTTTTTCCTGAGGGCATACTCCGCAAATCTATTGAACAGTAACTGTAAACAGGATCAATGAACAACAGAGTGTGCAAATGCAAATATAAATAAATACCAATAAATAACGAGCATGGAATAACAAGATAAAGAGTCCTTAAAGTGAGACCATCGGTTGTGGGAACACCAGAAATAGAATGAGTGTAGTTATCCACTTTTGTTCAAAGGCCTGATGGTTGAGGGGTAGTAACTGTTCTTGAGCCTGGTGATGTGAGTCCTGAGGCACTTGTACCTTCTATCTGATGCCAGCAGTGAGAAGAGAGGGTGGCCTGGGTGATGGGGGTCCCTGATGATGGATGTTGCTTTTCTATGGCAACATTTCATGTAGATATGCTGAATGGTTGAGAGGGTTGTACCTGTGATGTACTGGGCCAAGCCCGCTACCTTTTGTAGGATTTTCTACTCAAAGGCACTGGTGTTCCAATATCAGGCCATAATGCAGCCAGTCAGCACACTTTCCACCACACATCTGTAGAATTTTGCCAAGGTTCTTGATGGCATGCTGAATCTCCACAGATTCATAATTTCTTTGCAATTATGCTTATATGATGGGTCCAGAACAGGCCCTCTGAGATGGTGACACCCAGGAATTTAAAGTTACTGACGCTATCCACCTCTGATCCCCCAATGAGTACGGGCTCATCGACCTCTGGTTTCCCTCTCCTGACTATAGTCACTTCCTTGGTCTTGTTGACATTGAGTGAGAGGCTGTTGGTATTACCCCATTCAGCCAAATTTTCAGTCTCTCTGCTATATGCTGATTCATCAGCCTCTTTGATACAGCCCACAACAGTAACAGTCATCAGCAAACTTGAATGTGGTGTTGGAGCTGTACTTAGCCTCACGGTTATTGATGCAAAGCAAGAGCAGGGGGGCTAGGTACACAGCCCTGTGGTGCTCCTGCGCTGATGAAGATTGCAGAGGAGCTATGACTGGAGTCTGCAAGTGAGGATCTAATTGCGCAAGGGGGTATTGAGGTCCAGATCCTGGAGGTTACTGATTAGTCTTGAGGGGCTGATGGTGTTAAATGCTAAGCAGTAATTGATAAAGAGCGTCCTGATGTATGCATCTTTGCTGACCAGGTGTCCAGGGTTGTGTGAAGAGCCAATGACATGGCATCTGCTGTAGACCTGTTGCTCTGATAGGCAGATTGGACTGGATCCAAGTTGCCGTTCAGATAGGAGCTGACTGTGGATGTAAGTGCCACGAGGCGACAGTCATTGAGGCAGGTTACCACTCTCTTCCTGGGCACTGGTTCACTCAAGCTATTCTCATAAGGCATGCTCCCCAATCCAGGCAACATCCTTGTAAATCTCCTCTGCACCCTTTCTACGGTTTCCACGTCCTTCCTATAGTGAGGCGACCAGAATTGAGCACAGTACTCCAAGTGGGGTCTGACCAGGGTCCTATATAGCTGCAACGTTACCTCTCAGCTCTTAAACTCAATCCCATGATTGATGAAGGCCAATGTACCATATGCCTTCTTAACCACAGAGTCAACCTGCGTAGCAGCTTTGAGTGACCTATGGACTCGGACCCCAAGATCCCTAGTTCTGAAGGAATTGTACAGTAGAGATGGAGTGTTCTAGTTCTGAAGGAATTGTACAGTAGAAATGGGGTGTTCTAGTGTTCCAGTGGGGACCAAAGGCATGTGAGCTGCCCCCAGAATAGACACAACAAGGCCCTTCACCAGAGGTACTACTCCTCCCTGGACACCCCATACGCTCCATGTACAGGAAGACCAATGCCCACTGCAGGTTTCCTCCGAGTCACACACTATCCTGGCCTGAAAATATTTTGCATTTCTTTCATTGTCCCATGCAGTAGCATGGTCGTGTAGCCATTTGCACAGTCGCTTTACAACGCCAGCGATCACTGGTTGGGGTTCGATTCCTGCTGCTGTCTGTAAGGATGATGTATGTTCACCCCGTGGTGCTCCAGCTTCCTTCAACATTGTCAAGGTGTACAGGTTAGGGTTCATGACAAACATAGAATATCTGCAGATGCTGGAAATCCAAAACAACGGACACAAAATTCTGGAGGAACTCAACAGGTCAGTCAGCATCAATGGAAAAGAACGAACAGTCAATGTTTCAGGCTAAGACCCTTCTTCAGGACTGAGGAGGAAGGGGGAAGATACCAAAATACAAAGGTGGGGGAAGGGAAAGGGGGCTAGCTGGAAGGTGATAGGTGAAACCTGGTGGGTAGGAATGGTCAAGGGCTGGAGAAGAAAGATTCTGATAGGAGAGGAGAATGGACCATAGGAGAAAGGGAAGGAGGAGGGGACCAGGGGGAAGTAATAGGCAGGTGAGAAGAAGTGAAAGGTCAGAGTGAGGAATAGAGGAAGGGGGTTTGTTTACTGGAAGGAGAAATCGATATTCATGCCACCAGGTTGGAAGGTACCCAGATGGAAAATAGATTTAGTGAGTTGTGGGTGTGCTATGTTGGTGCTGGATGTGTGGTGACTATGGTGGGCTGTCCCCAGCACACCACAAGCAAAGACACAAAAGAACGCATTTCACCGTGTGTTTCGATGTACAGGTGACAAATAAAGCCAATATTTCCTGATGTGTAGCAGTTGCACAGAATTGTTCTTTTTCTCTGAAAATTAATTAAATTCACTTTTTGGCAGTCGCTGCTTCCTTTCTGTTTCTTGGCTCTGACTAACTTTCAAATGTTGTAAAGCATTTCTCAACTTCCTCGTAAGCTGAGGAAAGAATGTGACAGAGTAGGGTTGTGCATTTTTATGCACTTTTGTGTGAAATGGGCTTCCGTTGGAAGTTAGTTTGATTGAGACACTACTGGGGTACCGTGTCAATCCATTCTGGGAGCACCAGATACAGAACATGACCCTGACAGACATGCGGGTGAAGTGTAGCCTCACCTAGAAAATCAAGCATCTGATTGTATCAGGCACTATAGCTGCTATGAGATAGTTAGTCATATGTTATTGCTTTAGGACAAGTCAGAGATAACAGCTAAAGGTAAATTCTCAATAGTTTTTGCTTTCAATGAGTTAGATATGCATCAATAAACCAACATGTTTACCAATTGTCCAAGAGACCTTGTTTACACGCACCAATTGTTATATCGTCTTTGTGGCTCAATAGATTGAGAAGTCCAATCTCCCCCGCAGAGACTTGGCCATTAAAATATAGGTCGATGCTCTGGCAGAATGCTAAAGTGTCGGAGGTGCAGGGTTTCAGGTGAGTGGTTAAACCGAGGCATCACCACACTTGCGCAAACAGTCCCATAGCAAAATAGGGTACATGTCACCAGTCACCAGTCCAGTACTCCATCAGAATTACTGAGATAGAGTTAATGAGCTTTTGTTCCTGCTTAAGACTATAAGACATAGGAGCAGAATTAGGTCATTTGGCCCATTGAGTCTGCTCCACCATTCCATCATGGCTGATTTATTATCCCTCTCAACCCATTTTCCTGCCTTCTCCCCGTATCCCCTGATAGTCTTACTGATCAAGAACCTATCAAATGCCGCTTTAAATATACCCAGTGACTTGGCCTCCACAGCCGTCTGTGGCCTGAATTCCACAGATTCACCACCCTCTGGCTAAAGAAATTCCACCTCATCTCTGTTCTAAAGGCATGCCCTTCTATTCTGCTGCTGTGCCCTACTATAGGAAATATTCTCTCCATATCCAACCTATCTAGGCCTTTCAATGTTGGATAGGTTTCAATGAAATCAACCCTCATAGGATCTCGTTGTAGTTTGCAGGTGCTGGTCACACACTCTGGCTGATTCTGTGTTTCGAACGTTCGAAGAGTAACTATTTTAAAGAAGAGAACTTGCATGCAGTGTTTTTGGGAGAGACTCGAATTGTGTGAAACGTGGCACTGAACTGATCACCGAACACAAACTTTGGCAGGGATTCTCAACTTTTTCTTATGCCATGGCCCCACTACCACGGACACCAGGTTGGGAGCCCCTGATCTATGGGCTCACTTTCAAGGACTCTACAACTCACGTCCTCAGTAGTACTTATTTATTTGTTTGTTTGTTTGTTTATCTTTGCATTTGCGCAGTTTGTCTTCTGTTGCATATCGGTTGCTTGTCAGTCTTTGTGTGTAGTATTTCCATTGATCCTATTATATTTCTTTGTTCTACTGTAAACACCTACAAGAAAATGAACCTCAGGGTAGTGTATGGAGACAGATGTGTACTTTGATAATAAATTTACATTGAACTTTGAATAGTACAAGCTATTACTTTGAAGCTGATGTCACTGTTACAGAGATGGCCTCTCTGCTTGCAAGGGTATTTAAGCTGAATTCTGCAGTTGTGGTTACAGAGTCTCTTAGACATGGGATGAAATTCTATTGCTTTGGGTGTGTTTTCATTTTCTCACGGGCAGCGGTCGCATTTAGAATATTGTAAACATGAAGAAGTCTGCATACGCTGGAAATCCAAAGCAACACCCACAAAGTGCTGCAGGAACTCCGCAGGTCAGGCAGCGTCTACGGAAGTGAATAAACTGTCGACATTTTGGGCCGAGGCCCTTCTTCAGTACTGGAATGTCTGCTTGCTTGGTTGATGGGCTATAAGCAAATGTAGCATTGCCACATAGAAAACCTACAGCACAATACAGGCCTTTCGGCCCACAAAGTTGTGCCAAACATGTCCCTACCCTAGAAATTACTAGGATTACCCATAGCCCTCTGTTTTTCTAAGCTCCGTGTACCTATCTAAAAGTCTCATAAAAGACCCTATCATATTCTCCTCTACCACCTTTGCCAGCAGCTCATTCCATGTACTCACCACTCTCTGAGTAAAAAACTTACCCCTGACATCTCCTCTGTACCTACTCTCCAGCACCTTAAACCTGTGTCCTCTTGTGGCAACCATTTCAGCACTGGGAAAAAGCCTCTGACTATCGACACGATCAACACCTCTCATCATCTTATACACCTCTATCAGGTCACCTCTCATCCTCCGTTGCTCCAAGGAGAAAAGGCCGAGTTCACTCAACCTATCCTCATAAGACATGCTCCCCAATCCAGGCAACATCCTTGTAAATCTCCTCTGCACCCTTTCTATGGCTTCTACCTCCTTCCTGTAGTGAGGCGACCAGAACTGAGCACAGTATTCCAAGTGGGGTCTGACCAGGGTCCTATATAGCTGCAACATTACCTCTCAGCTCCTAAATTCAATTCCATGATTGATGAAGGCCAATACACCATACGCCTTCTTAAGCACAGAGTCAACCTGTGCAGCTGCTTTGAGCGTCCTGTGGACTCTGACCCCAAGATCCCTCTGATCCTCCACACTGCCAAGTGTCTTACCATTAATACTATATTCTGCCATCATATTTCACCTACCAAAATGAACCACTTCACACTTATCTGGGTTGAACTCCATCTGCCTCCTCTCAGCCCAGTTTTGCATCCTATCAATGACCCGCTGTAACCTCTGACAGCCCTCCATATTATCCACAACACCTTCAACCTTAGTGCCATCAGCAAATTTACTAACCCATCCCTCCACTTCCTCATCTAGGTCATTTATAAAAATCACAGAGTAAGGGTCCCAGAACAGATCCCTGAGGCACTCCACCGGTGACTGACTTTCATGCAGAATATGACCCGTATACAACCACTCTTTACCTTCTGTGGGCAAGCCAGTTCTGGATCCACAAAGCTATGTCCCCTTAGATCCCATGCCTCCTTACTTTCTCAAAAGCCTTGCATGGGTACCTTATCAGATGCCTTGCTGAAATCCATATACACTACATCTCCTGCTCTTCCTTCATCAATATGTTTAGTCACATCTTCAAAAAATTCAGTCAGGCTCGTAAGGCACGACCTGCCCATGACAAACCCATGCTGACTATTCCTAATCATATTATACCTCTCCAAATGTTCATAAATCCTGCCTCTCAGGATCTTCTCCATCAACTTACCAACCACTGAGGTAAGACTCACTGGTCTATAATTTCCTGGTCTATCTCTACTCCCTTTCTTGAATAAAGGAACAACATTCGCATCCCTCCAATCCTCCGGAACCTCTCTGATGATGATGATCATTGCCAGAGGCTCAGCAATCTCCTCCCTCGCCTCCCACAGTAGCCTGGGGTACATCTCATCCGGGCCCGGCAACTTATCCAACCTGCATCACGTGACGACACATCTCATAGGTATGATCTATTTCTGTAGTTTAGCTCAAAATACACACTTAGTGTCCTTTTAATTAGGTACATCAGTACACCTCGTTAATGCAAATATCTTATCAGCCAATCATGTGGCAGCAACTCAGTGCATAAAGTCATGGTCAACAGGTTCAGTTGTTGTTTAGGCCAAATGTCAGGATAGGGAAGAAATGGGATCTAAATGACTTTGACCATGGAATGATTGTTGGTGCCAGACGGGGTGATTTGAGTATTTCAGAAACTACTGATCTCCTGGGATTTTCACACACAACTGTCTCTAGAGTTTATAGAGAATGGTGCAAGAAAATAAAACAGCCAGTTCTGTGGGCAAAAATGCCTTGTTAATGGGAGCTGTGAGAGGAGAATGGCCAGTCTGGTTCAAGCTGACAGGAAGGCGACAATAACTCAAATAACCACACGTTACAACAGTGGTGTGCAGAAGAGCATCTCTGAATTCTCAACACATCAAACCTTGAAGTGGATGGGCTACAGCAGCAGAAGACCTTGAACATACACTCAGTGACCATTTTATTAGGTGCAGGAGGTACCTAGTTAAGTGGACTCTGAGGGTATGTTCAAATCTTGAGTTCTTCAGCCTGGTGGCATGTGAGAATCTAGATAGTTCAGGGAGAAGGCGGATGTGTAGGGTGATGAGCAAGAGACGTGGGGGAGGCATTTTAATTATGTTTTTCGTCGGAATCTACTCATCCCTGATTGTCCTGATGGCAAGTCATCATCCTGAAGCATTGTGGCCCATTTGCAGTTGGGTAGGAAGTCACTAGCAGTAGTCTACCATCACTGCAGGACTTGTAGGTGTCCAGGATAAAGAAATGTACAAGAATAATCATTGCAGACTCTACCAACCCTGCAAACTGCCTTTTTCAAGAACTCCCTTCTGTAGGGCTATTAAAACAAAAACTTCACATCATCTTAAAAACTTCTCCCCCTGGGCAGTTAATCTAATCAACCATTCTAGATAACACCATCTCCCTCTATCTATTAAGCCGTCCCTGCACTGCACTGCAAACACTTTAAACCATTTTTATAATGTTGCTTACATTGTAAATACAGGATGGTATTCATTTTATTCGTGTCTATATTTTAACCTCTAAAATATTCTTTTTTCTTTAGAATTGCTGAAGGTTTTTTTCTGTTGCATGCTATGCCAACACACCACAACAAATTCCTAGTACCTGTTAAGATATATGGTGAATGAAGTTCCAGGAATTAGATCTAGCAAAGTGACGTATTGCTGAGTCATCTTCAGGTTGTCATTTGCCATGAGGAAATGTTTTATACTTGTTGAAAGGATGGTTGTGATCTGTCTTCAAATGTAATCGAAACAGACCATCTTGACTTTCGGAAGGGTATTGCATAGATAGTTGATGGGGAGAAAGTTCCTGGGCAATGGGAAAAGAGGAGAATATGGGATAGATACAGTTTTCTGCCAAGAACTGACTCAGTGGGCCCAAAGGCCTCCTTGCCATTACAATGCCAAAAGTGCATCCTAAAGTAGAGTTGATTTCGTATAAAATATTCTCCAAAAGAATTTACAAAGTAAAATGGAAAATTTGTTGACTGGGATGTTGACTAGATCTGCCTATACTGAATTTTGTATCCTTCAGCCTTTCAGCTTGGTTTAAGTCTTAGTTTGTTACGCACTGGCACAGTTGACCAAGCTGCTGCCTTGCAGTACCAGAGACCCAGCTTCAATCCTGATCTCTAATGCTGTCTGTGTGGAGTTTGCATGTTCTCTCTGTGACGGTGCGGGTTTCCTCTGAGCGCGAGGGTTTCCTCCCACATCCTAAAGGCTAATTGGCTACTGTAAATTGCCCCTTGTGCGCAAGTAAGTGGTTGGATCTCAGGGTTGTTCAAGATGGTTTAATGTCATTTCCAGTGCACAAGCTTAAGGAGAATGAAAGAATTGTTACTCCAGATCTGATGCAGCACAAAAAAAACACAATAAGATAAAGGACACAATCATAACAAACACAATAAATATAGATAGTAAGATAGTTTATGTACATACTGTTGTGTTTTGTAACTCCAAAATTGTAAGAAAAAGCCAGGAGAATGGGGCAAAGTTTTGCCTTTACTTCGAGCAAGGAGCATACCTATGACATGGTGGCATGTTGACTTATGCCATGCACATAATTTCACATATAACCCGTAATCAATTATTTAACTGTACAATATATTTACAATATTACTCATATTACTGAAATATTAAATACACAACACATATATTGATTGTATGTCTATAAAAGTGATGCTAGGCACAGCAGTGTCTGTACTTATATTGACTCTGATAAAGAAGTGGTGCTTGGGGGTGTGGAAGGGTGGGTTAGTGGGTGGAGGTGCAGATCAGCCTGATTGCTTGGGGAAAGTAACTGTTTCAGAATCAGAATCAGACTTTAATCGCCAAGTACCTATGCACATACAAGGAATTTACTTCCGGCAGATGTTGTCTCTCTGCTCATAACAATAATAATGATAAATATAAATGAAAATATAGATTATACATACAGGTAGTGCAATCCAAGTAATAGTTAGCCGACAGTTAACCGGCAGTTAACTGTTCAGCAAAGTGACCGCAGTAGGGAAAAAACTTCTCCAGTGCCTATTAGTCTTAGTCTGGAGGGATCTGAAGCGCCTACCAGATGGAAGCAGATCAAACAGTCCGTGCACAGGATGGGAGGAGTCCTTTATGATGTTCCCCGCCCTCTTCTTCAACCTGGAAGAGTACAGGTCCACAATAGAGGGCAGGGAGGCTCCAATGATGCGCTCGGCAGTCCTCACTGTGCGCTGTAGTCTGGTTCTATCCTGCTTGGTGGCGGCTCCAAACCACACAATGATGGAGGTGCACAGGACAGACTCAATGACTGCAGTGTAGAACTGCAGCAGCAATTCCTGAGGCAGACCGTATTTCCTCAAGAGCCGCAGGAAATACATCCGCTGCTGGGCCTTCTTCAGGATGGAGCTGATGTTCTGCTCCCACTTCAGATCCTGAGAGATGGTGGTTCCCAGGAACCTGAAGTTCTCCACGGTGGACACAGGGCTGCTGAGGACTGTGAGGGGAGACATAGCGGGGGGATGTCTCCTGAAATCCACTATCATCTCCTTTGTCTTGAGCGTGTTCAGCTTCAGATTGTTCCGACTGCACCAGAGCGCCAGTTGGTCCACCTGCTGTCGATATGCAGACTCATCACTATTCTGGATGAGTCCGATAACGGTAGTGTTTTTGAGTCTGATGGTCCTGGTGTGGATGCTACATAGCCTCCTCCCTGATGGGAGCGGGGCAAACAGTACCTGAGCAGGGTGGGTGGGATCCTGCATGATATTGCTAGCCCTTTTCCAGCACCTTTCTGTAAGGGGTCAGGGAGAGGGGAATCATGGCTGGAAAAGGGAGCAAGGTAAAGGAGAAGGAGCAGAAAGCACCAGAGAGATGTTCTTTAATGAGCAATAAACCAATTATTTTGAATCAAATGACCTTGCCTGGTGTTTCAAGGTTAGGGGTGTCTGCATCCATACCACACCCCCCCCCACCCCCAACGCTCCTTCCCTGCTACCTGGCCCATACCCCTCCCACGGTGTTCCACACTCACCATTCCCAACATCCTTTGCTCCCGCCAGATTTACAAACTCGCTCTCCGTTCCACATTGGCAAATGCAGTACTGTGTAAAGCCCTTAGACACCCTAGCTATATATCTCAAGCAGTAGTAATTCAAGGCAACTGGACTTGCTGTGTTGTCTAGAAGACGTTTCGCCACTCATCCGAGAGTCTTCTTCAGTTCTAATCCATGGTGGGTAGTTTTCTGGTTTATAAACTCTGTGAGTTGTTTGAAGGTATAGCAATCAGAGGAGGGTCGTTAAGAGTTGTCTTTGTGTGAACTGTTGTGGAGATGTTAGGTCTGCATTGTAAGTAGCTGTAAGTAGTTGGTGTAGCCCACCCCCTCTATGCACATTTTCAACAGGAAGGACAGGCAGTTAAAGAAGCCAAACTGGAAAACCCATCCCTGGGCAAAGATGGATTCATCCATCCATCCATTCCTTTCCCTGTAGAAAGATGTGAGTATAGGTGTGCGTAGTCCAGTCCTGTTCAGCCTCCTCAGGAAGTTGAGGTGCTGGTGAGTTTTCTTGATTGTGTAGGAGTGTTCTGGGACCATGAGAGGTTATGTGAGAAGTATTGATGGGAATGTGGGGAGAATAAAAATGGAGTTAATGTACAATTAATGTAAATGGGTGGATGATATTTAGTGAAGATTCATTGGCTGTCTTTGTGTGTCTCTCTCTGTTTGTCTTTATGACTAGAGCATGTTGGTAATGACTAAATGTCTCATAAAGTACTCACCACCAGACTAATCACTGAGATATCCTCATGTTGACAATCATTGGGTGTGAGTTATTGTGAGAAGCTTTAGAGGGAAAGCATTTTCACTCTGAGTATTGGAATTCTGGAGTCCCAGTTTGCAGAAGGAGGTTGAGGCACAGACCCGGACTGCATTCAAGATACCTGATGTGCCTTGAGAGTTATGGAACAAGAGATCAAAGTTCAATTGGGAACCCCAAGGGTGTGTCAATTGCTAACACAGGTGACGCATTTCACTGTGTTTTGATGTACGTGTGATTTTTTAAAAAGAGTCTGAAATGTATATAGTGCTGGAACTACAGAGAAAATGCAGTGCAAGTAGGCAAGTGGGGTGCAAGGGGCTCGACGAGATAGATTGAGAGATCAAGAACAGCAGTTATAAATCAGCAGATCAGGCAGCATCTGTAGAATTAGAAAAACAACAAAAAATAATGTTTCAGCTCTGATGTTATCCATCTTATTTGTTAGTCCCAACAGTCCCTTGAGCCTGTCTTTCTTTTGTCATTGTAGAGTCACAGAATACTACATCTAAGAAACAGGTCTTTCAGCCCATCTAGCCCATGCCAAACCACCTGCTTAGTCCCATCAACCTACACCTGGGCAATAGCCCTCCCTAACCCTCCCATCCATGTACCCATCCAAATTTCTCTTAAATGTTGAAACCAAACCTGCATTCACCACTAGAGCTGGGACCTCGTTTCACACTCACACCACCCTCAGTGAAGACGTTCCCCTTGAACTGCTGTGTGACTTTGAAGTTCGAAGATCATTTATTACCAGTGTACATATGTGATGCCGTATACCACCCTCAGGTTCATTTTCTTGCAAGCATTCACAGTAGAAAAAAAAGAAACAACAGAATCATTGGAAAACTACACACAAAGACTGACGACCAATGTGCAAAAGAAGACAAACTGTGCAAATTAAAAAATAATGAGTAAATAAATAATTGAGTTGTAGAGTCCTTGAAAGTGAGTCCGTAGATTGTGTTCAGCGATCAGTGTAGTGTTGTGGTGAGTGAAGCTGTTCTAGCTGGTTCAAGAACCTGATACTACTTGCTGTCTGTTATGCTGCTGGTGTTCAGAGTAGCATTGAAGGTCCTCCATCTCTGGTGGTGTCCACGACTTCCTTCATCGTGTCAGTAGCTTCCTCTCAGTTTCCACTACCGCCAGTCACGCAAATCCTGGGTGGAGACTCAGGAATACCGTTGTTCTCAGATGTAGAAGGATTCTTCAATGTCGTTTCCATAACAGTTTTGTTTGACCAGTCAGGGTTTTAGCCCTGAGCTGAACCCCTGACCCTGGAGGACCGGTTAGTCTGTCCTCTACCCTTTGACCTGTATGGCATGGGTGACCCTATCAAGAGCCAAAGCATAAAGCCCTGACTCCCGCCAACGTAACTCTCTGGGTCATTGAGGCACTCAAGCCTCCAAACCATGACAAGGTTGTAGTCCTCTTGGAGGACGAGCCTGATAGTTGAGGGGTATTGACTGTTCCTGAACCTGGAGGTGTGGGGCCTAAGGATCCTGTGTCTCCTGCCCGATGGCAGCAGCGAGAAGAGAGCATGGTCTGGATGATGGGGATCCTTGATGATGGAAAGTGGGATTAGGCTAACTTGCCCTTTAATGGTTAAGTGGGCAGGATAAATTGTCTCACAGGTCTGTGAGGGAAGTTACCTTTCGCCCAGGTGTTGTTGTCAAAGTATCGGTGGTTTAAACAAGATTTTTTTTACCTTGAAGCTGCCATTGTAAATTTGCTGTTTATTAAACAAAGAAGTTCCTGATTCTCACCTGAGGGGATCCCCCACGGCCAGTTTTCTGCACTTATTTCAGTCAGGAAGTTAATGTGAATAATTCCATCTGTTACTCACTTATCAGCCATGCCGTTAACGCTGTGATGTCCTTTCTGTTTATATGTTTGTGAGCTTGAGGATCTTCAATGTTTAAGGCAAGAAGAAACGACTTGTCTTTCTATATCACCAACTTTATCCCAATCAGAACATTCCAGTAAGACATCATATAGCCAATTAAGACCATAACACCATAAGGCATAGGAGACAAATTAAACCATTTGGCCATCAAATATACACTACCATTAGATCATAGCTGATTTAATTTCCCTTTCAACTCCATTCTACTGCATTCTCCCATAATTTATAACACCTCTGCTAATAAAGTATCTATCAGTCTGCACTTTAAATGTACCCAAAGACTTGGCCTCCACAGTCATCTGTGGTAATGAATTCCACAGATTCATCACTCTCTGGCTAAAGAAATTCCTCTTCATCTCTGTTCTAAAAGGACATCCTCATATCCAGATGCCGTGTCCTCTGGTCCTAGACTCTCACACTATTGGAAATATCCTCTCTACCTCCACTCTATCTAGGCCTTTCAATATTCAATGGGTTTTAATGAGGTCCCTCCTCCTTCTTCTGAACTCCAGCGAGTACGGGCCCAGAGCTTTCAAACACTCCTCATGTGTTAACCCTTTCATTCCCGGGATCGTCCTCTGAAGCTTCTCTTAAGTACTTTAGAAGAACAGTCATTGTCCGATACAGGAAACATGCAGGCAATTTATGCGCAGCAAGATCTCACATCTTAATTGCGACAATACCAGATAAAATTGTTTTCAGGTATGCAGTCACTTGAGTTGTTTACTCTAGAGTAGCAGAAGCTGAGAGGACATCTGATACAAGTTTATAAAAGTACAAGATGCATAGATGGGGAAGGAAGCCACCATCTTTTTCTCAGGGTTGAAATGTTAAATACTGTGACCATTCTTCAGAAGTGGTAAGGAAGGGGAACGATGACAAATAAGAAAGTGGAGGAGGAGGGGAAAGAGGACAAGCTAGAAGAGGATAGGTGAAGCCCGTTTTTTTTTTCTCTTTTTCTTCTCCAGCCCTTTGACTTTTCCACCCATCACTTCCCAGCATATCATTGCATCTCCCCCCACCCCTCACATGGCTCCCCCTTCCCTTCCAGTCCTAATGAAGGGTCTCAGCCCAAAACATCAGCTGTTCATTCATTTCTATAGACGCCGTCTGACCTGCAGAGTTCCTCCAGCATTTTGCGTGTGTTGACCTGGATCTGCATCATCTGCGGAGTCTCTTGTGTTATACAACGCTGAGGCTTTATGAGCCATTGGTCAGACTGCACGTGGAGTACTCCGAGCAATTTATGGCTCCTGATCTAAGAAGTTGGGTGCTGGCATTGGAGAGGATCCAGAGGAATGAAAGGGGAAATGTATAAGGAGTGTTTGATGCTCTGAGCTTGTAGACACTGGAGCCTAGAAGAATGAGGGAGATTTTCATTGAAACTTATTGAATATTGAAAGTCTTTATTAGAATGGATTGGAGAGGATATTTCCTAAACTGGGGGAATCTCAGAATAGTGGGCATTGCCTCAGAACAGAAGGATATCCATTTAGAAAAGAGATAAGAAAGAATTTATTCAGCCAGAGGGTGGTGAATCTGTAGAATTCATTGGCATGGACAGCTGTGGAGGCCAAGTCATTAGATGTATTTAAAGTGGAAGTGGATAGCTTCTTGATTAGTAAGTACATCAAAGATTATGAAGAGAAGGCAGGAGGATGGGGTTGAGAGGGATAATAAATGAACAATGATCAAATTGCAAAGCAGATTTAATGGGCCGAATGGCCTAATTCTGCTCCTATGGGTCTTATAGATTGTTTCAGGCTGCCTTGATCTTCACTGTGCCAACTGTTTAAAAGAACATTGCAAAACATCTCTAGTGCAATTTATTCTGCTCTAACACAAATAAATCCAAAATAAATTGCAGTTTAAATATTTGCAAACTCAAATCTTTCTCTCTCAAGTCTCATGTATTGGAATTTAAAGTATTCCAAAACCTCTTCAGCTTTATCATTAAATTCTCTGAATTCCATGATTGCACCCGTGCCTTTTGTTTTGTGAGAGAAAAATACTCCATTGTTGTGTTGAGACACCGTCGCACTTAGTGAGGAGATAGTGGTCACAAAGCATCGTACACATGATAAATTGTCAATCATTGCCTGTTGTTCCAGAAGGTCCCTCCAGTAGATGTAGGCTTGAGCTGGCAAGCCTCCCTTAGAAGTGAGGATCCTTGAGAATTTTTTATGCTTATGAAACATTTATTGTCTTCAAGTCGTATTTATTGAGGAATAAAAGCTTCCAAGCTAATCTACTCAATCTCTCTCCACTTGCTTCTGTGATAGATGCTGATGATCTGGCAACAGAACTGTAGATCTCTCTTCGCCATCTGATGGTCAACAATTCCACTGCATGTTCCTGGAACAAGTTAAAGGACTTTCCCCAAGGATCCTTGTTCACTGCAAACCACGGTGAGAGTTTTGCTGCACAACTTGCGTTTACTGCTGATGTTGGTTTTGGGTCAGAGAACTTTGTCGTGCCACCCTACAGTTAACGTTTCTGTAAACCACAGATTTTCAGCTGCATTCTCTTTTACATTCTCTTTGTCATGGACTGTGGAACTCTCAGTTTCGGTTGAGGCCTCTGTTGGTCAGGGTCGACCATGAATGTTGCGTCCTGGCTGTCTAGATGCACGAGCCTGGGCAGTACGATGTGGAGAGAAAGCTGTTGCCTGTGTAGCAAGCTCCCCCACTCCACGTGTTTGATGAACCTAAAAGAACAGCAGAGACTGATGCAGTTTGGCACCAACGGCGTCGCAGGGGTTGCCAGTCAGCGTCGAACTCAACAGGACTGCCTGAGGGACTCCAGCTCTGGATTTTTCCCTCAGGCTTTACTCCCAAAGCCTTCCTCATGAGCGGGTACAGCCGCAAGGCAGCGGAGATTTGAAATCAGAGCTTTCCTCCTCCTAGATGAGCTGCCAACCATGGCTGACGATCCCCATCTGCCGAAAGCGACTAGTTTTAAGGTGCTGGTAACCTGACTTTGCCACTTCTGCTGTTAGTAGAAGCAGTCCTGCCGGACTCGGTAGCTAAGCCACACGCGAAGGCCAGGAGCTGGACTTGGTTGCCAGAGGCCATTTGAGTTTCACACCATTGGGAGCATTTAACAGGTAGTGGGAGCTGGTCCCCACTACCACCGTTGGCTGTAACAGTCTTACTGGTAGCATCCCAGTAAATTTACATTGTGCATCCAAACCTCGGGTGGCTTACCTGATGAGGGTTTAAACTGATGGTGAACTTAGTGCTGTCTTCTGTGACACTTTTATAAACTGGAGAGCTTGGAAAGCGACATGGATCAAAGTTTAGCCAATTGACCTTTGTCTGTATTCTGAGTCCAATAGGCAGCTAACTTATCCTGAAAGTTAGCACCACAAAATCGTTGGTTCCAGTGTAGGATCATGTAGTGATTCTAAAATTGCAATTCATAGCTTGTCTTCACTGCTTGACACCATGTAATGATGCGGGCACTGCCTGTAAGGAGTTGGGACATCCACCCGTGACCGTGTGGGTTTCCTCTGGGTGCTCCGATTTCCTCCCACATTCCAAAGACGTGCATGTTAGTTGGTTAATTGGCCATTGTAAATTGTCCTGTGATTAGGCTAAAGTTAAGTCAGGGGTTGCTGGGCAGTGTGGCTTGGAAGGCCAGAAGGGTCTATTCCACACTGTATATCAATAATAAATAACAGATAGATAGATAAATCCCAAATTTTAATGCAGGCTCTAATTTTTCAGTAAAATATTAAGATTGTCAAAGAAAAGATATAATGTGAAGACGAGATATTCTGTAGCTGCTGGAAACGCAGAGCGGCTCAGTGTGACGTTTCCTCTGAGTGCTCTGGTTTCTTTTCACAGTGCAAAGATGTGCCAGTTAGAAGGTACAGGTCGGATAGTGTTGCTGGGCAGCGTGGCTCTTTGGGCCGGAAGGGCTATTCTGTGCTCTGTCTCTAAATTAAATAAATAGAATGCTGAAGGAACTCGGCAGGCCAGGCAGCTTCCATGGAGGGTTAGAAACGTCAATTCGGGCCGGGATCCTTAATCAGGAATGTGATTCTGAAACGGGAAAGCAAACTGCCTTAACCTGTTTAGCTTGTTTGTGTATTATTTTGCATTAAAGCTTTATGAGTTTCTTTTTAAATCTCTTCACTCTAACCTCCTCCAGCCCTTGGGTGATTTGAAACATCCTGTACCACATGAGAAGTGGTTAAGAATAGCATGGGAGTTCATTTAAAGTGTAGAGTGAAACACAGACACTCAGTCCTGAGTGATAAATAAGGTAACGGATAGATCATATGAAAGCATTCATTTCATTCATGATGTCGTCATAAATGCTCCGGGAGACAGAAATATTGCCCCCAGATAGTGCTGTTAAGAGCTGAGTTATAGCTATGTGACCTTCTCGAATCATAACATCATCCATACCACATCAATGCAAAATTGGTTGGAAAACGTTAACATGTCAAAAAAGCAGATCCTTTGAACTCTCTCACCCACACAGCCTCAGTGTGAATGAAATGCAGCGTTGTGTAATGGGGCCGGGACATTGACTTGGCCCAGTTAATTCCCCAATCCTGGCGCCAGATCGGTACGCAAAGGAGGAATCCTGCAGGCCTGTTGGGAACAGGGAAGGGGACAAATGGGGTACAAAGCAGCACATGCCAGAAATAAGCGGCAGGCCAGGCAGCAGCTGTGGAGAGAGCAGATTTCACATTTTGTGTTGATGATCTGATGAAAGGTCATCTATCCCTGCCATGGACTGTATCTGGATTACAGAAGAAGATGTGCTTCTTCTCTTGAGGCAAACTAGGGTGGATAAGTCCCCAGGGCCTGACAAGGTGCAGCCTTAAACCTTGTGGAAGGCTGGTGCAGAAATTGCAGGGACCTTGGCAGGAATACTTAAAACATCCTTAGGCGCAAGGCCGGTGCTAGAAATTTTGTTGTTCATGAACGGCTCCAAGACAGGGGTTCTCAAACTTGTTCATGCCATGGACCAATACCATTAAAGCAAGGGGTCCGTGGATCCCAGGTTGGGAACCCCTGCTCTAAGATTTAGTCAAGAAATTACAGATCAGTGAGCCTGACATCAGTCATGGGTAAATTATTGGAAGGTATTCTAAGGAACGGGATGTATAAGTATTTGGATAGACAGGACCTGATTAGGGATAGTCAAACAACACACACAAAATGCTGGTGGAACACAGCAGGCCAGGCAGCATCTATAAGGAGAAGCACTGTCGACGTTTCGGGCCGAGACCCTTCGTCTGGATAGTCAACATGACTTTGTGTGTGGTAGTCATGTTGAACAAATCTTACAGAGTTTTTTGAGGAGCTTCTGAGAAAGGTTGATGAAGGAAAGTTGGTAGACATTATCCACATGGACTTTAGCAAGGCCTTTGACAAAGTCCTGTGTAGGAGGCTGGTGCAGAAGGTTTTACTTGGCATTATAAATGAAGTAGTAAATTGGATTCAGCATTAAGTTAACAGAAGACAGAGAGTGGTAGTTAATGGCTGTCTCTCTGATGAGAGGATGTTTATTAGTGGGGTGCTGCAGGGTTTATTGTTGTTTATTATCCAAATTAACCATTTAAATGATATTGTGGTAAACTGGATCAGCAGATTTGCAGATAACACCAAGATTGGGACGTAGTGGACAATGACGAAGACTATCAAAGCTTGCAAAGTGATCTGGACCAGCTGGAATAATGGGCTGAAAAATGGTAGATGGAATTTAATATAGACACATTTGAGGTGTTATATTTTGACAGGAAAAACCAGGGTAGGATTTACACAGTGAATGGTAGGGCACTGAGGTGGGTGGCAGAGCAGAGGGATCTGGGAATACAGATCCATAATTCCTTGAAAATGGAGTCACAGTTGAGGCATAAAGAGAGCTTTTGGCACATTGGCCTTCATAAATCAGAGCACTGAGCATGAGGTTACTCCCATTATGGAGGAGCAACACTTCATATTCCATCGACGTAGCCCCCAACCTGATGGCATGAACATTGATTTCTCCTTCCAGTAATTTTCCCTCCCCCTTCCCTCTTCTTCTATTCCCCCACTCTGCTATCTTACTTCTCCTCCTCACCTGCCTATCACCTCCCCCGGGTCCCCTCCTCCTTCCCTTTCTCCTATTGTCCACTCTCCTCTCCTATTAGATTCCTTCTTCTCCAGCCCTTGACCTTTCCCACCCACCTGGCTTCACCCATCATCTTATAACTAATCCTCTCTCCAACCACCCCCCCCCAAACTTTTTATTATAGTCAAACAAGAGAAAATCTGCAGATGCTGGAAATCAAAGTAATACACACAAAATGCTGGAGGAACTCAGCAGGCCAGGAAAAGAGTATGGAAAAGAGTAAATGGTCAACGTTTTGGGTTGAGGCCCTTCATCAAGACTGGAATAAAGAGATTAGAAGTCAGAGTAAGAAGGTGGGAGGGGTGAGGTAAGGAGCTGGGAAGTCAATTGGTGAAAGAAATAAAGGGCTGGAGACGGGGGAATCTGATAGAAGAGGCCATGGGAGAAAGGGAAAGAGGAGCACCAGAGGGAGGTGATGGGCAGGTAAGGAGATAAGGTGAGAGAGGGAAATGGTGAAGGAGAAGGGTAGGGGGAGGGCAATTACCAGAAGTTCAAGAAATCGTTGTTCCTGACGTCAGGTTGGAGGTTACCCAGACGGAACATAAGGGTGTTGTTCCATCACTGGCCTCCTCTACTGCCGTGATGAGGCCACACTCCGGTTGGAGGAGCAACACCAACGACGTCTTTTCAGATTCTGATCATGACTGCACGTCCTCAGTCATAAATGCCTAATAGCATAACCATTACTCGATATAATTATCCCTCTCTGCGCCTTGTGGCACATCGGGCAGCAACCTTGCCGTTTCTGTAGCATCTTGTTTTGATCTACGAGGCCGAGTTGCTAGCTCAACACTCAACCCAGCATGGATGGAAAGCATGCAAGGAGCTGGATTCAAATCCGGGGCCACTTGCCTTAGAGCCCAGTACTGATGCCACTTCGCCACTGGCCAGCTATTACACTATATGGGTCCAGATAATTTAGACTACAGTGTAGACCAGGAGCAGAATTAGGTCATATGGTCCATCATGACTGCTCTGCTGTTCAATTATGTTTTTTATTTCAATAGTATTAGAACAGCACGGTACAGATCTTTCAACCCACAATGTTGTGCCAACCCTTTAACCTACTCTAGGATCAAGCCAGCCCTTCCCTCCATTTTTCTATCATCCATGTACCTATCTAAGAGTCTCTTAAATGTCCCTAATGTCATCCACGCAACTACCACTTTCTGTAAAAAAAAAAGACCTCTGACTTTCCTCCTATTCCTGCAAACACCTTAAAGTTAATCCCCCTGTCGTATTAGCCATTTCTGCCCTGGGGAAAAGTCTCTAGCTGTCCACTCTCTCCATGCCTCTTATCACCTTGTACACCTCGATCAAGCCACCTCTCATCCCCCTGCACACTAAGGAGAAAAGCTTTAGTTTGCTCAACCTGTGCTTTTTGTATCTGCCAATCTTTTGTGAGGCATGTCCTTGATCACCCCGATCCCTGTGAATTTCCCACATTTGTGCTCTCTCACCATTTACAGAGTAATCCACCTTTTGGTTGTTGAGGATCTCTGTTCCCCGAGCAGTGTGTGCAGAGATGGAAGGTGTACGTAATGAAACAATCTATATGGATGGATAGCAGACAAAATAATGCTCTTCGCTGTACCTCCAGATACAATAACATTAAACCAATTGCATTTGCTTTATTTATAACTTAACTGATTCTCAGGTAGGGAGATTTTCTGTTAATAATCAGCCCAGACACCACGTTTGCCTCCTGACTGCCCACTAAAACGTTCAGTACAAGGGCCGGTAGGGATGGGCAAGGAAGGATGTGCTGGCGTTGGAGAGGGTCCAGGGGAGATTCATGAGAATGATGACAGAAATGAAAGGGTTAATGTATTAAAAGAGTTTGATGGCATTGGGCCTATACTTGCTGCAGTTTTGAAGAATGAGGAAGGATATTGCTGTGTATTTAGTATTTAAGTAATATTTGAGTAATATTGTAAATACATTGTTGATTAAGCGCTCTTGCTTCTTTAAATAATTCATTACAGGTTGCATGTATAAATACGTGAATTGCATATGTCGTGACGTTACCACGTGATACATGTGCGCCGCGTTTAAAGTTACCTGGAAGTTAGACTAGCATTTTGGATGCCTGTGTCTTCCTATGAATCAGTTTAATGTTTTGAAGTTACAAAACATAACAGCCTGTAGAATATTGAAAGACCAAATAGAGTGGTGGGTGTGGGGCTGGAGATACGTCTCTACCAAAGGACTGTATACGGACGGCACTCCTTTCCTCCGTTGGTCTGCAGGTCACCCCTGGACAAGGTGTAACTCCTGCTTAGCACTCCCCTCCCCACCAGATCAGTGTCACATGAAGCCAAGGGTGCATATCACAAGTCTTGGTTATACGACCACTGACGCCAGGCAGACAGTCTGTGAAGAGTATTGATAATGGCTGGGGTCACCCGTCTGGTAAAGACACTGCCCAGAAGCAGGCAATGGCAAACCACTCCTGTAGAAGAATTTGCCAAGAACAATCATGGTCATGGAAAGACCGTGATCACCCAAGTCATATGACACAGCACAGAATGAATGAATGGAGTGGAATTGCAGATTAATTTTAACGTGGGACAGTCTATGATCAGATGGCACAGCCTCAGAATAGAAGGATATCCCTTTAGAACAGAGATGAGGAGACAGTTCTTTCGCCAGAAAGTGGTGAATCTGAGGAATTTATTGCCACAGACGGCTGTGGAGGCCAAGTCATTGGGTATATTTAAAGCGAAGATTGATAGGTTCTTGATTAGCAAGGGCGTCAAAAATTACGAAAAGAAGGCAGGAGAATAGGGGTTGAGAGGGAAAATAAATCAGCCATGATGGAACGGTGGAGCAGACTTGATGAGCAGAGTAACCGATATCTGCACTTATATTTCATGATCTAATAAATGCACATCCTATGAATGAATTTAAAAATAGAATCTGCCTCCACATTACAAGCATTGTTGGTTTCTTGTAGTGTGCTCTAAACTGCGAGGAGGGCTCTAGATCTGATATGTAGGAAGTCGTAATCTGTCTGAATTGGAAAAAAACAGCATTTAATTCAGCACATCTATAAACACAGACTCACTGGGGCATCCAGATGTATTCTTTTATGGTGTACTGGAATCTGTAAGATTGTTTGCTTGGTAACTATGATTTTCAGAAGTATTACTATTAAGTAAGGAAGTAAGCTGAACTTTCAGTGGCTCATTCTAGGGTGGAGTTTGTGTTGTGTGATTAACACAGTCCAACCTCCAGATCGTGACTGGATAGGTCCGCAGAAGCTGTGTGTGGGTTTTATTTTTTCCCCCCGTTTCTCTCTCTCTCTCTCTCTCGCTCTCTGTTCAAGTTGTGCCTTGCGAAGGAAGTTGCCTTGTCTGGGAGGATTCTGTTGCACTTGAGAGTCAGCGAGGGAAAGGTTGTGAAGAAGTAACGAGGTTTATAAAGGTGTTCTGGTGCGGCGTCTGACCGGGGGATGTTTGCCTGAAGCTGCGACTGATGTCAGCTGGCGCTCTGTCATCAGTGAGCCGGTGTAAATGCTTGACTTCCCACTTGAACTGTCGCTGGTATTGCCGCAACCTCCAGCCGGGTTTACAACTGCAGACAGGAACCTTGTGCGATGCAGCTTTTAACATCTCCCTGAACTGCAACAGACCAATGTTCCCTCAAGGAAGGCAGCTCCCAGCTAGCTGTTCTCATCACTACAGTACGTTCACACCAGAATTGTCAGTGCTACTGCATGGGTCCACTGGTCATTTACACCCATTGTAACGCAAACCAAGGCAAGTTATTTACTGTGCTAGCTTACTTTGTGTTTTATTAATTGTTTTGCATTTTTCCAGCTCATTGATTGTGTAACTTGATTAAGGCTACACGACGTAGAGGCAGACTTAGGCCATTTGGCCCATCAAGTCTCCTCTGCCACCGATCGTGGCTGATTTATTATCCCCCTCAATCCCATTCTCCTGCCTTCTCCCCTTAACCTTTGATGCCCTTTACTAATCGAGAAGCTATCAACCTTAAATACACGTAATAACTTGGCCCCCACAGCCGTTTGTGGCAATGAATTCCACAGATTCACCATCCTCTGCCTAAAGGAATTTCTCCTCATCTCTGTTATAAAGTAACATCCTTGTGTTCTGAGGCTGTGCCCTCTGGTCCTAGATTCCTCCACTATAGGAAACATCCTCTCCACATCCACTCTATCTGTGTCCTCTGGTCCTAGACTCCCCCACCATAGGAAACATCCTCTCCACATCCACTCTATCTGGGCCCTTCAATATTCGATAACTTTCAATGAGATTCCTCCCCCCCCCCCCCCCATTCTTCTAAACTTCAGCAAGTACAGGCCCAGAGGCATCAAATGCTCCTCGTGCATTAACCCTTTCGTTCCCAGGATCATTCTCGTGAACCTCCTCTGGACCTTCTCCAATTCCAGCACATCTTTCCTTAGATAAGTAGACCAAAACTGCTCACAATACTCCGTGTGGTCTGACTAAAGCCTTACAAAGCCCCGGTAAAAGGTAATAAAGCCTGTAGCAATATACTACATAATTAAATCCTGGAGATAATTGACAGTTGCTCAGCATTAGTATCTAACTGGAACTCTTCAGTGAGAAAGGAAACCCTTACTTCGGCCACTGTTACAGAACCAGTGGGAAATGAGTGATGTAATCAAAAGGCTACCTTTTTTAAAATCTTTTCTTTCAACAAGAAATTCTGTAAGGGGAATTACTGGTGAAGATGAGACAGAATGTGAGGGTGGAAGCAGACTCTGGGATTGATGGAAGATGAAAAATAACAAGGGAGGGTTCTTCAACAGTGCTGTTTGTCATAGCGTAACACAGCTGGCCTCTAGTATTATCCTGAGTCCTTTTCTTAACCCTGTAACAGCTTCATAAAGTTGTAGTAAATGCTGTAGGGAGAAGGAAAACTCTGATCTCAAACCTCCACGGCCTTGCTGCTATACCCACTCTTGGGGAAGGCTTTGGGAGTGAACCCCAAGGAAAAGTCCAGGGCTGGAATCCCCAAGGCAGTCCCACATTGGGTTCAATGTTGACTGGCATCTCCTTAGATGCCACTGGTGCCAAACTGTATCCGTTCCTGCCGTTCCTTTGGATTCATCAGCTGTGTGTGGAGAGGGGGGGGCCTGTTGCATGATAACAGCTTGCTCTCCATGGCACGAAATGTCGACTGTTCACTTCCCTAAATGCTGCCTGACCTGCTGAGTTCCTCCAGCATTCTGTGTGTGTTGCACCTTACCAAATACTGTACCTTAACCTGGTGTTTCTCCAAGTGAAATCCAATGCTTTTGGAGACTCTACAGGTTTGGAATGGCAGTAAACAATGGTTGGGTCGATAATAAAGGAGGCAAATGCAGATGTTAGCTTTTATTTAGTGAGGATTATAATTCAAAAGCAGGAATGGACTGCTGAAGGTTTATAAGGCATTGGTCAGAGTGTATTTGGAAAATTGTGAGCTATTTTGGCCACTCTATCGCAGGAAGGAGGTGCTGACACTAGTGTGGGTCCAGAGGAGATTCACAGGAATGAAAGGCTGAACATATGAGGTGCGTTTGAGGTCTCTGGGCCTGTACTCAAAGGAATTCAGAAAGACGGGTAGAAGCGGGGGGAGGGGGGGTGGGGGTGGATCTTAGTGAAACCTACTATATTCTGAAAGGCCTGGATAGAGTGGGCATGGAAAGAATGTTTCCACCAGTAGAGAGTCTAGGGTTCGAGAGCACAGCCTCAGAATAAAGAGACATCAGAATCAGTTTTCATATCACCGGCATATGTCATGAAATATGTTGTCTTTGTGACTGCAGTAGAATGCGATACATAATGATATAAAAATGTGAATTATAGTATATATATATAATAGTTAAATTAGTGCAAAAATAGAAATAAAAAAGTAGTGAAATAGTGTTCATAGATTCAATGACCATTCAGAAATTGGATGGCAGAGGATAAGAAGCTGTTCCTGAATCGCTGAGTGTGTGCCTTCAGGCTTCTGTATCTCCTACCTGTTGGTAGCAATGAGAACAAGACATGATCTGGGTGATGGGGGTCCTTAATAATGGACGCCACCTTTTTGAGACATCACTCCTTGAAGGTCTCCTGGATACTACAGAGGCCAGTACCCATTACGATCCTATGCAGTAGCCCCCACCCCTCACCTCCCCCATGCCAGATGGTGATGCAGCCAGTTAGAATGCTCCTCACAGTACGTCTATAGAAATTTGCGGGTGTCTTGGATATCTCTTTAAAATTGACTTGAAAAGGAATTTCTTCAACCAGAGGGTGGCAAATCTGTGGAAGTCATTGTCATGGAGGGCTGTGGAGGTTGTCACTGGGTGTATTTAAGGCAGAGATAGATTGGCTCCTGAATAGTAAGAGGGTTAAGGTTTATGGGGAGAATGGGGTAGGAAAAAAATCAGCTATGATGGCATGGCAGAACAGACTCGATGGGCTGACTGGCCTAACTGCTCTTATGTCTTATGGTCTAGGAAGACTTGTATCATGTATCAGGTTGGAAGAAAGGCTGCCTAACAGAACAAGATAGATGGTTCTGTGCATCCTCGAATGAACCTGTGGTTGAATGCGGTCTTGTGTTTGGGGCTAAGCTTATGCCAAAGTCCGGGTAAGAAGATTGGTTGGTATATTTGCTTCTGGAATGAAGGCTGCATTATTTCACAGTACCTTGAGTGGGTTTGACAGTCATTGCTTGAAGCTCCGAAACATTGTGAGGTTTTAGAGAACTAATTAGATTTGTCAGAATAAAACTATGCACTGGTGTTCTGGTACTGTAGCTCTGGTTGGAATTCTGTGTTGGAACCCTTGTTTTATAGATTGGTAGCACTAATCTGGGTCGGTTTCTAGAAGGTTTGGTGCAGAAATCTTGCACTGATCTTTTGGAAGAATGCAGAGGCAAAGCTTCAGTCAAACCCAGGTCCTAGGTCTGCTCTCCCTGGTCAGTGTGAAAGCTCCAGGGGCAGTTGTCCAAAACCAAGTAAAGGACCTCTTCCCCAGGGTCCTGGCCAATATGAGTCTCTGAAAGTATTGTCAAGCCGATATTGCTTAGCTGTTTGTGGGATAGTCTTGTGCATTGTTCAGACCGTTCTTCGAGTATTATGAGTGGTTTTGAGTCCCTTACTTAAGAAGGGATGTGTTGGCATTTGAGAGGGTCCAGAGGAGGTTCAGGGGAATGAAAGGGTTAATGTGTAAGGAGTATTTGATGGCACTGGGCCCGTAGTTGCTGGAGTTTAGAAGAGTGAGGGGGGATCTCATTGAAACACATCAAATATTGAAAAGCCTAGAAATAGTGGATGTGGAGAGGATGTTTCCTATAGTGGGGGAATCAAAGACCAGGGAGCACAGCCTCAGAACACAAGGATGTCCTATTAGAACAGAGCTGAGAATTTTTTTTAGCCAAAGGGAGGTGAATCTGTGAAATTTGTCGCCACAGATGACGTGATTATTTGAGTTACTGTCGCTTTCCTGTCAGTTTAAACCACTCTGGCCATGCTCCTCTGACCTCTCTTACTAACAAGGTGTTTCTGCCCACAGAACTGCCGCTCACTGGATTTTTATTTTTGTTTTTCACACCGTTCTCTGTAAACTCTAGAGACTATTGTGTGTGAAAACCCCAGGAAATCGGCAGTTTCTGAGATACTCAAACCACCCTGTCTGGCACCAACGAGCATTTCATGGTCAAAGTCACTTAGTTCATATTTCTTCCCCATTCTGACATTTGGTCTGAACAACTGAACCTCTTGACCATGTCTGCATGCTAACAAAGTGGCCGCTGAGCATAGATTTATCACTTGTGTAATAATTTATCATTGACCATGGCACAGAAACAGGTTCTTCAGCCCACTAAGTCTGCATTGAACGCAACGCCAAATTTAACCAAATCTCTAACACAAGGGATTCTGCATGTGCTGGAAATTCAGAACCGCGCACAAAATGCTGGAGGAACTCAGCAGGTCAGACAGCATCTATGAAGTGAAATGTTTTGGGCTAACATCCTTCTCCGCTGTCCTGATAAAGGGTCTCTGCTTGAAGTATCGACTGTTTATTTCTCTCCATAGATGCTGCCTGACCTGCTAAGTTCCTCCAGCATCTTGTGTGTGTTTAACTAAATCTCTTCTGGCTGCATGTGCTCCATGTCCCTCAGTTCCCTGCATGTTCACATCTGTCTAAAAGCCTCTTAAATGCCACTATCGTATCTGCTTCCGCCACCACCCATGGCCGCCCTTTACAAGCACCCACCCTTCACCTCATTTAAAAAAGAAAACTTGGCCCCGCACACTTCCTTTAAACTTTCCTCCTCACACCTTAAATGCACCTCATCGTTGCCTCAGGCAATCGATTTGCTTCTGAAGTTTTCTTGCTGTTGATCATTTATGACTAGAGTCCAAAGTATTTAAGAAGAGAAAATTGTTTCTTGCAGATTTGCTGGAATGGGTTACAAGTACTGAGCTAACCAGGCAGACGTTATCCATAGACACAAGAGATTCTGCAAATGCTGTAAGGACAAAAGGGCACCATGGTAGCACAGCAGTTAGTGCCTCTCTATTACAGCTCAGGGCATTCTGGAGTTCAGGGTTCAATTCCAGCAACATTTGTAAGGAGTTTGTACGTTCTCCCCGTGAAATGCCTGGGTTTCCTCCAGGTGCTCTGGTTTCCTCCCACAGTCCAAAGACCTACCAGTTAGTAAGTTAGTCATTGTAAATTTTCCTATGATTAGGCCTGTGTTAAATAGGTGGGTTGCTGGGCACTGCAGTTTGTTGGACCAAAAGAGCATTTTCTGTAGGGCATCTCTAAATAAATAAATAGATAGATAGATATTGCTATTCATCCATATTTTATTTATTTATATTTGCACTTGCACAGTTTGCTGTTCATTAACCCTGTATGCGATTACTGTTCTATGGACTTGTTAAGTATACCCGCAGGAAAAAGAATCTCAGGGTTGTATATGGTGACTTGTATGTACTTATAATAAAACTTACTTTGACTTTGATAAATAAAATACTGGAAGAACTCAGCAGGTCAGTCAGTACCCATAGAGAGGAATAAAGAGTCGATATTTTGGATCTTCAAGGGTCTCGGCCAGATACCCCGACTTGCTATCTCTCGGCTCAAAACGTCAACTGTTTATTCCTCTCCATAGACCTGTTGAGTTCCTCCAACATTTTGTGGACATTATCTTTCTTAGCTTGAAAGTTTAGAATCATACAGATAAAGGAACTGTGATCATTACAGGATTCAAGTTAATCAGTGTACAACTCGGGTAACTTGCTGGTGAGTGAACACAGGCCTCTGCTGATAAGATGGATAGGAGCATAGTGAATGGGGCAGCCCCCCCACCCCCCCCACTCCTCCTGCTACTTTCTTCTCAAATTGTTTGCTTTCAGCTGCGGATGGCAAATTTCAGTTGGCTCGGGAAGCCACAGAACGATTGCACAATGAAGATGAATTGTCTCATGTCTAATGTGCATAAAGTGTACTGTCTGCTCAGGGAGAAGGCAGGCCAAGATCAACTCAGTACAAGGGCAGGTAGCTCGTGACCCAGTGTATCATCGACATGACCAAAAGGCAGTAAATAAAAGTCACCTTCACAACCAAAACTCCTTTTTATGTGTTGTTGACCAGCGGCATTACAAAATGTAATATTTGTACTTAACCAGAATCAGGTGATGATATGTCTGGTATATGTGGTGAAATGTGTAATTACGTGGCAGCAGTATTTTGCAATATATTGTAATACAGACATTATTATTATTATATATTATTATTATATATTGTAAATTACAATATATAAAAGTATAGTCTTTTTACACTATACTGTAATTATTGCAAAAAGTAGAAAATAAAAGTTCTGAGGTAGTGAGGTAAAAATAGTGAGGTGGTGTTCATGAGTTCATGTCCATTCAGAAACCTGATGGCAGAGGAGAAGAAGCTGTTCCTGAATTGTTGAGTGTGTGCCTTCAGGCTCCTGTACCCCCTCCCTGATGGCAGAGGGGAAGAAACTGTTCCTGAATTGTTGAGTGTGTGTCTTCAGGCTCCTGTACCTCCTCCCTGATGGTAGTAATGAGAAGGAGCTGTTCCTGAATCGTTGAGTGTGTGTCTTCAGGCTCCTGTACCTCCTCCCTGATGGCAGAGGGGAAGAAACTGTTCCTGAATTGTTGAGTGTGTGTCTTCAGGCTCCTGTACCTCCTCCCTGATGGTAGTAATGAGAAGGAGCTGTTCCTGAATCGTTGAGTGTGTGTCTTCAGGCTCCTGTACCTGCTCCCTGATGGTAGTAATGAGACGAGGGCTGTCCTGGATGATGGGGGTTCCTAATGATGGATTCCACCTTTTTAAGGCATGGCTGTTTGAGGATGCCCTTGAATGCTGGGGAGGCTGGTGCCCATGATGGAGCTGACTGAGTTTACAACTTTCTGCAGCTTATTTCGATCCTGTGCAGTTCCCCCCCAACGGTGATGCAGCCAGTTAGGATGCTCTCCATGGTACGTCTGTAGAAATTTGCTATTGTCTTTGGTGACAAACCAAATCTTCTCAAACTCCTAATGAAATATAGGTGCTGTTGTGCCTTCTTTGCAACTGCATCGATATGGTAGCGTCGCAGTTAGTGTAACGCTGTACAGCGCCAGCAACCAGAAGGTCGGGGTTCATTTCCCATTGCTGTCTGTAAAAAGCTTGTACATTCTGTCTGTGAACATGCAGGCTTCCTCCAGGTACCCCAGTTGCCTCCCATATTCCAAAGATGTACAGATTAGGGTTAGTGAGCTGTGTACATGCAATGTGGGCGCTGGGAGCAAGGTTACAATTATGGGCTACCTCCAGCACGTCCTCGGACTGTGTTAGTGGTTGATGCGGTGTACATATGACAAACAAAGCTTTATATTAGAAACATAGAAAACCTACAGCACAATACAGGCCCTTCGGCCCACAAAGTTGTGCTGAACATGTCCCTACCTTAGAAATTACTAGGCTTACCCATAGCCCTCTATTTTACTAAGCTCCATGTACCTATCTAAAAGTCTCTTAAAAGACCCTATCATATCCGCCCCCACCACCGTTGCTGGCAGCCCATTCCATGCACTCACCACTCTCTGAGTAAAAAACTTACCCCTGACATCTCCTCTGTACCTATTCCCCAGCACCCTAAACCTGTGTCCTCTTGTGGCAACCATTTCAGCACTGGGAAAAAGCCTCTGACTATCCACAAGGTCAATGCTTTTCATCATCTTATACGCCTCTATCAAGTCACCTCTCATCTTCCCTCGCTCCAAGGAGAAAAGGCCGAGTTCACTCAACCTATTCTCATAAGACATGCTCCCCAATCCAGGCAACATCCTTGCAAATCTCCTCTGCACCCTTTCTATGGCTTCCACATCTTTCCTGTAGTGAGGTGACCAGAACTGAGCACAGTACTCCCAAGTGGGGTCTGACCAGGGTCCTATATAGCTGCAACATTACCTCTTGGCTCCTAAATTCAGTTCCACGATTGATGAAGGCCAATACACCGTAAGCCTTCTTAACCTTTAAAATCTTTAAAATTTTGCTGCCATACAACAGTGAAATTTATGCCTTTTCCAGGGTGTAAACCTGATTCTGATTCTGAAATTCCCCGCACTATAACAGTGACTACTTTTCTGCTCTTAGTCGTTCTCCAGAAAGTGTTGCGAAGAGACAATTAAACTCAAATCTTCCTTTTATCGTTGAATTGTACTCATTAATTGCAACTAAACCAAAACGGGCTTTACCATGGCCTCATGCAGCAAAGGGAAAATTCTACTCCAATGTTATCTTCTGAAAGATTAGATGAAAACTAATCCAATTTTGGGGGCAAATCTCAATAAGAAATCTGGCTCCGAAGCTCCTGATGATGCCCAGGACAGCACAGAGAATGCATTAACGGGATAGATTTAACCAGTTCAGCAGCCGTCAAGGAAGAGAAGACTTAGGGACAGCTTTGATCCTTTGAATCTGCTCTGCCTTAGTATCTACCATTTCCCCGCACTATCCCCACCTCTTCCCAGGATGGAAACTGCTAAAGCGAGGGAGCATAATTTTAAACTGATTGAAGGAAAGTATAGAGTGAATGTCAGAAGTAGTTTTCTTTTTACACAGAGAGTGATAGTGCATGAAATGCCCTGCCCGGGGTGGTGGTAGAAGCTGATACATTGGGAGCATCTAAGAGACACTTAGATGGATGATAGAGGAAGTAGAGGACTATGGGAAAAGGAAAGGGTTAGATTGATCTTAGAGTAGGTTAAAATGTCAGCACAGTACTGAGAGCCAAAGAGCCTGTTCTGTTCTATGTTCTAACCTTTGATTTCCTTCAAGTCTGGAAATCTGTTGATCTTGGTTTTGAAAGAACTCAGTTACTCATCTCCCACAGTCCTGTGGGACAGAGAATTCCAACAGCTCACTGGCCTCTGGGAGAAGATATTTCTCCTCATCCCAGCCCTGAACAGGAAGCCATCTCCCCCAATACGCATCTCCATGGCCTGTTGAACCCAGCAAGTTGCAATGAGATTAGTTCTCACACTACTCAGTTCAAAGATCAAAGTTCAAAGTGAATTTATTATCAAAGTACATACATGTCACCATGTACAACTCTGAGATTAATTTTCTTACAGACATACACACAAATACAAAGAACGACCGTACCCAACAATAAATATTGCTGCTATTGAGTTCATTTCTGTTAAAGCAGTATGTTTTAGAACTTCTTTAAAAATTAAAGATTAATATCCACGAAATTACTAACGAACTGAAAAGCTGCATTTTGTGTTCTCCTGGCATGTCAGTCCTCCCGTCCAGTCTTAATGGACTTGCTGTGTGTGAGCCAGGTCCAACTTGGCTTAGGCGCAGATTTCTCAGAACCATTCCCTTCCGAGCAGAGGCTGTGCCACAATCTGTGCTCAGAATTTGTTTGGTTATGGACTTGTTTGCTAGCTGATCGAAATTGGAGAGACCATCCCCGCCCACCCGCATTTTAATTGAACTAATTTGTCTTCATCTTCGCATAGGACCCAGTTTTACTATCTCAGTCTGAAGTTACAGTCACTGCAGCAGTTTGTAGCATTCCAGCTGTTCACAACCTGTTCCAACGTTCGTGTGAGCCAATAACTGGGGATGCATTTTGATTTTAAGTTTTTTTGTCGAGTTTTGAGTTTATTGTCATAGGCATTGTAGAGGGTGGTGGGGTGAAGATAAGTCTGTACCAAAGGAGGTGTAAGACATTCCTTCCCTCCGCTAGTCTGCAGGTCACCCTTGGGCAAGGTGTAGCACCTACTTAGCCCCTGATCAGGGTCACGTGAAGCCAGGGGAGCAGGTGGTGGATGGTCGTATGAGCAGCCGGTGCAGATCACAAGTCCTGGTAATGTGACCACTGACAATCTCTGAATAACGGCTGGGGTCACCCAGCTTGTAAAGACACTGCCCAGTAGAAGGTAATGGCAAACCATTTCAGTCAAAAAAAATTTGCCAAGAACAATCATGACCAATGACCGTGATTACCCAAGATATGACAAGGCAGATAACGAACGGCCGATAAATTACATGAATATTAGCTCCTTGCATCTGTAGCACAGTGCATTACACACACAAGTTAACATAAATTTAAATTAACATAAATAAAACATAACTTAATGAGAAAACTTATCCAAAATAAGCATCACAACAAGGTGCAAATTGAGAGATTGAAGAAACATAGTCTGAGATAGAATTAGAGTTTTTCAGTTAACCTGATGGCATTGGGGAAGGGGCTGTTGTTGAACCTTGACATGTGGGTCTTCAGGTTCTGTACAACTTGCCTGATGGCAGCATTGAGGAGGGGTCAGGGGCCTGATGATGGATGCCGCCTTCCTGAAACATCGTTTCTGGTAAATGTCCTTGGTGAGGAGAGCTGTACCCATATTGGAACTAGCTGAGTCCATCACTCTCTGTAGCTTCGTGCGTTCCTCTACAATGGATCAAATCAAACTGTGATGCAACCAGTCAGATTGTTTTCCACTGTACATCTGGAAGAGTCTTCAATGGCTCAGCGGATCTACTAACTGCTGGACCTGCATCCATTGTGTTGGACTCAGAATAGATCCTCTGAGATGCTGACACCCCAGGAACATGAATCTGCTCACCCTTTCCACCACTGACCCTTCAATGAAGAGTGTGCCTACGTGCCCGTCCTAAAGTCCACAATCAGTTCTTTGGTTTTCTTGACTTTGAGTATGAGGTGGTTGTTTATTGAAGTTTGAGGATCTCTTTGGTGTGGGTTCCTGGTGCCAGTGGGCACAGTCTAAAATCTGTTCAGTGCAGCTCCCTTTAGAGTTACATCTACACTGAGTGACCACTCTATTAGGGTGCACCCCAGTATACCCCATTAATGCAAATATCTAATCATGTGGCAGCAACTCAATGCATAAAAGCATGCAGACACAGTCAAGAGGCTCAGTTGTTGTTCAGACCAAACATCAGAATGGGGAAGAAGTGTGATGCAAGTGACTTTGACTGTGGAATGATTGTTGGTGCCAGACAGGGTGGTCTGAGTATCTCAGAAACTGCTGAACTCCTGGGATTTTCGTGCACAACAGTCTCTAGAGTTTACAGAGAATGGTGTGAAAAGCAAAAAAAAAAATCTAGTGAGCAGCAGTTCTGTGGCCAAAGCACCTTGTCAATGAGAGAGATCAGAGGGTAATGGCCAGACTGGTTATATATATATATATATATATATATATCTTATTGTAATTTATAGTATATTTTATATATTTCATTGTACTGCTGCGGCAAAGCGTCAAATTTCACAAAGTATTTCAGTGATAATAAATCTGATGCTGAACGTTCAGTTTCCCCTTCATGCCCTACCATAGGAAGGATGTGATTAAGCAGGAAAGAGTCCAAAAAAGATGCATAAGGATGGTGTCAGAACCAGAAGATTTTAGTCATAAGGAGACTACTGGATAACCGGAACTGTTTCCTTGGAGTGAATGTGGCTGGAGGGGTGACCTTATAGCTGTACCTGAATCATGAAGGGAATACAGAAGGTCGATGGTCACTGTTTTTAGTCTTCCTGGGGTAGGGGATTTGTGGGCATTGATTTAAGATGAGTGGGGGAAGATTTAAAGGGGGCATGAGAGGCAAATTGTTCACGCAGAGTGTGATGGGTATATGGAACGAGGTGCCAGAGGAAGTGGTTAAGGCGTTACAGTAGCAACATTTAAAAGACGTTTGGACAGCTACATGGGTAGGAAGGATGGAGAGGAATATGGGCCAAACGTGGGCAAACGGGACTGGCTCAGGAAGGCACCATGGTCGGATTGGGGTGAAGGGCCTGGTTTATGCTGTTTCATTCTCTCTCTCTCATTTCCTGGTACCCTACAACATATCCTCTCCCACGTGCTGTGGCAGTGCTCTGGTTCTGTAACAGCTGCTTTGGCATAAGTGGCTGAGGCCTTCCATAGACAATGCCACCATGCATGATCCAAAATCTCCCAAGGGGAGGGCAGGCACACAGCTCTAAGTCACAACGGGTGGTGTGTGGCTTGAAGGGGAACCCACAATTGGTGGTGTTGCCAAGTTGCCATTGCCGTCGTCCTTCTGGCTGGTGAAGTTCAGGGGTTTGGGACATGCTGTTGGAACAGCCCAGAGCCGGTGAACCTATAGCACTTGTGCCCCAAAATGGCAGGTGCAATATTTCTGTTGGCACAAGGCATGCGTGTTTTCATAGGAATCTATGTTTGTTTGTACTAATTCATTAATCAATTAAGATTAAGATTTATTTATTTGTAAATATTTGTCATATTTACATCAAAACAACAGTAAAATGCACACAACAACGCACACAAAATGCCGGTGGAACACAGCAGGCCAGGCAGCATCTATAGGGAGAAGCGCTGTGGACGTTTCGGGCCGAGACCCTTCGTCAGTAAAATGCACAATTTGCTTCAACGACCAACACAGTCTGAATATGTGGTGGGGGCAGCCCGCAAGTGCTGCCATACTTCTGACGCCAACTTAGCCTGCCCAGAGCTTACCAACCTTAACGTCTAGGTCTTTGGACTATGGGAGGAAACCAGAGCACCTGAAGGAAGCCCATGTAGTCACAGGGAGAACATACAAACCCTTAACAGATAGCAGAGGGAATTGAACCCCAGTCTTGCTCTGTAATAGCACTACGCTAACCTCTGCCCTATCACTGCAATAGCGTTATGCTAACAGCTCCACTATCCTTGTAATAGTGTTATGCTAACCACTGCGCGATCTTTACTGCCAGATGAACCAAAGGATGATTTTTTTTACTATCCGAGAGCAGTGAGATATTTTTCCACAGGAGTCTGTGATCATTGTTACTAATTGATTAATCGATGATGTTCTCTGCTAAAATTTGCCACGGCGCACGAGATAATTTTTAGAAGATTATTGGCAATTTGGGCACCCATTCTCAAAGAAGTTCGCCACCCCTGGCTAGGCAAATGATTGCAGTACAGTTTGTTCAGATAGTGCACTGATAGCATGTGAGAGTGAATGTATTGGGTGAAGTGGGTCGAATGTCAAGCAGGCAGCTTTGACCTGGATAGTATTATGTTCTTGTTGAAGATGCCTTGGCAGGAGTTTCCATAACGTTAACCGTCAACTATCAGAGAGTATCTTCTATGTGGTGCCTTTCCTTTTCTGACCTTCAGCTGCCGTCCCCCAGATACTGAAAGGAAGGTGCTAAAATGCTTCTGACTATGTGACTGCTGAGTAGAGATCAAGGTGTCAGTGGAAATAGGAATATGATACTTACGCCAGCAGCTGAGTGTGCGTTACTTTCACCAACAAATTGTCTGCCCACACATAGAGAGGTTAGAAACAATTGTAAGCCCAGCACACAGCAATGAAGAACAAACACGATGTTTTAAACTCTCAAAAGTCAAGAGATCTGAATAAATATCACAGCAAGTGAACCTGAGGTTCTGTTTTGAAGTCTCATCTTTGAGGACGAGAGGTGTTTTGATAGAGATGTACAAGAGGCGTAGACTGAGTGGGCACCAGAGACTTCTTCCCAGGGAATGGCTAATATGAGGGGGCATAATTTTTTAAGGTGATTGGAGGAAAGATAGAGGGGATATCAGAAAGAGTTCTTCTTTACACAGAGAGTGCTGAGTGTGTGGTAGAGGTAGATACATTAGGAAGGACATTTAAGAAACTATTAGATAGGCACATTGATGATAGAAAAATGGAAGGCTATGTGGGGGGGAAGGGTTAGATTATTCTTAAAAGGTCGGCACAACATTGTGGGCCAAAGGGCCTGTACTGAGCTGTAACGTTGTTCTATGTTTATAAAGCTGGTTGTGGAAAAAATTCCCTTCAATTAGTTGTCTAATCTGTTTGAGAATGTTATTTTATGAGTATTTTGATCAATATTGAAAGTATTTGACAAGAGGTTCATTCCTGGTCAATGGCACGAAATGTGAAAATAGCGGTGTCAGACAATTCGTACCCTGCCTCTTACTCCCATTGCGTTGATATTTCTGAGGCAGAGAACAACATGCTGGGGTTACCATGCCTGGTTCTACTGTCTGGGCTTGAATTCCCATCTGCCACTTGCCACTGGCCTCTTTACAAAACCAAGGCTGATACAATCTTGAACATAACTCTACTTTCCTGCCTGTTCCACACAACCATTAACTGCCCACTAGGTCAGAAATCAGTCCTTGACACTATAGGGCAGAGGAGCACCATTAGGCCATTCGGCCCATTGAGTCTGCTCTGCCATTTCATCATGGCTGATTTATTATCCCTCTCAAGCCCAATCTCCTGCCTTCTTCCCTTTGATGCGCTTGCTAATAAAGAATCTATCAACTTCTGCTTTAAATATAATCAATGACTTGGCCCCCACTGCCATCTGTGGCAGTGAATTCCACAGGTTCACCACCACTGGCTAAGGAAATTCCTCCTATGCTCTGTTCTAAATGGACGCCCCCCCTCCCCCCATTCTGAGGCTGTGCCCTCTAGTCCTAGACTCCCTCACTACAGAAAACATGCTCTGCACATCCAGTATATTTAGGTCTTCCAGTATTCAAAAGGTTTCAATGAGACCCCACCTCCCCATTATTTTAAAACCAGTGAGTACAGGCCCAGAGCCCAAATGCTCCTCATGCATTAACCTTTTCATTCCTGCGATGATTCTCGGAACCTCCTCCAGACCCTCTCCAAGAACAGCACATCCTTTATTAGACAAGGGGCCCAAAACTGTTCACAATACTCCAAATGCGGTCTGACCAATGCCTTATAAAGCTTCAACATCACATCCTTGCTTTTATATTCTAGTCCTCTCTAAATGAGTTCGCGTTGAACATGAATTTATTCAGTAGCTGGTCCTCCCATGACTCCCTGGTGAAGAGAATCCAAAAGGTTCTTCAGAGGATGTTCCTTGTTACATGTGGGACACCATTCAGTTTGAAATGATGGTCCCCTAGTTCTAGATTTCCCCACAAGGGCAAATATCCCATCAGTGTCCACCCAGTCTATCCCCCTCAAAATCAATTCTCCAATGAAGTCATTTCTTGTCTATCTCATTTCCAATCTGCAGCGCCCAAATTGCTCAAATCTTCCTCAACAACACAAGACGTTCTGCAGATGCTGGAAATCTTGGGCAGCGCACACAAAATGCTGGAAAGGGGCATGGTAGCGTTGCGTTTAGTGTACCGCTATTATAGCGCCAGTGAGCTGGGTTCAATTCCTGCCACCTTCTTTTGTAAGGGGTTTGTGGGCCGAAGGGCCTGTATTGTGCTGATGGTTTTTCTATCTGTCTGTTCTCCCTGTGACTGCATGGGTTTCCCTCCCGCTACTCCGGTTTCCTCCCACATTCCAAAGATGTGCGGGTTAGTAGGTCAGTTGGCCACTTGGGTGTAATTGGGCAGCGCCTGATGAAGTTTCTTGTCCCAAAATGTCAACTGTTCATTCCTTTCCCCAGATGCTGCCTGACCTGCTGAGTTCCTCCAGCATCTTGTGTGTGTTACTCTGGATTTCCAGCACCTGCAAAATCTCTTTTGTGTTTATAAGTGAGCTGGCACAGGTTTGTCAGGCTGGATGGCCTTATTTAGTACTTCCTTTCTGATGGACCCATGTTAGTCAAGTAACATTGGACATCCAGCAGCCCTGCCCAGTGACACACTGCTTCCTGCCATTCCTTCGCTGATCACTCACTGTTTTATGTGGCTGGTTAGCTCTGCTGTTGAGGCCTTTGCCTTGGTTAGACAACCATGCATGTCTGTTTCTCTGTCTTCTCTCAGCCCAACCCAAATGCCATTTTCTAAGTGGATTCCTTGTAGCAGCTTGCAAGCTATTGCAGTTTGCCTAGACCTCCGCCCATATCCTAACCATAATAAGACCACAAATCATTCACTGACATGCACGACAAGCCCAGAGCTCAGAGTGTCTGCACACAGGCATAAGAAGGGTTCAGTTCTTCAATTTGGAAAGCCCCTTCTGCATGGCCTGTTTCCCCTTCAGCATTTAGTTACACTTTGAAAGACTTGCCGAGTACTTAAACAAAATAACAAATGCACCACCTACCAGTTTGTGCGGTTTTTTAGTTACTCTTTAGTGGAAAGAAGTGGGAGTTGTCGTCTGAATCCAAATGCACACTTAGCCTAATTATGAAAACATCTGCACAGAGATCGAATGGATAGCCATAGTCTTTTTTTCCCAAGGCAGAAAAGGCTAACGCCAGAGAGCATAACTTAAAGGCGATTGGAGGGAAGTATAGGAGAGATGTCAGAGGTAAGTTATTTTTCACACAGAGAGTGATAGGTGTGTGGAACGCCCTGCCAGGGATGGTGGTAGAAGCAGGTTCGTTGGGGCTTTTAAGAGACCATAAGATATAGGAGCAGAATTTTATCCATTGAATCTGCTCCACTGTATCATCATGACTGATCCATTTCCCTCTGAACCCCAATCTGCCTTCTCCCACAACCCTTCAAGCTAATCACCCTTCAAACTAATCAAGAACCTATCAACTCCTGTTTTAAATGTACCCAATGACTTGGCCTCCACAGCTGCCTGTGGGAACAAATTCCACAGATTTACCAGCCACTGGCTAAAAAATTTCCTCCTCATCTCCATTCCAAAGAACGTCCCTTTGAAACAGCCCAACAATCTCTCAAGCCTGATCTACTATATAAGACCATGGCAGATCCAGTGTCTCATCTGCTTTTCCATCGATCCTCCTTGATTCCTTTAATCCAAAACCTCAGGAAAAATCTGAGCCTTGAATAAAATCTCGGCTTTCTAGGGCCAAGTACTCCAAAAACCTGCTGTCCTGGGAAGGGATTTTTTTTCCTTAGCAACCCGCAAAGACGGGACTGAAAGGGTTAATATATGAGGAGCGTTTGATGGCTCTGGGCCTGTACTCACTGGAGTTTTAGAAGAATGAGGGAGGGATCTCATTGAAACCAATGGCATTCCCACCCCTGAATGTGAGGAGTTTGTAGGTTCTCCCCGTGACCGCATAGGTTTCCTCCGGGTGCTCCGGTTTCCTCCCGCAGTCCAAAGACGTGCCAGTTGGCAGTTTAATTGGTCATTGTAAATTGTCTCATAATTAGGCTAAGGTTGGCACGTGGCCTAGTGGGCAAGGCATCAGACTAGTAGCCTGAAGGTCACTGGTTCGAGCCTCAGCTGAGGCAGCGCGTTTGTGTCCTTGAGCAAGGCACTTAACCACACATTGCTCTGCGACGTCACCGGTGCCAAGCTGCATTGGTCCTAATGCCCTTCCCTTGGACAACATCGGTGGTGTGGAGAGGGGAGACTTGCAGCTTGGGCAACTGCTGGCCTCCCATACAACCTTGCCCAGGCCTGCACCCTGGAAACTCCAGGCGCAGACCCATGGTCTCTCGAGATCGACGGATGCCACCACCATATATAATTAGGCTAAGGTTAAATTGGGGATTGCTGGGTGGCGTGGCTTGAAGGGCAGGAAGGGTCTTTTCCACTCTGCATCTCAATAAACAAATAAATAGAAGTTTTGGAAGACCTAGGTAGAGAGGACATTTCTTTATCCAGAGGAATTGGCTGTGAAATTCATTGTCACAGTCGGCTGTGGAGGCCAAGTCACTGGGTATGTTTAAAGCAGAGGTTAATAGGTTCTTGATGAGTAAGGGTGTGAAAGGTTACTGGGAGAAGGTGGAAGAATGGGGTTGAGGGGGAAAATAAATCAGCAATTATCGAATGGCAGAGTGGACGTTAGGCTGAACGGCCTAATTTTGTTCCTAAGTCTCATGAGAGGGTTGGTGGCTTAAGTTACTGTCAAGAGCTTAATGTGTAGGGGAGTAGTGGAATCTCAGGGGAGAGTTGATGGGCATACTGGGGAGAATGAATTTCAGGTAATATTGGGGGAGGGGTGGTAAACTGGTATGTTATGGTCATATGTATGAGTGAAAAACTTGTCTTGCATGCTGTTCATAGTCCATTGAGGTAGTACAAGATAAAACGATAAGAGTGCAGAATAAAGTGTTAACATTTTTCAGAGAAAGTGCAGTGTAGGTGGACAGCAAGGTCAAGGTCACAGTGAGGTCGACTCTGCGGTCAAGAGTCCATCTTGTACTTGGAAAACATTCAATAATCTTATATTATAAGCAGAATAGAAGCAGTCCTTGAGCCTGGTGGTGTGTGAACTGGCACACTGATAGGCCAAAGGCTCTGTGGTCCTGTCAGACGCTACAGTAAGTGTATGTGCGAGGGAGGGAGGGAGGGAAGGGGCTTGTTTTGCTGTTGGCCGTGCTCTTTGTGTTCTACGTTGACCTGCCGAGTATTAAGGGGCATGCTGTGCTGACACCATTGGGTGTGTGGCTTGTTATTGCAAGCAGTGAATTGAACTGACTTTATTACTTACATCCTTCGTATACATGAGTAAAAATCTTTACGTTACATCCTCGTTCAAATGTGCAATTTATAGTGATTTATAATAAATAGTATGCACAGCAGGATAGTCAATATAACATAGAAATACAGTTGCGACAGCCTGAATGAAGCAGTCTGATGGCCTGGTGGAAGAAGCTGTCCCAGAGCCTGTTGGTCCTGGATTTTGGGCTGCAGTAGCATTTCCTGGATGGTAGCAGCTGGAATAGATTGTGGTTGGGGTGCCTCGGATCCCCAATGATCCTTTGGGCCCTTTTTACACACCTGTCTTTGTAAATGTCCTGAATAATGGGAAGTTCGCATCTACAAATGCGCTGGGCTGTCCACACCACTCTCTGCAGAGTCCTGCGATTGAGGGAAGTACAGTTCCCATATCCGGCAGTGATGCAGCCAGTCAGGATGCTCTCAATCGTGCCCCTGGAGAAAGTTCTTAGAATTTGGGGGGCCCATACCAAACTTCTTCAAGTCTGAGGTGAAAGAGGCAATGTTGTGCCTTTCTCACCACACACAGCCGGTATGTACAGACCACGTGAGCTCCTCAGTGATGTGGATGCTGAGGAACTTAAAGCTGTTCACCCTCTCAACCCCAGATCCATTGATGTCAATAGGGGTTAGCTTGTCTCCATTCCTCCTGTAATCCACAACCAGCTCCTTTGGTTTTGAGGGAGAGGTTGTTTTCTTGACACCACTGTGTCAGGGTGATGACTTCCTCTCTGTCGGCTGCCTCATTATTATTTGGTTAGGCCAATCAGCATAGTGTCGTCAGCAAATTTAATTAGCAGATTGGAGCTGTGGGTGGCGACACAGCCATGGATATACAGAGAGTTAAAGGAGGAGGCTTAGTACACAGTCCTGATGGCACCTGTGTTGAGGGGCAGAGGGGCAGAGGAGAGTGACCCCACTCTTACAACCAGCCGACGATCTGACAGGAAGTCCAGGATCCAGCTACACAGGGCAGAGTGAAGGCCGAGGTCTCTGAGCTTCTTGTCAAGCCTGGAGGGAATTAGGGAATTAACAAATTTCGTGTCACATGCCAGTGATAATAAACCTGATTCTGATTCTGAATGCTGAACTGTAGTCCAAGAACAGCATTCTCACATAAGCATTCCTCTTCTCCAGATGTGTAAGGATGGTGTGTAGAGCAGTAGCTATTGCGTCGTCTGTCGATCGGTTGTGTCGGTAGGGGAATTGTAAGGGGTCCAGTTTGGGTGGTAGCAAGCTGCAGGTGTAATCCTTGACCAGCCTCTCAGAGCATTTGCTTATTATTGAGGTGAGTGTGACAGGATGCCAGTCGTTCAGACATGTTAACTTGGTCTTTTTAGGTAGAGGAACAATGGTGGATGTTTTGAAGCAGGAGGGCACTCTACACTGGGAGAGGGAGAGATTAAGAATGTTTGTAAACACACCTGCCAGTTGTGCCGCTCACATCCTGAGTACTCACCCTGGGATGCCGTCTGGTCCCGCAGCCTTGTGACCGTCCACCCGTTGGAAACACCTGCGTACTTCGGCCTCAGAGATGACCAAGCTGCTGGTCACATCATCTGCGGGTCTCCTCAGGCGCTTAGTATGGGTGACATCGAATCGAGCATAAAAAGGGTTTAGCTGGTCTGGGAGTAAAGCATCAATATTGGAAACTCCACGGCGTTTAGCCGTGAAGTCTGTGCCATAAGCTGCGTGTGTTGTTGGCAGAGTCTAAACTTTGTCTCTGCATCGTTGTTTTGCTGCCTTGATGACTTTGCGCAGGTCTTGAGTTCATGTCAGTTACTGGCAATGTATGCTCTGTTGTGCGTGGTAAGTGCGGCTCACACGCAAACGATGCATTTCACTTTGTGTTTCGATGACACATAATAAACCATCTCAAATGTTACAGTCACGGGGAGAACGTACAAACTTCTGGCGTAATTGAGCCCAGGTCCCTGGCACTGTAAAGCATTACTCTCATGATTGCACTACCATGCCACCCATGGGGTGGGTGATGGAGGGGAGGGAGAGGTAGTTGAGTGACAGGAATGAGGAGTTAGGGGAAAACCTCTGTGAAAACACTTGGCTTTAATTCCCGAACGTAAAATGGCAAATCGTCATTTTCTTTAAATAACAGCTAGGGAGAAGTTTGTTGTTGCCAATTGCATAAAAACCAGAATGGATAGTTATTTAAAGAATGTATTCACTTTCACTTGCATCTGGGGGAAATCCAGGGTTTCTATACATAAATAAGGGAAGTGTGTTATAATTATCAAACAGAATATATGTTAGAATCCTGAACTGTATGAGTGCTTCTATAAAACATCCCCCACCCACCATCTTCCAGTTTCCCGACATTACACACCTATATATCTGACAACTCATCCAACATTAGGAGCATTCTGGAATACTCGATGTGCTTTTCCTTTACCTCATGAAGTATTTGATCGAGCAATATCCAGATCCACGGAGAAGAAGAAAACGAGAGGAGGAGTAGGCCACTCGCCCCTTCAAACCTGTCCCGCTTTCAACATGACGATGGCTGATCGATGTGTCGGCCTCCACGCCTCTTCTGTATCATTTATCTATTCCAAAAGTCCAGAATCAGAAACCAGTTTAATGCCATGAAATTTGTTAACTTAGCGGCAGCAGTACAATGCAATATATGAAAATATAGAAAAAAAAGTAAATCAATTACAGTAAATTTCTGTTCAAAGTAGATTTATTATCAAAGTACATATTTGCCACTGTATACTATCCTAGGATTCACTTTCTTGTGAGTATTCACAATAGAACAAGGAAATACAATAGAACAAATTAAAAACTACACACAAGCAAAGATTGTCAGGCAATGCTGCTGGTGGGTGATTGCTGGGCCTAAAATGGCTGCTGCACATCCAACAGTGAATGAACAATAAAAAGAAACTGCAGATGAAAATCCAAGATAAACAATATCACAGCTCAGAGCTTTGGCGTTCAGAGTTCAATCCCGGCGTCCTCTGTAAGGAGCTGGTATGTCCTCCCTGTGGAATCCATGGAGTTCCTCTGGGTGCTCTGTTCTCCCACAGCTGAAGACGTACGGGTTAGTAGATTAATTGGCCATTGTAAGTTGTTATGTGATTAGGCTAGGGTTAAATTGGTGGGTTGCTGGTGGTGCGGCTTGAAGGGCCTGAGGGACTTATTCTGTGATATATCTCTAAATAAAATAAAATAAAAAAACAACCATTGTGCCAAAGAAGACAAATTGTGCAATACAAAGAAATAATAATAAAATAATCACTAATAATGAGAATATAAATTATAGGCTCCTTGAAAGTCAGTCCATAGGTTGTGGAATCAGTTCCGAATGGCAGCAGTGAGAAGTGAGCATGGCCTGGATGGTGGGGGTCCTAAATAACGGATGCTGCTATCTTGTAACATCACTCCTTGTGTTCAATAGCAAAGGAAGCTTTTCTGTGATGGACTGGACCATGTTCACCACTTTTTGTAGGATTTCCCATTCTTGGGCATCAGTGTTTCCAATCTAGGCCATATCGCAACCAGGCAGGCTATTTATCTGAAATCCAGCATGGGAGGAGGCCATTCAGCCCCAAGAGTCCATGCCGGCCCTCTCTAGTTGAAGCCACTCTTTTACTCTGCCATTTTTCTGCTGTGCAACTTTATTTAGTTCCCTTTTCAATTCAGTTGTGGAACCTCAGCCAGTCACTGTATTGTGAAATCGAGCTAGTTGTTGACGAGAAATGGCTCTGTATGCAACATATCAGATGGGTTTTTTTAGCTGGTACGCAGTGTGACTTGAGCCATTCGGATCATCTTTAGAGCCAGTATTTTTTCTCCTTCTGTAAAAAAAAACCCTTCTGCGTTTTGTGTCACAGGGAAGAGCGGAGCTGAGAAGGGGACATAATGCCGCCAGGAATCCATTGTCTTCAGGATTTCTGGACTGAGGATGAGAATCCGGACGTGGAGGTTGAATTCTTGCTGCCGACGGGGATTTACTTGAACTTCTGTGTGCCTCGCAGTTCTACAATTAAGTTCATCAAAAAGGTTAGTCGGTCATGAAAGCAATGTGTCTATGCCAATTTGCCATGGGTATTGAAAGAAAAATTCTACTGCTTCCTCTCAAACCTGAAGGTGTTCTGTTTGCCTTTTGGGTTTTCCTTTTAAAGTATAGGGTAATTCTGGTAACTCCCTTAACGTTTTAAAGTCCTGATGAGAAAATTTTCTGGGATGGAATCTGTCCTTGAACCTGGAGGTATGTGCCCTCAAGCTTTCAGACCTTTTGCCTGATGGGAGAGGGGAGAATAGAGGCTATCCAGCACAGGATGTAAGGCACGTAATTCAAAACTAACATTGTACTCTGTGTTCCAAACAATCAGAGCTATGGTATGATCCTCAGGAATTCAGACATCCATTGTATTAACCAACCAGCATAATGTCTTAAAAAGGAAAGCAAGGCAGAAAAATAGCTAATTGACATATTGTTGGTCGTTACTAAACCTCAAATGTACCTAACCGAGTAATTAACCTCTGATGTTTTGCTAACAGGAAATTGTGGCCTTAGAGAGAAAAGACAGAATAATCTCTCAGACAGCAGACTAGTATATTATACATCATGTAATGCTGTTCTTAGACAGCAGACTTTTTTTATATTTAAGTCATGGGTGGTATGCGTAAAGGACAACAGTTCCTTTCCATTTCCCTTCAGGAATCTGGGGTTAAGATGCTAACATGAACCTTGTGGTTCCTCAGAGAAAAAAAACCAAATGAGAATATGTTGGAACTGCTCAGCAGGTTAAGCAGCAGCCAGAGAGAGAGAGAGAAACTGAGTCAGCAGAATGGAAGAAGGACGCACCTCTGTCTCTCTCACCGCTGATGCTGCTGTACGTTAAGAGTTTCAGCACCTTCCAGCTTCACTCCTGAGGAGGGAGTTGGCAGTGGAAAAGCATTTTGTCTGATTAGCAGAGATACGGGGAGGTAGTGGTATTCCCATGAACCAAAGGGGATACTTTCACTCAACTTCACTTGCCCCATCATTGAAATGACCCTACAAACTTTCAAGGTCTCTTCATCTCATGTTCTCAATATTTATTGCCTATTTATTTATTGTTTCCTCTTTTTGTATTTGCACAGCTTGTTGTCTTCCACACTCTGGTTGAACGCCCAAGTTGTTGCGCTCTTTCATTGATTCTGTCATGGTTATTATGCTATAGATTTATTGAGGATGCCCGCGAGAAATCAGATCTCAGGGTTGTATATGGTGACATATATTTACCTTGATCCTTGTCCCTCTGAGGATAGAAGTTCAGATTTGTAGAGTGAGATCAGAGTATCCTGGTCAAGTAACGCAGTGTATTTTGTTAGAACAGTGAGCTGTAGTGGTGGGAATGAATTTTTAGAATGGTGCAGGGAGCACTGGTCAAGCCTTGTCCTGAGTGCTGTTGAACTTTTTGAAGTAGTTAGAGCTGCTCACTTCCAGGCAAGTATATTCTAGCACGTTCCGGACTTGCACCTTGTAGATGTTGGAAAGGTCTTGAGCTGATAAAAAGTGAATCAATTTCCAGGAGATCCAACCTACCTACTGCCTATGAGGCTGCTGGCGTTCAGGCCAGCAATGAAGGTCCTCCATCTCTGATGGTGTTCAGGGCTTCCATCATCATGTCAGTCACTCGGTTGTCAATACTATCAGTCACGTAAGTCCAAGGTGGAGTCACAGGAAAACCATCACACTCAGATGTAGGATTCTTCATTGCTGCTTCCATAACAATTTTATTTACCAGTCAGGGTTGAAAGCCCTGAGCTGAACCCAGAACCTGGAGGACCGGTGGTCCACTCTTAGTCTGGCCTCTACCCTTTGACCTGTTTAGCATGGGTGACCTTATCAAGAACCAAAACATAGAGCCCTGACTCCAGCCAATGTAGCTCTCCGGGTCATTGAGACACCCAAGCCTCCAAACCCAAAGACAACTTTGTGGTCCTCTTGGACGTTCCAGAGGATACCTGATTTAAAAGGTGGGAAAAACATTGTCACATTGGCTATGCAGATGGGATTAGCCGAGATGCCACGGCCACTCCCGAAACCTCTGTTTCCAAAAATTTGAGCACAAGAGATTCTGTGGATGCTGGAAAATTTGAGCAGCATACACAAAATAGTGGAGGAAATCAAAAAAAGCTCAAAGAAAATTTATTATCAAAGTACATACAGTCTATACCACCTGAGAATAATTTTCTTGCAGGCATTCACAGTAGAACAAAGAAATACAATAGAATCAGTGAAAAACTACACACAAAGACAGACAAGCAGCCAGTGTGAGAAAGAAGACAAACTGTCCAAATACAAAAATAAGTAAATAAATAATACTGAGAAGGTGAGTTGTAGAGACCTTGGAAGTGAGTTTATAGGTTGTGGAACCAGTTCAGTGTGGAGGTGAATGAAGTTATCCACGCCGGTTCAGGAGCCTGATGGTTGAAGGGTATTAGCTGTTCCTGAACATGGTGGTGTGGGATCTAAGGCTCCCGTTCCTTCTTCCTGATGGCAGCAAGAAGGAAGCATAGCCTGCATGGTGGGGGTGCCTCGATGATGGATGCTGCTTTCTTGTGGCAACACTCCATGTAGATGTGCTCAGTAGTGGGAAGGCCTTTACCTGCGATGGACTGGGCTGTAACATTAAATCAGGCCAGCCAGCATCAGTTCAGCCTGATCTGCTGATTTCCTCGAGCCTTTTGTGCATGTTATATAAAGTGAAAAATACTCACCAGCATCATTGTCACTGTGTTCTCCCACCATGACTTTCTGAAGTGTCACCCTTAACCAAAAACTCGTCTGGACCAGCCACGTCATTACTCTGTCTACAAGAGCAGTTCAGAGGCTGGGTAACCTCCGGGCAGTGACTCACCCTCTTGACAGCCCAAAGCCTTTCCATCATCTATAGGCAGTGTGTGTGTGTGTGTCAGTAGCAGATTGAAAAGGAAATTAGCCACGTGTCTGAAAACAATTTTTTTCAGAGCTGTAGAGACTGGGCAGATGAGATGCAGTTGATCAGAAAGATAGTTTATTGAAGTCGTAACTTGCAACTGGTTGCATCAATCTAGACATAGAGTGGGGTTTGGGAGCAGGAACAGGATCGCTGAGGCTAATTGTGTAGATCTTCCCAATTGAAGACGCTGTAAGCCTGTTGTTCAATTGGAAAGTAATTGCTGTAATTTTCTGAGTCAAGAGGTCTACAGGGCATTAAGTTCATCATTACATAATATGTACAATCGTTGCTTCACCACCGAATAAACTACTTGTATGGAACTTCCTCTGCAATAGTATAGAGGAAGGATTGCATACTCAATACCTGTAAATGCAACAGAAATTCTAATATTCCATCAGAGAGCTAATGTATTAATTGCACAAGGTATTGTTTTGTAATGAGGTAAAGGACAGATTGAAGCTTTCAACACAACCATTATCCCCCCGAGGTTTAATTTGAAGCCCATTACAGCCACCTTTGAGTTCCCTGTGCACATATTACCATTTACATGATGTCTGGCAGTACAGACTTGATGGGCTGAATGGCCTAATTCTGCTGCTATGTCTTTTCGTCTTTATTAATGTTCATTTCTAACAATCTATACTTTCTCTGAGGAGGCAGCAGATGTGGCTCTGCATTGAAAAATTACTTTTTTAAAATTTTTCCTCGGCTGCATTGAAATTTGTCCATTTAAATTACTTCCCAGAAGCCCTGCAAACTCTCCTGTCCTCCCTCTCTAAGGAACTCAGTCTAATGTTATCATCATCATTATTATGGCCCATGTAGTAAGACGTGGATGATCATGGTCTTGATTGGGATTGTTCTTAGCAAATCATTCTACAGAAGTGGTTTGCCATTGCCTGCTTCTGGACAGTGTAACCCCAGCCATTATCTATACTCTTCAGAGATTGTCTGCCTGGTGTCAGTGGTCACATAACCAGGACTTGTGATGTGCGCCGGCTACTCATATGACCATCCACCACCTGCTCCCATGGCTTCATGTGACCCTGATCGGGGGGCTAAGCAGGTCCTACACATTCCCCAAGGGTGACCTGCAGACTAGCGGAGGGATTGAGCACCTTACACCTCCTTTGGTAGAGACCTATCTCTATCCTGCCACCTTAACTTACTTCCCAGAAACCCTGCAACCTCTTCTAACCTTCCCTTCTGAGGAACACAATCCAGTGTTAAATGCTGAAGGGTTTCAAACGTCCTAAAGTGTTCCTTGGTCAAAGAAATAGGTTTGAAGTCTAATCATTGTTGCAATGCCAGCAGCTTACATACTGTTCATGCAGATCAAATCATTACACAGAGCGTTGAGGCAGAATAAGGTGAAACAATAACAATGCAGAATAAATTGTAAAATCTACTGAAATGAAGTGCAGTGTAGTTAAATGATAAAGTGTAAGATCATAATGAGGCAGATTGGGAAGTCAAGAATCCATCTTGTCAAAGAGGTCCCTTGAAGAGTCTGATAACAGCAGGATAGAAGCTGTCCTTGAGCCTCGTGGTACATGCTACCAGGGTTTGGTGTCTTCTGCCCGATGGGAGAGGGGAGAAAAGAGACTGTCTGCGTCGGCTGGGGTCTGTGATTATGCTGATCGCTTTACCAAGGTAGTGAGATGTATAGACAGAGTCCATAGAAGAGAGGCTGGCTTTCCTGACGTGCTGCGCTGTGACCACAGCTCCCCGCGGAGTCTCGCGGTCACGTGCGGAGCAATTGCTGCACTAAGCAGTGATGCATCCGGACAGAATGCTTTCTGTCGTGCTTGCATGAGCCAAGTGAATATGGAGGGATCGGGGTAATGTTCAGGCAGATGAGATTTAGTTTGTGGTGCTTGGCACAGACGTGGGCGCCACAGAGGCGCAGCTGTTAGCCCAGAGCAGTGTATTGGAGACTGGAGTTGCAACGAGTTTAGACAATAAACAATAGGTGCAGGAGTAGACCATTCAACCCTTCGAGCCAGCACCACCATCCAATGTGATCATGGCTGATCATCCACAATCCCCATTCCTGCCTTCTCCCCATATCCCTTGACTCCGCTATCTTTAAGAGCTCTATCTAACTCTTTCTTGAATGCATCCAGAGAATTGGCCTCCACTGCCTTCTGAGGCAGAGCATTCCATAGATCCACAACTCTCTGGGTGAAAAAGTTTTTCCTCAACTCAGTTCTAAATGGCCTACCCCTTATTCTTAAACTGTGGTCTCTGGTTCTGGACTCCCCCAACACTGGGAACATGTTTCCTGTCTCTAGCGTGTCCAATCCCTTAATAATCTTAAATGTTTCAATCAGATCCCCTCTCATCCTTCTAAATTCCAGTGTATACAAGCCCAGTCGCTCCAATCTTTTAACACATGACAGTCCCGCCATCCCAGGAATCAACCCCGTGCCCGTTTGTACGTTTTTCCCGTGACTGAGTGGGTTTCCTCCAGATGCTCTGCTTTTCTCCCACAGTCCAAAGATGTACGGGTTATTAGGTTAGTTTGTACTGTGATTAGGCTCAGGTTAAATAGGCGGGTTGCTGGGCAGCACAGTTCATTGGACCAGAAGGGTCTGTTCCTGCCTGTATCGCTAAATAAATAAATAGGGTTTGGTCACCATTCTGTTCTGTGTCCTGTCGCGATGTGTCTCAGACAGCGAGGACGGGAATAACATGTTGCCTCCTCCATCTGCAGTTGCTTTGGCAGCAGGCCCAGCATCAGCCGCTTTTCCACACTTTGAATGAGCCCGACGCCTACGTCTTCACATGCATAAACCTCACAGCCGAGCAGGAGGAGTTGGAGGATGAGCGTAGGCGGCTCTGCGACGTCCGGCCGTTTCTCCCCATCTTGAAGCTTGTAGCCCGCGAAGGAGACCGCGCAGAAAAGCTCATTAACTCCCAGATCAGCCTTCTGATCGGCAAAGGTAAGATCCGCGGAGCAGAGCCACAGGTATTGGAATCTTGGGGGTAGAGGGAGAGAAAGAGGGTGGAAGAGTGGCTCAGTGGGTAGAGCCTCTCAGTGTCTGAAAACGGGGTTCAATCCTTACCACAGGCACTGTCCGTGTGGAGTTTGCACATACTCCCTGTGGTTTCCCCGGCATGTTTCGGTTTCTTCCCATGTCACAGAATCAAGTGGGTTAATCGGCCACTGTAAGTCACCATGGGTCAGTGGTGTTCATAGGAATGTGAGGGAAGTACAGAACTAAAGATTCGCTGTATTTGTCGACATATGCATCGAAACATGTCAAATGTGTCGTTTGCAACAACACAGTCCGAGGATGCGCTGGGGGCAGCCTGCAAGAGACACCAGCGCTCCTGGTGCCAACGTAGCATGCCCACAACTCACTGACCCTAACTTGGACATCTTTGGAATGTGGTAGGGAATCGGAGCACCTGGAAGAAATGCACGCTGTCACCGGGAGAACATACAAACTCTGTATGGGCAGTGGTGGGAATTGAACCCTAAATACTGACACTGTAAAGCGTTATGCTAACTGCTATGCTGCCATACACCTTTGTGTGACACAAGGATTAGTGTAAATAGGTTAGTCTGGACCTGTTGGGTCAAAGAGCCTGTTTCCCTGCTGTAATCCTCTATACCTCTAACACTAGAAGAGAGAGCAGGAATTAGAGATTTTTGTAAATGAGGTTGGAAAATATGTCTACACAAAGAATGGAATTCATGGAGACGAACTGTTGTGGATTGGTTGTTAATGCCTTCACAAATCAAAGTATTCTTGAACTTCCTGTAATGCCCCCACTTCACTATTCCCCATTTCCATTTCCTTCTCTCACCTTATCTCCTTAACTTCTGATCCCCTCCCTCCAGTGTTCCTCCCCCTTTTCTTTCTTCCAGGGCCTTCTGTCCTCTCCTATCAAATTCCCCATTCTCCGGTCCTGCGTCTCTGTCACCAATCAACTTCCCAGCTCTTTACTTCACTTTACTTCTTTACTTTCTCAGCCTGTAACTTTGACTGTACTCTTTTCCATAGATGCTGCCTGACCTGCTGAGTTCCTCCAGCATTTTGTGCGTGTTGCTTGGATTGTCAGCATCTGCAGGTTTTCTCTTGCTTGGCATTGAGTACAGGAGATGGGATGTTAAGCTGAAGCTGTATAAGGCATGGGTGGGCCTTAATTTTGAGTATTGTGTACAGTTTTGGTCACCTACTTACAGGAAAGATATAAGTAAGGTTGAAAGAATACAGAGAAAATTTACAAGGATGTTGCTGGGTCCAGAAGACTTGAGTTATAAGGAACGATTGAATAGGTTAGGACTTTATTCCTTGGAATGTAGAAGATTGAGAGTAGATTTGATAGAGGTATACAAAATGATGAGGGGTATAGATAGGGTAAATGCAAGCAGGCTTTTTCCACCGAGTTTGGGTGGGACTACAATCAGAGGTCGTGGGTTAAGGGTGAAAGGTGAAAAGTTTAAGGGGAAAATGAAGGGCACCTTCTTCCCTCAGACGGTGGTGAGAGTGTGGAGTGAGCTGCTTGCACAAGTGGTGGATGCAAGCTCGATTTCAATATATAAGAGAAGTTTGTGTATGTACACGGATGATAGATGTATGGAGGGCCATGGTCCCGGGGCAGGTTGATGGGACTTGGCATTTTTCATGGTTCAGCATGGACTAGATGGGCCAAAAGGCCTGCTGCTGTGCTGTACTATTCTATGACTCAATGTGACATTGATGGATTTAGGCTAACTGCAGGTATAACCAGGTGGGTATGGCTAGTTGCTACACCTATCAGCCACAATATTCTTGAATTATAGAACAGGCTCAAGGATTGAATGGAATCTCCTCCTCCTCCTTGTTAACTATTTATTTATTTATCTGGCCTCAGGCCCTCAATCCATTGCCTCGCCAAACTCAGAGATTACCAGCCCTCCGTCTGGAGAGAGAGGCCTGGTCATTTACTGCTCCTAGTCTCTGCCCCTAAAATGACCCATAACGTTCTGCGCTATCCCCAAAAATAAATCCCTACAACCTAAAAATCTAAGCCTGAGAAATTCTGAGGCTGTGCCCTCAAACCAATTGAATTTTGCAGGCTATTCACCATTCCATGCCATCGCCCTTATCACTCATTTTATTCATTTTCAATGATGAGGGAAGATAAAGATGGAAAATACTTTGTGTTGTGTTGGATTGAAGTTGGATTTGTAGATCTTGTCCCGGGAATGTATCTTCCCTCTGAAGAACTCCCTAAACGTTGTAGAAGGAAAGTTTTGCCTGTGAATCATCTGTTACTGGAAGGGGAATTGTTGCTTGTAGTTCACTATTGCGACACAAAATCATAAGGAATGTTCTTGAGCAGCTTCCCGGAATAAGTGCGAGGATTTCTGCTCTCGGATGCAAGAAATGCAGTTGCGGTTTGGCTGCCAGAATGGAAGTCGTTGGTTTGCACCTGGTTTCGACAATGCGTTGACATTGCCGTACAGAGTAGGGAGCCCATGAGAAACATTCCAGTGAACAGATTACAAAGTTGGTTCCATAAGTCAGTAAAGGAAAGGGACCTCGATTTGTTTGATTTGATGTTGGGTCACAGATATCACTGAGAATACAAAAAAAGTGTCTTCCAAGATTGTTGATGAAATGTGAAGGGGGTTATAATTCCAGATTGTTTAATGTCATTTCCAGTATACAAGTGTAAAGGAGGACAAAATAATTTTTACTCCGGATCCGATGCAGCACAAAAAAAACACAATAGGGTAAAGAAAACAATAATAAAAAAACACAATAAATATCAATACATAAAATAGCTTATATATGTCATGTACAGATGTGTCTCCCTTCCTTTCTTGGGCATTGGTGTTTCCATATCAGTCCGTGATGCAACCAGACAGACACCTGGTTTATTCACTTCCAAACAACGACAAAGTCTCTGCCTTCTTTTTCAGGCCTGCACGAGTTTGACAGTGTGCCTGATTCCGAGGTGAACGAGTTCCGTGGGAGCATGCGCCAGTTTTGTGAGGAGAAAGCCGGGGAGCGGCAGCGCCGATCCTGGCAAGAGTGGATGGAGTACAACTTCCCGCGGGATTTGGAGCCGGTCCCTGAAGTAGTGAATAACGGCTGCACGCTAAAGCAGAACATTCGGAACATTGTCATTAACGTCAAGTTTCAGTCCAATGAGGTGAGTGTCCATCTGAACCTCAACTTTATTTTAATTTCCACAGTCAAATTTGTTAGATTTGTAAAAACTTTGCTGCTCTGGTTAATTCAGACCTCTGTCAATTATCTCAGGAGGCTTACAATGTGCCCTGGGCAATTACAACTTTAAACAGACAATATATTAACAATGAAAGCCCTGGATACTGTTCTGACCAAGAGCCATCACTGGGCCACTGGGCCAAATGGACTCCTCCCAGATTACAATCGGCTCCTGCAGACTTGAAGAAACTTTTATATAATTGAAGATTTTATGAATTAAAAAGTTTAGTCGGTGAGATTTCTCCATCAACTCCATGTGTTCCTGGTGCAATAATTAAATTGTTGAATTGCTGAACTATTAAAATGTGGGTTAGAGCATAGAACAGTTCAGCACAGAAACACAGGCCCTTCAGCCCATAATGTTGTGCCGAACCAATTAAATTGGTAATTGAATAGCTAACTAAACTACTCTCTTCTGACTACACAATGATATCCTTCCATTCTCCTCACATTCATGTGCCTATCTACATCTCTCTGAAAAGCCTCTAATGTATCTGCCTCTATCTCCACCCCTGGCAGCCACCACACTGTGTAAAACAATTGCCCCTCACATCCCCTTTGAAATTACCCCCTCGCAGCTTAAATGCTTGCCCTCTGGTATTACACATGTCAACACAGGGAAATAACATATTGCCCATCTACTCTTTCTATGCCTCTCATTCCATCGCTGCCTGTAAGGAATTTGTATGTTCTCCCCTCTGATCGCATGGGTTTCCTCTGGGTGCTCCAGTTTCCTAATACTTCAAAGATATACCAGTTGTTAAGTTAATTGGTCATTGTAAATTGTCCCGTGATTAGGCTGGGGTTAAATCGGGAATTGTTGGGCAGCGCGGCTCGAAGGGCCGGAGGTGCCTTTTCAATAAATATTAAAGTATCTCAAATAATAAATAATAAAGTATCTCAATAAATAACTAACCTCATAAACCTCCATCAGATCTCCCCTCAACTACCACCGCTCCAGGGAAAGCAACCCAGTTTTGTCCAACCTCTCATTATAGCACAGGCCCTCAAATCCAGGCAACCTCCTGCTAAACCTGGTCTGCACCCCGTCTACAAATATACCATGGAGAGCATTCTGTCTGGCTGCTTACCACCTGGTATTGGGTGGGGGCCACTGCACAAGACCGAAGTAAGTTGCAGGAACTTGTAAAGTTAGTCAGCTCCATCGTGGGTACTAGCCTTTGTAGTATCCAAGACATCTTCAAGGAGCAGCACGTTAGGAAGGTAGCATCCATCATTAAGGATCCCCACCACTTAGGACATGCCCTCTTCATACTGTTAACATCAGGAAGGAGGTACAGGAGCCTGAAGACACACACTCAGTGATTCAGGAACAGCTTCTTCCCCTCTGCCATCTGATTCCTACATGGATATTGAACCCATGAACACTACCTCACTACTTTTATTTTGCACAACTTATTTTAACTTAACTATTTAATAGACATACAGTATACATACTTACTGTATCTCAGTTTTTTTCCCCCTCTATATTTATTTTTCATTTATTTAATTGTGCTCCTGCTGAAAAGTTAACAAATTTCATGATATATGCCAGTGATATTAAACCTGACTCTGATTCTAAAGTCTGGATATCTTTCCAATAATGGGGTGACATCGAGGTTAATTGAGAATTTGATACCAAAACCTAGAAGTTGGATTCCACATTGTAGAACAGTCAGTCATCAATTAGAGCATTGAGACAAGTTCGGAGATCGTGGTGTGTCTGCACAAGATGTTGGTGAGGCCACACTTGGAATATTGCGTACAGTTCTGATCACCCTTCTCTGGGAATGATGGTAATAAACTGGGAAGAGTGCAGGAAAGGAGTTACAGGGAGGGGTATGATAGGACAGGATTTTATTCCTTGGAGCAGAGACTGTGAGGGGTGAGGTACATAAGGTCATGAGTCGCACAGATAGGGTGAATTCATGGGGACCTGGGGGGTTCAACTACATGAATCTCAAAAGATTGGCAGGTACAAATTTTGGTTGAGCGAGTTAGGGCTTTTCTCTCTGGAGTGAAGGAAGGTGAGAGGTGACTTGATAGAGGTGTATAAGATGAAAAGAGACATAGAGTTAACAACCAGTGCCTTTTACCCATGGTGGAAATGGCTAATACCAGGGGCATGATTTTAAGGTGATTGGAGAAAAGTGTAGGGGATATCAGAGTATTTGTTAACAGAGAGAGTGGTGGGAGGGTGGAACATACTGTCAGGAGTGGTGGTAGAAGCAGATACATTTGGGACATTTACAAGACTCTTAGATAGGCACGTGGATGAAAGAAAACTGGAAGGAGGAAGGGGTTAAATTGAATATAAAGGAGGTTAAAAGGTCAGTGCAGCATTGTGAGCCGAAGGGCGTGTGCTGTTTTATGTTCTGTGTTAACCATACCATTTCACATCTAATGTCCTCCAACCCAGCTCTCTGGTCTAGCGATGGATCACTTCAGTACTCTTGCGCTGAAGGGAACTAGATTAGAAATCAGCCCAGACAGGAATTGAGGTGGAACTTCTACAACCCTGTCTCTCTCAATGCAGACTTTTCAGGAGGGCCTTGCCTTGTCCCAGCACTGAGTGGCCGTCTGGGAGCAGGTCTAGACGGCCACCGATTTTGAAATAGTTTCCAATGCAGTCAGAAATTTCATGAAGCCACGGGGGAGGATTACGAAAACTAATAGTTAGCAAAAGTAATGTGCTGAGATTTTAACCCTTTAACCACTACAGCTCTTGACATTCAAAGGGAAAACCTTAATGTCTCACTCAGTCTTCAATCTATCACATGTTAGATCCACAAGAGAGGCCTCAGGAAAATTCCTTGACAGATTTGTTTTAAGCGAACAGAGGTACTTTAATTAACCTGTTTGCCATTTCGGTTTTGAAAATTCTAAATTAAGACGTCATCACTCTCTTTGATGTGTGACATTTATCCTTCCTCAACGAGAGCTTAACCCAGAGCTGACAGTAGCCTGGGGAGAGTTCAGCTGATGAAACATATATGGACTTGGTGCAGTTCAATAATGGATCTGCCAAATTATCGTCACCTACAAGAAACCTGTGTAGCTATAACTGGGTACAGTATCTGTTCCAACCATCTCACTGTTGTGCTTTTTGACTCTGTCCCCACACTGGATACTTTAAATGGTGAGATCTGCTGACAGTGATGTAACATACTTCCGGCACCAACAGAATGAAGTGGGATCTTCTCACAGAGAACCTTTGGGTTTCTCTGTCCCAGAGTGTAGCAGAAGCTTGCTCGTTGGAATTATTTAAATATTTTTAAAGCCGACGGTCCCAGGATTGTGCTGGCAGCCCACAACTCGTTAACACTAACCGTACATCTTTGGAGTGTGGGAGGAAACTGGAGCGCCTGGAGGAATCTCAACGGGGTGACGGGGAGAACGTATTGCAGACAGTGGCAGGACTCGAAGCGCAGGTGGTGGCCGCTGGCACTGTAACGCGATTGTGCTAACCGCCTCGCTGTCATGCCGCCTTGTTGGACAATGAAAGAAGTACAATACATTTTCAAGTCAGAATAGTGTGCGGCTTGGAGGGACAAAATCTGCAATCTTTCCCAGAGCAGGGGACCGAATGGACCACACAATATTCCAACTGCAGCCTCAGCAACTTCTCCATTTATTTTAGAGATGCAGCGCGGAATAGGGCCATCCCACCCTTCGAACCCCACGACCCAGCAACCCCCAATTTAACCCTAGCATGATCGCGGAATGACTTCCCTTCATGATCGCGGAATAAACCTACTTATACGTCTTTGGACTGTGGGAGGAAACCGGACTGCCTGGTGATAGCCCATGCATTCTGTGGGGAGGTCATACAGACCCCTTACCGATAACATCAGAGTTGACCTCCGCACTCCGAAGCCCCGAGCTGTAATAGCGTCGCACTGACCACCACATTCCAGTAGCACCCCAATGATCAGCTAACACACATTTTCACATTTTAGCAATTCAACAATTTAATTATTATAGCAGGAACATGTGGATTTGATGGAGAAATCTCACCATCTGAACTTTTTAGGTAGTAAATTCTTTGTTTATATAAAACTGTTCCCTCGGAGTAACCATCGAGCTTAATACTTGTCCTTGTACACAGTCCATGGTGAGCTATATTCTTCACCTAAATCTATAATATTAAAGCAGTTTGTCTAACCTGTTTAACCAATGCTGTGGTAATGCCTCCTATTCTACAACCCACCCTATCCACCATTCCCACTCTCCCTCACCCTTTCACCTGTCTTCCCTGGTATCCATCCAGGCCGATCGCCTCAACCATTCCCTGTAGGAGAACGTTCTGCCAATTTCCCTGGGTAAAGAGTTTTCAAATCTTGCACCTGGATTTCATCTTGTGATTTTTTTTTCTCTTGTTTGACACCAGGAGAGCTTCAGCTTCCAGATATCCTCCCAATCACCTCCTGCTCTTCTGATGAAGCTGGCCATGAAGAAAAAAGCAACTGTTTTCCGGCACAAATCATTCGAAGACCCAGAAGATTACACTTTACAGGTCAATGGGACAGAGGAGTATATCTACGGCAACTACCCACTTGGTCGATTTAAGGTAAGGTTTGAGTCTGTGTGGTGTTTACGTTTTCCTGAATTGCTGGCATGTGCTCTGTTTTTATTTCGAGATACATCATGATAGCTGGCCCTGCTGCCCAATTACACCCCTGTGATCAATTAACCTACTAACTCGTATGTCTTTGGGATATGGGAGGAAACTGGAGGAAATCCACGTGTTAGAAGTACGGATAAAATGTGCATAAATACATAAATACCATCACATATTTACAATGTAAGCTGCGTTGTAAAAAGTGGTTTACAGTGCAGTGACGGGGTAATAGATAGAGGGGGCTGTGGGGGTTAACTAGAATGGTTGACCAGATTCACTGTCCAAGGGAAGAAACTTTTAAGATGGCATGAAGGTTTTTAGTTTTATTAGCCCTACAGCACTTCCCAGAGGGGAGCTTTTGGAGCAGTCAGTTTGCAGGGTGGGTAGCGTCCGCCATGATTTTTTCTGCCTGCATCTTTGTCCTGGACACATACGAGTCATGCAATGATGGTAGACTGCAGCCAATGACTTTCCCAGCTGAACCATCATGACTTGCTAATCATAAGAGAGAGGATTATCTGGGTTTTATTGCAGTGGGGTTGTTCAGCAAATACCTGGACTCAGGAGGTTGTGGGGAAGAGACTGGTTTCCAGCGATCCCCGGCGTTGGCCGCAGCTGACACTCACCTTCACAGTGGAAATGAACGTTGAATATAACCGGCAGCCAATTAGTGTTTAACGTTGGCAGACAACCGTCCTTCGCCATCTGCAAACCTGCGCGTAGTAGCGGGAAGATCACCGATTTGAGGCCCGTTGTTATCATTTTAGCAATAAATCTCACATTTGTCACAGATTCCGGTTTTATTTATCGCATATACGTTGAAACGTATGGTGAAATGCATCATTTGTGTTAACAACCAACGCACTCAGGTGTGCTGGGCAGCCCACAAGTGTCCCCACACATTCCAGTGTCAACATAGCATGCTTAGAGAGGACAAGCAGCCCTGTTCCTCTCTCCCTTACCATCTAATTAGGCTCCAGATATCTGAATTGGAATGATGAATATTTAACTAAATGAAAGCTATGATGGAGCTGGCACAAACAGGTGATGACTTAGATGCAAGGAAATGTTGTCGTAAACACAAGTGATTCTGCAGCTGCTGGAAGACCAGAGTAACACGTGCAAAATGCTGGAGGAACTCAGCAGGTTAGACAGCATCTGTGGAGAGGAATAAACAGTCAATGTTTTGGGCTGAGACCTGATAGGAATCTGGTTGGAGATGAGAGTGGACTATGGGAGAAAGCGAAGGAGATTCCTCCTTCTTGTGTCCTGATGAAGAGTCTCGGCCCAAAACACCAACTGTTTATTCATTTCCACAGATGCTGCCTGACCTATTGAGTTCCTCCAGCATTTTGTATGAATTGCTGTCACCCTGACCAAGTCTAAGATGACTATGTAAGGAGGTCTACAAACGGAATTGATTGCCCTAAACGTTGATTCCTTTCACCACCAGCACTCTCCCACTGTAGGTTTTCCTTCTGCAAGAAACTGCAGAGAGTTGTGTACACAGCTCAGTACATCGTGGAAACCAGCCTCCCCTCCATAGATTCTGTCTGCACTTCTCGAGGCCTCGGTAAAGCTGCTAACAAACCCAAAAGACCCTTCCCAGCCCAGACATTCTCTCTTCTCCCCTCTCACAACAGACTGGAGATACAAAAACCTGAAAGCACGTACTACCAGCCTCAAAGAGAAAAGGGATACTGTTGAGAGTCTTTGACAGGAGAGACTGCCATCTGTGGAGGAAGAAGCAGGGTTAATGTTTCAGGCTAAGCACCAATGAAATATTTTTTATTTTGGCTTAGGACGTTAATTGTTCTTCTCTTCACAGTTGCTGCCTGACCTGCTGAGTATTTACAGCATTTTATTTCAACTCTTACCATGACTGGTGTTTCTTATTTGTCATAGTCGATTCTTCAGTCATTTGCACAGGCGTAATGAAAAATCTACTTGTGGCTGCATTCACAATGTAAATTGAAGATAACTTACACACAATTTTTACAAGAAAGAGTACAATTAGAAGGGGAAAAACAATATATTTTAGTGCAAAGTGATCACTCTGGCCATAGTGTTGCTGCACTGATTAGGGTTGTGCCAGCTGATTCAAGGTTCAGATGTTTGAAGCGAAGTACTTGTTGTTGAACCTGGTAGTTTTTGGCCTTTGTACTGCTGTCCGGTGAGAGCTGTGTGAAGATGGTTTGGGCCGGAAGGTTGAGGTCTTTGATGAAGTGTCTCCTATCGACACTACCATGGTGAGGAGCGATGTGCCCGTGATGTATTAAGTTGAGTCCACTACTCTCTGCAGCTTCTCACGTTCCTGCACATTTAGATTGTCGTACGAGACCATGATGCCAACAGTCTGGATATTTTAGACGGTACATCTATTTACTGTTTTTGTTTATTTAGAAATACAGCGCAGAACAGGCTCCTCTGGCTCAATGAGCAACCCAATCTCAATGAGCAATGCTGCCTAGCAACCCACCTATTTAACACTTGCCTAACCACAAAACAATTTACAAAGAGCAATTAACCTACTGACCAGTACATCTTTGAACTGCGGGAAGAAACTGATGCACCCGGAGGAAACCCACACAGTCACAGGGAGAATGTACAAACTCCTTACGGATAGTGGATTAATTGAACTCTGAACTCCATGCTCCAACACCCTGAGCTGTAATGGCATTGCGCTAACTGCTACAGTATCGTGGCTCCCTACATATCTGTAGAAGTTTGTTAGGGTGTTCAGTGGCATACCAAGCCTCCTTATCTTCCAAAGAAAGTAAAGATGCTCGTGTACTTTCCTTGAGCTCTAAGTTGTATCGATTGAGAGAGGTAAGGAGCAAAGGCACTTTGACTGTGATATAATTTAGTGAGACACCGGCGAAAATTACCTTTGTTGTTTTTCTTTCTCCAGTACATCTGTCATTGTATGTCCAATAACCTAACACCGCACCTGACAATGGTCCATAGCTCCACAATAAAGACCTACCAAGATGAACAGAACATTGGCATCGGGCAGATCACAAAGAGCCGGACACTTTCCAAGCCACCACCACTTCCCATTAAAAAGGTAAGCATAGTGCATTCTCTCAGCTGCTGTCAGAATCAGGTAGATTATCACTGACATATGTCGAGAAATTTGTATTTTTGTGACAGCAATACTGTCCAAGACAAGAAGTAAAATTGCTAGAAGTTGCATAGTGTAAAAGTTAAATAACAAGGTAGTTTATGGGTTCGTGCACTGTTCTGAGGGAAAAATTTTGTTCTGAAAACACTGAATGTGTGTCTTCAGGTTCCTGTACCACCCCCACGATTGCAGTAACCTGCATAGGCCATGTACCAGATGGTGAGGGACCTTGATGGGTGGTGACTTGTTGAGTCACCACCGTTTGAAGATGCCCTCGATAACTGTGACAGAGCTGGCTTGAGTCTACAATTCTCTGCAGTTTTTTCTGATTCTGTGCATTGGTCCCTACATACCAGCTGGTGATGCAAACAAGTCCGAATACTCCCCACGATATATCTGTACAAACCTGCTAGAGGCTTTGCTAACATAACGCATCTCTTCAAACTCCTTATGAAGAAGAGCCTCTGGCATGGTGTGACTTCTTCATAAATGCAACATTGTGATGTGCCCTGGATAGATCCTTTGAGATGCTGACACCCAGGAACGTGAAGCTGCTCACCCTTTCCCCGACTGACGCCTTAACGAGGACTAGTGTGTGATCTCCCAACTTTCCCTTCCTGAAGTCCACAATCAATTCCTTGGTCTTACTGACTGAGTGCAAGGTTGTTATCATGCAGCCAATCAATCTCACTTCTGTACACACGCAGAGAATGTGTGGTTCTAATAAACCTCTCTAATTAACAGAAGAAATGACATCACTTGTGCATTATTGAAGAAATGACACATTATAATTACTGTTATTATTACTGTGTAAAAAAGTTGTGCAATCAACATGCACACAGTCAGCTTGACCAGGCCTAACAATGAGCAAATAATCCTAATTAAATTTGCTTATCCTATTCCTATATGCATTGCTTCATCCTTTGCTATCTTAATGCCCAGATATGTAACAGATCTTTTTATCTGAATGGTATTTACTTGATAAAACATCTTATCTGATGTGTTAACACTTCAGATGAAGGGTTTTGGCCCGAAAGGTCGACTCTTTATTCCTCTCCGTAGATGCTGCCTGACCTGCTGAGTTCCTCGAGCATTTTGTGTGTGTGTTACTCTGGATTTCCAGTGCCCTTAGGATCTCTTGTGTATATCATTTTATATGGCTTCCAGATGTCTGTGCATTATTACAGTTACTGACTAAACATCAGAAACTTCAACCAGTCAAAATTAATGGCCTGAAGCCAACAAAAACGAATCTAGTACCAGGACGGATATAAACAAGCCAAACATGCTTGGACCACAGCTGCCCTTTATTCTTGGGTTCTGCTTTGAATTTCCACCTGGATTTGTATTTATAATAATTTCCAGAGATCCACAATTCATTGAAAGTGGTGTCACAGGTAGTTAAAGTCGTAAAGAGAGCTTTTGAAACATTGGTAATAAATCAATGTGTTGAGTGTTGGGTGTTAAATTTTTCAGTAATATTTGAGTAATATTGTAAATATATTGTTTGATTAAGCATTCTTTGTTGTTTACGTAATGCATTACGGGTTTCTGTAGAAATACATAAATGCCACATGCCAACACGCCACCATGTTATACATTCGCGCCTCGCTTAAAGTAAAAACAAAGTTAGACTCACAGCCAGACTCCCTTGGTTTTATTTTGATTAGCTTTATGTTTTGGAGTTACAAAACATAACATTGAGTACAGAAGTTGGGATGTTGCATTGAAGTTGTATTAGATGTTGCTGAAGCCTATTTTGGAGTACTGTGACACTCACACAATGCTGGAGGAACTCAGCAGGCCAGGCTGCATCTATGGAAAAAAGGTACAGTCGACGTTTTGGGCCGAGACCCTTCAGCAGGACTGGAGAACAAAAACAGGATTTTCTCCAGCTCTGCCGAAGGGTCTCGGCCCGAAACGTCGACCGTCCTTTTTTCCACAGATGCGGCCTGGCCTACTGAGTTCCTCCGGCATTTTGTGCGTGTTGCTTGGATTTCCAGCATCTCCAGATTTTCTCTTGTTTGCAGTACTGTGTGCAGTTTTGGGCACCTACCTGCAGGAGAGATATCAATAAAGTTGTAAGAGTATGGAGAAAATTTACAGGGTTGGTGCCAGGACTTGAGGACCGGAGTTATTGGGAAAGGTTCAATGGTTAGGACTTTATTTTCCTAGAGCGTAGGGGAATAAGGGGAGATTTGATAGAGGTATATAAATTGATGAGTGGTATTTACAAGGTAAATGCAAGCAGGCTTTTTCCACTGAAGTTGGGTGAGACTAGAACTAGAGGTCATGGGTTAAGGGTGAAAGGTGAAATGTTTAAGGGAAACATGAGGGGAAACTTCTTCACTCAGAGGGCGGTGAGAGTGTCAAATAAACTCCCAGTGGAAGTGGTGGATGAGGGTTCAATTTCAACATTTAAGAGAAATTTGTGTAGCTATGTGGATGAGAGCAGTACAAAGGACTATAGTCTGGGAACAGGTCGATTGAACTAGGTAGAATAATAGTTTGGCATGGACTAGATGGGCCAAAAGGCCTGTTTCTATGCTGTCGTGTTCAATAACTCTGCAGGTTTGGTGAAAAAGAGCAAATATTTCGTTTCCAAGTGGAAAGTAGAAGTGAGTTGCAAATGGTTAAAAAAAAGGAAAATTGCGGATTAGCAATGAATTAAAAATATTTTAATGCATATTGGAGGTTACACTGTGGTAAACAAGGCAAAGCTTGCAGGAAGTATGTTATTGAGGTGATCAGTCACCTAGAGTTCAAGATGTAGTGAAATACATTGGGGACTTTTACAATGTATTGATGCAGCTTAATACACAGCAATCCTGGTGTATTCTATCATTCAGAGTTATAAATAGACAGTGAACTTCTCTTTAGTGTCTCTGTAATGTGCGGTTAATAATGTTTAAGATGCTAATCTAAAACATGGTGCATATGGCAGAACTTCAATGCATCAGCCTAACCTCTGCTCTGAGCCCCAATTAATAGAATTCACATTTGAAGTCTTGTGCGCCCTGCCAGTGGTGTCCGCTTGTTGCTCCTTTAGTTGGTTTGATCATGGAAAGAGGTGAAGAGGGCCCTGTAATTCAAGCAGCAAAGTTTTCTTCAAGTGCCAGAGTTGCGTGGAGCTCCTTAGTTCACACTTTATTGAACAACACACACACACAAAATTCTGGAGGAACTTAACAGGCCAGGCAGCATCTGCAGAGGGGTAGAAAACAGTCAACACTTTTTTTTTATTGAATACACCACAGATTAGGCCCTTCCGGCTCTTCAAGCTGCCCAACCATCCCCGATTTAACCCTAGCCTAATCACAGAACAATTTTCAATAAACAATTAACCTACTAACTAGATTATGGGAGGTAACCAGAGCACCCAGAGGAAACCCACACAGTCATAGGGAAAATGTACAATACTCCTTACAAACAGCCGAGACCCTTCATTAGGACCTGTTGACAGTCCCAATGAAGAAACTTGGCCTGAAACATTGTCCGTTTGTTCACCTTCATGAATGTGCCTGACTTGCTGAGTTCCTCCAGTTGTATGTGTGTGTGTGTGTGTGTGTGTGTGTGTGTGTGTGTGTGTGTGTGTGCGTGTGCGTGTGCGTGTGCGTGTGCGTGTGCGCGTGCGTGTGTGTGTGCGCGCGTGTGTGTGTGCGCGTGTGTGTGTGTGTGTGTCTGTGCGCGTGTGTGTGTGTGCGCGTGTGTGTGTGTGTGTGTGTGTGTGTGTTTGTGTTGCTCAAAGTTTCCAGCATCTGCAGGATTTCTTGATTTCATCTGTTATTGGTCGGCTTTCATCAGATCAGAGTAACCACCTCAGTAGCCAAAATCTTGGTGTTTCCTTCAATAGGCTGTAAGGCAAAAGAGCAGAATTAGCCACTCAGCCCATCATATCTGCTCCACATCTTATCATGCCTGTTTTACTATCCCACTCAACCCCCTTCTCCTGCCTTATTAATCAAGAACCGTCAACCTCTGCTTTAAATCCACCCAATGATTTGGCCTCCAGAACCATCAGTGGAGATGAATTCCAAGATTCACCACCCTCTGGCTAAAGAAATTTCTCCTCATCTCTGTTCTAAAGGGATATCCTTGTATTCTGAGGCTGTGCCTTCTGGTCCCAGATTCACCTACTATAGGAAAATCTTCTCCATAGCCTGATGTTGGGAACAGATGGCACTTAAAGCATTGATCCTCAATGAGCAACCAACTTTCCTTCAGTTGAGGAAGATGGGAGGGAGGAAGATTGAGAGCGAAAGATAGTGGGCAACTTAAAAAGGACTCACCATGGAGCATAGGACAGTACAGATTGGCACGTGCCCCTCAGCCCACAATGTTGTGCTAACCTTTAACCTACTCTAAGATCAATTTAACCTTTCCCTTCTACATTTTTCTTTCATTCATGTGCCTACCTACGAGTCTCTTAAATGTCCCTAATGTATCTGCCTCTACCACTGCCCCTGGCAGTGTGTTCCATGCACGCATCACTTCCTGTGTAAAAAAAACTTACCTCTGACTTCCCCTGTTAAACTTTGCTCCAAACACCTTAAAGTTATGCTCCCTTCATATGTGCCATTTCCTCCCTGGGAAAAAGTCTCTGGCTGTCCACTCGATCTATGCCTTTTATCATCTTCTACACCTCTATTAGGTCACCTCCTCCTTCGCTCCAAAGAGAAAAACCCTAACTCTCTCAACCTGTCCTCATAAGATTTGCTCCCTAATCCAGGCAGCATCCTGCAAATCTCCTCTGCATCCTCTCTAAAGCTTCCGTGTCCTTCCTATAAAGAGGCGACCAGAACTGAACACAATACTCCAAGTGGTCTAACCAGAATTTTGTAGAGCTGTAACATTGCCACCATGGGGTGGATGAATTATTTTTAACTCAGACTGAATGTAGCTGAGATCTTATGCCTTGTGTTTGGTTGAATGGCTTAATCGGCCATCTTTGTTGAAGGGTGTGTGTGTGTTTGTAAACATTGATAAATGCAGGTACAGGTGTGGGTGTCTGCTTTTATATGTGCTTGACCATAAGGCAATAAGACATAGGATCAGAATTAAGCTATTTGACTGATCAAGTCTGGTCTACCATACCATTATGGCTAATTTATTATCCCTCTCAATCCCAGTCTCTTGCCTTCTCCCTATAATCTTTGACGCTCCGACCAATCAAGAACCTATCAACCTCTGCTTTAAACATAGCCAATGACTTGGCAATAAATTCCACATATTCACCACTCTCTGGCTAAAGAAAGTCCTACTCGTCTTTATTCTAAAGAGACATCCTTATATTCTGAGGCTGTGCCCTTTAGTCCTAGACTCCCCTTCTGCAGGAAACATCTTTTCCACATCCACTCTATATTCAATATTCGAGAGATTTCAATGATATTCCCCTCATTCTTTTAAACTCCAGTGTGTACGGGTCCAGAGCCATCAAATTCTCCTCATACATTTACTGTTTCATTCCCATTCTCCTAAATCTTCTCTGGACCCTCTCCAAAGCTGGCAGATCCATTTTTAGATATGGGGCCAATTCCCCAAGTGCAGTCTGACCAATACTTTATAAAATCTCCTTGTGAGCATGCGTGTAGGGCAGCACGGTAGCATAGTGGTTAGCACAACACTTTACAGTACCAGCGACCCAGGTTCAATTCCCATCACTGTCTGTAAGGAGTTTGTCCGTTCTCCCCGTGACCGTGTGGGTTTCCTCCACGTGCTCCAGTTTCCTCTCACAGTGCAAAGACCGACTGGTTGGTAGGTTAATTGGTCATTGTAAATTGCCCTGCGATTAGTTGCTGGGCGGCATGGCTTGATAGGATTTTCTATGCTGTATCTCAATAAATAAATAAAAAACCAACATGTTAAATCTGCGAAACACACAATGCTGGCAGAACTCAGCAGGCCAGACAGCATCTATGGGAGGAGGTAGTAATGACGTTTCGGGCCAAAACCCTTCCGTCGTCACTACCTCCTCCCATAGATGCTGTCTGGCCTGCTGAGTTCTGCCAGCATTTTGTGTTTTTATTTATTTCCAGCATCTGCAGATTCACTCGTGATGTTATATCTGCAAGTGTGTGACTGTGTGTGGAAGTCTCGGCACATGATTGTGAACAATTCCGATCTGACATACTCTTTTCTGACTACTTTCTTTAGTAGCAGTTCTCTTTGTTCCTTCACAGCATGTTTTATAATACAGCATTACAATATCACTATTGTGCAGAGGCCTAAAACCAGTTGTAAACACCACAAAGCTCTGCTGTTGGAGCCCCTTGGAATCTTACAAGGTTTAGAGTGGAGGTATCACATGCTGTGTTGTCGATGACCTTCCAGAGGATTGGAATTGGCATGTGATCTGTTTCCCCGCAACAGAGTCGGGGGGGGTTGGTGGTTGCAGGCAAACTGAGCTGAGCTCGGTCAGCACGCCCCACTCATCCTGATCTATCCACTTGTGCCGCAGAAGTGGGGCTGATGTGTCGGCTGAGGGCAAGTTAGAAGCGGGGCATTTAGAGTAACACACACGCAAAGTGCTGGGTGAACTCAGCCAGTCAGGCAGCATCAGTGGAAAGGAACAAAGATTTGATGATTTGGGCCAAGGTCCTTCATCAGGATAGAGTAGCATTAGTCAGACAGAACTCGTCTCTCAGCACAGGAAGAGGCCTTTCGGCCCAGTGACACCATCCTAGTCTTTAAGCACGCATTTACACTCACACCCCGCCCCCCCCCCTCCCCCCGGTGGAGAAGTTTCCCGCAGATTCCCCTTAAATATTTCACTTTTCACTCTTAACCTATAACCTCTAGTTCTAGTCTTATCTGAGAGGAAAATGCTTGCATGCGTTCACTCAAGCTATACCCCTAATAATTTTATAAAAAGTACTGTGCAAAAGTCTTAGGCACATATGTATGGCTAGGGTACCTAAGAGCTTTGCACAGTACAGTACTGTAGTAATTTTATGTCTGGCACTTCATTGCTGCAGCTACAGAAATAAAAAATTTCATGACATATGTGAGTGGTGATGAACCTGATTCTGATACAGGTCTTCATGTGGACTGAGAGTGGGAAGGGGGTAGGGAGAGGGGAATCATGGTTGCGAAAAGGGGAAGGGGGGAGGGGAGGGAGCAGGAAGCATCAGAGAGACATTCTGTAATGATCAGTAAACCAATTGTTTGTAATCAAATGACCTTGCCTGGTGTCTCAGGGCTGGGTGTGTCTGCACTTGCGTTACCCCCACCCTTGGCACTCCTTCTCTGCCCCCTGTCCCACACCCCTCTTGTGGCACTCCACCCTTGCCACTCCCAACGTGTTTTGCTCCTGCCAGGTTTGCAGACTCGCTATCAACTCCACACTGATAAACACAGTACTGTTTAAAAGCCAGAGGCACCCTAGCTATATATACATGCCTCAAACTTCAGCACAGTATCAAATAGTACCTCTATTGATAGTACCTCAATTTGATAGTACCTCTATCAAATCTCCATTCGTTCTCCTATGTCGCAGGGAATAAAGTCCTGACCTGTTCACCCTTTCCCAAGAACTTGGCTCTTACTGTCCCATCATCATATTTGCAAGTTTTCTAGACATCTACCTAGAGGATGGTGAACGTGTGGAACTCATTGCTGTGAAGGCCAAGCCATTGGGTATATTTAAAGTGAAGATTGAGATCAAGAGTCCATTTTGTACTCGGGGGTGGGGGGGTGTTCAATAGTCTGATAACAGTTTCTGATTAGACTGGGTCATTTGGCATGTCCAAATTCTTGTCAATGCACCATAGAAAGAACCAACAGGCTCCGGGACAGCTTCTTCCACCAGGCCATCAGACTGCTTCATTCATGCTGACACAATTGTATTTCTATTAACCATCCTGTTGTACGTACTGTTTATTATAAATTACTATAAATTGCACATTGCACATTTACACGGAGACGCAACATAAAGATTTTTACTCCTCGTGTATATGAGGGATGTAAGTTATAAAGTCAATTCAATGCAATTCAATCCTATGCAGATGCATCAAGCTGCAACTGCTCTGCTCAGGACAGCAAGAAACTGCAGAGAGTGGTGGACACATCGAGGAAACTAGCCCTCCCTTCTGTGGCCTCTGCCTATATTTCCCACTGCCTCAGTAAAGCAAAGTTCAAAGTAAATTTTACTATCAAAAATATATACGTCACCATATACAACCCTGAGATTCGTTTTCCTGTGGGCTTACTCAGGAACTTTATAGAAGAGTAACTATAACAGGATCAATGAAAGATCAGCCAGAGTACAGAAGACAACAAACTGTGCAAATATAAATAATTTGCAGTAAATAACAAGACCATGAGATAATGAGATGAAGAGTTCTTGGATCTGGTGGTGCAAGTCCTGAGTTACTTGTACCTTCTACCTGACGGCAGCCTGATCTGGGTGGTGAGGATCTTTGCGGATGGATGCTGCTTTCTAACAATAGTGTTTCATGCTGCCTTTTGTAGGATTTGCTGTTCAAAGGCATTGGAGTTTCCAGCAGCCAACATAATCAAAGACCCCACCCACCTTGAACATTCTCTCTTCCTCCCCCTCCCCACCCCTAATCAGCCTGAAAGCAAATATCACCAGCTTCCATCTCACTATAGTAGGACTATGGAATAGTCCCTCAGTATATCAGATAGATCCTTGCCCTCACAATCTACCTTGGTATGGCCCTTGCACCTCACTGTCCAGCTGCATTGCAGTTTCTCTGTAACTGTAACACTATGTTCTGCATTGTCTCTCTGACGGTGGTGTCTGAAAAGAGGATGCTGTCCAAGTTGCATGCCATCTTGGACAATGACTCCCATCCACTCCATAATGTACTGGTTAGGCACAGGAGTACATTCAGCCAGAGACTCATTCCACCGAGATGTAACACTGAGCGTCATAGGAAGTCATTCCTGCCCGTGGCCATCAAACTTTACAACTCCTCCCTCGGAGTGTCAGACACCCTGAGCCAATAGGCTGGTCCTGGACTTATTTCCACTTGGCATGATTAACTTATTATTACTTAATTATTTGTGGTTTTATATTGCTATATTTCTTCACTATTCTTGGTTGGTGCGGCTGTAATGAAACCCAATTTCCCTCGGGATCAATAAAGTATGTCTGTCTGTCTGTGTTATTGGGTTCCCTCGTACTTCAGGGGTATGGGACAGGTGGCAGAGAAGGAGTGCCAGGAGTGAGGGTGACCCATAGCAGAATTGGGTTTAATGCCATACATAATATGACTACAGTACTGTGCAAAAGTCTTGGGCACACCAGCTATACATACAGTATGTGGCACAGACATTTACACAGTACATGAAATCAATCCACTGTTGTAATGAAGTGATCTCTATGGATGATATACAAGGCAAGATTTTCACTGTACCTCAGAACATTTGACAATAATTGTTTTTTAAATTACCTGAGGCCTTTGGGGTCACAAGCTGTCAGAAGCTATCAGAAACACAGGAGATTCTGCAGTACTGGAAATCCAGAGCAACACACACAAAATGCTGGAGGAACTCAGCAGGTCAGGCAGCGTCTATAGAGGAAAATAAACAGTTGAGATTTCAAGTGTAGATCCTTCATCGAGACTGGAAAGGAAGGGGGAAGAAGCCAAAATTTAAAAATCGGAAGGAGGGGAAGGAGCACAAGCTGGCCAGTGATAGGTAAAACCAGGTGAGGGGAAGATGGGTGGGTGGGGGAGGGGTATGAAGGTAGAAGCCGGGAGGTGATATGCTGAAGAAGTAAAGGGCTGAAAAAGGAATATGATTGGAGAGGACTGTGGACTTGGGTAAAAGGAAAGGAGGAAGGGCACCACAGGCAGGAGGCAATCGGGGTATTTGATGTCCTGGATATTCTCTGCATTGCCCTGAACTCAGAGGAACTCAGAAACACAAGAGATTCTACAGATGCTGGAAATCTTGAGCAACACACACAAAATGTTGGAGGAACTTAGCAGGTCAGGCAGCATCTATGTGATGGAATAAATGTTTCAGACCGAGACCCTTCATTCTCAGTCATGATCCCTCTGCTAGAGTTTGGAAGTGTGAAGGGGGGGGGGTGTGTGTGTCAGAGAGAGATTGAGAAAATTTCAGATTGTGAACCCTTCAGCAGAACTGAAAGGGAGTTTAAAAGTTCAAAGTAAATTTATTATCAAAGTACATATATGGCACCATACACAACCCTGAGATTCATTTTCTTGCAGGCATTTACAATAGAACAGAGAAATATAATAAGATCAATGAAAAACTGCACACAAAGACTGACACAGCCAAAGTGCAAAAGTCAAACTGTGCAAGTATTAATAATAAATAAGTAAATAAATAATACTAATAACTTGAGTTAATTTTAAGATACCCAGACAGCTGGACAGGGCAAACTGAATATCTCTGATAAGCTGAGCTCAGGTTGTCATGGAGATGGACTATCGATGAAGTTATGTATTTGATAGATTAATGAGGGAAGTTAGAATGAGGGTGCAAGCGAAGAACCATGTTGAAGTTGCACACAGAGAGCCAAAGGAAATACCCAGCAAGATGACCATATCAGTGCCTGTGGAGACAAAAACAGTTGATGTCTAGGGTCATGCACCGCGAGTCAAGGGTTGTTTCAGATTTCCAGCATTTTGGCTTATTTTTATTTCCTGTTCTATTCTTGTTCTTCAGAGTTATTTTTCTAAACGTGTTATGATGAGTCCAGTGCATTTTTTCTGCACTGAAGCCAACCTAGTCCCTACTTTGTATGAATTAACTTTTTTTTAAAATCTAGAGGTACAGCAAGGCAGGCCTAACGAGCTGCTGATGGTGGGGAGGGATGGGCCCCAGATGTACTGGGCTGAGGTCGCTACTCTCGGAGAATCTGAAAGTGTGAACAAGCATACACTCAGTGGACACTTTATTAAGTACAGGAGCTACCTTAACAAAGTGGCCACCAAGTGTATTTCTGGATGCTTGTGGTTTTCTGCTGTTGTAGCCCATCCACTTCAAAGTTCGACGTGTTTGTGCATTCAGAGATGCTCTTTTGCACACCACTGTTGTAATGCATGGTTACTTGAGTTCGTATCACTTTCCTGTCAGCTTGAACCAGTTATTTTCTGACCTCTTTCATTAACAAGAAGTTTTTGCCCATAGAACTGCCAATTACTGGATTTTGTTTTTGTTTTTCACACCATTCTCTGTAAACTCTTAAGTGTAAAAATCCCAGGAGATCAGTTTCTGAGATACTCAAATCACCCTATCTGGCTCCAATAATCATTCCACAGACAAAATCACTTAGATCACATTTCCTCCCCATTCTGATGTTCGGTCTGAACAACAAACAAACCTCTTGACCATATCTGCATGCTTTTATTCATTGAGTTGCTGCCATATGATTGGCTGATTGGACATTTGTATTTCCAAGCATAATTATACATTATATATAATATACTTATTACAAGTAATAATACCTTTTAGGTGTTGGCGCGTGGCCTAGTGGATAAGGCATGGACTAGTGATCTGAAGGTCACTAGTTCGAGCCTCAGCTGAGGCAGCGAGTTGTGTCCTTGAGCAAGGCACTTAACAGCACATTGCTCTGCGACGTCACTGGTGCCAAGCTGCTTGGGTCCTAGTGCCCTTCCCTTGGACAACATCGGTGGCGTGGAGAGGGGAAGGCTTGCAGCTTGGGCAACTGCCGGTCTCCCATACAACCCTGCCCAGACCTGCGCCCTGGAAACCTTCCAAGGAGCAAATCCATGGTCTCACGAGACTAACGATTGCCTATAATACCTTTTAAGTATTAGGTATACCTAATAAAGTGGCCACCGAGTGTATATCTGTTTGCGCATGTGCATGTATGTAGTAAGAACATGTATGTATAATCATTCAAATGATTAGTTGCTTCTGTTCGTCCCAGTAAATCACCAGCTCTGCTCACCCATTGTTGACAGAGGGCATGTGAACTGACGTGGCGATTTCCTTTTCTATTTCAGCAGTCAAGTATCAGTCTCTGGGACCTGGATAAGCCTTTTACAATTACTCTGGTATCAGGAAGCAAAGTTAATGCAGATGAAGGAATGAAGGTTGGTGCAGCTCCTTTCTGCCTCATTGTGAACAAATCCCCTTGTTTACTGCATCTGAATGATTAATATATATATAGATTACATGTCATCAGGCCTCAACCACACATCCACATTAGTGTTGTAAAGCAGTCTGCAAAACTCAGCAACACAGGAAGCCGGAGGTTTTAGGTTTCGACCTCTTGAAGCAAGATATTGCTTCTTAGAATCATGATTTCCCGGTAGTTACATGTCTTTTTTTTCTGCGGTTTCAAGCAACAAGGGGAAGTTTAGAGTGAAGTTTTGCCGGGGAGAGAGGGGGTTGGTGGACGTGGTCAACAATGCAAGTGCCATTTTGCAAGGGACTGTCTTGTAGGCGCAACGTTTGTCAAAGATGAGAGCGAGATAACTAACCAGCAGGCGTTGTTTATAACAATTATTTTGTGGGGAAGAACTTGTTCTGTTTCCTCGAGGCAGATTTTTGGAAGGTCAATTAATTTTCCAACGAAGAGCTTGTGATTCTTTCAACAGGACTTGACAATTAGAGGTGCAGTATTCCTGGAAGTTTTGTTGTTTGCCCTGCCTCTAAGCACTGACCATTAGCTAGCCCACAAGACTGGCTGGAGTATTGTGTGTAATTTTTGTCTCCATGCATGAAGATGTCACTAATTAACTGGATGCTGATTCCTGCACTCATTCCCCAAACATACGGTACTTTATTTTACTTGTGCACAAGGAAAACAGTGTGGCCCCCGTCACCACACTATTCTGAAGTCTGAACAGAGAAATGCCTTTTTTATGCAGAATTAACTAGAAGTTATGAGTATTGACCATTTGGTAAGCTGTGTATGTTTGAATTCCTTATTTGCAAGATCAGTCACCATTCACAATACCAGTGAAACTACAAGATAACAATTGATGATACTTTGAAGTTAGTGAAGTAATTGTCCCGTAGTTGGTGTGTGTTCTGTTACATTCCTATCTCATCTCCATAAGCGAAATTGCTCTGGCCCTCCCGCTGCGCAAAGAGAAACAATGCTCTTCAAAGTCCTTTCTCGCCTTGGCAGTCTTCACTCTATGTACAATCTGTCCTTGCCCGGGCAATATGTTAACCCTTGCCATGCCGCATCCTTTTCAAGGGGAGGTACACATACCTTTGAGGCAGTGGTCTCATTGTATGGGTTCGAGGCTTCAGGAGCACGTCCATTGAGGAGAAAATGATAAGACTGTCATAACCACCTCACTGAGTTCAGGAGAATGAATGGTGGTCTCAATGAGCATGCAAAATTCTGAGAGGGATTATCAAAGTTCAAAGCAGATTTATTATCAAAGTATGTATACTATATACAGCTTGAGATTCGTCTCCTTATACTCAGCCACAAAACAAAGAAATGCAGTAGAACCCATTTAAAACAAGATTGAAGTCTGTCAAACACCCAGTGTGCAGCAAAAAAAAACAAATCATGTAAATGATAAAAGTAAGCAAATGGCGTTCAGAACTGATTTCACCACCTGATGAAGGGCCTGGGCCTGAAACCTCAACTGCTTAATCCTCTCCATAGATGCTGTCTGACCTGATCCCAATAGGGATTAATCTGGATCTGAGAGGAATTGATAGGCGGATGCTGGGAGCCTGGAAACACGGAGCTAGCGGGCAGTGTCATAGATTTAAAGTCAGCCGCTTCAGATGGGGATTTCGGGAAATTTCTTCACTCAGAGCAGGGGTTCCCAGCGTTTTTTGTGCCACGGATCCCAAACCATTATCTAAGGGGTCCGTGGACCCCAGGTTGGGAACCCCTAACTCAGAGGGATGTCAACCCTTGGAATTTTTTTGTCCCAGAGGGCAGCAGATGGACTACCATTGAGAATAATTCAAGTGTAGGACTGATAAAATTATAAAAACAATGGAGTCTGAACAGAAAATAAATCAGCCATAACCTTATTGAAAGCTGGAGCAACCTCAGAAGACTTTATTTCCTATATCTTCCCCACAAGACAATGCCTTTACCACAACAACAACTAGGACAGGGACATTTTCTTTGTGTCCTGATTGGACAATCGGCGATGTTCAGTGAAATGGCCTTCCAGCTCATTTTGATTGTTTAATAACGAGAGCAAAGATGATTAAGAAACACAACTTTAATTGTACTAAATCGGGAAACTGCAGGAACCCGAAATTAAAATAAAAATGCAGGTCACACTCAGTAGAATGGGAGGGATCTGTGTTCAATGTAACCGTTAACACTGTTGCAAGGGAATTGGTGTTAGGGTTTCACATTGAAGACTCGCCATCAGAAATGGGAAAGAGAATGTCGGTGGGTAAATGGGAGCAATCGGAGACTGAAAATCAGAATCAGAATCAGACTTTAATCACCAAGTACCTGTGCACATACAAGGAATTTACTTCCGGCAGATGTTGTCTCTCTGCTCATAACAATAATAATGATAAATATAAATAAAAATATAAATTGTACATACAGGTAGTGCAATCCAAGTAATAGTTAGCCGACAGTTAACCGGCAGTTAACTGTTCAGCAAAGTGACCGCAGTAGGGAAAAAACTTCTCCAGTGCCTATTAGTCTTAGTCTGGAGGGATCTGAAGCGCCTACCAGACGGAAGCAGATCAAACAGTCCGTGCGCAGGATGGGAGGAGTCCTTTATGATGTTCCCCGCCCTATGTTCCCCGAAAATATAACAAAAGGAGCCTAAAATGGTGTAAACACAAAGTACACTGCAGATGCTGTGGTCAAAGCAACATGTACAACAAGCTGGAGGAACTCAGCAGGTCGGGCAGTGTAGGGTTTGACCGACAGGTGAGGTTGAGCTAGCAGTGAGAGGAAAACAGACCTATTATCACAGGTGGAGACTCATAGCAGAAGTGAACAGTTAGAATCAGAGAAAAGCACAGCACTGGATCAGGCCCTTCAGCCCATCTAGTCCGTGTTGAACCATTTAGACTGCCTAGTGCCATCAACCTGCACCGGGGACCATGCATGTACCTGTCCAAACTTCCCTTAAATTCTGAAATCGAGCTCACATACACCACTCGTGCTTGCAGCCCATTCCAGACTCCCACCACCCTCTGAGGGGAAAAAAGTCCCTCATGTCCCCCTTGAACTTTTCACCTTTCACCCCTAACCCATGACCTAGTCCCACCCAACCTCAGTGGGGGGGAGGGGGGGTAAGCCTGCTTGCATTTACCCGATCTGTACCCCTCAGTTCTGAAGCAATCAGGGAACGCTAGGTACCTGAAATTGTGGGGTTTATTATTGAGCCTGGAAAGCTGAAAAGGTGTCCAGACAGAAGATAAGGTGCTGCTTCTCAAATTTATATTGGGTATGTTGGAAAATTGCCTTTACTGTGGCTGCAGAGTGGGGCATCTTAAAAAGCACATAGCAATTGCTTCCTAAAATCATCTGTATTCTCGTTAAGCTGAAGTCCATGTGGGCACTCTAGCGTAATTTATGCTGGATGTCACTCTTGGGCACCACTTGTACTGTAATTCCTTTGCAATAATATTTTACTTTGAACAATCTCCTGTTGAGCTGACTTTAAAGCATCATTCACACGACAGTTTTATATCTTTGTGTGTGAGAGTGTGTATGAGAAGGTGGGAAAGGGGCTTGTTTTGCTTTTGCAGTCTTGCTTTGTTCTGTTGTTGCTGTCGTCGTTGCTTGTGTTGATCTACCGAATGTGCCAGCCACGTGTGGCGACACTTGTGCATCCTTGGGCTTGTTGGTTGTTAACGCAAATGTCACTTGTCACTGTATGTTTCGATGCGCTTGTACGAAATAAATCAGTGTGAATCTTGTCTAAATCTAAAATGTCAATGACAGCATCTCCTAAACTCACGGCCTCTTAAACTTTGAAAAACGGGGTAGTTGGGTGCAGGTGATAATATGCCGGTTCTAGGTCACACACAACACCTCATTGGGATTATATCGCTGTCCCTTCATTATTGTTGGAACTCAGTGTGGAATTTTCATTTATTAATTGAAAGATAGAGCCTGGAACAGGCCCTTCCAGCCCAACAAGGTGCACCTCCCAGCAACCCACCGATTTAACTCCAGCCTAATCACAGGACAGTTTACAGTGGTCAGCTAACGTACAAGCCAGTACCTCTTTGGAATGTGGGAGGAAACCAGAGCACCCATAGGAAACCCACATAGTCACAGGGAGAAGCTACAAAGACCTTACAGACTGTGCTAGAAGTGAACTCCGAACTCTGACACTCTGAGCTGTAATACTGTCGTGCTAACTGCTACGTAATCGTGCCTCCCATGGTAGCAAAGTGTTTCCATATATATTACATGGAAAATAATGTATGATTGTGATTTTTTGAGAACTTTTACTCTTTTTCTCTGAATGCTGAGAAACAATCCATCTCGTTTGACATTGCCGATACCTTTCCCCAATCTGTTCCTTGTCTTTTGTTCTTCTACTGTTAGTCTTGTCTCTTAACTTCTGCCAGCACTCTATGGGCAAGGGTCCAGGTGGCAGTAGATGGGACAGACCAGATGGGCTGAAGGGCCTGTTTCATTGCTGTAGTTTTCTATCATTCATTTCACTCAAAAATAAAGCACAACAGGTACATGTAAAGCTATCAGACCGACTAAAACTCCAACTCGGGGTGCCACAGTAGTGTAGCGGTCAGTGCAGTATTGTTACAGCACAGGGCGTTGCAGTTCTGTGTTCAATTCCGGCATCCTCTGTATGAAAGTTTGAAAATTCTTCCTGTGTGCACATGGGTTTCCTCCGGGTGCTCCGGTTTCCTCCCACAGTCCAAAGTCCTACCGGTTAGTAGGTTAATTGGTCAGTGTAAATTGCCCTGTGATTAGCCTCAGCTCAATAGATGGGTTGGTGGGCGGTGTAGCTCATTAGGCTGAAAGGGCCGATTCTGTGCTGTATCTCTAAATAAATAAAGAAATTAAATTATAGAAAGACATTCATTATTTCTCTTCCCACAGATCCACTGACCAGTTGTTCCTCCATTTTCTGTTCTCAGTTCAGATTTCCATATTTGCAATATGTAATATCCACTTTGCCATGTCCTGTCACTGTTGCTGTATCTTTGCGACTTTGACCCAGACCTCAGCTGTCCATTGGACAAGACGGTCTGGATGTCATTCTTCCTCCTGCAGAGGTTAGGAGTCATCTGACAATCAGTTCTATGGTTTTGTTTTCACTGAATCACATCCTGTTGGAGTTTTGACTATCTACATGGATGCCTGCTGCACATTCAGATTTTCTGTGGTGAAACAAGATCATCATCAAAATACTTTGGAGCCTTAAGCATAGAGTCATAGAGCACTACAGCACAGAAACAGGCCCTTCAGCCCATCTAGCCTGTGCCAGCCTGGCTCACTGCTTCGTCCCAAATATCTGCACCTGACCGTAGTCCTCCATACCTCTGCCTTCCATGTACCAATCCAAACTTCTCATAAGTGCTGCAAGTGAACCTGCCAATTCCACTGGCAGCTCGTCCCACACTGGCATCATCCTCTAAGTTAGAAATTTCTTTCCCCAGCATGAAATGTAAATTCCAGTATTGGCTGTGAATGATATTTGCAGCTGGTTCTGGTAAAGTCAGCAGACTGGAAGCACTGGGAGGGGAGTGTTTGGTGGCCCGTACCCGAGTATGCAGGCCCATTTGGTGTGAATTTGAAACCAGAATCAGTGCCAGGTTTATCACCTCACCACTGACCTATGCTGTAAAATTTGTTGTTCTATGGCAGCAGTACCACACAATGCATATAAACATTACTAGAGGTTATGGTGAGAAATGTTTAAAAAATAGTAGGTACGACAGGCAGCCTAGTGGTTAGCACAACGCTTTACAGTACGGGCGACCCAGGTTCAATTCCCACCACTGCTTGTAAGGAGTTTGTACATTCCCCATGTGACTGCATCCAAAGACATATCGGTTGGTAGGTTAATTGGTCATTGTAAATCGTCCCCATGATTTGGCTGGGATTAAATCGGGGGGGGGGGGGTGCTGGGCGGCACAGCTCGAAGGGCCAGAAGGGCCTGTTCCATGCTGTATCTCAAAGAACAATTACTACAAGTGGGGAGAGAGAGAGAGAAATTGGAAACCTGTTTTGCTGTTCATTGGAACAAAACTATTATACTTCGGACTTTTGTCTTTAATAATATTGTTGGAGTTCATTTGTGCTGTCCATAAGTAAGGCCTGTGTAACTCAGGGAAGACCCACGATGGAAAGAATTTAGGAAAAGTCTTTGTGTCCATTGGGACGTCCTGACAAAGGAGCCAAAGACAAATCTGTAAACCCTGAACAATGACCAATGATTATCTTTCCAGCATTTTCTGGTTTTGTTTGAATTCCTGTTTGCTATTAAAGCTTTCAAAAGCAAAATTCAAGTTGTCACTTTCCAAATATTTCAAGTATTGACATTTGAAATTCTGACCAATCTTATGTTTGTTCATTATTTGATCATCTGTGGGAACTGCTGTGTGGATCGGACTGCAAAAGTGATTACCCTGGAAATGTATGCGGTGTTTTGGAAGTAGAAGGGTCTGCAGTAGTTCTCAAGACTCCAGCTGTTCACCAAAATGACTTGAGTATCCTACGCTTGCCCTGTCTCTGCCCTTCTCATGACTGCTGGTTAACATTCCCAGGGTGGTGTCTTCTCCCTCGATGAGTCATTCTTTCTATGCAAGTGGCTTTTCATACGGCAACAACTTATCTCTGTTCTTTTTTCTTAATTTTTCACTTGCTGGACAGAATGAAGATTTATTGGTGCTTGAATTAGGTGCCTTATTTTTTTAAAGGCTACAGAAAGTGGTGGATGTGGCCCAGTCCATCACAGGCAAAGCCCTCCCCACCACTGAGCGCATCAACAAGGAGCATTGTCACAGGAAAGCAGTGTCCATCATCAAGGACCCCCACCACCCAGACCATGGTCTCTTCTCACTGCTACCACTGCAACAGGAGGCTTGGGCCCCACAGCACGTGGTTTAGTTGTTATCCTACAACCATCAGGCCCCTGAGCTGTCACAACTCTGAATCGATTCCACAACCTATAGACTTATGCATACTTAGATAAAAATTTACTTTCGATTTTGAACTTTGACTTAAATGCCTCGTCCAGTTTATTCCTTGCTTCCAAACCTAAGGTTTGTCCCGTTCCCCACACCCTCTTTGAAGCACACCATTTAATCATGTCATCCCTTCAAGAGCTACAGAGTTTTTGCTTCCAATAATATGTTAGAGTGTTCAGGTTTAGGAACAGCTACTTTCCTGCAAACATTAGATTCTTGAACCGGCCTGCACAACCCTACCCCTACCTCTGTAATACAACGTCACAGACCACCTCTTGCACTACTGTGAACTTGACTCTGATTGTGTCTTTCTTCTTTACACTCTCTTGCACAGAATTTTTTACTCTCTCTATCTTACCTGTCTTGTTTATGTCCTGTGTGCTGTCTCTGCCTACCTCTGATTCTGTTGTATCATTGTACCTGTACTTTAATGTTTTTGGGCCCCTTATCTGAGAAAGGATGCGTTGGCTTTGGAGAGAGTTCAGAGTAGCTTCACGTGAATGATCCCAGGAATTAAAGGGTTAACGTGAGTGGCGCGCTTGATGGCTCTGAGACTGTACATGCTGGAATTTAGAACAGTGAGGGGGGGATCTTATTGAAACCTATCAATTATTGAAAGGCCTGGATAGAGTGGATATGGAAAAGATGTTTCCAATAGTGGGTGAGACTAGGACCAAAGGACACAGCCTCAGAATAGAAGGACGTCCCTTTAGAACAGAGATGTGGAGGAATTTCTTTAGCCGGAGGGTGGCGAATCTATGGAATTCTTTGCCATAGACGCCTGTGGATGCCAAATCATCAGATATATTTAAAGCGGAGGTTGGTAGATTCATGATTAGTAAGGGTGTCAAAGGTTACGGGGGGGAGGCAAGAAAATGGGGTTGAGAGGAAAAATAAATCAGCCATGATCAAATGGCAGAGCAGACTCGATGGGCCGAATGGTCTAATCTGCTCCTGTGTCTTATGGTCTTACTTGCACATGTGATAATAAAATTGACTTGCCTCAACTTGAATATAGTTTGGCTAAATGTTACTCAATACAAGAAGTTGTGCCCGCAAGCCATTCAGTTCTTTTTTTCCTCCAGGATGACTGTTGTTTAATTGAATTATGTCTCCACAAGAAACTGACTCAGTGCAAACACCTTTGCAGCGAAGTGCAATTGATTGATCAGTGTATGGGTTCTCAGTGCAAGACAGGACCGTGTACAGCTTTGGTCTCTGCACCTAAGCAACTGAAAGTCAAAAAAAAACTGCAGGTGTTGGAAATCTGAAATGGAAAGTGAGAAAAGAATAAAAAGCCAGCCTGTCTAACCTCACCCTATATAGACAGGGATGTTTTCCCCAGGGTGAAAATGGCTAATGTGAGGGGGCAGAATTTTAAGGTGACTGGAAGAAAATACAGGGGGATATCCGAGTTTTTTACACGGGGAGTGGTGGGTGCGTGGAACGCCCTGCCAGGGGTGGTGGCAGAGGTGATACATTGTGGGCTTTTAGGAGGCAGACACATAGATGATAGAGAAATGGAGGGCGATGCAAGAAGAAAGGGTTCGATTGATTTTAGAGTAGGCTACAAGGTCAGCACGAGATCATAGACCGAAGGGCCTGTACTCCTCTAAATCAGTTTAATGCATTTCTAAATATTTTTTAAAATCTAGTTAAGCTCATTTTGATTGTTGCAGACATTTAGAAACAGTTGAAATGATTTTTAATAATATGGATTTCAGCAGATATAACTGGGCCTTTGGTTCCAACTCCATATGCACTGCCCTCGTTGCTCAGATTATAACACAGAGCTCAGAACTTAGAATACCACAGCACTGTACAGCCCCTTTGACCCACAATCTTGTGCTAAGCTTTTAACCTACTCCTGGATCAATCTAACCCTTCCCCCCTGTACAAATGTACTTTGAACTTTTTTTACATAGCCCTCCATTTTTCTATCATCCACATGCTTATCTAAGCGTCTCTTAAATGCCCCTAATGTACCTATCTCCACCATCACCCCCGGCAGGGTACTTCACACACTCCTCAATCTCTATATAAAACAACTTACTTCTGTCATTCCCTCTACACTTTCTTCCAGTTGCCTGAAAGTTACTCCCCCTGTATAAGTTTTTCCACCCTGGGGTAAAAGTCTCTGCCTATCCACTCGATCTTTGCCTCTGCAACACGCACACGCAATGCTGGAGGAACTCAGCAGGCCAGGCAGCATCTATGGAAAAGAGTACAGTCGATGATTCAGGCCAAGATCCTTCATCGGGACTGATGAAGGGTCTCGCCCGAAATGCCGACTGTACTCTTTTCCATAGATGTTGCCAGGTCTGCTGAGTTCCTTCAGCGTTGCGTGTGTGTTGCTTGGATTTCCAGCAACTGTAGATTTCCTCTTGTTTGTGATTGATCTATGCCTCTTAACGTCTTGTACACCTCTATCAAGTCACCCCTCATCCTCCATCACTCCAAAGAGAAAAGCCCAGTTTGAATTATGAAAGTTATTAAGGGAAGCACATGTTGATTTGTCCGGTGGTGATCTAGAGGATTAAACCAGCTTGCTTGTAGATATAATTGGAGACCATTTACCACTCCAGTTATTTACTGCTTGTTGTTTAACTGTCCTTCTCTTTACCGTAGCTTGTTGTCCAAGCTGGCTTGTTTCACGGGAGTGAGATGCTCTGCAAAACGGTCTACAGCCAGGAGGTCAACATGAGCTCTGAGCCAGTGTGGAATCAGAACCTGGAGTTTGACATCAGTTTCTGTGATCTCCCACGGATGACACGCCTCTGTTTCGCTTTGTACGCGGTGATTGAAAAGGCCAAAAAGGCTCGGTCGACGAAGAAGAAATCAAAGAAAGCGGTAAGTTCAGTCTGCACCGCCAATCCATAACCCATGCTGGTAAAAGACAAATACTTGTGTTAACATGATCTAAGTGAATGATTTTTCACCTGGTTGCATTCAGGTAAATTCATCGTTATGACGACCTTGCAAAAGACTTGGTGCTGTGCTTGAGAAAGAAGATTAATCGCATGAATGCAATTTTTGCTACTGAAGGGCATTTTAGAACAGAGATGAAGAAGAATTTCTTAGCCAGAGAGTTGTGAATTTTTGGAATTCAGTACCACAGACAGCTGTGGAGGTCAAGTCATTGGGTATATTTAAGGCAGAGGTTGGTAGATCCTTGAATTATCAGGGCATGAAGGGATAGGGGAGAAGGCAGGAGACTGGAGCAGAGAGTGAAAACGATCAGCAGTGATGAAATGGCAGAGCGACTCAATGGAACAAACGGCCCAATTCTGCTCCTATATCTTATGGCCTTATTAGAATCAGAATCAAGTTTAATATCACCGATGTATGTCATATTGTCATTGTAAATAAAAACTATAAAATACAATAAGAAATGTATAAAGAACTTTAAATAAATAAGTAGTGCTAAAAGAGAGAAAACAATGAAAAAAAAATGGTGAGGTAGTGTTTATGAATTAATTGTCCAGTCAGAAATCTGATGGTGGAGGGGAAGAAGCTGTTGCTAAGACGTTGAGCGTGTGTCGTCAGGCCCCTGTACCTCCTCCTTGAGGGAAGCAGTGAGAAGAACGCATGTCCTGGGAAATGGGAGTCCTTGATGACAGTTTAGTTAACATCGCAGCAGTCAATAAGCATGGTGGATTTCCAGCATCTACAGAATCTCTTGTATTGAAGAGAAATAATTAATGTTTTTAGGTCATTTTAGTCAGTCCGTGTTTTTTGAGTGAAACCCAATTGTATAACACACTCCATTTTCCATCAGAGCTCCCCTTCCCCAACCCCAGTGGGCAGAATATACAAAAACCTGAAAGTATGTATCATTAAGTTCAAGTTCACCTTCTGTCCCGCTGTTAACAGACCCCTGAATAGACTGTGTAACATGGTCTCTTGACCTCACAGTCCACCTCATTACGGACTTACAGCTCACTGTCTGCCTGCAATGCGCTTTCTCTATAATTGTAACTCTGTGTTCTGCTTTCCATTATGGGCTTTTCCCTTTTCCCTTGTATCGCATTGATGTACTGATGCGATGAGATCACTCAAAAGACAAAGTTTTGTACCTCGGTTCAAGTGACAAAAATAAAACAGTTTGCCAATGGTTTCCCGGTCACTTTGACTCACTTCAGAAGTTTTTCCAGACTTTTCCTTTGAGGGTCATCCCGATCTCCCAGTTCGATTCCCTCACTGGGGTCACAAGTCGTTCCTTTTGGAGATTTGCAGGGAATTGTTATTGACATTGGGCATAATGTGTGGTCCTTCCAACGTACTGACAGACTCGAGAGTCTTACAGTTGGAGACCCAGCTGACACCCAGCGAGCTGGTCCCATCTTCACACCTTGGCCCATAGCCCTCTGAACCTCTCCTAACCATTTACATATCCAGACAGCTTTTAAATGTTGCCAATGCGCTGGCTGGAGGGGTAGAGATACATCTCTACCAAAGAAGGTGCTCGGTACTCCTTCCCTGCAGGTCGTCCTTGGGCAAGGTGAAACACCTGCTTAAATCCCCCCCTCCCTGTCCTTTTTGGATCAGGGTCACGGGAACAGGTGGTGGATGGTCATATAACCAGCACAAATGCTGGTTATGTGACCACGGACGCTAGGCAGACAATCTCTGAAGAGTATTGATAATGGCTGGGGTCACCTGTCTTGTAAAGACACTGCCCAGAAGAAGGCAATGGCAAACCACTTCCGTAGAAAAATTTGCCAAGAACAATCATGGTCATGGAAAGACCATGATCACTTATGACGTGGCACAAAATGATGATGATGAATTGAGTGCCCCTTCCTCAAACACTGTTTCTGGGAGCTCATTCCAAATACATATCGCCCTTTGCATGAAGAACCTGCCCCAGATGTCCCTGGCACAGCCAGGAGTGGTGCAAGAAGCAGATATGTTAGAGACATTTAAGAGACTCTTAGATAGGCACGTGAAAAATGGAGGGCTACGAAGGAGGGAAGCTGGAGTAGGTTTATGGGTTGGCACAATATTGTGGGCTGAAGGGCCTGTACTGTTCTATGTTCTATGGTTTATCTTCTAAATGTCTCGCCTCTGATCTTAAACTAATACTCTCTTGCTTTTAGCACCCTGTTGTCTATGTGACACGACACGTGATGATGATTGTCTATGACCCTCATGGTCTTAGCGAACTCTCTCAGATCACCCCTCAATCTCCTATGTTCCTCGTCTACACAATCTCTCCTTGTACCTCAGGTCGTCAAGTCCAGGCAACGTCCTGGTAAATCCGTTCCAGTTCAATGATACCTCTCCTATAACAAGGTGACCAAGACTATGGGCAATAGCCTAAGCACATCCTTATCAACTTCCTAGAAACTGCAATAAAAGATCAATGAGATTAGCTGTGTTTGTCAAGTATACATCGAAACATATAGTGAAATGCAGCATGGCAGGCCCACGATTTAGTAACCCTAACCTGTACTTATTTTGAATGTGGAAGGAAACCCACACAGTCACGGGACGGACTTTCTAACTCCTTACAGATAATGGCAGAAATCAAACACTGATCTTACAGCAGGCACTGTAATAGAGTTGGGCTGATCGCTGTGCTACTGTGCCACCCCTGTGTCATAAATGAAATCTGAGGTAGCTACCTCGACCTGACAGGACACACTGATTACCACCCTCTCCCCAAGAGCCCATCCAGGTGCAGCAACCCCAGTCACCCCCACCCCCAAACTGCCCAAGGGGTGAGGTAATGGGAATCAGAGCCCATGACCTCTGGACCCAAGGGATGCCACAGGATGGGTGCTGTTATAGATGTGAACAGCACAGAGCTGGGCCATTTGGCCCATCCAGCCCATTTCAGCCTTTTGTCCACCAGTACTAATCACAAACACAAGGAAGCCTGCAGATGCTGGAAATCCAAAGCGACACGCACAAAATGCTGGAGGAACTCAGCAGGTCAGGCAGCTTCTAATGAAGTGAATATACAGTCGTCGTTTTGGGCCGAGACCCTTCTTCAGGACTGAAATGGAAGGGGGCAGGGGAAAATGCCACAATAAAAGGTTAGAGGGAGTGGAAGGAAGCTGGCTAAATGGTGATAGGTGAAGCCAGGTGGGTGGGAAAGGTCAAGAGCTGGAGAAGAAGAAATCTGATAGGAGAGGAGTGGACCATGGAGAAAGGGGTGGAGGGGACCGAGGGGGAAGTAATAGGCAGGGAAGAAGAGGTAAGAGGCCAGAATGGAGAATAGAAGAAGAGGGGAGAGGGAAGAAAATAAAATATTAATCCCATCTGCCCACACTGTCCTTCCCAGTGCCTTGCCTAATTAAGGCAAAGAGGGGCACCAGATGAATTTCCTGAGTGTTACAAAACAGCTCAGAAACGATCGTTACTTCATTTAACTCTGTAAAGAAATTAATCATTGTTTGCATAATACTGAGATAACAAATATTATGTAATAGAACTCAAAGCCATAAAATTTGTAGTAGAGTTGTATGTACAGCTGTGTGTGCGTGTGTGTGTTGCATGAGTGAGTGTTTATATGTGAAACTTTATACATCACTGATTCATGCAAAGTGTTTTATCTGTAATTACACATGCAGTACTGCAGACATGGATACCTGATATACTGTGCTTTGCTACTGTGTAAGGAGAGGCTGCAGTGTAGTGGATATTATTCGAGGATCCCTTGCTTGGATCAATCCCTTACCCACCCATGGCTAGGTTGAATCCCTGTTGGGATCAGAGATCCAAGGTCAAGAGGTCCTAGGATTGAGGTCCGAGGCTGGTCGACGGTCCTTGAGTTTGAGGGCCTGTTATCAGCAGAACCTGGTGCTGAAGCCCAGCAGTCAGTCAGTCCAGGGGTTGAAACCCAGAGGTCAGCAAGTCCAGGTACTGAACTGCAGAGGTCGGAGGCCCATTGTTGTGAAGTCCAAAGATTGAAGCCCCTCGGTGAGAGGCGCGACGTTTGCGAGTCCTGGGCCGGAGTCTGGAGGTGGGAACCCCCAGAGGTGGCCTGTGCTGGGGTTGGAAACGTGTGTGTGTGTGTGTGTGTGTGTGTGTGTGTGTGTGTGTGTGTGTGTGTGTGTGTGTGTGTGTGTGTGTGTGTGTGTGTGTGTGTGTGTGTGTGTGTGTGTGTGTGTGTGTGTGTGTGTGTGTGTGTGGGGGGGGTTAGGAAAGGGGTTTGTTTTGCTGTTCTTTTTTATATGTTGGCTTGTTGTTTTGTTGAACTGTGCTGTCACCAGAATGTGTGGTGACACTCGTGGGCTGCCCCACCTCACCCTCGGGTGCTAACTCAATCGAAGCATTTCACCGTATGTTTTGATGTGCTCGTGATAAATAAACTTGAATCTTGAATGTTGAAGGAATACAGATTGAGCTTGGCCACCTCTGCCTGTAGCCCATGCCTTCTAGTCCCAGCAACATCCTCATAAACGTTTTTGGCTCTCTCTCCAGTTTAGCCACTTCTTTCCTATAATGGTGACACTTGTGGGCTGTCCCTAGCCAATCTAGAGATTTATCTTGTGCCGAGGATAAATTTATGGAATACAATCAATCTATGTATATAAGCTATCTTACATATTTATATTTATTGTGTTTTTTATTACTGTTTTCCTTATTGTTTTTTTTAAGTGTTGCATCAGATCCGGAGTACCAATTATTTTGTTTTCCTTTACACTTGTGTACTGGAAATGGCATTCAACAATCTTGAATCTTTCTGCCCCACGCCTGTAGTTGAGATGGAGGAACTCCATGACAAGATCCTTGTTTAGCTCCCTCTCATCTCTCTGACCTTCCTCGGTCCTCGTTGATGAAAGCGGAGTTTGAGTGTCACTGAATGCCTGGTGCCTTGCTGATGGAGGTGGTGGGGGAGAGGGATAGCATTAACAGCGGTGGGGGTGCAATGAGATAGCAGCTGAGGGAATTGGGCGGAAGCCCTCAATCCCACATCTCCAGGTACAAGAACAGCAACTTTCCTCCAGTCAGTCAGTTTTCGAACCAACCTTCACAACCCTGATCACTACTCAGGATAGCAACACCGGATCTTTTTTTTTTGTTCTTTTCATTTCTTTTTCTTGTCTGTTTTTGCGTAATTTATGTTTAATTTGTCGTTCTTGTGACTTTTGTGCCTCAGGTGCTCTGCCTGTGATGCAGCTGCGTTCGTATTTTTCATTGCACTTGTGCATACGTGGAACGTGTATAGACCATTCGGCCCACAATATTGTTCTGACCTTTCAACTTTCTCTAAGATCTATCTAAGCCTTCCCTCCTACATAGCCCTCCATTTTCTATCATTCTTGCACCTACCTAAGTGTTTCTTAAATGCCCCTAATGTATCTGCCTCTACCACCATCCCTGGTTCCACACACCCACCATTCTCTGTGTAAAAAAACTTGCCTTCAACTTACCTGCATGTTTAATTCAGGTCAATATTTCCCTCTTCCGACATGAGCTTGTGCATATCACAATAAACTTGACTTTGACTTAACAGGGGCAGAGGGAACTGCTGAATCAGAATCAGGTTTAATATAATCGGCATATGTCATGAAATTTGTTAACTCTGTGACAACAGTGCAATGCAGTACATGATAATAGAGAGAAAAAATGTATTATTTTTATATATGTGTATGTATGTGTGTGTGTGTATATATATATATATATATATATAGTTAAATAAGTATCGCAAAAAATAGAAAATAAAAGTAGTGAGGAAATGTTGATGGGTTCAATGTCCTTGAGGAATTGTATGACAGGGGGGTAGAAGCTGTTCCTGAATCATTAAGTGTGTGCCTTCAGACTCCCGTACCTCCTTCCTGATGGTAGCAATGAGAAGAGGGCATGTCCTGGGTGGTGGAGGTCCTTAGTGATGGACTTGTATGTAAGGTCCATATTTCACTCTTCCTCAGGTGTCCCAGTCCAACACAGCACATGTAAGACCATATTATCCCAGGAGATGCCGGTGGTCCCTGGACTTTGAGGTCCAAATTCCCCTTTATTGCTCGAAATGGAGATGGTCATCTTGTACAGCCCCGACATAGTACCAAGTCAGACTCACAACAGGAAGCACCTGGACAAACCTTTGAAGCAATCCAGTAATTGCTGTCGTCATGTTTCATTCATGATCTTCCAGGCAATTGCTTTTGTGTTTGATTTGTGAGATTATAGTTGTTTAAAAACAAATACATATAAAGAATAGGACGCAAGTTCATTGGGTGACCTAGAGGTAAAGCCGGATGTAAATATTATATTCCCCTATTGAATAGTCTGCCTATCTGCTGAACAAACACTAATCTGCTCAACTTGTAGCTTCAGAATAGGATCCAACTTTATTGATCCTGGAACTTTTATTGACTAGTGTGTTTCCTATTCCCCTGCAGGATTGCCCGATAGCGTGGGTGAACACCATGGTATTTGATTACAAGGACCAGCTGAAGACCGGTGATGTTTGGTTGTACACGTGGCCGTCAGTGCCGGGTAAGGCGCGTGTAGAGTCATTGAGGAATATAGCCCAGATCCAGGCCCTTCAGCCCATCAAATCCATGCCAACCAAACTATCACTCCCAATTATGTATTCAGCCCATATTCCTCTAAGCCCCTCCCATGCTTCTAACTGTCCAAATGCTTCTTAAATCGTTTACTTATTCAGAGGTATACACAGACAGGCCTTTCCATACACCAAGCCACACCGCCCAGCAAACCACCAATTAAACCCCAGCCTAATCACAAGACAATTTACAATGACCAATTAACCTACTAACCGGTGTGTCTTTGGACTGTGGGAGGAAACCGGAGCACCCAGAGGAAACCCATGCGCACACAAGAAGAACCTCCAAACTTTCTTACGGAGGATCAGAGTCAGGGTTTCATATCACCAGCATATGTTGTGAAATCTGTTATCTTTGCGGCAACAGCACAATGCAATGCATATCAATAGAGAGAAAACAATATAAATTACGGTCGGTTTATATATGTAATAGTTAAATTACATAGTGCAAAAATAGAAATAAATAAGTAGTGAGGTCATGTTCATGGGTTCAATGTCCGTTCAGAAATCTGATGGCAGAGGGAAAGAAGCTATTCCTGAATCACTGATGGATATCAGAATTGAACTCTGAACTCTGATGCTCCGAACTGTGATAGTGTTGTACTAAGTTTCTGAATCAACCACTTCCTTTGGCAGCTCATTCCATACACTCATCACCCTGCTGCTCGAAGACGTTGCCCCTCGGGCCCCTTTTAAATCTTTCCCATCTCACCCTGAATCTCTGCCCCCGAGATCTGGACTTCCCCTACCCTGGGGATAAGGCTGGTACCATCCACCTTATCAGAATCAGAATCAGAATCAGACTTTAATTGCCAAGTACCTATGCACATACAAGGAATTTACTTCCGGCAGATGTTGTCTCTCTGCTCATAACAATAATAATGATAAATATAAATGAAAATATTGATTATACATACAGGTAGTGCAATCCAAGTAATAGTTAGCCAACAGTTAACCGGCAGTTAACTGTTCAGCAAAGTGACCGCAGTAGGGAAAAAGCTTCTCCAGTGCCTATTAGTCTTAGTCTGGAGGGATCTGAAGCGCCTACCAGACGGAAGCAGATCAAACAGTCCGTGTGCAGGATAGGAGGAGTCCTTTATGATGTTCCCCGCCCTCTTCTTCAACCTGGAAGAGTACAGGTCCACAGTAGAGGGCAGGGAGGCTCCAATAATGCGCTCGGCAGTCCTCACTGTGCGCTGTAGTCTGGTTCTATCCTGCTTGGTGGCGGCTCCAAACCACACAATGATGGAGGTGCACATGCTAAATGCTACATGAAAAAGCGTTCAATGGCTGGCCAGATTGCCGGAGGCAGCAACTCGACCCTTTCTCGGCACGACGGTGGGGGGAGGCTGGCTGAAGTGTCTGCAAATTGCCATCGTGGCCAACAGCTTTGAGAAGGACCTTTGAGGCGGCACGGTAGTGTAACGGCGTAACGCTTTACAGAACCAGTGATTGGAAGATTGGGGTTCAATTCCGGCTGCTGTCTGTGAGAAGGCTGTAGGTTCTCCGTGTGGGTCTCCTCAGGGTGCTCCAGTTTCCCCCAACGTTCCAAAAGGACATATGGGTTAGGGTTAGAGATTGTGGGCTTGCCACTTTGGTGCCAGAAGTGTGGCGACATTTGCGGGCTGCCCGCAGCGTAGCTTTGGACTGTGTTGGCCTTTGACGCAACGGTTGCATTTATCTGTGTGTTTCGATATACCTGTGATAAATAAAGTTGATCTAATCATCCAGCGGCGATGTGTAATTGGGTGGTCTGGGCTCAATGGGCCTGTTACCGTGATGTATCGCCAAAATAAAAATACAAATAGAAAATACAGTACTTTAAGATGCACAATGATCCCAGAACACAATCCAAGCTCAATTGTTCATTGTGAATTGTCCTGTGCTTAGGCTGGTGTTAAATCAGTGGGTTGCTGGGTGGTACGGCTGGTTGAGCCGGGAGGGTCTGTTCTGTGCTATGTCTCCAAATAAAAATTTTTAAACAAAAATAAAGGCAGATTTAGGATGGAGATTGGGAAGTGTTTGTTTGCAAAAACAGTTGAAAGCAGGAAACTATATTCCTTTAAGAAATAACTCGACGCTTGAGTGAGGAGGTGGTAAAGTTACCTGTGAAAGGATGAGATTGATCAGCCCAACAAGTCCTCATTAAAACGTCTTTTATTATTAGTAGTTCAATATTAATCGAAGATTATACAAGGAGTGTGTTAGCAAAGGATTTGGTTAGAATTAATACCACATAAATGTAAACAAGGAATAATTAATAGAGTTCTGAATTGTTCGAGTTCTTTTCATATTGAAGTAATGGTTTCAGTTCAGTGATAGATGTCACTTTAACTCATCGACTGTGTAATCAGAACCCATGCACTATACCGTCTGGGTAGTCTCCAATTTCTCCTTTCGGTAATTTTATTTTCACTTCCTCTCCCCTCCCTTCCTCTTCTATTCCCCACTCTGGTCTCTTAACCTCTTCTCACCTGCCTATCACCTTCCCCTGGGTCCCCTCCTCCTACCCTTTCTCCTATGGTCCACTTTCCTCTCCTGTCAGATCCCTTCATCTCCAGCTCTTTACCTTTCCCAACCACCTGGCTTCACCTATCACCTTCCAGCCAGCCTCCTTCCCCTGCCCCTACCTTTTTATTCCAGTGTCCTTTCTTTCCAGTCCTGAAGACGGAGTCTCGACTGTTTATTCATTTCCATAGATGCTGCCTGACCTACTGAGTCCCTCCAGCATTTTGTGTGTGTTGCCATAGTTTAAACTTGCTAGGGTGTACAGTCAGCTTGGACTTTTTGTAAAACATCAAAGCACTTGGGCAGAGTGTCAGCCTTGGCATAGAGATCGGCTCCCTTGTGCCTCAGTCAGAAATTTTGGCCACCCCAGAATGTTGACACCCCCACCCTGCCCCACATATCATGACAGTCCAGCACAGCTCCAAGGAAGTGCTACATCATTTGAGGAGGGGTGGGGTGATGTGAGGTGCATCCTTCTGGTCAGGTGGGTTTAAGAGATCCCAAGGCACAATTTCAAGGAGGGGCCGAGGAGTGGGCCCAGCATCCTGTCCTACTGATTAACCTGCCATCTACTTGTGAGGTCCTGCTCATTAAAAAAACAAAATGGCTGCCACATTTCCTACACAGCAGCAGTGTGAAGCATTTTGGGATGGGAGGGGACGTACAGAAATACAAATTTATCTTTGATTTAAGTACAAGTTGTCCAGCATTGCCCTGTTAGCCTGTTACCTGAAGCTCCCTGTGTTTATGTGACCAATGGAATGCTGGTGTTGTCACCGATTCACCGGATTCTGACAACTCACACACTGTTATTGGCATGTGCACGAGGAGAACAACATGGTTGCTGTCACTACACTGATCTAAGGTTTGAACAAAGAAATACCTTTTTTATATGGAATTGGCTGGTTGGATATAGTTATTGACTAATTGGTAACCTTGTATATGTTCAAATTCCTTATTTGCATAACCAATCACACCATGATAATACAGGTATTAATAGCTAATAAAATCTACACATGAAGGGCCATTAATACTTTAGAACTAGTAAAGTAACTGACCAATTGTAAATGTCACCTTAGAATCCTTCATTTGCATCCTTCTCTCCGTTATGTCAAATGGCTCCGGTCCCCAGATGTACAAAAGGAAGATATACTCTTCAAAGACCTCTCTTCAAGGACCATTCATGGTCCACTCTCCTCTCCTATCTTCTTCAGTGCACTTATCATTTTCTACCTATCATCTCCCAGCTTCTCACTTCATCCCCCCCCCCCACCACCCCATCAACCTTCCTCTCACTTGGTCTCAACTTGTGCTCCTTCCTTCCCTTCACCCCCCCCCCACCCTTCTTATTCTGGCTTCTTCCCCCTTCCTTTTCACTCGTGAGGAAGTGCCTCAGCCCAAGACGCAACTGTTAATTCATTTCCATAGACCTGACTCGCTGAGTTCCTCCAGCGTTTTGTGTGTGTTACTCTAAATTTCCAGCATCTGCAGAATATCTTGTGTCTTCAAAGACCTTTCCTGCCTGGGTTAACTGCACACCATCTGTAAGCTGTCCTTGCCTGGACACTGACCCTAATCCTTGCCTTGATGCATCATGCACACTGGCCCGTGGCAACAGTGTGTGTCCGCTGCGGATGTGACCTCTCTGCTGTTCCTGGAACTCTGGGCTTAACTTCCCAGAGCAGCAGACCTGCTGTGACCTCTCTGCTGTTCCTGGAACTCTGGGCTTAACTTCCCAGAGCAGCAGACCTGCTGATCTCTGCCGCAGCCTCACTCTTACTCAGTAGGCCGTGACCTGCCTGCATCAGAGGAGTGGGTCTTACCCAACAATTACAGTTCTGTGACCGATCGGAATGTGGAAGGGCTAGATGAAGGTTTAAGGATGTTTTCTAAGAGACGCAGCACAGTCACAGGCCCTTCTAGACCAATGAGCCCGCATGTGCACCTTCGGAAAATGGAGGGGAACTGGAGTGCCCAGATGAAGCATGGTGATTGGGGGTGGGATTGATGTCTTTTTCTTTGAACGGGGTCCATGGTTTTCTTTGTTTCGTGGCTGTCGGTGAGAAGACAGATCTCAGGGTTGTATACTGCATGCATACTTTGATAACAAATTTGACCTTGAATGCTTTCAAATCCTTGCAGTCACAAGGGGAAAACGTACAAGCTCCTTCCAGTCGGCAGCGGGAATTGATCCCCCCGTAATGGTGTTACGCTGACCACTATACTAATGTGGCACCTTCAAAAATATTAAATCTCCCATCGCGGTGGGCACTGTGGGAGTGGAAGGTCTGACGGATCTGTTAGTGCTGTCATTGTGTGGCAAAAAAAGCTATGCTATCGTGCTGCCCCTAAATCAATCAATCAATCATTCATTATTTATTTACGACTTTTATTTATTTGTATATCTGTCTATCTATCTGTTTACTTACCTATTTATCTGTCTATCTATCTAGTTACTTAGAGATTCAGCTCAGTAACAGGTCTTTCTTGCCCACACCACCCATATAACCAACTAACCTACTAACCCGTATGTCTTTGCGTCGCTGGCGCTGTAATTGCGCAATGCTAACCTCTACACTATCGGACTTAAGATGAGTCATGTTATTAAGATATTATCTTTATAAGTCATCCTCCGGTTCTGTTGATTAATATGCATCCTCTCTGCTTTGCAGATGAAAAGGGAGAGCTGCTGAACCCGATGGGCACCGTGCAGAGTAACCCAAACACCGACAGCACTGCCGCCTTAAATATCCGTTTCCAAACTGTGGTTCCCCACCCTATCTACTACCCGTCCATCGATAAGGTAAGCGCAGGCTGGGTCTGACCTTTGGAGAGGTTTCTCAGAAACTGAGAAATGACAGGAGGCCCTGAAATTGGGGTGGTTCACTGGAAGATGTACAGAGTTGGGAGACTTCTGGAATATATTTGATTATTTGTGGTAATATCACTTTATGTGGTGTGTGTGAGTTATATGTACTCTGTTGTGCACCTTGATCTGGAGGAACATTGTTTCATTTGGTAGTGTACATGTATAAGGCTGAATGACAATAAACTTGATCACTGAGCTAAGTGATGTGCAGAGGAATTATATCCACAGGAAACACACTGAGCAATTGTAAATACAGAGGCAACTACCGGTATATAAAAATAGAAACAATCATAAGGAAGTTAAACTATGAGGAAATTAACAAATTAAAAATCTAATCCAACAAGAGAGGGGAATGATTTTTCCCAGTGCCTCTACATTGTGATTTGAAGCCAGTGGAATTCGGGATATTCCTCGTGCATCACAGTTTTAGCCTCTTTCTCCTGTCCTCTTCTGACCAAGGTGTAGGGAGCCTATCCCCAGGCACCAGTCTTCGCAACATGCAGAACATCCAGTTGTGGAATACGTCTCGGTTCCGAGCCCACAGCGGAGATCCTGAATGGCCCAGGAGAGCAAACATTCTCCCCACCACCATCCCCTGGTTGGTTTTACCTCCCCTTTCCTCTGTGCCCTCAGCAGCCCATAAAAACGCACAGGTTGTCCCTGGACCTCCAACCCAACCGAGTTCACCTGCACAGGTAACAGATCCCCCCGCTTCTCCAAGCCACCGGCTGACCCAGACTTAGAAACACACTCACTGCTTCAGATGCCATGTTCTGAGAATTATATCCCAGCTACAGGCGGAAGTTTTCTACAGTGGCCGAAAGTGCTCCCCAAAGTTGAAGATCTTTTAGATTATCTCATTGTAACGAGTGCGATATTTATTGTGTCCCCTCTAGATTCTTGACTTGGGGAGGAACGGAGAGCGTGTGAAGGCAACACAGCAAGAGGTAAGTTCCAGTAATAGAAAACAGCAAATGCTGGAATCACTCGGCAGGTTAGGCAATATCTCCGGAAACAGACACAGGCTTAACATTTCAGGTCAAGAACCTTGACCAGAACTGAAGTTCCCAGCCTGTGATGACCATGTTGTAATTTGAAACTGTAACTAATGTGCATCATGAGGTACTGTAGTATTGTTTTGCTGTGATACTGTAATCACTGAATAAACCACCGTTGGAAAAACTAAACAAGAAAAAGGAAGAGTGCCTGAATAACATAATGTTCACAAGGTCGCCTCCTTCCCTTTCTCCTGTCTAATCAGATTCCTCCTCCTTGTGGTCTCTTGAAGTGCCTTGACCCAAAACGTCGGCTGTTAATTCATTTCCACAGATGCTGCCCAACCTGCTGAGTTCCTCCAGCGTTTTTGTGTATGTTGTTCCTTCTTCTTCAGTACTTCTTCCACCTACCACCTGCCAGCTTCTAACGTCGTCCTCTGGCTTCCCACTCACCTGGTCTCACCTCACTACCTCCCAGCTTCTAACTTCATCCTCACCTGGTCACCCTGGCTTCCCACTCACCTGGTCTCACCTTACCACCTGCCAGCTTCTAACTTCATCCTCACCTGGTCACCCTGGCTTCCCACTCACCTGGTCTCACCTTACCACCTCCCAGCTTCTAACTTCATCCTCACCTGGTCACCCTGGCTTCCCACTCACCTGGTCTCACCTTACCACCTGCCAGCTTGTTCTCTTATCCTCCCCTCACCCTTTCATTCCGGCTTCTTCCCCCCTCCGCTTCAGTCCTGATGAAGGGTCTCGGCCATTCCTCTCCATACATGCTGCCTGGCCTGAGCTCCTGCAGCGTTTTGCAAGTGAACAATAGGACATGGAATAGGCCATTCAGCCCACAGTGTTGTGCTGAACCAGGTAAAAAGCACATCTAAAACACCCAAACACTAATCCCTCCTACATACACCATGTCCATATCCCTCCATCTTCCTTACATCCATGTGGCTACCCAAACAACTCTTAAAAGCCTCCAATATGTTTGCCTCTACCACCATACCAGACAGGGCATTCCAGGCATCCACCACTCTCTGAGTAAAAAACTTACCCCTCACATCCCCCTTGGACCTGCCCGCTCTTACCTGCAGTGCATGCCCTCTGCTGTTAGACATTTCAAACAGATACTCTCTGTCCACTCTACCTATGCCTCTCATAATCATGTAAACCTCTATCAGATCTCCCCTGGTGCCCCAGAGAAACAACCCAAGTTCATCCAGCCTCTCGTGACAGCACATGCCCTCTAAACCAGGCTGCTTTGACTGGGTATAAAGGCTTTTCACAGGCTGAGGAGAAAAAGAGATGGTGCAGCACACACAGAATGGTGGAGGAACTCAGCAGGTTAGGCAGCATCTACGGAGGGGAATACACAGTCGATGTTTAGGGCAAAGACCCTTCATCAGGACTGGAAAGGAAGGGGGAGGCCAGAAAATGCCTAACTACTGAGTTCCTCCAGTATTCTTGTGTGTATTACTTTGGATTTCCAGTACCTGTAGAACCTTTTGTGTGTGCGTATGCACTGATTGTCGTCTCTCAACCAATGCCACAGCAATACCAGCTGCGGGAGATAATGGAGCGGAAGACGTGCACTGAGTTTTTCGAAGACGAGAAGGATCTGGTGTGGAAGCTGAGATACGAAGTTCGTGACTATTTCCCTGATGCCCTTGCTAAGCTTCTCTCGGTCACCAAGTGGAATAAGCATGAAGATGTTGCTCAGGTAGGAAATTGGGACCAGGTTCTGTCAGCGTAACCAATCACCTGATTGTGTATAAGAGTTCGCAGTCAAAGTCTTGTGATAAATGTATTGCAGGTTAGCACCCGACTGGCCAGATATTGAATCACTGGGAGTGGTAAGTAATCAGTAAGCAGAGAGCAGATTATTGGAACTTCACTGTGCTCTCCAATGCAGTGATATTATGTAGAAGTTCTTGGGGCAGCATAATAACATGGCTAAAAACACAAAATGCTGGCAGAACTCAGCAGGCCAGACAGCATCTATGGGAGGAGGTAGTGACGACATTTTGGGCCGAAACCCTTCATCAGGAGTGAACATAAAACTATTACTGTAGCAGTGACCCAGGTTCAATTCCCACTGCCTGTCCTGTAAGGAGTTTTTACGTTCTCTCCATGACCGTGTGGGTTTCCTCCGGGTGCTCCGATTTTCTCCCACAGTCAAAAGACAAACAGGTCAGTAGGTTAACTGGTCACATGAGAGTAATTGGGCGGCGTGGGCTCATTAACTTCCTGTATGTCTAACTTAAAATAAATAAATCTTCCACAAAAAACTGTTTCATATGAAACATAAACCTGACTGATCAGTTGCTCGAACATCTTTTATATGTCAACACCCAGTATAGCTGATTTGGCCAGCACCTTCAATGTCTGACTCTCAAGCTGGCCAAAGGCCATTAGTGTTTCCATGGACACCAGGCTGCTGTGCTCACCAGGGGTGTGGAAGGCAGGTGTTCTCAAACAGATGGAAGATGGGCATTCTCACCGTTCTGTTTTCTGGGGAAAAGTACGGGCAGCTTCCCAAGGAAGGAATTGGATGGGGATATAAAACTGGGAAAAAGATTGTTTAGTTATTTCATCTCTCTACAAACTGCCCCGGTTAATGGACAGCACAATGAGAGAGAATCTGCAGAGTGAATGAGGTACAGATTGAGTTTAATTAGATGATTTAGAAAGCTTTCATTCTGTGGTTACAAATGCAGTGGGTCTTCTAATGGCCAATCAGCAGCTCACAATGGTGTCAGCCATTGCTGGACACAGCCAGAGTCCCCTCCTGACTCTCGGCACCAAATGTACATTCTCACACTCTCATTCTTCATCTTTCATTCTCTCTCTCTCTCTATCTCTCATTCTCTCCCCCTTCCCCCAAATCTCTCCCTCTCCCTCAGTCTCTCTTTCTCTTGCATACTCTCTCTCTGATTCTATCTGTCTCATTTTCCCTCATTCACCCTCTCTCCCCTTCTCCCTCTCCCCTATCCCCTTCTGCCCCCTCTCCCCATCCCCTCTATCTCCGTCCCCCCTCCCCATCCTCTCTATCACCCCCTTCCCACCCCTCTCCCCATCCCCTCTATCACCCCCATCCCACCCCTCTCCCCATCCTCTCCCCACCACTCTCTCCCTCTGTCTTCACACCCCTCTCTCCCCTTCACACTCCTCTCTCCTCTCCTCCCTCTCCCCTCTCCTCCCTCTCCCCTCTGTCTCCATCCTTTCTCTCTGTTCCCCCTCTCCCCTTTTCTTTCTCCTCCCCTTCCCCCTCCTCCCCTTTACTCCTCTCCCCATTTAACCCCCCTTTCCCACCCCTATCCCCCTCTTCCCCTCTCCCTCCCCCCCTCACTCCTCTCCTTTATCCATTGTATCCCTGACAATAGGGCCATGTGCTGCAAAAGCACAACCTCGAAGGTCATTAGCTTGACGGATATTTTTAATCTGGAGACTGGGAGCTTCCTCTCTGCAGGATATTCGCTGCATCATTTCATAAACTCAATCAGAAGTAATTAACCCTGCATCTCTCAGCAGCAGTCCTCAGCTTGACTCGCGTTCTGCTGCAGTCAGTTCCAAACCCATTATTACTACTTCCGTACTAACAGAAGCAATTACAGAAGGCTCAGTAGAAGACTGATTTTGCAGGATTAAGGCACCTTACTCGACGCTAGGAAATTACACTTTAAAATTTGTGTCCTTATTGTAAAATCCTTCAACCTTACCTCCATCTGACACCTTCTCCATCCTTGTAAACTTCCAGGATCTCTGCTCTCTGATTCTGCCCCTCTGGGTATCCCGAGGTTAACCACTCCACTGTTGTTGCCCTTGCTTTCAACTCCCTGGGCTCCAAACTCACTCTCAAACCCTTCTACTTCACTATTTAACGTTAAGCTTCTCCCTTGAACCCTCCCCACCCCCAGACCAAATCGCTGGTCATCCGACCCCAAACAGCTTGAGGGGTTCAGCGCTAGTTCTTGCTCACCAACTCCCAGTGAAGTGTTGTGAGAGATTTTGCCACATTAAGGACGCCACAGTAGTGTAGCGGTTAGCACAATGCTCTACAGTGCCGGTGACCTGGGTTCCAGTTCCTGCTGTGTTTGAAGGAGTTTGTACATTCTCCCAGTGACGGTGAGGGTTTCCTCCGGGTGCTCCGGTTTCCTCCCACAGTCCAAAGACATGCCCGTTGGAAGGTTAGTTAGTCATTGTACATTGTCCCATGATTAGGCTAGGATTAAATCAGGGGATTGCTGGGTGGTGTAGCTCAAAAAGCGGAAATGCCTTTTCCGTGCTGTATCTCAATAAGTACCGTAAATAAATGTCTTCATAAGCCTCTGATAATCGGGCGTACTTTGGTCTCTGATGGTGACAGATAGGAAATTCTTCCGGATGTTCGATAAAGATTAGCTTTGTTTGTCACATACATCAAAAATATACAGTGGAAAGGGTCGTCTGCGTCAACGACCAACACAGTCCGAGGATGTGGAGGGGGCAGCTCGCAAGTGATGCCATGCTTCTGGTGCCAACATAGCCTGCCAACCACTTACTAGCCTGAACCCTAACCCGTACGAGGGGAATCCCTCGCTGTCACAGGGAGAATCTACAAGCTCCTTACAGACAGCGGCAGGAATTGAACCCCGATCGCTGGCGCTGTGAGGCGCTACATTAATAGCCGCACTACCATGCCGCCCTGATTGGATGTTTCCCGATTGACACTCCAACACCTTTAATTGGCTTTTCTGCATGCTGCCGTGCAGCAGTTTCCAGCCAACGTGGAGAGTTTAAAGAGGGCACGGGAACCTGGGTCTCTCATGTTTATGGTTTGTTTTGTAGCTCCACTGCGAGGTCTCTTTGAGGAATGCCTACCTTTCAACGGGAGTACAGTGAAACCCGCTCTCCCACACACCCACCTGGCTTCACCTATCACCTTCCAGCTCCCCACCCCCCCCCCCCCCCATTAGTCCGGTGTCTTCCCCATTCGTGAAGAGGGGTCTCTACCTGAAACATCAACTGTTCATTCATTTCCATAGATTTTCATTTCTCTGACTTGTGGACATCAGGCCTCCAACTTAGAAATTCACCGACCTCCGTTCAGGCCTAGACCCCAGGGCTCACCAATCACATTCCGACCCTGTCTTCCAGACTGACACGGATCTCTGAGACCAAGGACCAGGACCCCTTAGGTTAAAAGGCGGCAAGGAGGCCAGGAAACAGGCCTGTTCTGTTTATGGAAACACGTGTAAGAGAGAGAAAGGGCAAAGATTAGTGCCTGTTGGGCCATTGGGATTTCTGAATAATTGGACAGCAGAGGATTGGAGTTTTACTGGAATAAAGCCATTGTTATTCCTCGTTTCAGAATCAGGTTTAATATCACTGGCATAGGTTGTGAAATTTGCTGTTTTGCAGCAGCAGTGGATTGTAATACTAGTAATAAAACAATACATTACAGTAAGTATATATAAAAATAAATAATAGTGCAAAAAGAGAGGGAAAATATTTTGAGCAAGTGTTCATGGGTTCGTTGTCCATTCAGAAATCTGATGGCAGAGGGGAAGGAGCTGTTCCTGAAATGTTTCAGGCTCCTGTACCTCCTCCCTGACTGGCGTGCTTACCGGGAACAGATGGTCTGGGATGTGATGCAGTACATTAGCAACGGTGCTTGTGTAGAATGGCCAGTCCCATTACAGCTGGAGTGTGCTTTATCTTCCAGGTAATATACCTCCTACAGTCATGGAAAGAATTGTCTGCACTGAACGCACTCGAGCTTCTGGACTACAGCTTCCCCAGCCGTTACGTTCGGTCTCTGGCCATAGACTGTCTAAGGAAGTTGAGGTATGTAACGGTTTGGAAGTTGGTGTGTTACACTCTTCATTTGAATCAGAATCAGATTTATTATCACTGACATTCTGTACTTTATGTCCTGGAACTTATTTTGCAGTAGCAATACAGTGAAAAAATATTTTTAAAAACGCTAAGTTACAATGACAAATATACTTTTCAGAAGTGCAGAAAAAGCAAAAGAATGAGTTAGTGTTCATGGTTCTTGGACCATTCAGATGTCTAATGGCAAAGGGGGAAGAAGCTCTTTCTGAATCATTGATTGTGCATAGAGAAATCCCACAGTTCAGTTCTGGTCACCTTGTTATCAGAAGGGTATAGAAGCTTTAGAGAGGGTGCAGAGATGGTTTACTGTGATGTTTCTTGGATTAGTGAGCATGTCTTATGAGGAAAAGTTGAAGGAGCTAAGGCTTTTTTCTTTGGAGTGAAGGAGGATGAGAGGTGACTTGATAGAAGTGTACAAGATGATAAGAGGCAGAGATAGAGTAGACAGCCAGTCCATTTTTCCCATAGAGGAAATGGCTAATATGAGAGAGCAAAATTTTAAGGTGATTGAAGGAACGTATAGAGAGGATGTCAGAAGTTGTTTTCTTTTACAGAGAGTGGTCAGTACATGACAACGCTGTCATGTGTGGTGGTAGAGGCAGATACATTAGGGATATTAAAAGACATATAGGCACATGGATGATAGAAAAATAGAGGGTTAAGTGGAAGGGAAAGGTTAGATTGACATTAAATCTTGGCATGTCATTGTGGGCCGAAGTTTTATGTTCTATGTTTAATGTTCTTAAAAAAGATCACAATATTCAAAAAACATACTGTACTGTTCTCTGCTCTGTTCTTCAATCCCCTTTAAGTCCAGAACTCCATTCAGCTTGGTACTATTCTCTGTTCTATTTTCTAATTGGTTGACCGTTCTCTGTTCTAATTGGTTGATTATTCTCTCTTCTATGTTCTAATTGGTTGGTCATTCTCTGTTCTATGATCTAATTGGTTGATTATTCTCTGTTCTATTTTCTAATTGGTTGACCATTTTCTGTTCCCTGTTCTAATTGGTTGATCATTCTCTGTTCTATTTTCTAATTGGGCGATCATTCTCTGTTCTCTGTTCTAATTGGTTGACCGTTCTCTGTTCTATGTTCTAATTGTTTGATCAACTCATTCACTCTGTCCATTGACCCTTCAGTGATGAAGATCTTCTCCAGTATCTCCTGCAGTTGGTTCAGGTGTTGAAGTATGAGCCCTACCTGGAAGCTGAGCTGACCAAGTTCCTACTGGAGAGAGCTTTGACCAACAAAAAAATTGGACATTTCCTTTTCTGGCACCTCAGGTAAAAAAAAATCCTATATAATTTAACGAGTACCTTCGAACACTGGTGATGGGTGATCATTAACCTGGAACTGAACCCACCAATTTTCCCAGTTGTTGAGTAAGGGAGGGGCAGGCTATAATGATTAGGATGTCTTTATTCACTAACGTAGCAGTTTACAACACTTTACAGTAGCAGTGATTCTGCCTCTGTAAGGAGCTGTACATTCTCCTTGTGATCGCATGGGTTTCCTCAGGGTGCTCCACTTCCCTCCCACTTTCCAGCAACAAAAGCAAAATAGCACCTTTCACACCCTTCCACCTACCCGTCCACTCACACACACAATCCCAGGACAGGTCATCTCCAGAGCCCTTGGCCCTAGACTCTCAAACTTGCAGACATCAGGCCTCAGAATTCTGGATTCGCTGACTTCAGTCTTTGACCTTTGGGCTTCAACCTCCAGTATCGACCCAAGACTCGCCAATCACAGGACTTTGAGCTCCAAGCCTCAATCTCCAAGCTCACACGGACTTCTGACCCCAGGACTTGCCAGCCTGGGAGGGACACTGGCTCTTGTACCTCCTGTCTACATAGACCTCTGACCCATGACTTTCTGACCTGGGGAGTCACCAGCCCTCATCCTCAGGGCCCGCCAGCCACTGTCCTTGACCACGGTGATTGATGGTCAGCGCCTGCTGACCCTAGCCCTGGGGATCACTGGCCTTCAAGCTCTCTGACCACTGGTTCCTGCCCCTGGCTCGTCATTTATGGCCACTAACCTCTAACTCCCCCTCTTACCTATTCCTAAACCCTAACCTCACCTCTAATTCCCCGTGCTTTCCCCAAAATTATCCCTAAGAACAATTAAGTCTGAGCCACAATATCGATCGACGACCTCAATCAAGCGGGCTGTTTTCTTTTGGACACGGTTAAGTTTCTTGACTGCTGTTGGAACTGCACATCTGGCTGAGTTATCTGTACCCTCTGTTCCTCATGGATGACAGGATGGCTTTGGGGAATCAAGGAAGCTGATTCTCTGCATTATACCTTACAGTAACAGCATTTATGCGTTTCGTTGTTCTGGAGATGAATATCGTTTTGTGTATCCTTCAGGTCAGAAGTACATTTACCCGCGGTGTCGCTACGATTTGGATTGATCCTGGAGGCATACTGCCGAGGAACCAACCACCACATGAAGTCCTTGTTGAAACAGGTAAGAGGTGACGTTGTTGGGGTGGAACGTCCGTCTATTAACCCAGTGGTTCTCAACCGTTTTCTGCTCGTGGTTTGCTTGTGACTTCCATTTCCTCTGTGGCCCCCCACGTTCCATAGTCTCCGTTAGCTGCCAAAGTTTTATTTGGTCAACTGTATTAATTATTCTAATATACAATCAATATTTATGTTTTAACAAGTTATAGGTTAAGTTAGAGTTAAATATACTGTTATAGGTGTTCTCAAACTCTGAATAGGATACTCTACTTCCTATATATATATATATATAAAACATTCTTCTAACCAGCAACAAAAATGCACTTAATATTGTTACTTTGGGTATTTAGTGAGATCCTTGCAACTGATACAAACTAGCAAGTTTTTCAATATCTGTTTGCAATTTAGTTAAAGATAATCAAAGATCACCTCTTTTCACAACATCAGGACATTTATGAGCTTCTGATAGCAGACGAAGGGCTTGGCCAAAATCACATTCAACTAGCTAAGAGTTGGGAAGCCAATGAAGAACAATCTCGCTTTCTCACAGAGTTGTGGAAACTTATTTTGAATATCATTAGTTATCCAGAAATGTTGCTTGAGCTGTTATATCACTCTGCAGATCAGTAAGACATTCTTGCAGTATGGTGTCAACACCATTCACGTTCACCCCAAGTGGGTCTGCGACCCAGTCTGGAATGTGCATCTCCAGCAGGTCTGTGAACCAAAATTCCCCATCGGTGTGCAGTTGTTTCAAAGCATCAAGATACACAATCAGATCATCATCTTGCAATTCTATTTTAAGAGTGGCCCTTGGAGGAAATTGCACAAACTCACGACGTCCAATTTTGCTGCTGAGAAGTTTTGAATTTTCCCAGGAAAGCCGTAATGGTCTCTTTACATGATATGAGATTGCAGTTTTTCCCCCTTGTAACTATTAGTTTAATAAATTCCATTTTCCAAATACTTCTGAATATAGTAAACATCAAAGAATTATAATAAGTATAACCTCACATGAAAAAAGTACTGTATCAGTATGGAATATACATGTAAAAATAAACCAGCTTTTTTAGGCAGTATTTATTTAAAAATAATTTTTAGGCAATTTTAATACGAAATTAATAAAGAATGTGTCCTCGTCAAGGAAAGCAAATTGAAACACGACCAGATGGCTCATGCTGTGGCTCTCAACGTGGGCCGTGACAGACTTCGTAAGGGCCACAAGTTAAAAAACGAGCATGCCTAGAAGATGAGGTACTGTAGATTGATCTCACAGAGAAATAGAGCACTGGAGTGCAGAAGCGGGCCCTTTGGCCCATCCGGTCTGTGCCGAACAATTACTTTGCCTACTCCTGCACCGTAGCCCTTCCATCCATGTACCTATCCAGATTTTTCTGAAATGTTGAAATCGAACCTGCGTCCACCACTTCCGCTGGCAGCTCGTTCCACATTCTCACCACCCTCTGAATGAAGAAGTTTCCCCTCAGGTTCCACTTAAACATTTCACCTTTCACCCTTAACCATTGACCTGTAGTTCTAGTCTCACCCAACCTCAGAGGAAGAGGCCTGCCTGTATTTACTCTATCAGTTCCCCTCATAATTTTGTATTCCTCTATCAAATCTCTCCTCATTCGCCTTTGCTCCAGGGAATAAATTCCTAATCTATTCAACATTTCCCTATGACTCTGGTCCTCAAGTCCCAGCAACATTAATTTTCTTTGTACTCTAATCTTATTGATATCTTTCCTGTAGGTAAGTGACAAGAACTGCACACAATAGTCTAAATTAGTCTAAATTTAATACAATTTCAACTTGACATCCCAACTCCTGTACTCACTACTTTCATTTATGAAGGCCAATGTACTGGGCCTCAGTATAACAGTGCAGGAGAGAGAGAACGATGAACTGAGGTGACCGCTAACCAGAAGTTGAGCATCCCCTGGAGCCTAGGCGCAAGTGTCTTGCAAGCAACACCCCATCTGTGTTTGGTTTCTCAGCTTGATGCAAAACACTTTGGCACCAGTGAGTTTGTAGTCAGTGTTCAGCAGGTTGTTGGGTGGCACCTGAGGGGGGCGGGGTGTGTGTGTGTGCGTGCGTGCGTGCGTGCGTGCGTGCGTGTGTGTGTGTGTACTGTGCGGCGGCTCTTAATCAAAGGGGTGACGCCTGAATTCTGATCTTCATTGACGCTCAGCTGAACTCTTTTTTTTTTTGCAGTGTGAGGCGTTAAAGAAAATGAAAGCCCTGAATGACTTTGTGAAGTCCAGCTCCCAGAAGACAACCAAAGCAAAAACAAAAGAGGCCTTGCATGTGTACATGAGGCAGGAGACCTGCATGGAGGCGCTTTCTAACTTCTACTGTCCATTGAGCCCCAGTAACCTCCTCAAGGAACTCTGGTACGTTGAATGTCAAAGTAAATTTATTATCAAAGTACGTACACATCACCATATACCTACCTGAGATTAATTTGCTTGCCAGCATTTACAGTGGAACAAAGAAATTTAAGAGAGGCGATATCAAGGAATATTAGGAACGGACATGTGGGGGTCTGATGCAAAGGAAATGTGCTATTCTAGTGAACGTCCGAACTTATCATTGCCATTGTTTGTCTCTGCAGAAGATTAGGTTACAGAGGCACATCATGTATCTTCTCTGGAAAATGGCATGCAAGTCTAAGATATCCCAAATGCAGTGGCACAGCTGATGATGGTGCAGTCAGAAAGCTCCAAGTGCCAGGTCCAACCCTGATCGCTGGTGCCATGTGTATTGAGTTTGTATGTTCTCTCTGTGACCACGTGGGTTTCCTCCGGGTGCCCCAGCTTCCTCCCGCGTCCCAAAGACCTCTGGGATGGCAGCTTAATTGGCTTCCGTAAATTGCCCCTGTCGTTTAGGTGAGCACTGGAGTCCAAAGAAGATGTCGGGAACTAGGACTGGGAAGTCCTCTTGCAGGATTCCCCAAAAGTTAACTTGCAGGTTCTAAGGAAAGCAATGTTAGCATTCAGTTTGTGAGGACTAGAATGTAAAGACAAGGATGTAATGCTGAGGCTTTATAAGGCCTTGGTCAGAGCACAACTGGAGCATTGTGAGCAGTTTTGGGCCCCTTATCTAAGAAAAGATGTGCTGGCATTGGAGAGGATCCAGAGGTTCACCAGAATGAAAGGGTTAACATTTGAAGAGGTTTCCTATAGTGGGGGGGTTGAGGACCAGAGGGCTCAATAGAACAACGTCTCCTTAGAACAGAGATGAGGAGAAATTTGTTCAGCCAGATGATGGCAAATTTGTGGAATTCGTTGCCACAGACAGCTGTGGAGACCAAGTCATTAGGTATATTAAAAATGGAGGTTGATAGGTTCATGATTAGTAAGGGTGCCAAAGGTTACAAGGAGAATGGGGTTGAGCGGGAAAGTAAATCAGCTATGTTGGATTGGTGGAGCAGACTCGATGGACTGAATGGCCTAATACTGCTCCTATTGTCTTATGGTTTTATAATGTGGGGAGAATTAAATTAGATAGTATAAGCTGGTGCCTGATGGTCAGTGTGAACATGATGGGCCGAAGGGCTTGCTTCTGTGCTCAGTGGGACAATACGTTTATGAGCAACGAACCATCTGTCGGAAGATCTCAAGATGGGTTGAGCAGCATCTGTGTGAGGTGGGGGGGGAAGAATTGTTTACATTTGTGGTCTTGATTCAGGGTTTCAATCCAAAATGTTGATAAATCCTCTCCAAGATGATGCTGCTCGACCTGCTGAGTTCCTCCAGCTGGTAGTTTGTTGCTTCAGGTTCCAGTGTCTCCGGTGGCTTTGTGATTGATTCATGAGGACCCCCGCTGGCAAGACAAGCCTTTATTTCCCATCTCTACCTGTGCTCGAGAAGGTGGTGACTGAGTCCGTTTGACCACCAGTTGATCACCTTTGCCCACTGTTCTGGTAGCAGTTTCATCCAACTGAGTGACCCACCCATTGGACCATTTCAGAGGGTATTAAAGATTCAGCCTCATTTCTGTGACCTGGGGTGCTGTGAATCCCAGCCTGGCTAAAGATAGCAGCTTTCTAATGCAGGAGGAAACCATTTCAGACCATCCTCTTTTACCATCTCAGCTGAGCTCTCAGACTTAAAATTTGTTTGGCTGTGCATGACTTGGTAAATCAGATGAGATTTCACACTGCTCTCTACGTAACTTCACGTTACCAGAACTTTAGACCTGTCTGCCACTGAACAAAAAATTCCCATTCATTTATTTATCACATGTTCATTGAAACACACAGGGGAATGTGTTAACAACCAACACAACTAAGGATGTGCTGGGGGCAGCCCGCGCAGTGTCACCACACATTCCAGCTCCAGAGTAGCACGCCTGCAGTGCTCCGCAGAACAACACAGAACACAGCAAGCAACATCAGAAAAACAAACAACACACACAAAATGCTGGTGGAACGCAGCAGGCCAGGCAGCATCTATAGGGAGAAGCACTGTCGACGTTTTGGGCCGAGACCCTTCGTCAGGACGAACTGAAAGGAAAGATAGTAAGAGATTTGAAAGTAGTGGGGGGAGGGGGAAATGCGAAATGATAGGAGAAGACCGGGGGGGGTGGGATGAAGCTAAGAGCTGGAAAGGTGATTGGCAAAAGTGATACAGAGCTGGAGAAGGGAAAGGATCATGGGACGGGAGGCCTCGGGAGAAAGAAACGGGGGGAGCACCAGAGGGAGATGGAGTACAGGCAGGGTGATGGGCAGAGAGAGAGAAAAAAAACAAACAACTAAATATGTCAGGGGTGGGGTAAGAAGGGGAGGAGGGGCATTAACAGAAGTTAACTCCCAATCCATGATCCTTTCCCTTCTCCAGCTCTGTATCACTTTCACCAATCACCTTTCCAGCTCTTAGCTTCACCCCACCCCCTCTGGTCTTCTCCTATCATTTCGCATTTCCCCCTCCCCCCACTACTTTCAAATCTCTTAGTATCTCTCCTTTCAGTTCGTCCTGACGAAGGGTCTCGGCCCGAAACGTCAACAGTGCTTCTTACTATCCACCAGCATTTTGTGTATGTTGTTTGAATTTCCAGCATCTGCAGATTTCCTCGTGTTTGATCAGAAAAACAAACCTCTTTTCTTCCTCTCACATGGACAGACAGGCTTCAAACTCCAGTGCAGACCTCTGGGCCTCCAGTGGACTCACAGACTTCCCCAACTTCCCCAGTGGGCACAGAGGGCTTTGCCTGTGATGAACAGTGTTCTGTTAAGGACATGTGAATTCCTCCATCGCTAAGTTGAATTTAATAAGTTCACTGATATTATTCCAGTGCTAGTCACATACATTCTTTTCTATTTGAAAAAATATACAAGCATCTCCCCACCCCACCCCCCACACATTACATTACAGAAATCGGCCCTTAGAGAATTTGCGAATCACTACCCAAAAAGATTGTCTACAAACGGGGTGGTGTGGTAGCATAGCAGTTAACAAAAAGCTACTTCAGCGCCAGTGACTCAGGTTCAATTCAGTGACCTGCTGTCTGTAAGGAGGTTGTATGCTCTCCCCGTGACCATGTGGGGTTCCCCTGAGTGCTCTGGTCCCACATTCCAAAGATGTATGGGTTAGTAGATTAATTGGTCACATGAGTGTGATTGGACAGGATGGACTTGTTTGGCCAGAGGGGCTTGTTACCCTGCTGTATCGCTACATAAGTTAATTAAATAAATACATTTGAGATAAGGAATTAACATGGGGGAAAAATCTAAATAAACATAAATATTTATTTATGAAATAAATACTTCAGTGCGTATTTCTAGACATATCCACAGAAGATGCGCTTTACATTGTGGAAAATCGCAATATGGGCAGTGGGCACCCCTTCTCCCACCTCAACACGGGTTACCTGTGCTTCATTCATTAAAATAGATGCAGGAAGCACACTCAGTGTATGTCGGGCTTTACAATCATTCTGCTATCGAAATACTTTCTATCTGTAATCTATCAATGCTTGTGTTTCGTCTTTAAAAAATGCACCCGTGAAGTATTTGATCAGCAACCAAACCAAAACCACAACATCCTACAGGGAGAAGCATGATGAAGCTGTTGTGATGGCTTCTACAATACCGTGCAAAAGTCTTAGGCCGATTTCACCCGCTCTCCATGACCTTCACTCCTCTCTTCAGGGCGCCAGAGCCTTTTGCTGTTCCGTAGTTTGGTCCATTTAAGCAACGGCCCAGATAGACTGAAAGGACAGGGTGTCAGTCAGGAAGCAAGCCTGTTGTGCTCGTTCTCTGCGACGGCCATCTCCACGTGCCGAGGCTGTGACGACTGCCCCTGCTGCTGTGCTCCATGTTGCTAATATGGTGAGCTGAAAAGGGAGGCTTGGGGCCTACTCTGGGCCGTTCCAGGGTCCGGATCTGAGGACACAGTTTTGTTTCGGAATTGCTGTTGTCCACTTCAATTGTCTGCATGATTTCTATTTTTCTTTCTTTCTCTTGCACATCGAGTGTTGGTCTTTTATTTTTATTCATTTTTTTTCCCCTTTAATTGGGTTCTTTCGGGTATCTTGCTTTGCGGCCACCCGTGAGCAAGCAGATCTCAAGGTTGTATAGTTTATACATTCTTGGATAATAAATGTACTTGAATCTTGAATAGAGCTAGGGTGCCTAAGGCTTTTGCACAGTTCTGTAGTAATTTTATGTATTGCACTGTACTGCTGCCACAAAAAAAGCAAGTTTCATGACATATATGAGTGATGATAAACCTGATTCTGATCTGGGTCTCTGTTGTGGACTGAGAGTGGGAAGGGGGCAGGGAGAGGGGAATCATGGTTGGAAAAAGGGAAAGGGAGAGGGAAGCACCAGAAAGACATTCTGTAATGATCAGTAAACCAATAGTTTTGGAATCAAATGACTTTGCCTGGTATCTCAGGGTTGGGTGTGTCTGTGCCCGAGCCACCTCATGCCCCTGGCTCTCCTTCTCTGCCACCTGTCCCACACCCCTCCCTCAGTGCCCCACCCTCACCACTCCCAACATCCTTTGCTCCACCTGATTTACAAACTTGCTCTCCATTCCACAGTGACAAATACAGTACAGTGCAAAAGTCTTATGCACAGTACTACACACTAGTCAGACCTCCTAGGAGTGCATCAGTTGTGTTCTTGCAAACACAAAGCCCATCCAGTCAGTCTGCACTTTCTTCCCCCACCCCCCACAACCCTTACACTAAAGGGTAGGGAATTCCTGAGGCAAGGCACAGAACAGCACCGCACAACTCTGACTGGGGGGCTGATGCTTTAGGAAATAGTGCCCAAATGTTTAAGATCTGCCAACAGTACCAAAACAATCTAACGCCTTTACCCATCAGCAACGAACGAGGAGTTTGCATTGGCAAAGGTGTTTCTTCGGGTTTTTTTTTCAGAAACAGGTTAATGAGCCCTGACATTTGTCATGAAATTTGGTGTTTTGTGGCAGCAGTACAGTGCAAGATATTAAAAATTACTATAAGTTGCAAGAAGAAATATAAATGAATTAGTGCAAAAAGAGAGCAAAATCGTGAGATAGTGTTCACGGGCTCGTGGATGATTCAGAAATCTGATGGCAAAGGGGAAGTTGCTCCTAAAATGTTGAGTGTAGGCCTTAAGGCTCCAGGGCCCTCCTTCCTGATGGTAGGTTAAGAAAGGGGCATGTCCTGGATGGTGAGGGCCTTTAGTGAGAGTTCTTGGCACATCAGCTTTTTGAAGATATCCTTGAAGGTGGGGATGCTTGACCCAGGATGGAGCTGGCTGAGCCTATGGTCCTCTACAGTTTTTTCTGATCCTGTCCATTGGCACCTCCATACTGGAGTCAGAGTGCTCTCCAAGGTACATCTGTAGAAAGTTGCTGCAGTGCTTGGTGACATGCCAAATCTCCTCAAGCTCCTAATGAACCATAGTTACTGGGGTACCTTCTTCGTAATTGCATCAATATGTTGTACCCAGGATGGATCTTCACAGATAGATCATAGAGCTTGAAACTACTCACCCTTCCCATTTCTGATCACTTGACGAGGACTCGCGTGTGTTCCCTCGACTTCCCCTCGAGGTCCACAGTCAACTGCTTGGAGTTGGTGATATTGAGTACAAGGTTGTTACTGTGACACCACATGAGCAACTAATCTACCTCACTCCTGTACACACGCTGAGAGCGTGTGGTGCCAGTAAACTCACTCATTAACTGAAGAACTCATGCATTATTGAAGAACTGGTGACAGGCCAAATGATACATGATCATGTTTGTGTCTGCTGCTGAATTTTCCTTTTCTGGGACATGTTCCTCAAGTTGAGCCAGAACACTGATCTTACCTCCCTCTTGGTATTTTCAGGGTGGAAAAATGCAAGTTCATGGATTCCAAGATGAAGCCGCTGTGGATTGTTCACAAGAACCAAAGATCTGATGGGAACCCGATGGGGGTCATTTTCAAGAATGGAGACGGTATGAAGATCTCCGTTTTATTTTACACATTTTCCATCCGTATTTGTGTAATGTTACTCGAGATACTTCGATTAGCCTCAGAAAGCGATTGATGTACTTCGGCAGGTCGGGCAGCATCTACGACAAGTTTGCTGCCAGTTCTCGAGTTGAACTCAAGACGAAAAGCCACACTGCAGACTGTAACATTGAAGCAGTGAGTTAGTGGTCTCCCCCCCTTGCTATGGAAGGATTGGTACTTCTCTCTCCCTTGTTAGTGAGCGAGGGAGAGAGCCTGTGGTGTGTCAAACTGTTTGGTGAATAGTGCTTTTTGATGGACTGTAGATCATGGTCTCTCTTTGGGGGGGGGTAGCTGTTGCTTGCATGATGGGTGGTGGGGGTGCTGATGCTTTCTGCCGGAATAGAGGGGGAGGGAGGAGGGTAAACCTTTTGCAGCTGCTTGTGTGTGGGAGGGGTAGGAGGGCTCTAGAGTTCTCACAATTTTCCCATCATTTGTTCTTTGAAGATTTCCTTCTGTTTCGAGGATGTTTGCGGAGAGTATACATTCACTGATATTGTTATGTCTTCCCTGATTTGGATTGTTATTTTATTTCTAATTACCAGATCTCACTGCTTACTTATGGGTTCACAGCTATTGTTGATTGCTCATTATCATATTGCTAAGCAATTAGCTTTCAGTATCAGGCTGGCCATTTAAAATGCTTCGTTTAGTAGTTAGAAGCACTTGTTAGAAGTCAAAGGAATTTCAATCAATATTTGAACCTGCCTTTCATTAAAACACCGAGGAAAAACTGTCTTTTTACATCGGCTCCTTGTGTACTGTAATGCGTTGTTGAATAATAAAACGGCCTTTAACTACAACTACGCCGGGATTGGAGTTATCTATCTGCCTAGCTTAGGAAAACAGAGAAAACTCTTGAGTGAGAGCAGAATGGATATTAAATGGAACCACTGAAGTGAAACTGAGCAAACGTGTCACAGCAGAACAAAGGTCTCGGTCCTGAAACATTAAAACGGATTCTCTTTACCGGCATGCCGAGTTTTCCAACGCTTTCTGTTTGTCAGAGGGATGAGTGATCTCCGATTACTGTGTGAGATGACCGTTCTTTATACTTTTATTTCCTTTCTACAGATCTTCGGCAGGATATGTTGACAATACAACTGATTCAGTTAATGGATGTTCTGTGGAAAAAACAGGGTCTGGACTACAGGTAATAAAGCACACCTGATTACAGGTAATAACACCTGTACGTGTTACCTACAGGTAACACCCTGATCACTTCCAAAGCTCATGACTAATTGTACTCTTACATAAACAGAAGCTAAATTTGGAAGATAGAGAACACTATTGGACTTTCTAAAATTTGCTCCACACGAAAGCAGGAATGTAATGCTTGAGGCTTTATAAGGCATTAGTCAGACTGCACTTGGGGTATTGTGAGCAGTTTTGGGCCTCTTATCTCTGAAAGGATGTGTTGGCATTGGAAAAGGTCCAGAGGAGGTTGAAGAGAATGATTAGGAATGAAAGGGTTAACATATGAGGAGTGTTTGATGCCTCTGGGCCTGTACTCACTGGAGTTTCGAAGGAGGAAGGGAATCTCATTGAACCTATTGAATACTGAAAGGCCTAGACAGAGTGGATGTGGAGAGGACGTTTCCTATAGTGGAGGAGTCTAGGACCAGAAATGGGAGGAATTTCTCTAGCTAGAGAGTGGCAGACCTGTGGAATTCATTGCCACAGACGACTGTGGAGGCCAAGTCACTGAATATATTTAAAGCGGATGCTGAAAGGTTCTTGATCAGTCAGGGGAGAAGGCAGGAGAGTGGGGTTGAGAGGGATAATAAATCAGCCATGATGGAATGGTGGAGCAGACCCGATGGGCCAAATGGCCTTAATTCTGCTCCAATGTCTTATGGTCAAAATCTTGCTTATTTATTCCAGGAAAAGATCCAAGCAGTTATGATTCTGACACTTGTGCCAAGTTGCAAAGAACACTGATGTAATCAGAGACGGAAAAGAAAAGCTTTGATTACGACTGTTTATATTTTGGAACACTGCTCTTCATCACATTGCAGTTTTATCACATTTTTGGCATGTGATGGTGAGGTCGTGACCTCTCCAATGAAGGGAGACAGCCAGAATGTCTTTGCAACACTCGCTGTTGGAAATGATCATGATTTCCGCACTTGTCCGAGCTGAATTTTAATGATTTATTGTCCTTATCTAGGAAGTTAAACATAGAACAGCTTCCAGTTTCATGATGAATATTTACCCAAGCACACTCTAATGAGTCATCATTTTCAAAGTAAATTATTAACGGTATCTTACATTAAGTTTTGATGTGTGTTTTTAATCAGTCATGCGGCTCCATGATAGGCCAGTGGTTAGGAGTTCGAAGTTCAATTCTGGAGCGTCAGAGTTCACTTCTGGCACCATCTGTAAGGAGTTTGTATGCTTTCCCTGTGGAATGCATGGGTTTTCTCCAGGTGCCCAGATTTCCTCCCACTGTCAGTGGTTAGCAGGTCAATTGGTCATTGTAAATTGTCTTGTAATTAGGGTTAAATAGGTGGGTTGCGATTGGTTTGAACAGATGGGCCTGTTCCACACTGTATCTCTAGACAAAAAATAAATAAGTCACATCAACAGGCCCTTCGGCCCATCTAGTCCATGCAAAATTGTTATTCTGCCTATTCCCATCAACCAGCATCTGGACTCCTGTCCATTCTTCATTATGCATGAAACTTTTAGCCCATGATATTAAATTTCTGTGTTCATTATCTTCAAGGTAAACCCGTATCAATGGTTCCATTTACTGTCAGAGAATGTATACTATACAACCTGAAACCCTTACTCTTCGGAAACATCCACAGAATGAATGACAGAAATACGTTAGAACCCCAAAGCTACCCTCCCACCTCCCATGCAGAATCAGCAGAAAGCATGAACTCGCCCCACTTCCCCTCCCCATTTTCTCCAGCAGAAAGCATCACCCCTCCCCACTTCCCCTCCCCATTTTCTCCAGCAGAAAGCATCACCCCTCCCCACTTCCCCTCCCCATTTTCTCCAGCAGAAAGCATCACCCCTCCCCACTTCCCCTCCCCATTTTCTCCAGCAGAAAGCATCACCCCTCCCCACTTCCCCTCCCCATTTTCTCCAGCAGAAAGCATCACCCCTCCCCACTTCCCCTCCCTATTTTCTCCAGCAGAAAGCATCACCCCGCCCCACCATCCACCGAGATAACAAGCCCCAAAGACCATGATCTGCAGTCCTTCAAAAATTACTGTCCATCCCAACACCTTGACATCTCAATAGGCCCTCTCTCACTCTAACAAGGAGAGAGAGAGAGAGAGAAGAGAGAGATATCTCCTGCCACAGCGAGAGGGGAGACCAGCAACTTCCGCAGCGTTGCTTGAGTGCACAGGCCTCACCCGCTGTCTCAATGTTTCGATCTGTGACATTGGCGAGGAATCGGGTCATCCAAAAGGCCATACAAGGCTGCACCGTGAAACACACGCTTTCCAAGCCACTTCTGGAAATTTAGTTTAGAAATGAGAGTGCAGGGATACAGTATTCACTGTAATGCCTCACCCAGAAATGGTGCTCAGTGCCACCCCCATCTGGTGAGACCATGAACTGCATGCTGTGAAGCATAGGCTTTGTTCTATCGGCAAACTTGCTCGCTGATGAAGCAGAACTTCCTCTCAGTGATGATATAGTGTTGTGGGGAATAATAGAATACCAGAGAATTTATAATATTGTGAAACAATTCTTCAGAGTGCTTTGAACAACCTTAACAATAATATGCAGTACATTCAGAACTACTCCCTAGGCTCTATGATTACACAATCTGAAATGTGCCATTTATTAGCATATTAAGTTCCTGATATCTGTGTATAATGTTGTCTTTCCTACTGGCAGACCTCATTACAATGTTGGATTTGGTGTCATATTGTGAGGGTATCAAAGCTTCAAAAATTCAAAGTACTTTTACTATCAAAGTATGTATACAGAATACAGCTCTGAGATTGGTCCTCCCGCAGACAGCCATGAAACAAAAAAGAACTATGGAACCCATTCAAAAAACCATCAAACACCCAACACAAGATAAAAGAGCACAAAGGGCAAAACAACACACAGAATAGCAAGCGTCAATCCAGTGGGATGCAGTTCAGTTCAGTGCTGTGCCATTAGTCCAATGCTAGCCACGAGGCTGCTCTTCGCCAAATCGCCCTAGTCTGCATCAATTGTCCCGATCAAATCACTCAAAAATAGTAAAAGAATGAGTAGCCAGAATCCAGCAACATGGACCCCAAAATCCCCCCCAAAGCCAGTCCACAGGCTCGCTGGGATCAATCCAGCAACATGGACCCCAAAATCCCCCCCCAAAGCCAGTCCACAGACTTGCTGGGATCAATCCAGCAACATGGACCCCAAAATCCCCCCCAAAGCCAGTCCACAGACTCGCTGGGATCAATCCAGCAACATGGACCCCAAAATCCCCCCCAAAGCCAGTCCACAGACTCGCTGGGATCAATCCAGCAACATGGATCCCAAAATCCCCCCCAAAGCCAGTCCACAGACTCGCTGGGATCAATCCAGCAACATGGACCCCAAAATCCCCCCCAAAGCCAGTCCACAGACTCGCTGGGATCAATCCAGCAACATGGACCCCAAAATCCCCCCCAAAGCCAGTCCACAGACTCGCTGGGATCAATCCAGCAACATGGATCCCAAAATCCCCCCCAAAGCCAGTCCACAGACTCGCTGGGATCAATCCAGCAACATGGATCCCAAGACTTCTGCACTTCCCCCTGACAGCAGCTGGAGGGAGGGAGGGGAAGGCCGTTTAAACGCAGGCAGACGGCACCGAACACCTGCCTGCCCTCTGCTCTTGTTCTCATCAATTTCAACCATGCTCGATGCCTCAGTTGGAGAGAAGCAATGGAACCGACTGTGGGCTCACGCCTTGTCTCCAGGCTTTCTGGCCTCCAGGCCGGACCCTCCGGTCCAAACCTCGGTGAACTCTCTCGGAGACAACACTGCGCCAGATCACCCTGAAAGCACAGCGTCGAAATGTAAACCACAGGTTCCAATCGCACTCAGCTCTACTGTAGAATCAATTTGAAAGAAGAAGTAGATTCGTGAACTGTCTGCTGGACATCGCCGTTGGTCGCGTTGTTCACCTGCTCCATCTTGAAGAAACTTACAGTGCAGGAGGGTTAGAGTTAGGGTTTGTATGGATTTCCAGCGTCTACACAATCTCTGGGGTTTATCCTTATAATGCTATTTTTATGACCTTGTGAAAGTGCTTAATCCCATTTATCTGCAATCTTTTTAAGCGGTTCTACTACCTCCTACATCATTTCCTCTGTTGCACTTCAGATTGGCCACAAATCCTCCAGCAATGTAACATTTAACAAAAGATTTACCAGGACGGTAAGCAGAGAAAATTTATTAAGATGCTGCCTGGATTAGAGAGCATGTCTCATTCTGAGGCTGTGCCTCTGTTCATACAGGCTCCCACTGCCGAAAACATCCTTTGTGTAGACTTTCAATATTAAGAAGAGAGGGAGAGGGAGAGTGAGAGAGAGATTAGCTTTATTTGTCACATGTGCAATGAAACATAAAACAAAACAGTGAAATGCACCATTTGCGTCGGCGACCCACGCAGTCCGAAGATGTGCTGGGGACAGCCCGTGCTTCCAGCGCCAACGGAGCACACTCACAACTCTCACCCTAACCCGCGCACCTTTGGAATGTGGGAAGAACACCCGGAAGAAACCCACGTGGTCTCTCTTACGGACAGTGGCAGGAATTGAACCGTGATCGCTGGAGCTGTAAAGCATTACATTAGCCACTGTACTACAATGCCACCTAGTAGGTATATTAGTCACCATGTTTCCTGCATTACAATAGCAACCTTTTATCCACAGTGTAAAAAGTTTATTTTTTTTAATTTATGTAGTGCGGGAACTCCACAGGTCTTTTGCTTAATGGTATTCCATGGCATAAAAAAGGTTAGGAACCCCTAATTTAGTGATACAGTGCCTAATAGGCCCTTCCAGCCCTTTGAGCCACACCTCCCCAGCGAACCTGATTCACCCTAACCTAATCATGGGGCAATTTACAATGACTAATTAACCTACCCGGCCTATGGGAGGAAACCCACTCATGCCGTGGGAAGAACGTACAGAGACTCCTTACAGACAGCGCCAGAATTGAACTCTGAACTGCAGAACACCCGGAACTGTAATAGCGTCGCGCTAACCGCTTTACTACCGCGGTGTCCAATTATCAGATGTTCTAGGGTCAGGTACAGTGTCTTAGTACAGTAAACACCGATCATATTTTCTTTGGTTGCTGAAACGAAAGATGTTCATATTGCCGTCCAATCTCTTTCAGGATGATTCCTTATGCCTGTCTCTCCACCGGAGATAAAACGGGAGTGATCGAGGTGGTTTCACACTCGGAGACCATCGCGAATATCCAGCTCAATAAAAGCAATATGGCAGCCACGGCAGCTTTCAATAAAGATGCTCTTCTGAACTGGTTGAAATCAAAGAACCCAGGGTATGTAATCTTGAGGGGTGGGGGGGGAACCCTTTTTAATTCAGAGTGTTATGCCAGAAATGATTTTTAAAATGGAATTCGTGTTGATAAGTGTCAGTGGATGCTTAACGGTCAGTTTGAACTCAATTGGCCAAAAGGCCTGTTTCTTTGTCATCCGCCTCTACGGTTCCTCAGTCAGACGGTATCTGAAAGATCAAAGGCGATTACCATCAGGTGGGTACTGGTGATTTTTATTTCCCGAAGATGATGAGTGACCTCCTGTGCAAGTTTTCTTCCTCTTTTTGCCCCCCTTTTTATTGAGCAGGTTAGGCTAGGTAGAGCACAAGTTGACATTGAATTTCCTGTTACACCAGCTCTGGTTCCAACCTGGACTAGAGTCAAGGCCTACGCTACTAAAACTCTTGTCGGCTGGACAAACTCGATAGGTTTCAGGCCCCCCCCCCCCCCCCATTCTTCTAAACTCTCCAATGAGTACAGGCCCGGAGTCATCAAATGCTCTTCATACAATGAACTTTTCGTTCCTGGGATTATTCTCATAAACCTCCTCTGGACCTTCTCCAATGCCAGCACATTCTTAGATACGGGGCCCAAAACTGCCCCAGTGGGTAATGGGGAAACTCCAGATCCCCCGTCCGATCTCTCCTCCGCCAGTCTTTTTTCTTTCCAACCTACCCGGCTTCACCTATCACCTTCCAGCTAGCCTCCTTCCCCTCCCCCTCCCCACATTTTTATTCAGGCATCTTCCCTCTTCCTTTCCTGACCTGCTGAGTTCCTCCTGCATTTTGTGTGTGTTCCTGTGAAAGGGAATAAGTTTCAAGGAAATGAGTGGTGGAATGGGATTGCCTTGAGAGCTAGTATAGAGCCAATGGACAGAATAGCCTCTTTCTGCGCTTTATGGAAAATACGGTATACCTCTGGACCCTCTCCAATGCCCAAAACTGCTCACAACACTCCAAATGTGTTCTGACCAATTACTTGCAGGAATTAAACATACAATTAGAACAACACGCGGCTTGTTCGTTTGGAATGTTTGGAATTCTTGAAACTTTACTCCCAATTATTTTATTAAACAAGCTAAAAAGGCTTTGTTGTTTGCTTGTCACTGCGTTGAGCACAGTCTATCCGATGTGTTTCTCGTACCTGCAGTCCCGTGACATTTGGCTGGAATTTCCTTCTCTCAGTGAGCGTCTCTCGGTTGAGAGTCGCAGTGACCGTGTCTAAGGTGTTGGTTATTCGATGGCACGTGCCTTGTACATAATTACGTGTGAGTCTTTGTATTGCTGCTTTCCGGCGACATTTTGTGGTGATCTCACCACTGTTTCTGCTTTTGGCTTTTGCGCTGTGTGCTTTCAGCAGTGGTATTGAAATGGTGCTGGGCCTTCCAGTGGGAAATAACGGAGTCACAGAGCACTACAGCAGAGGGCTCAGGTCCTTTGGCCCATCTAGTCAGTTCCAAACCATTATTCTGCCTTGTCCAATCGACCTCCACCTGCAGCCGAGCCCTCCACAACCCTCTCGTCCATGTACTCACTGCCCATTACATCACTAGCGTTTAGGGCAGCAGTGAAGATCCTCCATCTCTGTCTGTCCTTGGCCACTCAGATGCAGAAGGATTCTCCGTTGCTGTTTCCATAATGGTTTTGTTTGACCAGTCAGGGCTGTTAGTCCTGAACTGAACCCGCGAACTTGGAGGACCGGTTGACCACTTTTAGTCTGGCCTCTACCCTTTGACCTGTTTGACATGGGTGACTCTATCAAGGGTCAAAGCATAAAGCCTGACCCCCGCCAGCAAGGTCTCAGGGTCATTGAGGAACGCAGTGCCTCCAGATCACGACAAGTTGTGGTCCTCTTGGAGACCCCACCACGTACCTATCCAAATTTATCTTAACAGTGCAGTTGAACCTCCATCCACCACTTCCACTGGCAGCTCGTTCCCACTCTCATCACCCTCTGAGTGAAGAAGTTCACCCTCAGGTTCTCCTTAAATATTTCACCTTTCACCCTTAACCTATGACCTCGAGTACTAGTCGTGCCAGTTTTCAGTGACAGTGAGCAGAGGTTCAAGCCTCCCAATCCATAATGTCCTTTCCTCTCATTTACTTGTTTGTTTGATCATAAATAGAGTGGAGAGATTTGCGAAGAGAAGGTTTGGAAACTCCAATGTACCAACTCACCCAAAAGATGCTCTAAAGGGTCTGTATTGGCTTCAAAGGGCAGATGCACCGGTGTGCTAGTTCAGCACAGGAGGAGACCATTCAGTCCATCTAGTCTATGCAAGCTGCTTTAAAGAATAATCTGGTTATCCCACTCCCCTGCTCCTTCTCCATTTCCTGCTAATTATTTTAATAACAGATGTTTAATCATTCTTCTCCTGTGGAGTCCTGTAACATCTCTGTAAAGCTTCCATATTCTTCCTATAATGAGGCAACCAGAACTGAACACAATACTCCAAGTGTAGTCTAACCCGAGCAACAATGCTACGTGTCTCCTGAACTCAGTCCCCTGGCTGACGAAGGCCAACGAAACTTACCCAAAACTTATCCAAACTTATGCCTTCTTAACCACCCTGTCTATTTGTGTGGCAACTTTCAGTGACCTATGAAGGTGGACCCCAAGACCCCTCTGTTCCCCCACGCCGCTAAGAACCCTGTCGTTAACCCTGTACTCCTCCTTCATGCTGCAGCTTCCAAAGGGGACTGTTCCAGGCTGAACTCACACTTCTCCAGATCTGCCACTTCTCAGCCCAGCTCTTCATCCCGTCGTAACCTCCGACAACCTTTACTGTACGTTGCACCACCAACCTTCATGTCATCTGCAAACTCACTAACCACCCTTCTGCTTCCTCGTCGGAGTCACTTTATGAAAATCACAAAGGGCAAGGATTCCGGAACAGATCCTTGCAGAACACGCTCCATCTGCCACCCTCTTTTCTCTGTGTACAAGCCAATTCTGAATCCATTCAGCCAGGTTTCCTTGAATCCCAGACCTCCTGACGTTCTGCGAGAGCCTTCCGTAGCTGTCTGTATCAGTGTCGCGGTTTGACCATCATTCATAGGAGCAGAGCTGGGTTGTGTATGGAGGCTGCAACACAGGAAGCAACATTCATTTGGAGACTCTGCTACAGGGAAGTGCCAGATTAAGTGCTGTTTTGCCCTTTGGTGATGTACAATAAACGTTCTCCCCTTCATCCTTCTCAGGGAGGCACTGGAACGAGCCATTGAAGAGTTCACCCTCTCGTGTGCCGGCTACTGTGTAGCTACCTACGTGCTTGGAATCGGTGACCGACACAGTGACAACATTATGATCAGGGAAAACGGACAGGTACAAAGGGGGAAGCTATGATAACCTGATTCCAAGCTTTGGAAAGCATGCACGGCCTTGCGGGGATAGATGGATCAGTGTTGGAGTTGAATGGGGGGGGGGTGGGGGGCGCGGTGGTGAGTTAATCTCATTTCATCCCCTCTCATCTCATTCGGGTTGACCCAGGCTTAATCCCCAGGACCTCACAGGTTAACATCCCTCACTCCAGCTAGGAAGGCCTCAATTGGTGGAGGAGGTGGTGCTTCAGAGTCCCTTTCAAAGTCATGGACAAGTTTACCGTCAGGTGCACAATTGCCTGTGTACGCACAGGTGCAATGAAAAACTCACTATCAGCAGCATCACGTGCATTCAGCATGAGATACACAAGGCCAACATCAATTCGACAAGGAAGAACCCATTCTGAGCAAAGAAATGTCTATTGTAGTAGAAGTGATCAAAGCTATAGACAAGATTAGATTTATTTGTCACATGCATCACAACATACAGTAAAATGCATCGTTTGCATCAAATCAGATCAGCGAGAATTGCGCTGGGAGCAGCCCGCAAGTTTCACCGTGCTTCCAGCACCGACGTAGCGTGCCCGCAACTCACTAGCACTAACTTTAGAAAGTGGGAGAAAACCAGAGCACCCAGAGGAAACCCACACAGTCACAGGGAGGATGGTCAGCAGCGGGAATCGAACCTCTAACCCTGGTGCTGCAGAGCATTACGCTGACTGCAATGCTCCCATGCCACTGTGGTGACATGTTGCTATACTGACGTCGAGTTTAGGGTAGTGCAGGCTGGTTCCAGTACTGAATGGCTGGAGGGAAGTAGCTGTTCTTGAACCTGGTGGTGTTGAAACTCAGCCTTTGTACCTCCTGCCCAATGGGAGTTGAGGGAAGATGGCATGGCCCAGACGGTCGGGACCTTTAATGATGGATGTTGCCTTCTTGAGCCAGTGACTGCTGGAGATACTTCCAGCTCTTCAGGATTGTTGTCCCCTGCACCCACCATGTCAGCACCTCCCTAACATTCCAAGTGTCAGCTGACACCAAGTTGGCAGGACAAGGGTTCAAACAGCCACCCACTCCAGGGACAGGAGTGTTGGCAATCCACGGAGATACTGTAGGGGTGCCGCAAGGTCACGAGTGCCATCTTGGAAATTAGGTGTTAAGCAGTTGGGCGGGTGAGAGAATGCTGAGGGGGAGGTGTCCATCTGACACCCCTATTAAACCATGAAGGTGCATCTGCTGGCTTTGCACACACAGATACACGGTACGGTAGTGTAGCCATTAGCGTAACGCTTTACAACGCCAGCGATCGGAACATCGGAGTTCAGTTCTGTTAGGAGTTCGTACATCCTCCTCACGACGGCACGGGTTTCATCTGGGCGCTCCGGTTTCCTCCTTCACTCCAAAGACGTACGGGGTGAGATCAGTGAGTAGTGGACATCCCACACTGGCGCCAGAAGCACGGAGGCACTCGTGGGCTGCCCCCAGCACATCCTCAGACTGTGGTGGTTGTTGACGCAGCGAGGCATTTCACTGTGTGTTTCGATGTACACGTGACAAATAAAGCTCATCCTTAAAAGGCATTTGGACAATTACTTGGATGTGTAAGGCTCAGAGCAGGGATTCCAACCCGGGATCCACAGACCCCTCAGTAAATAGCAGGAGACCCTAATGCGTGGGAACCCCTGGCTTAAAAGAATATGGCCCTAATGTAGGCAAATAGAATTGGTGTAAATGGATTCTGAAACAGGTTATTATCACTGAGATATGCAGCAGCAGCCAGTGCAAAACACCAAAAATATACTATAATTTACAATAATAAATGGATAAAGAAAGTCATAGTAAATAAAAATAAATAGCTATTACAATCAGCATGGACACACTGAGGCCGAAGGGCCTGTTTCTGCGCTATGACTGTGTCATAGCTCGCTGTGGGGATCAGTTTCCCCAAAAACGACTGTGTGATTGCGTAAATGCGGCGAGTTCTCTTAAAAAATCGACGGCAAAGTGGCTTTGGATGTCGTAAGTCTGCTGCACATGTAAATGTTTGTGCAGCTTATCTGCAGGGCAGGTGGCTTGGGATAACAATAAAAATGTGGCCAGTTTTAACTAGAAAGCAGAACTACCGAGTTCCTGTTAGCAAGGGACAAAGAGAGATTGGTTTCAGAGAAAGAAACCGGATCTACTTGAGAATAAAATATTAGTGAGTTTGTATATTTAACAGAAGTGCTAGCTAGTGGGTTAATTAGTCATTGATAAATAAATAATAGTGGTGGGAATTGAACCGTGATCTACAGCTTGTGTCGTAAAGCTTTGTGCTAATCAGCACACTACCGCCCCAAGTGGAATTATGAGATAAATTTCTTCGTTTGCATCACTGATTTCTTGCTGAGTGATATTGTTTGACAACTTGTAAGTATCCTTCAATTTCCATCCTTGTCTCACTCAGCTCTTCCACATTGACTTCGGACACTTCCTGGGAAACTTTAAGAGCAAGTTTGGCATCAACCGGGAGCGGGTCCCTTTCATTTTAACGCACGACTTTGTCCACGTGATACAGCAAGGGAAAACCAACAACAGTGAGAAGTTTGAAAGGTAAGTTCAAAGTGAATTTATTATCAGAGTACATACCTGTCACCATACACAACCCTGATGCTCATTTCCTTGCCAGCTTTCACAGTAAATACAAAAAAAACATCATCAGTGAAAAACCGTTCACAACAAAGAAACAAACAACCGATGTGCAAAATACAACAAGCTACGCAAATACAAATAAAACCAAAATAATAATAATAACTAAATATGCAATAAATATCAAGAACTTGAGATGAAGAGTCCTTGAAAGTGAGCCCATAGGTACTGCCTAAGACTTGGAGTAATGTCAACCCAGAAAAAAGTAATTAATAAACAAGACAATAGGCACAGTAGAGGACAAATTTCATTATAATAATAAATGATGTAGATGTCAGTCTAGACTCTGAGTATTGAGGAGTCTGATGGCTTGGGGGAAGAAACTGTTGCACAGTCTGGTCGTGAGAGCCCGAATGCTTCGGTACCTTTTGCCAGACTGCAGGAGGGAGAAGAGTTTGTGTGAGGGGTGCGTGGGGTCCTTCACTATGCTGTTAGCTTTGTGGATACAGCGTGTAGTGTAAATGTCTGTAATAGCAGGAAGAGAGACCCCGATGATCTTCTCAGCTGACCTCACTACCCGCTGCAGGGTCTTGCGATCCGAGACGGTGCAATTCCCGAGCCAGGCAGTGATGCAGCTGCTCAGGATGCTCTCGATACATCCTCTGTAGAATCCTCTAAGTTTCATTGCTTCAAGATTGTGGGTTTGATAATAAAGAGTCAAATAAAAGATTCGACTTTTAGAGCAATCATTGGAGCTGGGGTGCATCATCCAAGTGCAACCACTCCGTAACGGTCACGGCCAGCGGCAATTGCCTTGTTTAGTTCTGGTTTAGTTTTGCCACTACAATAGGATTAGGTGTACGAAACACGAGAGGGGCTGCCCATGGCATAAAACTCTTTCTGGGCTTTAGCCACGTCATACCAGGTGCACTACGGTATTACAGAGGGCGACACAGTAGCGTAAAGGTTGGTGCAATGATTTATTGCACCAGGGACCCCAGTTCAACTCCTGTCGCTGTCTGTAAGGAGTTTGTATGTCCTCACCATGACCACATGGGTCTCCTCTGAGAGCTCCAGTTTTCTCCCACAGTCCAGAGGCGTACTCTCAAATGAAGCATGATCAGTTTAAAAATGCCGGCTGGAAAACACAACGATCAAATATATGTGGGTGTGTACATGTCCTTCAGTCTTGGTGCATGTTTTGTGTTTTTGTATCTGTGTGATTTTGGGATTCACATGGATTTTTCCTCTCTCTCTCTCTCTCTCTCTCCCTGTTCCTCGGAAAGGTTCCGGAAACATTGTGAACAAGCCTACATGATTCTCCGAAAGCACTGCCCCCTCTTCATTAATCTCTTTGCACTGATGCAGGCTGCCGGACTTCCTGAGCTGAGCTGCGCCAAAGATATCCAGTACCTCAAGGTGAGGAATTGCACTGTCTGGTGATACAGGCAGACAGCAGAAAGTAAAATCGTGCACTAAGTCTCCGTCAAGGCAACAGAAGTTCTTCTACTGTTTAGGAAAAAACGCGGCCAGTTTATACACAGTAAGATTCAGAATCAGGTTTATTATCATGAACGTATGTTGTGAGATCTGTTGTTTTGTGGCAGCAGTACAGTGCAAGGTGTAACAATTGCTAAAGTTACGGTAAACAATGCCAGGAAGAAATTGTGAACTACTGTTTGTGCCCTGTTCATAAATCTGACTGCAGAGGAGAACAAGCTGTTCCTGAATCATTGAGTGCTGGTATCCAGTCTCCCGTACCTCCTCCCTGATGCTGGGCACTGAGAAGAGGGCATGTCCCTGATCACAGCCTGGAGTCCATTTGCTATTGGTTCACGGCATAAAAAAGGTTAGGAACCCCTGTCCTAGGTGGTGAGGGTCCTGAATGATGGATGCTACCCTGCTGAGGCATCACCTTTTGAAGATGCCCTCGATGTTGGGGAGGTTAATGCCCAGGAAGGAGCTGGCTGAATTAACAACCCTCTGCAGCTTTTTCCGATCCTGTCCATACCAGGCGGTGATGCAACCAATTAGAATGCTGTCCACAGCTCTTAAGTAGAAATTTGTTCGTCTTTGGTGACATACCAAATCTTCTCAAACTTTTAGTGAAATATAGCCGCTGGTGTACCTTCTTCATAATTGCAAGAATATGTTGGGTTCAGGATAGACGTTGACACCCGGAAACTTGAAACTGCTCACCCTTTCCACCACTGACCCCTCAATGAGGACTGGTGTGTGTTCTCCCAACAACTTCTTCCTGAAGCCCATGATCAGTTCCTTGGGCTTACGGACATTGAGTGCGAGGTTGCTGTTGCAACTAGTTGATCTATCTCACTCCCGTACACACAATGTAAACCTCGGAGCACAATGCCTCCCCCTTACACAGGGGTTGCCTGTACAAGGAACATTAGAATGTGGTAAAGAGGAGAGACAGGTGAAGTGTAAAGTTCCAGCAAGCACTAGAGAGGAAGGCGGGACATTCTGGCAAGCAAATAGGCAAACTTCTCCAACTGGCTGCTGCTTATGCATTTACACTCAGACCACTCTATCAGGCTCCTCCTACACCTAATAAAGTGGTCTCTGAGTGTATGTTCACGGGCTTCTGCTGCTGTGGCCCATCCACTTCAAGGTTTGACATGTTGTGCGTTCAGAGATGCTCTTCTGCACACCACTGTTATAAAGGGAGGTTGTTCGAGTTACTGTCACCTTCCTGTCAGCTTGAACCAGTCTGGCCATTCTCCTCTGACCTCTCTCATTAATAAGTTGTCTTTACCCATGGAACTGTTGGTCTTTGGAAGCTTTTTGTTTTTCACACCATTCTCTGTAAACTCTAGAGACTGTGTACATGAAAGTCCCAGGAGATCAGCAGTTTCTGAGATACTCAAACCACCCCATCTGGCACCAACAATCCTTCCGTGGTCAAAGTCACTTAGATCACATTTCTTCCCCATTTTGACATCTCGTCTGAACAATAACTGAACCTCTTGACCATATCTGCATGAGTTTATACAATGAGCTGCTGCCATGTGATTGGCTGATTTGATACTTGCATTAATGAGGAGTTGTACCTGATAAAGTGCCATTGGGGGAATGTGACAGCGATGTTTATTTTTACTTGCAGGATTCGCTTGCTTTGGGGAAGACGGAGGACGAGGCTCTGAGGCAGTTCAAGATGAAGTTCGACGAGGCACTGCGAGAGAGCTGGAAGACCAAAGTGAACTGGATGGCTCACAATGTCGCCAAGGACAATCGGTCATAGCTGAGTCGTTCAGCCGGCCTCTTCTCATGAAAGCTCCAGGAGGCAAAGTAATTGGAAGCAATGTGTCAGAAATACTACCCAGTCAATGAGTGATTGACAAACCAACCTGCGTATGAAGAATATAACACATTTTTTCAACTTTTCTTTTGTGAACTTTGAAAGATGTTTACAAGTGCCCGCTCTGACTGCAGCCTTTCCTGGGTACGGACTTGGCACTGAATATCCGATGTAAATACCCACTTTCAGAGGGGCCTTCACCAGTCTGTTGCACTCTGATACGACCGGTTACTGTCTCGGATTTCTCCCCCGTGTTATATCTGTTAAGCTGGCGCGGACAGCAGGTCCACAGCCACCAGGCTGATCGGGGAAAGGTCACGTGGATGACCCCTGGCTCCTAAGACAACTCTCCACTTCTGGCCGAAGGCCGGTCGAAGAAATCCCGAAAGAGCAAGACGGTCGACGTCTTCCAGTGTCTCGTCCCCCCAGCTCGGCTGTCTGTCCAAAGTGAGGTGGTCTGCTTCTGTGAAGCATCGCAACCGGGAATCACGTTACCACTGAGGTGGACTCGTCTGAAGAGCTTCGTCCATTCCCAGCACAGTTCGGCCTTTGGTCTGCCTGGGCTCCGCACAGCGAATTGCACCTCACAGCTTGGTGGTTCTACATCATGAGTGCGAGGCCATTTTCCCAACCTCTGTAGGCTGTCCCTGCTTCCTCAGTCAGTAACGAATCTTGTTTCAAGTTATGTGTGATCGAAAATGGATCTGTAGGGTACTAATTTAAGGTGCTTTGATACTGATGGGTACGAAGTAATCAATACCTTTTCATAATGAAGGTTGCCCAAGCCTCCATTCCTTCTGTCGTAGAGGGCAAGGTTGGAAAGGACCAGTGTTGGGTGACAGCTTAATTTGTCTCTTTCCTTGTCGGCAACGTCAGAGCAACGGGACTTGGTGGGGGTAAATGGATTCTGATTCCTGTGACAGTGTTGAGGGAGGGAGGGAGGGGAAGGAACACTGGTTGGGAATGGGGGGGAGGGGGGTGGGAGAGAAGCAATGGGTGGTGGCTACATTCGCCCAATTTAAAACGCTGGGGCTCGTTGGATGAACTCTGCAGAGTCTGCGTGCGGTAGAGTCAGTCGAGTGTCCGGCAAGTGCTGGCAGGAAGCCAAGTCAAGATGGCTCGAACCGGTGACAAAGCCAGAACAAGCTTGGAAGAACCTGTCCCAGAAACCCTCACAAAGCAAAACTACAGGTGTGGCTCAATCCCTCCAAGGCTCCATCTCACTCCAAAGCAGCCTTGAGCTGACCGCACTGAGAAACTTAGACGCAAAGCTAGTGAAACCGCACCTTGAAGTTAAATGTGCCTTTGTTTTGCTTCTTATGTAAACTTACTGTATGTAAATTGAGCTGTTTAATATTTGCATATTTAAAACAAAGTTGAATGTTTTTTTTCTTTTTATCAGAGGTACATTTTGTTTAGAACCTCAGAGGAATATGTTTACAGAATTAATATCCCGAGATGAGTGAAATGCTTTGTGAAAATTAACTTTAGTGAGCAGCGGTGACAAAAGATGGACTCTTTTTGTTTGTTCTGATTTCATAAAAAAAATTAAACCTGGGTACATTTATAATGTTGCATGTGCAGGTTAGGTCTGTGGCCAAGATGTTAGGTTAGTGTGAATGTTTTGTGAATCGTTCAAGTAACTTTATGGGGGGGGGGGGGGGGTTGGTGGTGACCGGAGCGGGAGGAGGGGGCAGGGGAGGAGTTTACCAACCTGAAGGGAGGGAGAGGTTTCTGTGGCCATTGCCCCACCTGTCAATCTGAGCCTTACCCTGGCAAACTGCAGCCAAGCTTCATTCAACACCAAGCTAGTTTGGAGGGTGTTCCAGAAGTTGAGGGGGGGGGTGGTGAATTGGGGTTTGCTGGAGCTGGACGGGGCAGGAGAAGGGATGGTTGGCATTGGACCTCAGTTAGAGAATCCATCCTCAACTTCATTGTCCAGTTCAGCAGCAGTGGAGCACATTCTCTCTCCCCCACCCCCACCCCCCATGTCTACAGTTACTGATTTCCCAAATATAAGATGCTTTTCGATTTTAAAAAAAAAGAGCTGTCTCTAAAATTATATCATTCTCTTCACATCCCTGTGTGGTAGGATATGTGTGGACATGGGTTAGGGTACACGTGGCTTTAATGGAGGGGTATGTGCGTTACTGAAGCTATGTGGAGTCATGCATTAGGGTGTCTCTGCTCAGGGATGTGTGTGTCTTTGTCTGTCTGGAGAGAGTGGTGTGTTAAGTTATGTGTGTGTTTCTCTGTGTGGAGTGGTGTGATGAGAGAGAGAGAGGGAGAGGGAGAGAGAGTGTGTGTGTGGTGCATTAGGATGTCTGTGCACAGGGATGTAATAAGGAGTGTGCACGTGTATTTGTGTGTATGTAATGGTGTGTTAAATTGTGTGTGTGGCGGGCTATAGTTGGAATTTATGATACAAGAGGGTCTGGAGATGCTGGAAATCCAGAGCAGTGTGCTGCAGAGGCTCAGCAGGTCAGGCAGCATCTTTAGATGGGAATGAACAGCGATGTTCTGGCTTCAGGCCCTTCTCCAGGGTTCATGTGTTTAGGTTATATGTGGATGTGAGTATTTCTGTGTGTGTGCGCGTGTGTGTTTGTGTTCAGAGGTGTTACCCACTATTTCTCACTCCACAATGGCGAGAGCAGATTCAGTTACAGCCCCACTCAGTCTCAAGCTGCCCATCCCAGCTCTAGTGGAGGGGAGAAAGCGAGATGAAGACCCACTTCACGCTGCCCACCCCCATACACACACAAAGACTCGATCTGCCCACCCATTTGTCGAATGATCATGAGCGAGAGGGGCTGAGCACCTCCTGCCCCCTCGCAGATACGTGTTGGAGGTATAGCCAGCCTGTTTACGGACTAAATCTGAGCCTGTGCTACTGCAGAAAGTCTGTGAATGAGAGTCGTCAGACCCATGCTTTCGTCTGAATCAGAACAGGTTGTTCAAATGCACAGAACCCTTCTCTCCCCCAATTTCCACTACAGGTAATATGAAGGGTGGAGGGCAAAACCAAAGCTTTGATGCAGGACTTGGCCACAGTGAACAGCAAACCCTGTGTGCTTCCTTATAAAGAGCTCGGCCTTTCACTAAATACCTCCTCAAGGCTATCAGAGCATTCCGGATCTCAGTGGCAGATGCTCAGCTTGGTGACATGTAAGACTATAAGACATAGGCACCGAATTTGGCCCATTGAGTCTGCTCCACCATTCCATAGTGACTGATCTGTTTTCCCTCTCAATCCCACTCTCCCCGTAACCTCTGACGCTCCGACTAATCAAGAACCCATCAACCTCCACGTTAAGTATCCCCAATGACTTGGTCTCCACAGCTCTGTGACAATGAATTCCACAGTCTCACCACCCTCTGATTAAAGATAAAATTTAAAGATTTATTTAAGTTATAAACTTTATTCAGTGAATGTCAAAGTATTTCCTTCCAAAGTTGGGTGCATTACAGGTAGGGGCCTGAAATTTTATAAAGGCACCCAGGGGAACCCCCCCCCCCCCCCACTCCACCCTTTCGTTCACTGAGGAGCTAAAGGCTTTAGAAACTGGAGTAACACACACAAAACCATGGAGGAAATAAACAGTTGGCTTCATCAGGTCCAAGATGTTGACCGTTTCTTCCCCTCCAGAGATGCTGCCTGACCTGCTGAGTTCCTCCAGCATCTTGTGTGTGTTACTCCAGATTTTCAGCATCTGAAGAATCTCTCGTTTTGTAGAAACTAGAAATGCACAACAAACCAGGCAGCAACTGTGGAGGGAGAGACACAGTTGGTGTTTCAGATGGAAGGTAGTTAATCCGTTCCATGTTCCTCTCTAAAGATACTGCCAGACCTGCTGGGTATATCCAGCATTTAACTCAAACTTAAGTTATTATCCTTGCCTGCTGAATCATTACTGTCACTGTCATCAGTTTTAGTTGCAGTACCGAGTTCCATTTCTAGGGGAGACTGGATGGGACACTCCCAGCAGCTGCACAGGGACTCACTGACCTGATTTTACTCTCACCTGGGGCCTAGTCGCTTCTCAGCACAGCAAGGCTGGGCGCAGTGGCCCTGGAGACCGAGAAAGCTCCGGGGTTCAGTCTTGACATCCAGAGCTGTCTGTCTGTGCGCAAGAGTTTGCAGATCCTCTGTTTCCCTCCTCCTCCCGCGGCCCGGAGACGGGCAGGCTGCTGGGTCGCAGCAAGTTGCCCCCGGGGCGCGGCTGGAAAGCAGGAGAATCAGGGTGGGAGTACGTGGAAGAAAATGAGCAAGTGGGGGAGTAGGATTTATTGGAGTGGTGACGAAGGCACGGTGTCCTCCTGGGTACTGAGGAGGTCCAGGGTGATGAGATCAATCAGCAAAGTAGCAGCTGAGAATTATCCAGAAGGCCCGTGCACTTGAGGGGAGATGAGAAACAGCGCGAGGTAAATTTTCCCAGTGGAATGTAGCAGAAAATTCCCTGGATTTCTCTCCCAGACCAAGATTTTTTTTAAAAACAAAAAAGTAAAATCAAATCTTGCTTTCTACCCCTCCCCCTCCCCCTCCCCAGGTTAACCTCACTATTTCAGCTAGAAGGAGTGTTTCCAGACTACGGCACGTTGTTAAAATAACAGTCACTTGTTTAAAGATGGCTCCCCTCCCCCCACCTTCATCGAACACCCCTCAGGTTAAAATTGACGTCAGTGAGATGTTGGGACCTTAACTAACTTAACTCTGGCATGGGTGGTTCTCACAAGACATACAGGGTTAAAAATGGGACCTGGCATTAATTGTAGCTTCCCTAATGGCTCTCTCAGGACGAGGAGAGGAGCTAAGTGAGCATCCATATATCAATGTATAGGGTAAAACTTGGTAATCGCCCATTCCCTTAACGTAAATCCCGCTGAGTAACCACTAACTAGCAGCTCTGCCTGTCTGTACTGCTGATGAGTTAAATTGCCTTCAAATGAGGGTATTTGCACAGAATTTGCAGACTATTTTTTCAAAAGGTTAATAAAAGAGGATACTTGATAAAGTCAGCCCTTGCTTCACATAACTTAATGCTTCAATAACTAAAAGGCCCATACGGTATTACTAGAAGTTCCATTATATTTAAGAAAGTACAATGTGTAATTTGCATAGTAAGGTGATGTGCAGCAGACAAGGTGTAGGAGGTACCCGATGTGGTCTTGGCAGTGGCGCACGAGACCCATCATCATGTGTAGCTGATCTACAGACTGAAATCACTATAATCCTGTTTGGAAACTGTGCCTGAAGTCCCAGTAGATGCAATGAAATGCAGTCTGTAAACTCAAGACATGGACATTTGCAATAAGCCAGTGTGTTTGCAATGTTGGAAATAAAAAATGTTGGAATAATCTGTTCTGTATTTATTTGAATGGAGATGAGCTTTATCCGTCACATCCAGTGAGATGTGATGCTCGCGCCAATGACCAGCACAGTCCGAGGATGTGCTGGGCTCAGTCCGCACTTCTGAAGCCAACATAGACACCCACAGCTCATTAACCCTCACCCAAATGTCTTTGAAATGTGGCAGGAAACTGGGACACCTGGATGAAACCCACGTTGTCATGTGGAGAACGTACAAGTTTCTAACAGACAGCACTGGGTATTGAATTCCAGTCGCTGCTACCTCAGGAATTGAACCCGTATCATTGGCGTCGTAAACAGCGTTACGCTAACCGTGCTGCTGTAAGTTGCCCCTAGTGTGCAGGTAAGTGGGAGGACCAGGAGCAGTCAATGCAAATGTGGCGATTTTTTTGCAGGATTAATGCCAACGGTTTCTAGCGAACCTGGCAGGTTAAAGGGCCTGTTCTGTGCTTGGTGATTCTACACAACCCAAAACAGTACCCTGGTACAGCACAGGAGCTGATATCATGAAGAGAATTAGTAACAAAATGTACCTGACAGAATATATGCAGGCCTCCGTTAGTCTCAATAGACCATGGATTTGCACCTTGGAAAGTTTACCAGGGCGTAAGCCTGGGCAGGGTTTTGTTTTATGGAAGACCGGCAGTTGCCCAAGCTGCAAGTCTCCCCTCTCCACGCCACCAGTGTTGTCCAAGGGAAGGGCATTAGGACCCATACACCTGACAGAATAGTCTGATTGGAAAATCATTGACTCTGAATCTTACCTCCTTCACCCTCACTCTCAACTGATGCTGCCTGACCTTCCCTTTCCAGCATCTTCCAATTTTATTTCAGACTTTCAGCATCTTCCATATTTTATATCTCACAGGAGTAGTACCATTTTCTTCATCTTTTGCCTGTCAGCATTCCTCCCTGTCAGTTCACACCTCAGGCCCAGTAACCAGTCTCCAGCACCATCACACCTTTCCTTTGGTCATTCCGTCTCCCTCGGTTTCCACCTGAACACAGATGCTCTTAAAGCTAAGTAAATTTATTATCAACGAACAGAATCAGGTTTATTATCACCGGCATGTGACGTGAAATTTGTTAACTTAGCAGCAGCAGTTCAATGCAATGCATAATCTAGCAGAGAGAGAGAAAAAATAATAAATCAGAATCAGAATCAGAATCAGACTTTAATCGCCAAGTACCTATGCACCTATAAGGAATTTACTTCCGGCAGATGTTGTCTCTCTGCTCATAACAATAATAATGATAAATATAAATGAAAATATAGATTATACATACAGGTAGTGCAATCCAAGTAATAGTTAGCCGACAGTTAACCGGCAGTTAACTGTTCAGCAAAGTGACCGCAGTAGGGAAAAAACTTCTCCAGTGCCTATTAGTCTTAGTCTGGAGGGATCTGAAGCGCCTACCAGACGGAAGCAGATCAAACATAATAAAACATAATAATAAATCAATTACATATTGAATAGATTTTTTAATATATGCAAAAGCAGAAATACTGTATATTTTTAAAAGTGAGGTAGTGTCCAAAGTTTCAATGTCCATTTAGGAATCGGATGGCAGAGGGGAAGAAGCTATTCCTGAATCGCTGAGTGTGTGCCTTCAGGCTTCTGTACCTCCTACCTGATGGTAACAGTGAGAAAAGGACATAGCCTGGGTGCTGGAGGTCCTTAATAATGGATGCTGCCTTTCTGAGACGTATATGTCACAATATTCAATCCTGAGATTCATTTTCTTGTGGGCATACTCAATAAATCCATTAAAGAATCAATGAAAGACCGCACCAACTTGGGTATTCAAAGACAACAAACTGTGCAAATACAAAAAGAAATAACAACAATAAATTATAAATATTGAGAACGAGATGAAGAGTCCTTGAAAGTGAGTCCTTAGGTTGTGGCAAAATTTCAATGATAGGGCAAGTGAAGTTGAATGAAGTTATCCCCTTTTGTTCAAGGGCCTGATAATTGAGGGGTAATAACCGTTCCTGAATCTGGTGGTGTGGGTCCTGAGGCTCCTGTACCTTCTTCCTGATGGCAGCAGCGAGAAGAGAGTATGACCTGGGTGGTGGGGGTCCCTGATTATGGATGCTGCTTCTCTGTGACAACGCTTCGTGTATAGATTTGCTTAATGGTGGGGAGGCCTTTACCCATGACGGACTGGGCTGTATCCACTACTTTTTGTAGGATTTTCCATTCAAGGGCATTGGTGTTTCCATAACAGGCTGTGATGCAGCCAGTCAATATACTCTCCACTACACATCCGTAGAAGTTTGTCAAAGTTTTATACATTGTGCCAAATCTTCACAAACTCCTAAGGAAGTAGAGGAATTGCCCTGACTTCTTCATAATTACACTCTTGTGCTGGATCAGGACATCTTCCAAAATGATAGCACCAAGAGGCTGACCCTCTCCACCTCTGATCCTTGAATGAGCACTGGCTCATGTACCTCTGGTTTCCTTCTCCTGAAATTTATAATCAATTCCTTGGTCTTGCTGACATTTAGTAAGAGGTTGTTGTTGTGGCACCACTCAGCCAGGTTTTGAAATTCCCTTCTGTATGCTGATTCATCACCACCTTTGATTTGGCCTACGAAAGTAGTGTCGTCAGCCAACTTCAATGTGACATTGGAGCTGTGCTTGGCCACACAGTCGTAAGTGTAAAGCAAGTAGAGCTGTGGCTAAGCTCACAGCCTTGTGGTGCACCTGAGCTTGTGGAGATTGTGGAGAAGATGTTGTTGGCAGTCTGAACTGACTGGGGTTTGCAAGTGAGGAAATCGAAGATCCAATTGCACAAGGAATTTTTGAGGGCAGGTTCTTGAAGCCTATTGATTAATTTTGAGGGAATACTGAACTGTGGTCGATAAAGAACATCCTGATGCATCTTTGCTGTCCAGATGTTCTAGGGCTGAGTGAAGACCCATTGAAATGGCATCTGCTGTGGACTTGTTGTGTGCCGGTGGGCAAATTGGAGCCAATCCAAATTGCTTCTCAGGCAGGAGTTGTTACGTTTCATCACCAACTTCTCAAAGTGCTTCATCATGGTGGATGTCAGTGCCACTGGATGATAGTCATTGAGGCAGGTTGCCACAGTCTTCTTAGGCCCCGGTATGATTGAAGCCTGCTTGAAGTGGGTGGATACCTCAGACTGCCAAAGCAAGAGGATAAAGATCTCAGTGAACCATCCAGCCAGTTGATCAGCACAGGCCTTTAGTACTTGGCCAGGTCTGGGTCGAATGCTTTTCATGGGTGCACCTTCCTGAAAGCTGCTTGCACGTCAGCCTCAGAGGCTGAAATTACAGGATCGTTGGGAATTCATGATGGTTCCTCCATGTTTCGAAGGTCAAAGCGAGCGTAGAAGGCATTAGGTTCAACCGGAAGTGAAGCCCTGTTATCATCCATGTCGCTTGATTTCACTTTAGAAGAGGTAATGGAATTCAAGCCCTGCCACAGCCATTGAATGTCCTTCATTGATTCAAGTTTAGTTCAGAATTGCCTCCGTCTGTGAGATGGTTTTTTGGAGATCATACCTGGACCTCTTGTAACTTTCTTGATCCACAAACTTGAATGCCTTCGATCTGTCCCTAGGCAGCTTGTGTATCTCATGTTTCATCCAGGGCTTGTTGGGGAAGGCTCTGAATGATATTGTGGGGCCACATTTGTCTACAGCTTTTAATAAAGTCTGTGACAACTGTGGTGCATTCACTCAGATCCACAATGGAGTCCTTGAGTACAGCCCAGTCCACCAGCTCAAAGCAATCCTGTAGCAACTCCTCTGCCTCCCACGACCACTTCTTCGCTGTCCTCATCTCTTGAGCTTCGCTCTTTAGCCTCTGCCTGTGTGCAGTTAGGGGAAGGACAGACAAGTGGTCCAATTTACCAGAATGTGGTCTGTTCGTGGAACGGCAGGCCATCTTGCATCCCTCATTCACTGCAATAGTGCTGTGGTGTTCATGGGCACAGGGGCCAACCACCTCCTTGCGATGTGAGATTGTTTCACAGCCGCAATTCCCTCCCGCCAAGCAGAGTGACCTCCCTCTCACTGTAGGCTCATAATGAGATAACTATTACTGTGAACAGTAACATAACTCTACGATTAATGAGGAATAATGATGGAAAAGGCCACTACCAATAAGTAAATGTGGCTAGTGTAAACATGATTCAGGTTTCCTCTAAGGGAAAATAGGGCTGCTACTTGTGTGAACACTGACACCCCCAAGCAAATTTACTGTTTGCCGGAAAGCAATAATTTAGCTCACACCAGTATAAAGTTAGATTAAAATTCTATCGACAAAATATTCTAAACTATTACAAACAAAATAAAGAAAAAGCCCATTATTTTACATATTAGCCTATAGTATGCACATAATCATTGGAGCTCATTTTTGCATGATCAATCCGGTTTGCTTCACTTCGTTCACTAGTAGTACTGAACAATTCTGCCTGAAAACCCAGTCCAAGCGAATCAAATAAATAGCCATCTAATGTCTAAGAACAAGGCATCGAACTTTCTCCAAGGTCTTGCGATAACTAGCTAAATTAAAGTTAACTGCGCATTCTCTGTGAGACCAAAGTCCTCATGACAATTTTCTGACTGAAGTATTTGTCCTTCCAAATGAGTTCATGTTCTTCTGCTATGTTCGTTGTCCATTTCCATTCTATTTCTTCCCCCAAAAGCCCTGCATTCTCCCCAGAAAATGGCTACCCTCCAATTCCTCTAGAACATTAACAATTGGTTATTACAGCAAGCCTAACTTGATCAACTGTATTATTATTTTAAACAGCAAAAAAAGAAACACCTGATTGTGTAATGTAATTAAAGAAACATATTGCATTTTGAGAAAATCTGCAGAAAATAAAATAATCAACAGCATAACAGTATTAATACTATGAAGTGTGGTCTTAAACCATGATATTATATATATTACAGGCAGTATTGGGAATCGAAACCTAATCTTACAATTAGCACTGTAAAGCATTACACTAACCTCTACACTACCATGCTGCGACCAACACCACCCCTCTCCCTTTTTTGGTAGAGCTATACAAAATTCTGAGAAGTATACATACTGTAAATACAAGCCAGCTTTTTAAGGGTGAAAAGTGAAACATTTCAAGGGAACCTGTTGGGGGGGGGGTGCTTCTTTACTCAGAGGGTGGTACAAGTCCATCATCAGGGACCCCCACCACCCAGGACATGCTCTCTTCTCACTGCAGTCATCAGGAAGGAGATACAGGAGCCTCAGGACTCACACCATCAGGTTCAAAACCATTATTACCCCTCAACCATCAGGCTCTTGAACCTAACTTCCCCTAATTTCACCTGCCCCATCATTGAAATGCTCCGACAATCTGTGGACTCACTTTCAAGGACTCTTCATCTTGTTCTCAATATTTATTGCTTGTTTATGTATTATTATTTCTTTCTTTTTGTATTTGAACAGTTGTCTTTGAACGCCCAAGTTGGTGCGGCCTTTCATTGATCCTGACGAAGGGTCTCGGCCCGAAACGTCGACTGTACTTCTCCCTATAGATGCTGCCTGGCCTGCTGAGTTCCACCAGCATTTTGTGCATGTTGCTTGGATTTCCAGCATCTGCAGATCTCCTTGTGTTTGTTTCATTGAATATTTTTGTGGTTTTTGTTCTATTATGGGGTTATAGAGTATGCCCTCAAGAAGATGAATCTCAGGGTTGTATATGGTGACATTTATGCACTTTGATAATAAACTTACTTTACTTTAAGAAAGTGCCTGTGTTCAGGTGGAAACCGGGGGAGACAGAATGACAAAAGGAAGGGTACGATGGTGCTGGCTGCAAGAGGGTGATGGGGACTGGTTACTGGGGCTGAGGAGGGGAGAGAGAGAGACAAAGAAAACGGTGTTATCTCTGTGAGACACAAAATATGGAATCTATGGGTGGTATATGGTGACATGAATGTACTTTGACAATAAATTTACTTTGAACTTTGGGCTGCCAGCGGGTGTGATAGGTGTGAATTTGATTGCAACATTCGAGAGAATATTGGATAAGTACATGGATGGAAACAGCATGGAGGGCTGTGGTCCAGGTGCAACGTGACTAGGCAGAATAATAGTTTGGTATAGACTAGATGGGCTGAAGGGCCTGTTTCTGTGTTGTGGAGCTCCATGGCTCAAAACGTTGGGCACCTCATTAATTTGGGTTATTGGATGTGATGGTCAGCCAGTGAGAAGAGCTGGAAGGGTTTTCCCATTCAATTGTAGGTCCTGCACACACAATGCGAAGCTGTGCAAAATAGGAACGCCTGCATTGGTGCAGGAAGATGCCCCCGTGCAGCAGGTGCATGCCCTCAAATGATGGAATTGCCTAGTGATGCCAATCTTAAGTGCAGGACAGGTATCTCAATGAATTTTTACAAAGCTGAAATGAATTAAACTTATTAATTCAGATCAGATCAAGAGGATGAACATCATCAAGTTCCTCAGTATACACATTACAGAGGACCTCACTTGGTCTGTACATACTAGGTGTGTGGTGAAAAAAGCACAACAGCGCCTCTTTCACCTCAGACGATTGAAGAAGTTCAGCGCGAGTCCCCAAATCCTAAGGACTTTCTACAGGGGCACAATTGAGAGCATCCTGACTGTCTGCATCACTGCCTGGTATGGGAACTGTACCTCGCTCAATCGCAGGACTCTGCAGAGACCGGTGTGGACAGCCCAGAACATCTGTGGATGTGAACTTCCCACTAGTCAGGACATTTATAATGACAGATGTGTAAAAAGGGCCCTAGGATTATTGGGACCCAAGTCACTCCAACCACAATTGCTCCAGCTACTACCATGCGGGAAATGGTAATGCAGCATTAAGGCCAGGATCAACAGGCTCTGGAACAGCTTCTTCCACCAGGCCCTCAGACTGATTAATTCTCGCTGACAGTCAAAGCTATATTGACTGTCCTGTTGTATATCTTACTGTACATACCATTTATTACAAATTACAATAATTTGCACATTGCACGTTCAGATGGAGACATAAAGATTCTTACTCCTCGTGTATGTGAAGGATGTAAGAAATAAAATCAATTCAATTAAAAAGTAAATTACAAATATATTTCTTCTAAAAAATCAATACAGTACCTACATTAACGTTATTCTGCAGTTCCATTGCTTGCCTGTAGATGGGGGTGTTGGCCGCTGGATTAATCTGGGGCGTTCCAGTTCTCTATACAAAAACGTACAAGGTCTCCGTTAATGTTTTGTAATTTTTGTATTTAATTCAGACTTTTCCGGACACAGGTTCCAATAAAAATGAAAGTAGTAGCAGGACATATATGAAATTAAAATATAATCATGTTAAGTCAATACATTATAAAAAGAAAATCATGTCTAACAAAGGTAATAGTTTTCCTCCAATCGCCTTAAAATTATGCCCCCTTATTCAAAGTTCAAAGTGAATTTATTATCAAGGTACATATATGTCACCATGTGCAACCCCGAAATTCACTTTCTTGCGGGCATACTCAATCAATTTATAATAGAATAAGAACCATGCCAGAATCAATGAAAGACCGCACCAGTTTGGCGTTCAACCAGAGAGCAGAAGACAACAAACGCTGCAAATATAGAAAGTAAGAAATAATAATAATCAATAAATAAGCAATAGATATTGAGAACATGAGATAAAGAGTCCTTGAAAGTCAGTTGGTTGTGGGAACATTTCAATGATGGGACAAGCAAAGTTGAGTGAAGTTATCCCCTTTGGTTCAAGAGCCTGATGGTTGAGGGGTAATAACTGTTCCTGAACCTGGTGGTGTGGGTCCTGAGGCTCCTGTACCACCTCCCTTGTGGCAGCAACTGGAAGAAACCATGCTCTGGGGGGGGGGGGGGGGGATTTCCAGTGCCAGTCTTTCCTGGAGACCTGCTCAGTGGTGGGGAGGGCCTTACCCGTGATGGACTGGGCCGTATCCACTACTTCTTGTTGGATTTTCCGTTCAAGGGCATTGGTGTTTCCAGGCTGTGATGCAGTCAATACACTCTCCACCACACATCTTTGGAAGTTTGTCAAAACGTCAGGTGTCATGCCAAATCTTTGCAAGCTCATAAGCAGAGGTGCCGCTATGCTTTCTTTGTAACGGCCCTTACGAGCTGGACCATTTCACAGGCCCTCTGAAGTAATAACACTGAGGAACTTAACGTTTGTATTAGCCATTGAAAGAGTTTGTCTGTCCTCCCCGTGGAATGTGTGGGTTTCCTCTGGGTGCTTCGGTTTCCTCCCACATTATAAAGGCGTACCGGCTGGTAGGCTAATCTGTTATTGTAAACTATCCTGTGATTGGGCTGGGGTCAGGTGTGTTGCTGGGTGGGTACAGAAGGGCCTGTTCCCTGCTGTATCCCTAAATAAAAAAATAAAAATTCACATCCTGTGAATGAATAAATAAACACAAAAGGTAAGTCGATGGTAGAGCAAACTGTGAGCCCCAAACTTTGTATCATTTTCACAGACAAACAGTTCATCACCTGAAACTCCCCTTGTTGTCCCATCCAACAGCTGGTCGGAGGCCCAGAGCTGGGCTGTGCTGGGGTTGGGAACGTATCTGTGTGGGTAGGAGAGAGGAAAGAGGCTACTTTTGGTGGTGGTCTTGTTTTCTTGCTTGTTGTGTTCTGTGTTGTTCTGCTGAACATTGTGGGCGTGCGATGCTGGCACTGGAAGTCGTGGCAACACTTGTGGGCCAGCACATCCTCAGGTTGTGTTGGTTGAAAACACAAAAAAACGATGCATTTGACTGTGCGTTTTATGTAAATGTGATAAATACATGAATCTGAATCTGTTATAACACATAGGCAGCATTTCAAGTTTAAATCCCACTCTTGTTTCTAAGAACAAGCTCTTTTTAACTGTCCCGGGCCAAAGCGTGTACACGCCCAGCGAATCCACAGCCACTTCCAGGACAGCGATGACACGCAGCGCATGTGGAAGGGCATCCAGGACATCACCAATTACAGGACAACATCACCTGACTGTGCGGGTGATGCCTCCCTCCCAGATGCACTGAATAACTTCTACGCTCGTTTTGGGTGGAAAATGACGTGGTGGCGAGGAAGTCCACCCCTCCTCTAAATGACCAGGTGCTGTGTCTCACCGTGGCCGATGTGAGAACCCACGGAAGGCTGCTGGACCAGACAACATCCCTGGTAGTGCTCAGAGGATGTGCAGACCAGCTAGCAGATGTTCTCACTGACATCTTCAACATCTCCCTGAGCAGTGCCACCATTCCAACGTGCTTCAAGGCCGCCACCATCGTCCCCGTGCTGAAGAAGTCTTCAGTGTCCTGCCTAAATGACCATCTTCGTCTGAGACGAAAGGTCTCGGCCCGAAACGTCGACAGCGCTTCTCCCTATAGGTGCTGCCTGACCTGCTGTGTTCCACCAGCATTTTGAGTGTGTTGTTTGTTATTTAAATTAGCTGGCTAGCTGCTAAGGAGCTACTCTATTGATGTCCTACGTGATTAGGCCAAACTTCCTGTAGACTTGCTTAAAGTTGTAATAGAATTTTTAAAAAACGACTCCATGATAATATAAGTACATATTTTCTGCATATACTCAACTTGGTTTACAGATTCGACAAAATCACTAAACGAAGTATTACATACACCCTTGGAGTTCGGGGGTGGAGGGAGGATATGGGGTTGCGGGGAGCGAGGTGATACCCCCCTGAGGTGAGTTTTTGCAGGGTGGGATGTTTGGGAGTTTCCATGGGACCAGGAAGTGGGGCCGCTGTCCCGGCACCTGGGAGGTGGGGGCCGTTTCATTCTCTTAAAAGGGGCGTCACCACGCCGACCCTCGCCCTGCATCAGCAGCCCGGCTTAGGGGCGGTCCCTTTAAGGAAAGGATTTCTCCGTCTCCTCGACACTCCGGCTGATGCTGTTCTCCCAATATCCAGCCCCGAACCCCAGGCCCCACACCCCGGCCCCTATCGGATTTCTGGGATCACGCTGCCCACGGGGACCCTATTGAAGGTGACACTGCGCCGCCCAGTTTAGATATTGGACCGGAAGTCGGTCCGTCTGTGGTTGGGTTCCGCCCTGCGCGGAGAGGTGAGGGAGGTTTTACGGTGGAGGGTCTGTGACGGCTGGGGGTAGGTGGGAATATCGGGCATCTTCCACCGACTGCGATTTCCGAGGGAACCAGCTTCCCCCGTGTCCTAACACGACAATATCCTCGCTATCCTTTCGCTGCCCTCTTCCTCTCCCCTTACCTGCTTTTATTCCCCCTTTCTACACCCCGTCATTGCTGTTTACACAAGACCACCCCTTCCCCCCACCCATGAACATTCACACTGACACAAATACATTATAGAACAAGACTGCTCAAGAAAAGGCTCTTCTGCGCACAACGTCTGCACTGTCCGTAATGTCAGTCTAATTAACCTCATCTCCCTGTATTCCTGCCTGTTCATGTACCTCTCTGACATGTTCAACGCAGACGTAGCAGGCTGACGGGCCTGTTTGAGTTGCTGTGCTCTAATGTTATGAAACAGTAGTGCATTTATTTTGACTTTAATGAATAACTAATATGTAACGTTCATTCCCGCATCTAGGATAAAGATGGCTTCACGAGGAAAGAGCGAAACAAGCAAACTGAAGCAGAACTTAGAGGAGCAACTAGACAGGTTGATGCAGCAGTTACAGGATCTCGATGAGTGCAGGTATGAGAGGAAGCAGTTGTCAAAACCTTTTGCTTTTATTTGTGCTTCTTTTCATTTGGTTCCTTTCATTCAGATGTGAAGAGTGGCCTTACTGCTGTGGTCCAAGGTGTATAGGATTGCAGCAAGATGAGGCACTTCTGTTGCATTGATGTTTCTTAAGATTATTTCAGACAAATCACGTCTATAAAAGTGAATGAGCTTTCACTAGTAGGAGAATCTTGAATGAGGGGACGTACACTCACAATGGACACTAATAAGGCACGTCATATACCTAATAAAGTGGCCACTGGTGATACGTTTGTTGTCTTCTGCTGCTGTAGCCCATCCACCTCAGGTTCGACATGTTGTGGGTTCAGAGATGCTCTTCTGCTCACCACTGATGTATATAACCATATAACAATCACAGCACGGAAAAAGGCCATTCCGGCCCTCCTAGTCCGTGCCGAACTCTTAATCTCACCTAGTCCCACCTACCCGCACTCAGCCCATAACCCTCCACTCCTTTCCTGTCCATATACCTATCCAATTTTACCTTAAATGACACAACTGAACTGGCCTCTACTACTTCTACAGGAAGCTCATTCCACACAGCTATCACTCTCTGAGTAAAGAAATACCCCCTCGTGTTTCCCTTAAACTTTTGCCCCCTAACTCTCAAATCATGTCCTCTGGTTTGAATCTCCCCTACTCTCAATGGAAACAGCCTATTCACGTCAACCCTATCTATCCCTCTCAACATTTTAAATACCTCGATCAAATCCCCCCTCAACCTTCTACGCTCCAATGAATAGAGACCTAACTTGTTCAACCTTTCTCTGTAACTTAAGTGCTGAAACCCAGGTAACATCCTAGTAAATCGTCTCTGCACTCTCTCTAATTTATTGATATCTTTCCTATAATTCGGTGACCAGAACTGTACACAATATTCCAAATTTGGCCTTACCAATGCCTTGTACAATTTTAACATTACATCCCAACTTCTGTACTCAATGCTCTGATTTATAAAGGCCAGCGTTCCAAAAGCCTTCTTCACCACCCTATCTACATGAGACTCCACCTTCAGGGAACTATGCACTGTTATTCCTAGACCTCTCTGTTCCACTGCATTCCTCAATGCCCTACCATTTACCCTGTATGTTCTATTTGGATTATTCCTGCCAAAATGTAGAACCTCACACTTTTCAGCATTAAACTCCATCTGCCAACGTTCAGCCCATTCTTCTAACCGGCATAAATCTCCCTGCAAGCTTTGAAAACCCACCTCATTATCCACAACACCTCCTACCTTAGTATCATCAGCATACTTACTAATCCAACTTACCACCCCATCATCCAGATCATTTATGTATATTACAAACAACATTGGGCCCAAAACAGATCCCTGAGGCACCCCGCTAGTCACCGGCCTCCATCCCGATAAACAATTATCCACCACTACTCTCTGGCATCTCCCATCTAGCCACTGTTGAATCCATTTTATTACTCCAGCATTAATACCTAACGACTGAACCTTCTTAACTAACCTTCCATGTGGAACTTTGTCAAAGGCCTTGCTGAAGTCCATATAGACTACATCCACTGCCTTACCCTCATTAACATTCCTCGTAACTACTTCAAAAAATTCAATAAGGTTTGTCAAACATGACCTTCTACGCACAAATCCATGCTGGCTACTCCTAATCAGATCCTGTCTATCCAGATAATTATAAATACTATCTCTAAGAATACTTTCCATTAATTTGCCCACCACTGATGTCAAACTGACAGGTCTATAATTGCCAGGCTTACTTCTAGAACCCTTTTTAAACAATGGAACCACATGAGCAATACGCCAATCCTCCGGCACAATCCCCGTTTCTAATGACATCTGAAAGATCTCCGTCAGAGCTCCTGCTATCTCTACACAAACTTCCCTCAAGGTCCTGGGGAATATCCGGTCAGGACCTGGAGATTTATCCACTTTTAAATTTCTTAAAAGCGCCAGTACTTCCACCTCTTTAATTGTCATAGGTTCCATAACTTCCTTACTTGTTTCCCACACCTTACACCATTCAATATCCTTCTCCTTAGTGAATACCGAAGAGAAGAAATCGTTCAAAATCTCTCCCATCTCCCTCGGCTCCACACATAGCTGACCACCCTGATTCTCTAAGGGACCAATTTTATCCCTCACTATCCTCTTTCTTTTAATATAACTGTAGAAGCCTTTCGGATTTACTTCCACCTTATTTGCCAAACCAAACTCGTAACTTCTTTTAGCTTTTCTAATCTCTTTCTTAAGTTTCCTTTTACATTCTTTATATTCCTCGAGCAATTCCTTTACTCCATGCTGCCCATATCTATTGTAGACATCCCTCTTTTTTCGAACCAAGTTTCTAATATCCCTTGAAAACCATGGCGCTTTCAAACCTTTAACCTTTCCTTTCAACCGAACAGGAACATAACGATTCTGTACCCTCATAATTTCACCCTTAAATGACCTCCATTTCTCTATTACATCCTTCCCATAAAACAACTTGACCCAATCCACTCTCTCTAAATCCCTCAAAGTTAGCCTTTCTCCAATCAAAAATCTCAACTCCAGGTCCAGTCCTGTCCTTCTCCATAATTATATTGAAGCTAATGCTATTGTGATCACTGGACCCGAAGTGCTCCCCAACACATACATCTGTCAGCTGACCTATCGCATTCCCTAACAGGAGATCCAACACTGCCCCATCTCTAGTCGGTACTTCTATGTATTGTTGCAAAAAGCTATCCTGCACACATTTCACAAACTCTAAACCATCCAGCCCTTTTACAGAATGAGCTTCCCAATCTATGTGTGGAAAATTAAAATCTCCCACAATCACCACCTTGTGTTTACTACAAATATCTGCTATCTCCTTACACATTTGCTCTTCCAACTCACGCTCCCCATTAGGTGGCCTATAATACACTCCTATCAGTGTTACTACACCTTTCCCATTCCTCAATTCCACCCAAATAGCCTCCCTAGAGGAGCTCTGTAATTTATCCTTCCAAAGCACCGCCATAAGATTTTCTCGGACAAGCAATGCAACACCTCCTCCTCTGGCCCCTCCTACTCTATCACACCTGAAGCAACTAAATCCAGGAATATTTAGTTGCCAATCACACCCTTCCTGCAACCATGTTTCACTAATAGCTACAACATCATAATTCCAGGTATCAATCCACACTTTAAGCTCATCCACCTTTCTTACAATGCTCCTAGCATTAAAATAGATACATTTAAGATACTCTCCACCTCCTCCTCTCTTTTCATCCCTAGCAATGCATTCAAATTTATTATCCTTTTCTTTCTTCTCCCCTACAACTTCGGGCTGAGCGCATCCCTTCTCCATCACCTGCCTTTCCTCCCTCACACTCTGTCTACTTACTTGCTCTACTGGTGAACTAACCTCCTCTCCCATAGTTTCCTCAAATTGATTTCCGCCCCCCCCATCTTACTAGTTTAAAGTCTGCCCCGTAGCCCTAGCAAACCTCCCCGCTAGGATATTGGTCCCCCCAGGATTCAAGTGTAACCCGTCCTTCTTGAACAGGTCACGCCTGCCCCAGAAGAGGTCCCAATGATCCAGAAATTTGAATCCCTGCCCCCTGCTCCAATCCCTCAACCACTCATTCATCCTCCACCTAATTCCATTCCTACTCTCACTGTCGCATGGCACAGGCAGTAATCCCGAGATTACTACCTTTGCGGTCCTTCTTCTTAACTGCCTTCCTAACTCCCTATACTCTCGTTTCAGGACCTCTTCCCCTTTCCTACCTATGTCATTGGTTCCTACATGTACCACGACCTCTGGCTCCTCACCCTCCCACTTCAGGATATCTTGGACGCGATCAGAAACGTCCCGGACCCTGGCACCAGGGAGGCAAACTACCATCCGGGACTCCCGATCACCTCCACAGAACCGCCTGTCTGAACCCCTGACTATCGAGTCCCCTATTACTATGGTCCTCTTTCTTCTATCCCTACCCTTCTGAGCTACAGGGCCGTCCTCTGTGCCGGAGGCCCGGCCACTGTCACTTCCTCCAGGTAGGCTGTCACCCCCAACAGTACTCAAACATGAGTACTTATTGTCAAGGGGTACAGCCACTGGGGTACTCTCTAGTACCTGCCCCTTCCCCTTCCTGACCGTGACCCACCTATCTGTCCCCTGTGGCCCCAGAGTGACCACCTGTCTGTAACTCCTCTCTATCACCTCCTCACTCTCCCTGATCAGGCGAAGGTCATCGAGCTGCAGCTCCAGTTCCCTAACTCGGTCCCTCAGGAGCTGCAGTTCGACACACCTGGCGCAGATGTGGACGTCCGGGAGGCTCGGAGACTCCAGGACCTCCCACATCCGACACCGAGAACAACAAGCTGCCCTCACACTCATACTTCCCGAATAACTGAAAATAACAAGAACTAAAAGATAAGCCTACTGTGCCCTCTTCCGCCTAAGCCCTCTGAGCCCAAGCCCTACACTCCGCTCCCGGCTCACTCCGCTGCCCGCAAACGAAGCTGCCCGCTGCTTAACACGTAACACGTGGTTGTTCGAATTACTGTTGCTTGAACCACTCTGGCCATTCTCTGACATCAAAGCTCAAAGTAAGTTTATTATCAAAGTACATATGTTACCACATACAGCGCTGAGATTTGTTTTCTTGCCAGCATTCACAGTAAATACAAGAAACACAAAAGAATCAAAGATCACACTCAATAGGATGGAAACCAACTGGTGTACAAACGACAACAACCAGTGCAAATACTAAGAGGAAAGAAAAGAAATAATAATAAACAAATATCAAGAAATTTAGTTCATAGATTGTGGGAACACTTCAGGGATGGGGTAAGTGAAGTTAGCCCCACCGATTTGTTACGTACCCCGTAACTGGGTGTCTAACCAGCAAAGATAGAAGAATCCATTGCAGTCTGGTGGTACTATTTTCAAAAGTGTTTATTTGTAAAAATATACAAATCAATATCAATAATGCAAATATATAGATAATACACATTAGCAATAATAAACCTAAAAATGTGGGAATAATAATCAATAATAAACAAGCTCTATCGATGTCTAGGGGATAATGAATTGTCATTTATAAGTATAAAGTTCAGTTCAGTTCATACGTGCTGAGGTAGATGTTGGTCGTTGTATTGTTATCGTTGGAGAGAGAGCGAGCAGTAACAGCTACAGGCAGGCAAACCTTCCTTTACGTTCTTGATCCATCGTTTTGTTGTGGCCATTCAGGTGTGACCCCTCTGTCCTTCAGCTAGACCGTTCTTCTGTGGTGGACTTGTCACTCTGGCATGAGTGGACACACACACAAGTCCCCACCGGCCTTGCTATAACACTGTGAGTTAAACTGACCGATTCTTTGTTCGGTCTCCGATGCCCCACACCTTCACGTGGGTTCCAGCACTCAACCAGTGCTCAATAGTGTGTCTCTTGGAGTGTCTCCCCAGACCTCACTTTTATCCCTACTCACGGGGTCTCAGTTGTCAATCAATTTTGAATGGCTGTGTCCATCAAATCATCCCACTCCGGCTGTCCACTGAGGAATTTTAATGAACAGAATGGTACAAGGTAAATAACCCTTTCAGAAGCCATAAGTCTTTCAGAAGTCATAATATGGTGAATCAACAAGTCTCTCTCCCCTGCTTTATCTCTCTCTTATCTGTAGCAGATGTTCCAGTTCCAGCATGTTTTTCCCTCACATCTCTCTCTCATTAGCAGCATAGCAACAGTAACAGTTTGTGATTCTCCCGGGGGGGGGGGGGGGGGGGAGGACATGGGCAACTCTGCACCCTTCTGCCCATCAGAGCTGTTCATCCTTCATAACAGGTTCAAGAGCCTGATGTTAGGGGGTAATAACTATTCCTGAACTTGATGTTGTGGTTCCTGTACCTCCTTTGTGATGGTAGCAGCAAGAAGAGAGCATGGCCTGGATGGTGGGGGCCCTTGTTGATGGATGCTGCTTTCCTGCGACAGCGCTCCACGTAATTGTGCTCATTGGTGGGAGGGCATTACCCGTGATGGACTGGGCCACATCCCTTACATTTTGTAGGCTTTTCCATTCAAGGACATTGGTGTTTCCATACTGCCACCAGTCAGTATACTTTCCTCCGCACATCTATAGAAGGTTGTCAAAGTTTTATACGTTGTGCCAAGTATTCGCAAACTCCTAAGGAAGTAGAGGCATTGCAGTGACTTTTTCATAATTACACTCTTGTGCTGGGCCTAGGACATCTCCCAAAATGATAGCACCAAGAGGCTGACCCTCTCCACCTCTGATCCTTGAATGAGCGCTGGCTCATGTACCTCTGGTTTCCTTCTCCTGAAATTTATAATCAATTCCTTGGTCTTGCTGACATTTAGTAAGAGGTTGTTGTTGTGGCACCACTCAGCCAGGTTTTGAAATTCCCTTCCGTATGCTGATTCATCACCACCTTTGATTTGGCCTACGAAAGTGGTGTCGTCAGCCAACTTCAATGTGACATTGGAGCTGTGCTTGGCCACACAGACGTAAGTGTAAAGCAAGTAGAGCTGTGGCTAAGCTCACAGCCTTCTGGTGCACCTGAGCTTATGGAGGAGATGTTGTCGACAATCTGAACTGACTGGTAAGGAAATTGAGGATGCAATTGCTCAAGGAGGTATTGAGGCCTTGAAGGTAATTGATTAGTTTTGAGGGGTTGATGGTATTGAGTGCTGAGCTGTATTCGATAAAGAGCATCCTAATGTATCCATCTTCACTGTCCAGATTTTCCTGGGTTGAGTGAAGAGTCAATGAAATGGTAATGGTTGTGTATCTGTTGTGTGCCGGTGGGCAAATTGGAGCCAATCCAAATTGCTTCTCAGGCAGGAGTTGTTACATTTCATCACCAACTTCTCAAAGCGCTTCATCACGGTGGATGTCAGTGCCACTGGATGATAGTCATTGAGGCAGGTTGCCACAGTCTTCTGAGGAACCTGTATAATTGAAGCCTGCTTGAAACAGGTGCGTATCTCAGACCGTCGAAATGAGAGGTTAAAGATATCAGTGAACTCTCCAGCCAGTTGATCAGCACAGGTCTTTAGTACTTGGCCAGGTACCCCATCTGGGCTGGATGCTTACTGTGGGTTCACCCATCTGATAGATGCTTTCACGTTGGCCTTAGACTGAAATCAGAGAGTCATTGGGGCTGTGAGTATGTGAAGGTACCTCCTGTTTTGACAGTCAAAATGACACCTTTCTCATTAACGAGGCATGTTTTGATGGTCACCTCTTTCATTATCAAGGCATTTTCACCCACAAACCTGCTGCTCACTGGGTTCTTTTTATTTTTCACACCATTCTCTGTAAACTCCAAAGACTGTTGGGTGTGAAAATCTCAGGAGATCAGCAGTCTCTAAGATACTCAAACCACCCCATCTGGCACCAACAATCAATGCACAGTCACTTAGATCACATTTCTTCCCCATTCTGATGTTTGGCCTGAACAACAACAGAACTCTTGACCATTCTGCCTGCTTTTCTGTATTGAGTTGCTGCCATATGATTGTCTGATTAGATATTTGCAATAACAAACAGATGTACAGGTGTACCTAATAAAGTGACCACTGAGTGTCTAGTGCAAATATACACATGCGGTGTCGGGGTGGAGATGCGTCACTACCAAAAGACGGTTACGGTGCTCCTTCCCTCCGCCAGCCTGCAGGTCACCCTTGGGCAGGAAGTGGCACCTGCTTAGCCCCTCCCCCCGATCAGGGTCACATGAAGCCATGGGAGCAGGTGGTGGATGGTTGTATTTCACAAGTCCTGGTTATGTGACCACTGACACCAGGCAGACAATCTCTGAAGAATATTGTAAAGACACTGCCCAGAAGAAGGCAATGGCAAACTATTTCTGTAGAAAAGATTGCCAAGCTCAATCACAGTCATGGAAATACCATGAGTACCCGCGTCATACATCACGACGAACTATTGCACCGTACCGCTGCCACAATACAACAAATTTCACAGCATATGTAGCGATAATGAGCCTGGTTCTGACTTTACAAGTACTTCAGTGGCTGCAATGTATCATGGGATTTCCCGTAAGAGTAAAGGAGACATTACAGAAATTGAAGTCTTTTGTCGTCAGAATCAGGTTTAATGTCACCAGTATACATCGTGAAAGTTGTTAACTTTGTGGCAGCAGTACATTGCAATACATGGTAAATACTGAATTGCAGTAAGTGTGTGTGTGTATATATATATATATATGTATATTAAATAGTTATTAAAAGAAGTAGTACAAAAACGGAAATAAATATGTAGTGAGGTAGTGTTCATGGGTTCAATGTCCATTTAGAAATCGGATGCCTGGGAGCTTGTGGGTGAGCAAAGATGGGGATTATTACACTACACCCACTGTCAGTAGAGGGGCAGAAGTAAGAAAAGATCATTCTCTCTGCCTTTTGATACAGTCTAAAAATTGTATATGGATCTGAAATTAAACAAGTTAATTGATTAATTTATTTGACCCCATTGTTTTAGGGAGGAACTTGAAGCTGAAGAATATGAGGAAACGAAACAGGAAACATTGGAGCAGCTGAGTGAATTCAACGAATCTCTGAAGAAAATCATGTCTGGAGATATGACATTAGTTGATGAACTCAGTGGAATGCAGCTTGTAAGAAACAAGGCGGGGCTTTTGAGTTTGTTGCATGGGAGTCAGTAGTACAGCGGAAGTCACATCTGTGTCTGTACGCTGTCCTGGGGAGGGTGCAGTTCCTGGCGTCGAAGGGTTTAAGCCTTCTTTCCTGGTGATAGCTCCTTGAGGGAAATAGGAAATCCTGGAGGCAGCATTTGTGAAAGGAGGAATGGAGTTCAAGTTTATTGTAATCTGACTATACACGTAGACAGCCAGATGAAACAATGCTCCTCCAGCCCAAAGTGCACCCACAATACAATGATGTGTCAGTTCAGTGTCCCTTTTGAGACCTTCAATAGAACATTACGGCACAATACAGGCCCTTCAGTCCACAATGTTATGCTGAGTTAACCTTCTCTAAGATTAATCTAACCCTTTCTTCCCACATAACCCTCCATTTTTCTATCATCCATGTACCCATCTTAAGAGTTTCTTAAATGCCCCTAATGTATCTGCCTTTACCACCACTCCTGGCAGCACATTCCACACACTGACCACTCTCTGTAAATAAAATACAACTTACATAGAACAGTGCAGCACAGGAACAGGCCCTTCGGCCCACAATGTTGTGCCAACCCAGCTAAAAAGTAAATCAAAACCCCCAAAAGCTAATCCCTCTACCTACATCATGCCCATGTCCATCCACCTTCTCTGACATCCCCCCCATACTTTCAGTAAGAATTGAATTCTTATGATCTTGCCCTATGGATAAAAGGATTTCATTATTTTAGATCTCAAAATTCTCTAGTATTTTACATTAATAACAACTAGTTTGATTGGTATGAATTTAAACAACTTTCTGCAAAGAAATTCCTGCTTGCAAGGTGATATATAAATGAAAAATTTTCTTTGTAGGAGGGTACAGTTTTATCTCAACTGAGCTGTATTTTCAGGCCCCATTTACCCATATGTAACTTGTGGCAAAAGTTGTGGAATTTTAAGCGCAAATTGTGTTCAGGTTACATTGAGTTTCCAAGAACTTTGTACCAGTTTTAAATATAATCATGCTGATGGCCAGTGCTGCTAGTGAACATGGCCATGGGTGGGTATTGAAGTCAGCTGTCACAGAGCCATCCTAAACACTCTGGGCCAGTCACGGTTCAGCTTTGAGCTGGAAGGTGTTGGACTCAGTTTTGGGAGACAAGAATCCTAAAATCGTGGATGGACATTCCGCCTCAGATCCACTGGAGTGTTGCACTGACAGAGATCAGAGCTCTTGGATGAATGTAGAAAATCCCAGGGCACTACTTCCATCAAGTGCAGTTGAATTAGCTCTGACATAGATGGACCCAAGCCCCTGTGAAAGGAGGAGGGTTGGGCATGGGACTAGCAACTTCATCCTGTAAAAAACCCAGTGCTACAGAAATGCCAACAAAGCTCCTGAGACCTCGATCTGGGAGGGGAAGAATCTTCGCCTTGAAGTCCTGTGGTGCAACCTGCAAGCCACAAGTCCATGGAAGCCAGAGGGCCTAGGACCGAGGACTCTGGTGAGCTGCTATCGGTGGGCTAGGCCCCAGTAGGGGTGATGGGCTTGAGTGAGAAAGAGAGCAAGAACTTGAATTAGTTGGAGCACTCTGGACAATAACTATCTCTGAGCCAATACCCCAAAAAAACTATTCTGTCGTTATAATGCTCCTATTTGAGGGAATTTATTGTATACACATCAACTCTGACGTGTCTGTAGCCACGCCTAACTGCCTTTTAAATACTTTGGAATATGTTTTAACGCTTAAAACACTTTTGTGGCTAACTTTGACCATAACTATAAGGCAAGTTTAGGGAGGATGTCAGAGATAGGGTTTTTTTTAACACAGAAAATGGTGGGTACATGGAACATGATGCCAGGAGTGGTGGTAAAGACAGATATATTCATCATCATTATGTGCCGTGTGGTGTGACGTAGGGCAATCATGGTCTTTCCGTGTTCATAATTATTCTTGGCAAAGTTTTCCACAGAAGTGGTTTGCCGTTGTCTTCTTCTGGGCAGTGTCTTTACAAGACAGGTGGCCCCAGCCATTATCAATACTCTTCAGAGATTGTCATCCTGGTGTCAGTGGTCACGTAACCAGGACACGTGATACGCACCAGCTGCTCATACGACCATCCACCACCTGCTCCCATGACTCTATTTTTGGGGGGGGGAGGGGAGCCTAAGCAGGTGCTACACCTTGCCCAAGGGTGATCGGAGGGCAGGAGCACCTTCACCTCCTTTGGTAGAGATGCATCTCCATCCTGCCTCCCAGCAGATACATTAGGGACTTTTAAGAATTTCTTAGAAAGGCACATGGATGAAAGGAAAATGGAGGGCTGTGTGGGAGGGAAGGCCTTGATTGATCTTAGAGTAGGTTAAAAGGTTGGCACAACGTTGTGGGCTATAGGGCCTGTTCTATTAAACACAAAGTATACTTCAGTCCTGACGAAGGGTCTCGGCCCGAAACATTGACTGCTTGTTTCAATGGATGCTGCCCGACCTGCTGAGTTCATCCAGCTTGTTTGTATAGGGCCTATTCTATGCTGTTCAATGTCATAGGTTTGGGTAAAAAGGATTGTATCTCTTCCCAGTCTCAGAAATTGTTTAAGGAAAAGGATCTGGATTTGCATCATTTCAATCCGGCGGCTAAATGAGGATTAACTCCCTGTGCAATATCCAGGATAAAATTTTATATGACATCATATTCATTGTATTGAGTAGATTTTAATTGTCGTAGCCTTTTTAAAAGTGTTTGATTATTTCCCCCCTCATCTTTGTCAGGCAATCCAGGCAGCAATAAGCCAGGCTTTTAAAACTCCAGAGGTAATCCGAATGTTTGCAAAGAAGCAGCCTGGGCAGCTACGAACGCGACTTGCTGAGGTAAGCACCCCTCAGTGAGGCTGAGTACTCTGCAATAAAGTTATGCATTTTGATATTTCTGAATTCTGAGCGAGAGGTTTATATCAGAGAGAGAGATGGCATCACAGATGATGGTTCTTCAATGTTTGCCCACCGTTATTTTAACCCCTTTCAGCCCTATACAAATTTTATAGACTAGGGGTTCCCAACCTTTTTAATGCCATGGAGTCCTACCATTGTCTGAGGGGTCTTTGAGCCCCAGGTTGGGGTTCAAATAAGTAGCTAGTATAATGCTATTACAATGCCAGCTATCTATAAGGAGTTTGTATGTTCGTTCCTTTGACCGTGTGGGTTTCCTCTGGGTGCTCCAATTTCATCCCACATTCCAAACACGTAGCTTAATTGGTAGTTGGCTGCAATTGAATGGCATGGGGTTTGTTGGGCTGGAAAGAACTGTTACCATGCTATATTTCCCAATTGTGTAGCAGTCACCGTAACGTTATTACAGCGCCAGCGACCCGGGTTCAATTCACACTGCCATCTGTAAGGAGCTTATACGTTCTCCCAATGACCAGATGGGTTTCCTCCAGGTGCTCTGGTTTCCTCCCACAGTTCAAAGACATATAGGTCAGTAGTTTAATTGGTCACATGGATATTATTGGGCAGCACCGCCTTGTTGGGCTGTAAGGACCTGTTGCTGTGCTGTATCTCTAAATAAAATAAAAATGAGATTACATTGTGGGTTTACATCAATTATAAAGCAGCTAATGCATTTTTTGAATGTTAATTTTTTTTTAAACTAAGTCCTTGCATTCAAGGATAGCATGTCAGGGTTAGAGCCTTGGTTCAACCCTATTCATTGTACGCAGTTTGCACATTCTTCCCAGACTGCATGGTTCTCTGCCAGCTTCTACCCCTTAGCAAATGCACGGTTGGCCATTATAAATCACTCCTTGGTGGCAAAAGAGTGACCCGAGATTTGGTGATAGGTTGAGACAGAATTGCTGAGAGGGAGTAAGGAGAGGAGAGAATGGACCAATGGAATGCCTGTGCTTAAGCTGGCATGGACCCAATGGGCTGAATGGCCTCCTGTGTTGTAGTGAATGGTCACGGAGCGCCTGGAAAAGTCAGCATCATCAACGGATCAGTGGCCACTTTGTTAGGTACAGGAATGAAACCCGGTGTGCTTTTCTGCTGCTGTAGCCCATCCACTTCAAGGTTCAACATGTTATGTATTCAGAGATGCTCTTCTGCACACCACTGTTGTAACGTGTGGTTATTTGAGTTACTGTCACCTTCCTGTCAGCTTGAACCAGACTGGCCATTCTCCTCTGACCTCTCTCATTAACAAGGTGTTTTTTCCCACAGAACTGCAGCTCACTGGATGTTGTTTTTTGTCTTTCATACCATTCTCTGTAAACTCTAGAGATTGTTGTGTGTGAAAATCCCAGGAGATCAGCAGTTTCTGAGATACTCAAACCACCTCGTCTGACACCAACAACCATTCCACAGTCAAAGTCATTTAGATCACATTTCTTCCCTATTCTGATGTTTGGTTGGAACAACAACTGAACCTCTTGACCATGTCTGCATGCTTCTATACACTGAATTGCTGCCACGTGATTGTCTGACTAGATATTTGCATTAATGAGCAGATGTACCTAATAAAGTGGCCACTGTCCTTTAATTCATAGAAGTAGGTATTAAAGTTGAACTTAATGTGTGCAACATTGCACACTAAGAATTTCATACATTTTTACCTTGTATCCTCTGCAAGAGTTGGTGTCTTGTTTGTTCTTGTTCATAGTGATTGGCCACTCTCACTCCTTACAATGTTGTTCTTCAGAAGTGATCCTTGTACCCAACTGTAGGTTGACTCCCTAATTATGAAGCCCACTTCATTGTGAAGACAGACACAGACTTTGCTCTGAATATGCATGTTTCTGAACGTTGTGACGATGTTATCCTGGCTACTCAGACGGAATATGAGATGTTGCTTCTCCATCCTGAGAGTGCCCTCATCATAGCAGCAGAGGCAGCCATGGACTGACACGTGGAGTGGGAATGGGGAGTGGAATTAAACAGTCGGCCACCCAGAAATCCTGCCTGTTGCGGACAGAGCGAAGGTGCCCGACACAGTGGCCGCCAATCCATGTTGGGTCTCACCGATGTAAAGGAGGCTGCACCAGGGACACCAGATACAGTAGATCAGGGGTTCCCAACCTCTTTTTATGCCTTGGACCCCTACCATTAACCAAGGAGTCCATGGACCGCAGATTGGCAACCACTGCAGTAAATGATCCCAACAGATTGGCAGGTGAAGTGTTGCCTCACCTGGAAGAACTGATTGGGACCCTGAATGGATGTGAGGGAGGAGATGAATGGCAGGTGAGATATTCCATCTGGGTAGCCTCCAAACTGACAGCATGAGCATTGATTTCTTTTAACTTCCAGTAACTTCTCCCCCTTCTCCTCACCAGTCTATCGCCTTCCTCCTTCCCTTTGTCCCATGGTCCACTCTACTGTCAGATTCCTTCTTCAGTCCTTTACCTTTTCAATGTCAATTCCCGTCTCTTACTTAACCCCTTCCCCCTCACCTAGATTCACCGATCACCCCACCTTGTTCTGGCTTCTTCACTCTAACTTTCCAGTCCTTAAAAAGGGTCTCAGCCTATAACATTGATTGTTTATTCCTATTGATGCTGCCTTGCCTGCTGAGTTCCTCCAGCAATTTGTGTGTGTTATTAGGAGTCATCTCTATGTTTAGGGTCAATTGTGTGCCCTGACCTTTATCCGACTCATTGGCCACTGAGGAGCTGTCAGGAGAGATCATGCAGTATGAATCGTTACTGAGTGACATCGTTAAAGACCCCCATCATGACATGCCTCTTCTCCTTGCTACCATCGGGGAGCCTGAAAACACACACAGCAGTTTCCCTTCCGCTGTCAGATTTCTGAACGGACAATGAACCCGTGTTTCTTTTTTCTTGCACTACTTATTTAAATTAATTGTATACATATTTATATTTATTGTAATTTAAAGTTTTTTAAATTATGTAATGCAATGTACTATTACCACTAAACAAATTTTATGGCGTATGCCAGTGATACTAAATCTGATTCTAATGACAATAGGCGTGATCTGTGCCCTTATTATGGAAGAATGCTTAGAGCAATTACAGCTGCAGTGTAGTCTGAGCATCCAACATTGATCCTCCTGGTCTGTGCCTCAAACACTCCGCCAGCTGGCCTGAAGGGGAAGCTTCAGTGAACCAGAAAATCTGAATGTACTTTGAGAGATGCGGTATTTGTGATAACAGTGTGAAATAATTGCAGTAAATATTTCTTAAAAATCTAGGTTTGATGTTACTGTGTTCCTTCAGATGGAGCGAGATGTAATAGTAGGAAAGTTGCCGCGGGATGTCTATACGCAGCAGAAGGTTGAGGTACTTACAGCGCTAAGGAAGCTGGAAGAAAAGGTAACTATCTGAGGACTAATTGTAGAATTTTTCCTTTTAGACCACATGACATAGGAGTAGAATTAGGCCATTCAACCCATTGAGTCTGCTTCACCATTCCAGCATAGCTGATTTATTATTACTCTCAATCCCATTCTCCCGTCTTCTTCCCATAGCCTATGACACCCTAACCAATCAACCTCCACTTTAAATGACTTGGCCTCCACAGCCGTCTGTGGCAATGAATTCCACAGATTCACCACCCTCTGGCTAAAGAAATTCCTCGTCATTTCTGTTCTGAAACAACATCCTTCTATTCTGAGGCTGTGTCTCTAGTCCTAGACTCCCCCATTATTAGAAAAGTCCTCTCCACGACCACTCTATCCAGGTCTTTCAATATTCAATAGATTTCAATGAGATCCTCCTCATTCTTCTAATCTCCAGTGAGTGCAGACCCAGAGGTATCAAACGCTCCTCGTATATTAACCCTTTCATTTCCAGGTTCATTCTCGTGAACTTCCTGTGGTGTTACTTTATGATAAGAGATGCTTGATTATGGCACGTGGTCTTATGGCGACTAGTGGCTGTGATAGGATTCATAAGCTTATGTGTTGTGCAGGCTGTAATGCCTGGTACTGTTTCTAAAGCTACACAGAATTAATGTTCTGGCTTTATCTTCAGCTAACTCCAGAAGAAGAAACATTCCTCCTGGCGAATGCCAGTACTATACTCAGTCATTTTGAGAAAGTCTCTGGAAATCTAGGTAAGTCCATTTATGTGCCGTAATCACTTGGTTTCAATTTTGCAGCTTACTGGAATAATTAGTGAGAAATTTCACAGAATATTAGAAACATGCAGGTCACATCTTGTTTTATTTTGAATAGTGATCAGAAATACTTTCAACGACCACACAAACAAAACATTTGGATACATTAACCAAATGTTTATAAAGATATAAATGCTAACTAAAAGTTTATAGACAGATTATTAATTTTGTCTTATTAATTTATTGTGATAATAATTATTAATATTAAATATTTAGTCTTACAAAGGAAACTGAATTTTAATTAAGTCAAACTAGTTTCCTTGCTGTTTCTTCACATGAGAACTTTTGCTCTTACTCTTTTTAAAAGCACTCACAGTTCAACAGTTCATCATGGACTAGATGGGCCAAAGGACTTCTTTCTGTGCAGTAGTGTTCAATGACTCAGGTCTGCATCTGTTCAATAGAAACAGTTTGCAAGTGAGTGATCCATTCGAATAGAAACCCATATCACTAACAATCATCAAAACCTTAAGCTGCTGTGCATTAGGACTTCATGGAGTGGACCAGAAGAACCAATTATCAGGGTTGAAAATTGTACACCACTACTTTAATAAGTTTTCATTATTTTTGTTCTGTTTTTCCACTTCCTAATTTAATGGACTAAGGTGTTCCTGTATTCTTACCAGCAGTTGATAGTCACAAGGGAGATGCAGACCATCAGCAGATTACTCTTCCACTAACGTTTATTATATGTTTTTGATTTTTATTTGGAGATACAGCACGGTAACAGACTCTTTGGGCTCAACGAGCCTGCATTACCCAATTACACCCATGTGACCAATTAACCTACTAACCCGTACACCTTTGGAATGTAGGAGCAAACCAGAGCACCCAGAGGAAACTCACACAGTCACAGGGGGAACATACAAACTTTTTACAGACAGAGGCGAGAATGGAACCCAGTTCACTGCTGCTGTAATAACATTACGTTTTCTGCTCTGCTACTGTGCCATTTCAAGTATTAGACCCTTAGCCTAATTCTGTCCTCATTTCCCCTTCTGTCCAACTATGGTTGTTGGACCTGAAACTGTGCCACATTAATTTTCCCCGCCAACATCTTGACGTGCATCATCTAAATGTACCATCCCTTTTACCACTTCAGCTGAGAACAAGCAGGTCAAATGATGATTTAAGCTGCTTATCTAGTCCCGACAGTGAGTGTCAGCCGCACGTTAAGCTGCAGAGCTTTAAGTGTGTCTTTATAGAGTTGACATTAACAGTAAATGGGGCAGCGGTAGTGTAACGCATTACAGCACCAGGAATCCGTGTTCAATTCCTGCTGCTGTGTGTAAGGAATTTATATGATCTCCCCATGCCCGGTGGGTTTCCTCAGGTGCTCCTGTTTCCTCTCATATTCCAAAGACGTATAGGTTAGGGTTAGTAAGTTGTGGGCACGTTTTGTTGGCGTCCAAAGCATGGCGACACGTGGGCTGCCCCCAGCACATCCTCAGACTGTGTTGGTTATTGACGCAAAACGACGCATTTCACAGTACGTTTCAATGTACATGTGACAAATAAACCTAATCTTTATCTTTTGAAAACTGACTGGAAACAGTGTTCCAACAGGAACTGAGGAGAATGCAACTTTTCTTGCACATCGTTACCAAAATATTCACATTGTAGTTGGTAAAAACCAGCAGCCAGTGAACTTTCAAAAACACTTAAATGTCTGAAGCATCTCACGGTTGACAATTTACATGTCCCAATAGCAAGTAGCATGGAAAAGTAATCTTCACAAAGCTTTATGTTTTTCCAAGTAAGTCATAGAGCAGTAGGACATAGGAACAGTCTCTTCAGCCCAACTGGTCCCTGCTAACCACGGCATCCTCCTTGCTTGTCCCAGTTGCCCATAACCTTCCAAGCCCCTCCCCTCCATGGGCTTATCCAAATGCCTCTTCACTCTGCCCTCAGCCACTTCTCCTGCCTTATGCTTCAGGATATTAAGTGACATTCTGTGTATGAAAACTTTCTGTTGGTGTAGTTACAAAATCTTCAATGGTGCACAATCTTTCCCACACTTTCTTTAACAAATCAAAGCTTTTTTTGTTTAATATATAAAAATTATTCTGAAGGATCATGTATTAGTAATATTTATACATGGCCTGTGCAAATAAACCTGTCCCATTAATTTAAGTGTGGTCAGTATGGAAAATACACTCAGGACAAATGGTGTTTAGTATCAATAAACACATTTACTCCTGCAAATTAGATATAAAAAGATATTTTTTAGATTAAAACTGAAATCGTTCCCATAATGAATCTTGTTTTCTATTGAATAATTTTATCAAATATATGCTAATGTATTCTTTTGCATGCATTTAGGATGCAAACTGGCTCCTGTTAACGATTTCAGTGTTTAATGTTTTGCATTTGCTGTTCATTTGCATCTTCATTGAACTGTTGGTGACAGCCCCTTGCCAAGTAGAGACTGGATGACAGTCTATGGTGGGAGGTATAGGTCCCCCGTGCCTTCCTGGCTGATACCAGAAGTCTCAGAGCAGATGGAACGGGGGCCGATCCAGTCAAAGTGAATGCCCAGGGGAGTGCATGAGTGGGAGATGATGACAGGCTTCAGACACCCTAAACAACATCAACGAGAGTGCGAGTTCTCTGGGTTTAATACCCAAAAGGGATTTTAAAATATATATAATTTCTGGTTTTTTGCACAATTTTTAATCTATTCAATATGTGTATACTGTAATTTATTTATTATTTCTCTTCTTTATTATACATTGCATTGAACTGCTGCTGCTAAGGTAGCAAATTTCATGACACATGCCGGTGATAATACACCTGATTCTGAAGAATGTACACTTGGCAATAACCAATTGTGTTTCGATAATCTTGCAGGAACTGGAGATAAAGTATTTGCCCTTGCCAGTTCGGGAGTTGAGATCCCAAAGAAATGAAGAAAGATTTGTATTCCACTTTTCCACATAACTGCCTGTTTGCTTTGTTTTGTATTTTAATGTCCTGTTTGACTTTGAAATAAACCTGAACAAAATGTAAAGTTAAAACAGTACCTGTATATACATGTTGTTTTGTATGCACAGCCTTTCCAAAATGTTTTCTGTATGTACTCAGCTTTAAACACTAAAGTTAACATCTTAAATTAATCTCCTTTATAAAATAAAATGTTGAAGAAAGTGCAAAAATGGGTCTATCTATCAATTGCAAAAAGACAGAATGTATGGTGATATCCAGAAAGAAGGAGAATCCTATCTGCAGGCTGAGAATAAATGGGGAAGACATAAAACAAGTACAGAACTTTTGCTACTTAGGAAGCTGGGTGACATCAGATGGCAGGTGCGACATGGACATCAAAAGAAGAATAGGGATAGCAAAAGACACCTTTACGAGAATGAAGAATATACTGACCAACACTAAACTAGGCATGACAACCCACCTCAGAGCACTGAAATGTTACGTTTATCCAGTTATGTTATATGGCTAAGAATGTTGGACAATTTCTAGTAACATGAGGAAACGAATTGAAGCAGCAGAGAAGTGGTTTTTGAGGAAGATGCAAAGAATATCATGAACGAAGTGAATATCTAACGAGGATGTCATGAACAGCAAGCACAAAGAGAGAATTACTGTATGAGATCATGAAAAGGCAACGGAACTTCATTGAACATATGATTAGGAAAGAGGAGTTAGAATGCACGGTAATTATGGGAAAGATTGAAGGGAAGAAAGCAAGAGGAAGACAAATGATGATGGAGACAGCAGCCAGAGAACTGGAAATGAATACCAATGAATTGATCCACTTGACCCAAAACAGGAGTGTGTGGGCCATGGCAGTCAAAACTCAAACTGGGCATGGCACCTGATGATAAAATAAAGTCCAAATCTTCATGTATGCCCATGCATTTTTTTTTCCAGTCCAGTTAAAGCCAGCTTTTACATGTCTAACATCAACCAGATTTTTATCTCACCCCATATTTAAGCGGGTTGCCAGAGTCTGGCCAAAGTTAACAGACTTCCAAATTGAAGATTTTTTTTCTGTTCTGTGGGAAATATTTAGGGAGTAGAGTTAAGTAAGCAAATTAATGTTTATAATTTTGTAGATAATCTCATTCAAGACATTAATATTACTTGGGATTTGTTTTTGTTTGTATTTCTTGTCGTAAGTTAGCTATTTTTATTTAATTACCAACCATCCACTTGTACGCTTTGAGATCCAGCATATTAATCTGCGTGATTAATACTTATCCCTTAATTAACATCCTGAAAATAGATTGTGATCATTATATTGCTGTTTGTGGAAGTCTGCTGGGCTCAAATTGGCTGCTATTTTCCAAGTAAGTAATTACATGAGTACAGTATTTCACAGGTTTTATTCACCATCTTTGAAATTATCTGAGATTATGAATTTACGTATTTAAATCCATCACCCCTCCCGGAGTATAGCCCACTGACAACAGCTCACCGGAGTCCTCTGTCCTGGACCAGTCTTTTAAGATGTCCCAAGGGTAGTCCAACTTTGAAAATCCTTCCTGTCCCAGAGATGAGGTCTTTGCAATTTCTGTTGGTGTTTCTGAAGTTTTGGGTATTTATGGGATAGAGTTGCTAGCCCCATGTCCAACCCTCCTCCTTTTGCAGTCGGGCTTGGGACCGTCCATGTTGGAGTTTGAGATTATGAAGGTGCTACATAAGTGCACATGTTTTCAGCATTGTGGTTCCGTTGCACCAAAAGTTCCCTTTACCCCATCGTTTCTTAAATAATTTAATAGTGTAGTGCAATTACTCTGGTCATGTATGATGTTCTCCCAAGAGTTTATTCCCTTAATAGAGAATGCCTGTGTGTGACTTTGTTTAACATGGGGAGGCTGATGCATGGGCAGCCACCACATAGTCCTTGACAGATGAGAGTCAGAGTCCAGAGGCATGGAGTGCCAGAAGACTGGGACCCTTCACTGCTGCTCTGATGTGTCATCATCTTCCGCCAGCTCCACCACTGAGATCTTGGTTGGACTGTTCTTTGTCTGGAAGCACCCCCTTGGCCTTTTTGCCATGGGTGACTCTACCAGGAGCTAAGAGCCAGATGGCTAAACTCCAGACGGCATAGCTCTCGGGATCTCAGGAACTCACAATCCTTTACACCACCAAGGTGACAATTCTCAGGGAGGCTTAAATAATGTACGGTCTAAAGAGTAAACATTGATTATTGGGAAGACAGTGGGGAGCTTGTATAAGCATCAGTTTGTTTCAATGTGATGAAATACCTTGAGGGAATTTTTAACAGGTGATTTTTATAAACTTCCAACTTGGTCTGGGTAATCATTGCCCATTCTGTTTGATGAAGGCAGCTGGTATAAACTGGTAGCTGGGATGGTGCTCACTGCCGATTACATTACCCACTCTGCCTAATTTGTGGTACCTTCATCCCCCTGTCATTCTGAGGCACTTGGATGGACTGATAGAGGGTCTTAGCCTCATACATTAACTGTTTATTCCTCTCCATAGATGCTGCCTAACCTGCTGAGTTCCTCCACCATTTTGTAGTGATTGGTACCCATTCGCCACCATGAATCAGAATCTATTTTATCACTTTGTGTAGTGAAATTTGTTTGGCTATAAGTTACAGAAATACTTAACTAGAGCAAAAGACAAATAATGAGGTAGTGTTCGTGGTTTCATGGATCATTCAGAAATCTGATGACAGAGGGGAAAAATACTTTTCCTGAAGTGTTAGCTCCTGTATCACCTTCCATATAGTAATACATGGAGAGGTTCAAAAATGTACAATTTATAGACAATAGACAATAGGTGCAGAAGTAGACCATTCAGCCCTTCAAGCCTGCACTGCCATTTTGAGATCATGGCTGATCAATTCCTATCAATACCCGGTTCCTGCCTTGTCCCCATATCCTTTGATTCCCCTATCCATAAGATACCTATTTAGCTCCTTCTTGAAAGCATCCAGAGAATTGGCCTCCACTACCTTCCGAGGCAGTGCATTCCAGACCCCCACAACTCTCTGGGAGAAGAAGTTTTTCCTTAACTCTGTCCTAAATGACCTACCCCTTATTCTCAAACCATGCCCTCTGGTACTGGACTCTCCCAGCATCTGGAACATATTTCCTGCCTCTATCTTGTCCAATCCCTTAATAATCTTATATGTTTCAATCAGATCCCCTCTCAATCTCCTTAATTGCAGTGTGTACAAGCCCAGTCTCTCTAACCTCTCTGCGTAAGACAGTCCAGACATCCCAGGAATTAACCTCGTGAATATACGCTGCACTTCCTCTACAGCCAGGATGTCCTTCCTTAACCCTGGAGACCAAAACTGTACACAATACTCCAGGTGTGGTCTCACCAGGGCTCTGTACAAATGCAAGAGGATTTTCTTGCTCTTGTACTCAATTCCCTTTGTAATAAAGGCCAACATTCCATTAGCCTTCTTCACTGCCTGCTGCACTTGCTCATTCACCTTCAGTGACTGATGAACAAGGACTCCGAGATCTCTTTGTATTACTCCCTTACCCAACTCTATACCGTTCAGATAATAATCTGCCTTCCTGTTCTTACTCCCAAAGTGGATAACCTCACACTTATTCACATTAAATGTCATCTGCCAAGTATCTGCCCACTCACCCAGCCTATCCAAGTCACCCTGAATTCTCCTAACATCCTCATCACGTCACACTGCCACCCAGCTTAGTATCATCAGCAAATTTGCTGATGTTATTTTCTATGCCTTCATCCAAATCGTTAACGTAAATGGTAAACAGCTGTGGTCCCAATACTGAGCCCTGTGGCACCCCACTAGTCACCACCTGCCATTCCGAGAAACACCCATTCACCGCTACCCTTTGCTTTCTATCTGCCAACCAGTTTTCTATCCATGTCAATGCCTTCCCCCCGATGCCCTGAGCTTTGATTTTACCCATCAATCTTCTATGTGGGACCTTATCAAATGCCTTCTGAAAATCGAGGTACACTACATCCACTGGATCTCCCCCGTCTAACTTCCTGGTTACATCCTCAAAAAACTCCAACAGATTAGTCAAGCATGATTTACCCTTGGTAAATCCATGCTGGCTCAGCCCAATCCTATCACTGCTATCTAGATATGCCACTATTTCATCCTTAATAATGGACTCTAGCATCTTTCCCACCACCGATGTCAGGCTGACAGGTCGATAGTTCTCTGTTTTCTCCCTCCCTCCTTTCTTAAAAAGTGGGATAACATTAGCCATTCTCCAATCCTCAGGAACTGATCCTGAATCTAAGGAACATTGGAAAATGATTACCAATGCATCCGCAATTTCCAGGGCCACCTCCTTTAGTACCCTAGGGTGCAGACCATCTGGACCTGGGGATTTGTCAGCCTTCAGTCCCATCAGTCTTCTCATCACCGTTTCCTTCCGAATGTCAATCTGTTTCTTTTCCTCTGTTACCCTATGTCCTTGGCCCATCCATACATCTGGGAGATTGCTTGTGTCTTCCTTAGTGAAAACAGATCTAAAGTACTCATTAAATTTTTCTGCCATTTCTCTGTTTCCCATAACAATTTCACCCAATTCATTCTTCAAGGGCCCAACATTGTTCTTAACTATCTTCTTTCTCTTCACATACCTAAAAAAGCTTTTGCTATCTTCCTTTATATTCCTGGCTAGCTTGCGTTCGTACCTCATTTTTTCTCCCCGTATTGTCTTTTTAGTTAAGTTCTGTTGTTCCTTAAAAACCTCCCAATTATCTGTCCTCCCACTCACCTTAGCTCTGTCATATTTCCTTTTTTTTTAATGCTATGTAGACTCTGACTTCCTTTGTCAACCACTGAGGCCCCTTTCCCCCCTTTGAATCCTTCCTTCTCTGGGGGATGAACTGATTTTGCACCTTGTGCATTATTCCCAAGAATACCTGCCATTGCTGTTCCACTGTCTTTTCTGCTTGGCTATCCGTCCAGTCAACTTTGGCCAGCTCCTCCCTCATGGTTCCATAGTTTCCCCTGTTCATCTGCAACACTGACACCTCCGAGCTGCCCTTATCCTTCTCAAACTGCAGATAAAAGCTTATCATATTGTGATCACTACCTCCTAATGGCTCCTTTACTGCGACATCGCTTATCAAATCCTGTTCATTACATAACACTAAATCCAGAATAGTCTTGTCCCTGGTCGGCTCTCGTACAAGCTGTTCCAAGAGTGCATCCCGTAGGCACTCTACAAACTCCCTATCCTGTGGTCCAGCACCAACCTGATTCTCCCAGTTCACCTGCATGTTGAAATCCCCCATAACTACTGCGACATTACCTTTGCCACATACCAACGTTAACTCCCTATTCAACTTGCACCCAATATCCATGCTACTGTTTGGTGGCCTGTAGACAACACCCATTTGGGTCCTTTTGCCCTTACTGTTCCTCAGTTCTATCCACACAGACTCTACTTCTCCTGACCCTATGTCCCCCCTTGCAAAGGACTGAATCTCATTCCTCACCAACAGGGCCACCCCACCCCCTCTGCCCACATTTCTGTCCCTACGATAGCACGTATACCCTTGTACATTCATTTCCCAGGTCTGATCTCCCTGCAGCCATGTCTCCGTTATCCCAACAACATCATTGTTACCCATTCGCACCTGGGCTTCAAGCTCATCCGCCTTATTCCTGACACTTCGTGCATTCAGATATAGAATTTTTAACCCATTTCTCCTCTCTCTGTTTGAATCGCTGCCTATTGTGCTTAACCCAGCTCCCCGAACTCCCATCGGGCTATACGCCCCTAGAATTTTGTTGTCCTTCCTACATTTACTTATTCTTTCAACACATTTAACTCCATGTTCCGTCAGACCATCCCTCTGTACATGTGTCCTCCTTATCACTTGTTCCGCCTCACCTTCCTCTACTACACACTTAATATTCCGGAACCATGTAGTCCCCACCTGTCCTTTATTCTTCCTCTCGCTATCCACTCTCACATTCTGGATCCCCGCCCCCTGCAAATTTAGTTTAAACCCCCCCCCCCCCAAGAAGCTCTAGCAAACTTCCCTGCAAGAATGTTAGTACCCGCTCCAGTTCAGGTGTAAACCGTCCCTTCAGAACAGATCCCACCTTCCCTGGAACAAAGCCCAATTATCTAAAAACCTGAAGCCCTCCTGCACCATCCTCTCAGCCAATGTCAGAGAAATGTATACAATATACATCCTGAAATACTTTTTCTTTGCAAGCATCCACAAAAACAGAGAAGTGTCCCAAAGAATGAATGACAGTTAAACGTTAAAACCCCAAAGCCCCCCCCAGCACGTAAGCAACAATTCCCCCCTCCCCCACTGGCAAAAAAAGCATTGGCACTGCCACTGAGCACTCAAGAGTGAGCAAAGCAATAGCAAAGATACAGACTTGCAGTTACTCCAAAGACTTCATGTTTAACTCGGTATTCGACATACCGCAGATTTTCTCTCTCTCTCCCTAATGAGGGGGAAAGAGGTGTCTCCATTTCACAGCGAGAGGGGACATGTAACAAACAACTCTCTAGTTTACAATCCCGGGTCTCCAGGCACACGGCAGATACCCCGACGACACACGGGTCTCCCATCATGACACCGACCCTCGATCCACCCGCCTCCAGTGCCCCGTGACCCTAGGCTTCCGAATTCGAGTTGGCCTCTCAGGCTGAGCCTTTGGCGTGCCGACCAACGACCAGTTATGGAACCCCGAGAGCGAGTCCCATTCCTGCAGAGAACCGTAATCAGCGAGTAACTCCAGGTCAGGGTCTTCAAAAGAACCCTGAAAGGGAAAAATAGAGATATTAAAGATGGAAATAGAGCTGTTTCTGAAGATGCAAGCAAAGGAGTCGCCGTTAGGCACCATTAATCCTCCTAAGCTCCGCCTTCTTACATCCTGAATGGTGAGGATCTTCAATGATGATTGCTTCCACCCTGCACCATTGCTGCAATGTACAACAAAGAGGGGATTGAAAGCAACAGATCCATTCAATAGTGCTGCCCATACCTACCCCTCCAGGTCCAGCACCAACCTGCCATGGAAATATATCACCATTTCTTCAATGTCACTGGGACACAGTCCTCGAACTTCCTACCTACCATTGAGCACATCTACAAGGAGTGCTGTTGCAGGAAAGCAGCACCATCATCAAGGACCCCCACTGTTTGATAATAAATTTACTTTGAACTATCAGCACTCTGGGAAGGCCTTTCCCAGAAGGACAGGAGCAATTCAAGAAGGTAGCTCACCACAAAGGGCAGTAAAATCTGTCTGCACCCCATGAATTACCAGTAAATAAAAATGACATCTCCGAATTCCGGGCCGAATTGCAAGTTTACCAATGAAAATGATTAGTTGAATGTTTTTCTTTATTTTTCCTGTAAATGCCTGCAAAGAATAAATTTCAAAGTAGTGTATGGTAACACGTTCGATCATTAAGTTCCATGTCATATGACGTGGGCGATCATGATCTTCCATGACCATGACTATACTTAGCAAATTTTTCTACAGAAGTGGTTTGCCATTGCCGCCTTCTGCACAGTGTCTTTACAAGACGGGTGACCCCAGCCATTATTAATTCAATTCAGAGATTGCCTGGTGTCAGTGGTCGCATAACCAGGACTTGTGATATGCACCAGCTGCTCATACGACCATCCACCACCTGCTCCCATGGCTTCACGTGACCCTGATTGGGGGGCTGAGCGGGTGCTACACCTTGCCCAAGGGTGACCTGCTGGCTAGCGGAGGGAAGGAGTGCGTAGAGACGTATCTCTGCGCTGCCACCCTAAACATATACATACTTTAATAATAAACTTTCTTTCAACTTTGTACTTTAAAAGGGTCATAAATTGCATCTGCTAGGGACTGACTTAGAATAGCAGGTAGACATAGGGACACGTTCAGAGCAGCAGAACATTCCTTCAGCTTGATGTCCCGCAAACAGTTACTGTCTCTAGTTGGTGCATGTGTTAGTTTTGTCTAGAAATCCTTTTGAAAGATAATTTGCTCGGCCAATCTGGTATATTTGCATAAAGTGGCCTCATTAATTCACTGTGGGAATTCAGCTAATAAAATGAGGGAGATTTTAGTGTAGAATTCCAGCTTGGAGACTGAGAAGAAGTGTCACAGCAAGAGCTGTCATAATTTGCTTCTCTCTGGACTTTCATGCCTGACCTCTTGATCATGCAGTTTTCCTGCTCATGGTGCCTTCCCCAGTTGCTGTTTTTGAAAACAAAATGAACTATAAGTGGCAGAGCAGAGTTTCAGGCTGACACTATGAACAAAGGTCTTTCAATCCCACTGTCTTTATGCTGTCTTTTATCTACTCCCTGCAAAGTGTTTAGATAAGGCTTCCCAGGAATCAAAGATAATTGTATTTATTCACTCTCAGGGTCTAACAGGGTTAGCATTATTTGTCCTTCCTTTAATTAGCTCTTGATCTCAATAGGTTGCTAGGCCATTAGAGAGGGAATGAAGAGTGTGGATCCAAATTTAGGCCGGACCTGACAAATGCAGCTTTCCTTACCTGAAAGACATCAGTGAACTAAATAGTTTTGTAGCAGGCTGGTAGGTTCATGATAACAAATTATTCCAAATTTATTTGGTTGAATTTAAATTCAGTTAAACTCATGTCTCTGGCGGGAGCCTACTGCTAGCTTTTACAGTACCTTTGATTGGGACTTATTTCCCACCGCTGTCTGTAAGGAGTTTGTACGCTCTCCCCGCGACCTTTTGGGTTTCCTCCAGATGCTCCAGTTTCCTCCACAGACCAAAGATGTACGGGTTAGTAAGTTTGGCGCGTGCTAATTGGCACAGGAAGCATGGCAATACTTGCAGGCTGCCCCCAGCACATCCTCGAACTGTGTTGGTCGTGACACCAATGACTCATTTCACTGTATGTTTCGATGCACATGGAGGCCTTCAATTTCTTGCAGACATTCACAGTAGAACAAAGAAATACGATAGAATCAGTAAAAAACTACACAGAAAGATTGGCAAGCAGCCAGTGCCCTAAAGAAGACAAATTATGCAAATATAAAACAACAAATAATAATAAAAATTAATTAAGTAAATAAATAATACTGAGAACATGATTTGTACATGATGCTCTTTGCAAAGTCACACATCTCAGATTTTAATGACAAGCCCTCCAAAATGTTTTAACTTTGCCCCTTCCTAGTGGAATCACCTTAACATTTACTCTATAGTAGGCCTCTGTTGGTCAGGGTCAATCATGGACCCTGGCAACAATTTAAAGTTTTTTTACACAGAGAGTGGTGAGTGCGTGGAATGGGCTGTCAGCAACGGTGGTGGAGGCGAATACGATAGGGTCTTTTAAGAGATTCCTGGACAGGTACATGGAGCTCAGAAAAATAGAGGGCTATGGGTAACCCAAGGTAATAACATGTTTGGCATAGCTTTGTGGGCCGAAGGGTTGTGCTGTAGGGTTTCTATGTTATACCTGTTCCTAAGAAGAATAATGTGAGCTGCCACAATGACTATAGCCTGGTAGCACTCACATCTACAGTGATTAAATGCTTTTGAGAGGTTAGTCACAACTAGAATGAACTCCTGCCTCAGCAAGGACCTGGACCCATTGCAATTTGCCTAGAGCCACAGTAGGTCAAGGACAGATGCAATCTCAATGGCTCTCCACACGGCATTAGACCACCTGGACAACACAAACACCTACGTCAGGATGCTGTTCATCAACTATAGCTCAGCATTTAATACCATCATTCCCACAATCCTGATTGAGAAGTTGCAGAACCTGGGCCTCTGCACCTCCCTCTGCAATTGGATCCTCGACTTCCAAACCGGAAGACCACAGTCTGTGCGGATTGGTGATAACATGTCCTTCTTGCTGACGATCAACATGGGCGCATCTCAGGGGTGTGTGCTTAGCCCACTGCTCTACCCTCTCTGTACCCATGACTGTGTGGCTAGGCATAGCTCAAATACCATCTATAAATTTGCTGACGATACAACCATTGTTGGTAGAATCTCAGGTGGTGATGAGAGGGTGTACAGGAATGAGATATGCCAACTAGTGTAGCAACAACCTGGCACTCAACACCAGTAAGATGAAAGAGCTGATTGTGGACTTCAGGAAGAGTAAGACAAAGGAACACATACCAATCCTCACATTGGGATCAGAAGTGGAGAGAGTGAGCAGATTCAAGTTCCTGGGTGTCAAGATCAGTGAGGATCTAACCTGGTCCCAACATATCGATGTAGTTATAAAGAAAGCAAGACAGTGGCTATACTTTATTAGGAGTTTAAAGAGATTTGGTATGTCAACAAATACACTCAAAAACTTCTATAGATGTACTGTGGAGAGCATTCTGACAGGCTGCATCACTGTCTGGTATGGAGGTGGTGGAGGGTGGGGTGCTAATGCACAGGACAGAAAGAAGCTGCAGAGGATAATAAATTTAGTCAGCTCCATCTTGGGTACTAGCCTACAAAGTACCCAGGACAACTTCAAGGAGCGGTGTCTCAGAAAGGCAGCGTCCATTATTAAGGACCTCCGGCGCCCAGGGCATGCCCTTTTCTCACTGTTACCATCAGGTAGGAGTTACAGAAGCCTGAAGACACACACTCAGCGATTCAGGAACAGCTTCTTCCCCTCTGCCATCCGATTCCTAAATAGACATTGAGTCCTTTCACACTACCTCACTTTTTTAATATATAGTATTTCTGATTTTTTACGCAATTTTTAATCTATTCTATATACATAATCTGTAATTGATTTATCTGTTATTATTATTTTATTTTGTGTTTTTTTTCCTCTATATTATGTATTGTATTGAACTGCTGCTGCGAAGTTAACAAATCTCATGTCACATGCTGGTGGTAATAAAGCTGATTCTGATTCTGAGTGGTGCATCCTAGGTATACGCAGGCCAGGGCTGTGTAATATGGAAATCAAGCTATTGCCCATGTAACAAGCTCCCCCTCTCCATGCACCTGATGAACCCAAAGGAACGGCAGAGACCGATACAGCTTGACACCAGCGGTGTTGCAGGAGTTGCCAGTCAGCGTTGAACTCAATGTAGGACTGCCAGCTCCGGACTTTTCCTCAGGGTTTACTCAAGGCAGTGGTTTCTTCTCCTAACTGAGCTGCCAGCCATGGTTGCTTAGCCTTATCTGCTTAAAGCCACTGGTTTGAAGGCACCAGTAACCCACCTTTGCCCCTTCTCCTGTCAGTAGACACAGTTCTGCTGGGCTTAGTAGCTAAGCCACACGTAAAGGCCAGGAGCTGAACTTGGTTGTCAAAGACTATTTGAGGTGCACACCATTGGGAGCATTTAATAGGTAGTGGGAGCTTGTCCCCATTACCACCCCCAACTAAAACAATCTTAGGTAACTATCTACTCTGTAATGATCATAAATTTAGGAAGTTCACCTACAAAATATTGTCCAACTTCACTGGCAAGATAAAGAAAATGTCATCTACATCTCTCCCTTCCGCCTTCCCCCATCAACCCCTCCCTCCCCCTTTACCCATCACCCCTACTGTCCCAACCCCCCTCTCCTTCCCCATCACCTCCCTTCCCCCTTCCCCATCACACTCTCCCTCCCCATTTCCCATCACTCCTCCCCTTCCCCATATCACCCCTCCCTCCCCTTCCCCATATCACCCCTCCCTCCCCTTCCTCTTCCCAGTCACCCCTCCCTCCCACCTCCCTGCCCCAATCACTCCCTCTCTCCTCTTCCCCATCACCCCTCCCTCCCCTTCCCCCTCACCTGTCACTCCTGGTTCCCGTTTCCCCATCACCCCTCCCTCCCCCTTCCCCATTATCACTCCCTCCCACCCTCCTCTTCCCTGTCACCCCTCCCTCCCTCCCTGTCACTCCTCCCCCTCCCCGTCACCCCTCACTCCCGTTTCCCCATTGCTTCTCCCTCCCCCTTTCCCCATCACCCCTCCCTCTCCCTTACCCCATCACTACCTCCCCCCACCGTCTTCCCCGTCACCCCTCCCTCCCCTATCAACCCTCCCTTCCCCTTCCCACCCTCCCATCACCCTTCCCTTCCCTTCACCATCACTCCTCTCTCCCTCCCCGTTCCCCATCAGCCCCTCTCTCCCTCTCCGTTCCCCATCACCCCCTCTCTCCCTCCTCTTCCTCATCACCCTGCCTTTCCCTCATCATACCTTCTTCCCCTCTTCCCCCACCCTCCTCCTCACTTTCCCCTCCACGCCTCCCTCCTCTTTCCCCTCCCCACTACCTCCAGCCCCACCCCTCAGCCACTCACACCCTCTCACCTCTCCCACACTGGACCTGGGACCCCTCCCTAGCGCCCCCACCCGGCCCCTCCGCCGCGGATCGGAGGACCGCCTCACAAAGACCCGCCAGCTCCCCCTGGCGGCGCCAACCGGCGCTCCCCACTGGAGCTGCCTCGCTGCCGCCCCCCATCGGCGGAGCGCGCGCACTACCCGGCGGGCGCCCGGCGCGGCCCGGCCCGTCTCACTTGGCCGCTCAGCTCCTGTCCATAAAGCGCCGGTACTCTCTCACAGCCGGGTACGGCAGGCGGAGGCAGCCTCGCAGGAACGCGGCCAGCAGCGGTAAGAAACCGCCTCTCTCCGTGTTTCCCTGTGGGTGGATGGTTGGGGGGTGGGGTCTCGGGTCTTTGCTCGGCGTTACCGCCGGTTCCGGAGTCGCGCCGTCAGGCCCGGGGCCTGGGCTCCTTGGCAACGGCCGCTTTGTCCCGCTGCGTCCGGGCCGCTCTCCTCAACGGCACCAACTCTTAATTATCTGTGTTGCTAAGGAGATGGCTGAATTGCTTCCTCTGTGTCTATGACTGCTGCACATCCAGTAAATTGTTCAGTGATGGAATGAAACAAAGATTGTGTTGTTTGGCAGCGTGTTTCCCAAAATCGGTTCATTGTTCTACCCCCTGGTTCAGCGAGATGTCTGTCATAGTGGGGATGCGCTGTGTATCGAGGAACTGGGCTTTAAAGACACAGAATTAAATTATATATTAATTTCGGTCCTTCATTAGAGTTACAAAAAATGTAAATTGCCGAAGCAGCACGCACAAAATGCTGGAGGAACTCAACAGCATCTTCCTTTTTTATCCAGTCCTAATGAAGGGTCTCGACCTGAAACGTCGACTCTTTATTCCCCTCCATGGATCCTGCCTGACCTGCTGAGCTCCTCCAGCATTTTGCGGGTGTTGCTCTGGGTTTCCAGTGTCTGCAGAATTTCTTGTGTGTATGATTTGCCGGAGCAGTACAGACAGTTCTAGTGTGGCACCATTGGAAACTAAAGATCTGCAGATGCTGGAAATCCAGAACAACACAGATCATTAAGGACCCCCGTCACCCAGGTTATGCCTTGTTCTCATTACTACTATCAGGGAGGAGGTACACTCAATGATTCAGGAACGGCTTCTTCCCCTCTGCCATCTGAATTCTGAATGGACATTGAACCCATGAATACTACTTTTTTTGCCATACTTATTTAGTTTAACTATTTAATATATATAATTACTGTAATTCACATTTTATCTATTATTATGTATTGCATTGTACTACTACTGCAAAGACATCAAATTTCACAACATGCCAGTAATATTAGATCTGATTCTGATTCACACTCAAAATGCTGGAGGAACTCAGCAGGTCAGACAGCATCTATGGAGAGGAATAAACAGTCAACGTCTCTGGCTGAGACCCTTCATCTGGGTTGAAAAGGAAGGGGAAGAAGCCAGAGTAAGGTGGGATGAGATGAGGGAGTAGAAGCTATCTCCACTACTCCTTGCTTCATTCTTCCTCCCTACCCACCTACCTTCCCCTTAACTGTGTGTGTGTGTGTGTGTGACTATTGGAATTGCTTTCTTTAGCTAAGGTGTGAAAGAGCCCATAACACTTTTGTGAAGAATAACAGGAAGATTACTCCAGACCTAACCATTCCTCATTCAGGATTGCAAAATAAGCAAATTAAAAAGTGCTTTCTGTCTGTGTTTATTAACATCACAGCAGTGAATATACCTCAAAAGTTATTCATGTGATGTTGAGTATCACTGTGTGTTAACTTGGCCAGCAATCGTGTCCTGATGAAGGGTCTCGGCCTGAAACGTTGACTGTTCATTCATTTCCATTGGTGCTGTCTGACCTGCTGAGTTCCTCCAGCATTTTGTGTGTGTTGCTCTGGATTTCCAGCATCTGCTGTCTCTTGTGCCCGGTTGTTCAATGATAGATATGGATCTTCAAGTTTATTAGGTTATCTTTGCCAGTAAATGTGCTTTGTGTTGAAGAGGCTGTTGAGGGAAGAGTGCTGCTGAAGAATTGTGCCATAAAATGATCTGTTCATGTGAAACACTGAAACGGGCTGTTCCTCAATTTTTAGTTCATCTTTAGAGTCAGAATTAGGTTTAATATCACGGACTTATGTCATGAAATTTGTTGTGGTAACAGTACAGTGTTACAAATGAAAAAACTAAATTACAAAAAGATCATGAGACATAGGTGCAGAATTAGGCCATTCAGTCCATTGAGTCTGATCCACCATTCCATCATGGTTGATTTATTGTTCCCCTCAACTCCATTCTCCTGCCTTTTTCCTGTAATATATATAATAAGCTGTGCAAAAGGGAGCAAAAATTTTGAGGCATTCATAGAAGCTGTTCTTAAAATGTTGAGTATGTGTCTTAAGATTCCTGTACCTCCTCCTTGGTGGTAGTAATCAGAAGAGGGCATGTCCTGGGTGATGGGGATCCTTAATGATAGGTGCCTCCTTTTTGAGGCTTTGCCTTTTGAAGATGTCCTCAATGCTAGGGAGGTGAATGGTTGAATTTACAAACCTGCTGCTTTTGCTGATCCTGTACAGTGGCCCCTTCATAACAGATGGTGAGGCAACCAGCTGAGGAATGAATTCATTTCCTACAACACAATCTCAGATTTGCATTGCTGTTAATTTTAAATCTTGATTTGAAAATTAGACGTGCAATTACTTGTCTGGCCCATACGAGTCTGTTGTCAACTGGGTTGAGTTGACAGCTTTGTAAGAGGTATGGGTTTAGCTAATTGAAATAGTGAATCTCCAGTAGTATTCATAGGCCAAATTGGTCTGCTTGCTTTTTTAAAAAGACATGAACTTCCTGGAATGAAAGGGTATGTCTGGGCCTGTTCTCACTGGAGTTTTAGAAGATATGGGGGGGGGGGGGGGTGGAATTTCATCAGTCGAATATTAAAAGACCTAGATAGAGTGGATGTGGAGAGGATATTTCCTTGTGTCATAAATGCCAGAGGGCACAGCCTTCAGAACACAGATGAACAGGAATTTCTTGAGCCAGATGGTGGTGAATCTGTGGAATTTATCAACATAGACAGCTGTGGAGGCCAAGTTGGATATATTTAAAGCAGGGGTTGATAAGTTCTTGATTAGTCAGGGTGTCAAAGGTTATGGTGAGAAAGCAAGAGAATGAGGTTGAAAGGGATAATAGATCAGCCATGAAGGATGGCAGAACAGACTCGCTGGGCAAATGTCCTAATTCTCCTCCTATGGCTTATGAAGTTATGGAATTTGTATCTATGATAGGATGTTCAAAGTGCTTTACAGCTAATGAAGTACTTGGGTGTTATTGGTTACAACATTGTGTGCTGTTCCTCTGTTGTACTGACCTATGTTCTATAGAACCCCTGTAGCAAGCAGCCAGTTTGTGAGCTGCAGATCCCTGGAGCAATGTGATAATGATCACTCACACTCTTATGCCCACCTGAGAGAGCAGTGGGGAAGATCACACCTACCTACAACAGTCACCTCTGGTATGCAGACACCAACTCTGGATTTTTATGCTGAAGCTTCTGGAGTGTAGAGAGTAGACGGAAGCTGGAAGACCCACTGAGAGACATCAGTGCAGGACAGCGTTCGAAAATTTAGAGAAACTAATGCTGGTGTGGCAGAGGACTGCAGGATGGAATTACTTATGATTTGTGGAGGATACGAATCCAAACCTTCTGTACTGCATTTATATGTTTCTCTCGACATTGGCTGAGGTATCTTGTATCTCTAACATCCCAATCAGATGGCAATGAATTTGAATCCCACTAATCCCTTTGCTAATCAGAGTTATCTCACCTTCCAATTTCTATCACTGTTTTACTAACCCCTACCATCACCATTCATCTCTTCCTCCCCTGTCCCCTTCACCTCTTTATACTGGCTATCTCCCCTTTAAATTCCCCAACCCTTCCCACCACCACCACCACCGTCACCCTTCTCCTGCCTCACCCGTTCCCCTTACCTCTTCATGCTGGCATCAAGGAGTGATGCCTCAAAAGGTGACCTTTTATTAAGGACCCTCCCCCCCCCCCCCCCCCACCACCATTACCCAGGACATGCCTTCTTCTCGTTGTTACTGTTAGGACGGAGGGACAAAGGCCTGAAGCCACACATTCTGTGTTTCAGCAATAGCTTCCTCCCTCTGCATTACATTGAACACTGCCTCACTTTTTTAATATAAAACACTTCTGTCTTCGCACTATTTTTAATCTATTTAATATTTGTATATATACTACCTGTAATTGATTTCTCTTTTTTTTCCAATGTTATTGTGTGTTGCATTGAACTGCTGCTGCTAAGTTAACAAATTTCACAATGCATGCCGGTGATAATAAACCTGATTCTGCTTCTGGCTATCCCTCCTTTACATCCCCATTTTCCCCCACCCCCCCACCATCCACCATCCCCCTCACTTTTTTATATTGACTATCTTCTCTTTACATTCTCAGTCCTGATGCGGGGTTTCGACCTGAAACATCAACCATCTCTTCACCTCCACAGAAGCTGCCCGACCTCTTGAGTTCCTCCAGTGGCTTGTTTTTTTTGACAGAGAGAGGAATTCCAGTGCCATCAGCAACTCCAAATGTTTAGCAGTTCTACCAAATGCCTCTGAGCCAGGGTGTTGTGCTCATAACAATTCCACATCTCAGTTCATCACACTCGTGTACTGTACATGCGACAAATAAAGCTAATTTATCTTTCTTTCACATTCAAAAGAAATCTGGCATCTCCCTTTCTTTCTTTCTATTACAATTTGTCATTTTCTCTGATAAACATACATCCAACCTTTATGTATTTTGTACAATTGCAAGACACTGCTAGATATTAAGAACATCAAGTGCTGAAGGTCTACCTGAAAGACTAAATACTCGATTGAATTGATTTTTTTTGTCTTCAATTTTGAGGATATGTTACTGAAGCAAGCATTTAATACCCATCTCTTAATTCTGTAATTTCTCAGAAAAGCAGTGACTACTTTTAAAGAGTATTTGTGGTGCTAAAGATGCTGTGTAAACTTGCATTCTTTCTTCATTCATATGTAGATCCTAAAGAGGTCTTGGGGTGATCAAAGGGTTTTTATATGAGTATAAAAGACTGGGTTGTAAAGTGCTTTATGTCTAGCATCAGGCTCCCAGGTAGCATTGGGGAAATGCTACACTGTTGGGAGGCTCAGGAACTTTGAATAAAGTTTAAACATATGTTTACCAATCTTGTCAGAAGAGATCTAAAGAGATTATTTCCTTTTGTGAGAGATTCTAGAACTAGGTCATCTTAATTTATGAAAATGATTGAAGGGTATATAATGAGCACAAGCACTTAACTACTGCTATTAAATACTGTGTCACAGATTTTTTTGTTCAGCTCACAGGTCAGACAGGGTAACAATTTCATGCCTCCTTTGAAAGATGGCATCCTCTAACAGTGTTGCGTTACCCCAGTGCCACATGGGAGCCTCAGACTAGATATTCTATTAGCGAGGCTCTACAGTGGCACTTAACCACCATGAATGGTATTATATAGCACAGCAGTCACTTGCTTACCATCACCTATCTTACAGCCCAGCACCCCTGCCGGGGTAGAGGCTGCTAACAGCAGCTTGCCAGAGACCTCTGAGCTGAGCCAGCCTTTCGAGTTGTCCCCGGGTGTAGCCCAACTTAAGGTCTTTCTTCTCCAAGAGATGTGGCCTTTGGCATTTCTGTTGGGCCTTTACAGGATAGAGTTTTTAGTCCCTTGCCCAGTCCTCGTTTTGCAGCCAGGCTTGGGACTGTTCGTGGCAGAGTTAGAATAACAGTTAGTGTAATACTATTATGGTATCAGCGACTCGGGTTCAATTCCACTTCTGTACATTCTCACCATAGGTTTCCTCCCAGTACTCTGGCATTCTACACTGGAAAGATAGTAGATTAACTGGCCACAAGGGTCAGTTATTAGATTAACTGGCCACAAGGGTCTGATTGCACAGCTTGGGTTCATTGGGAAGAAGTGCCTGCTACCATGCCATATCACGACAAAAAATTAATACAAACAAAATATACTTTATAACCATAGAACATTACAGCACAGAAACAGGCCTTTTGGCCCTTCTTAGCTGTGCTGAACCATTTTATTGCCTAGTCCCACTGACCTGCACCTAGAGCATATCCCTCCATACAACTCTCATCCATGTACCTATCCAAGATTTTCTTAAATGTTAAAAGTGAGCCCGCATTTACCACTTCATCTGGCAGCTCATTCCACCCAATGTTCCCTTTAAACTTTACCCCTTCACCTGTCGTGGTTTCTTATGCCCCACAAACGACCAGGAGACACAGAAGATTCTTCAAGAAGGGTTAAACTTTAATTTGCAAATCAAAGCTGAGACAGTCAGTGAGCTAGTCGCTGATTGCCCACCGATCCTTGTGCATAGCATTTTTTATAGCAATCTCCTGGTTTAGTTGCATTAGCATATCCAGTCGGTCTACAGTTGCGTATCACCAGTACATCAGCTCCTGACTTCCCACTATTGTTTCTACCCATTAACTTAATCATGTTCTAATCTACTTTTTGGGCCACGTATTACCTCATCCCTGGCCACAGTTATCTCTTAGCTATCATTTATCTCTCATTAGCACACCATTATCTTCTTATTTGGCTACATTCTTAAGTCACTGATGTGTTCAATAGTACAGAGACAATACAGAGATTTCATTCTCCTACTAAATTGGATACATACATAGCAAATAGCAAACACAAAGCTGACTACATAGTTTTGGTTACACAGCAAACAATGCAACTTTATACTCCAATACACCCTTAACCCATGTCCTCTGTTTTTTTTCTCCCCTAGCCTCAGTGGAAAAAGCCTGCTTGCATTCACTCTATCTACACCCATCATAATTTTATATACCTCTATCAAATCTCTCCTCATTCTTCTATGCTCCAGGGAATAAAGTCCTAACCCATTCAACCTTTCTCTATAACTCAGTTTCTCAAGTCCCAGCAACATCCTTGTAAACCTTCTCTGCACTCTTTCATCCTTATTAATATCTTTCCAGTAATTTGGTGACCAAAACTGCACACAATACTCCAAATTCGGCCTCACCAATGCCTTATACAACCTCACCATAACATTCCAACTCTTATACTCAATACTTTCATTTATAAAGGCCAATGTACCAAAAGCTCTCTTTACCACCCTATCTACCTGTGACACCACTTTTAGGGAATTTTGTATCTGTATTCCCAGATCCCTCTGTTCTACTGCACTTCTCAGTGTCCTACCATTTACCTTGTATGTTCTACCTTGGTTTGTCCTTCCAAAGTGCAATACCTCACACTTGTCTGTATTAAACTCCATCTGCCATTTTTCAGCCCATTTTCCCAGCTGGTCCAAATCCTTCTGCAAGCTGTGAAAACCTTCCTCACTGTCCACTACACCTCCAATCTTTGTATCATCAGCAAATTTGCTGATCCAGTTTACCACATTATCATCCAGATCATTGATATAGATGACAAATAACAATGGACCCAGCACTGATCCCTGTGGCACACCACTAGTCACAGGCCTCCATTCAGAGAAGCAATCCTCCACCTCCACTCTCTCTGGCTTCTCCCATTGAGCCAATGTCTAATCCAATTTACTACCTCACCATGTATACCTAGCGACTGGATCTTTCTAACTAACCTCCCATGCGGGACCTTGTCAAAGGCCTCACTGAAGTCCATGCCTTCCCTTCATCCACATTCCTGGTAACCTCAAAGAACTAATAGATTTGTTAAACATGACCTACCATGCACAAAGCCATGTTGACTCTCCCTAATAAGTCCCTGTCTATCCAAATACTTGTAGATCCTATCTCTTAGTACTCCTTCCAATAATTTACCTACTACTGATGTCAAACTTACCGGCCTATAATTTCCCTGATTACTTTTAGAGCCTTTTTTAAACAACTTTAGATGCATAATGATAACAGAATACATTTAATGCTACATAAAGGCAAGTTTTGGATGGCAATTGGGGAATCTTTGTCAGCAAGATTAAGCTGACTAAATTCCTTTAGTGATGAATATTAAAGTGAAGACGTGATAAAGTTGTATATGATCACAAAGGTCTCCTTCATGTGCTCCGGTTTCCTCCAGCATTCCAAAAATGTACTGTTTAGTATAGTAGTTAGTTGCATGTGTGTAATTGGGCAATGTGGACTCATGCCAGAAGGCTCTTTTACTATGCTGTGCCTCTAAATAACAAGATTGAATCTCACAATTATCTGACACAAGTACTGAGCCACATCTGATACAAAAGTTACTGAAGAATAGCTTTAGGAAGAGCTGTTATAATGCTTAGGTATACTGTATTGCAGAATGTAACTAATAGGTTGTCAGATTGTTTCCACAGCATTTGAAATGTAAAAGACTGTTTTTCCAGACAAATCAGATTTGTGGAAATTTGACATGAATGGGATTGGATTCATTTCCAGGTCGAATTCTTTGAGCGGAATGGGAATCAGGCTTTGCCTTCTTTTTCTGTGGACTCACTTATTTCAAAAGCTATCACAGGTTGGAAATTGAGCTTTAGAATTCTCTTTCAGCTGAGATTGGGGTCCTTATGTGGAATTCCTGGGTGGAGATTTGCCTTTTCAACAACATTTGTTGTTATATTGCAAAATAAAGATGTAAATGTTTTTAACCAAAAATGGAAGAGATTGCTGTATCTTTAATCTATTTTCTCTTTGAGGAGATGGTTTAACATTTGCAAGTTAAGTGTCTTATAATTAATTTTCCTAGCCCACTGCAGAGAAGAATTTTAGAATCAGGTTTAATATCATTGGCACATGTTGTTAAATTTGTTGTTTTGTGACAGTAGTAGTATGAAATCAGTATTTATAACACTGCCAAAAATTCCTGAAACTATTGACTGCAAAAATTATCGAACAATCAGTCTTAGGAGTCACATAATAAAGATGTTGTTGAGAAATGCTCTGAGTGGAATTAAAAACAAGTTAAGGCCAAAAACTTCTACACTGCAATATGGGTTTATTGAGGATAGAGGAACTAGGAACACAATTTTCATACTACAAATGCTTTCAGAAATGGCAATTAAATATCAAAATGATGTCTTATGTTTTATTGATTTCACTAAAGTATTTGATAAAGTGCAAATTTCAAATTCTCGCTAAACTAAACATTGATGGAAGGGACCAACAATTGCTTCAAAATTTATATTGGAATCAAACGGTAGCGGTAAAAATTGATGATGATATAAGCAGTTGGACTAAAATTCAACGAGGAGTTAGACAGGGATGTATTGCCTCACCGGAATTATTTAATATCTATAGTGAAATGATTTTCAGAGAAATAGAAAACCTAGATGGAATAAAAATTGGAGGTGTTAACATCAATAACATAAGATAGCAGACGATGCCACCCTAATAGCAAGTGATGCTGAAGACCTACAAATCCTCCTAAAGTAGTACAAACAAGTGCAGATTTTGGTCTAACCATCAACTGTTTAAAAAAAACTAATGTATGGTGGGACATTGGAAAAAAGTTGAATTTCCCCATGGGGATGAATAAAGTATCTATCTATCTATCTATCAAAACAGCAGGATACTCCCAACTGCCAATTGTACATTGGTAACCAAGAGATTGAACAAAAGACCGGCTTTAATTAACTTGGTAGCTTTATATCATGAGATGCTAAAAGTAAAGTAGAAATAAGAAGATTTGCCATTGCCAAAACCAACTTCCAAAAAATGAGACCCATTTTTACCAACAGACACATTTCTATGACAACAAGGCTTGGGCTACTAAAATGTTACATCTGGTCAATCTTGCTGTATGCTTCTGAAACATGGACTATAACACCAGAACTCCAAAGAAACTTAGAAGCAACAGGAATGTGGTTTCTTAGAAGAATGCTGAAAATATCATGTAGAGATAGGGTAACAATGAGACTACTCCAACGTGCCCATACAAAAAGATCTTTAATGAGAACATTGAATGAGAGGAAACTTAATTTCCTGGGCCAGGTCATCGGAAAGGGAGAAATAGAATACCTTGCATTACAAGGCCGTATGCCTGGGAAACGCAGAAGAGGAAGACAAAGAAGAAAATAAATGGACACTGTGAAAGAGCTAACAAATCTAAGTGTGTGAGATATCATTGATGCTGCAAGGGATCGTTTGATGTGGAGAGCCATGATCGCCCAAGTGTGTAACGCGCAAGGCACATGAAGAAGAAGTATGTTGCAATACATAATAATAACTATGTTACAATAAGAAATATATAATTAGGTAGTGCAAAAAAGAAAAAAAATAGGTAGTAGCTGTAGATTCATTGTCTATTCAGAAATCTGATGGTGGAGAGGAAGAAGCTGTTCCTAAAACTGCTCCTCTACCTCCTCCTTGATGGTAGTGATGAGAAGAGGGCCTGTCCTGGGTGCTCTAATCTGCTTCAGTAATGTGCATTGGCCCCAAACGTAAGAAAAAGAAATGTCATTGTTGATGTATTGTCTGTATTACAGCCAAGCGGTGCAGCAACGTAGCGATTAGTGCTTTTGAAGTGCCAGTGATCACTGATGAGGTTCAATTTCCACTGCTGCTTGTAAGGAGTTTGTACATTTATTCCCATGACCATGTGGGTTTCGTCCCATGTTTCAAAGACATACGGTTAGGGTTAATAAGCTGCGGGCACGGCAGGACCTGCGGGCTGCCCAGCACAATCCTCGCTGATTTCATTTGACGCACTGGCACATTTCACTGTATGCTTCGATGTACATGTGACAAATAAAGCTATTCTCAAAGTTCAAAGTAATTTTTTTATCAAAGTACATGTATGTCATATACTACCCCAAGATACATTTCTTACAGGCATTCATAATACACAGAAACACAATAGAATTGGTAAAAAAAAAAACACACATAGCAGAGATAGACAAACAACCAATCTGCAAAAGACAATAAACCGTGCAAATACAAAAAGAAAAGAAGAAGAATAATAATAAATAAGCAATAGATATTGAGGACACAAGTTGTAGAGTCCTTAAAGCGAGTCTATAGGTTGAGGAATCTGTTCAGAGTTCAGGTGAGTGAAGTTATTCCTCTAGTTCAGGAGCCTGATTGTTGAGGGGTAATAACTGCTCCTCAATCTGGTGGCCCTCTTGAACCTTCAGGATACTCAAAGGTTGGGCATTAGTGTGAGGGTGGTTGAATGGTTGTAGCTGTATTGGGTTTTATAACCTTTTCTATTGTCTAATTATGCATTACTTTGCAGAAAATGATTTAACAGTAAGCACTCATAGCAATAATTGCTTGTGGGAGGTATTTCTCTTATCAGAAGCTGAGCAAGGAGGCTTGTGAGAATTTGTCAGTATTAAGAGGTACCTGGGAGCTTGTCAGTCTAAAGGACATCCCTTTGGAACAGAGTTGAGGAAGAATATCATTAGCCAGATGGTGGTGAATATGTGGAACTCATTGTCACAGGTGGCTGTAGCAGCCAAATCACTGGGTATATTTAAAGGGGTGGGTGATAGGTTTTTGATAAGTAAGGGCATCAAAGGTTATGACGAGAAGGCAAGAGAATGGGGTTGAGAGGGATAATAAATCAGCCATAATAAAATGGCAGAGTCGTCTCGATGGGCTGAATGGCCTGGTTCTGCTACTATGTCTTATGATCAGAATCAGAGAGTGTCTCACAGAAAAGTTTGCACTTTAGGAGCCATTTTTAATATAAGCTCATAAATATTCAAATATAAATCTCGGGTCTTAAGAATCCATGCTATGAGCACATTTTTAATGAATTATGCAAGTGTCTGAAAAGCAGTTATCTTGTTGAGAAAAAATCACATGGAAATCATTACTGTAATTATTGCTGCTGCGGCTTTTCAAAATAAATCTGTGCAGTAGATCCAAGCTGCAGTACATTAAACCATTTGAAGTAGCAATTGATGTGAGGACTTGAAAGTGACAACTCTGTGTTATTAAAACAGCACTGCTCTCTGTCCCCAGTAATGTATTAAAATGGTGGCAGTAGACTGTGCCAAACCACTTTACAGCCAGTGAAGGGTTTTTGCCATGCGCTCACTATTCTAATGTAGAAAAAGTTGAAACTAATTTGTGCAGAACAATATCACACAATCACCCATGATGTACTGTATACAGGCATGGTAGCATAGCAGTTAGCCTGATGCTATTATAATGCCACTGACCTATGTTTGTTAGGTTAATTGGTCACTTGGTGTAATTAGTGGTATGGAATTGTTGGGCTGAAAGGGTCTGTTACTGTGCTGTGTTAATAATAAATAAATAAGATGTGCTGAGGGATAAACATTGGTTTGTTCATTCCACGTTCTTGAACTTGTACCAAAGCAACTAGTAAACACAGTGCTTTGGAAAAAGTATTCAGCCTGCACAACTATTTTCACATTTTACTGAATAATTTTATAAATTTAAAATGTATTGAAGTAGACTTTTTGAGCTAATCTACAAAACTTTGTGCATCATGTCAAACAAAAAGTAAATTTCAAAAACCTGTCAACAATTTACTGAAAATTAAAAATCAAAATTGTGAAGCTGAAAAAGTATTCATCCCCTTTGTAATTACTATGCTAACTTTCCTCAAGTGCAATACTGTGTCTTACCTTACCCAAGTTCTCCATTAAATTGAGCAAAATCCCTGGGGTTGTAATACTCATTTATATGAACAAAGTTATGGGGGATGAATACTTTTACAAGGCACTGGAAAAGCTCTATAAAGTCTGTGCTGACCAGATGCACATAGTAAGATCATAAGACATAGGAGCAGAATTAGGCCATTTGGCCCATCGAGTCTGCTCCGCCATTTCATTATGGCTGATTTATTATCCCCCTCAACCCCATTATTCTGCCTTCCCCTCCCCCATAACCTTTGATGTCCTGACTAATCAAGAACCTATCAATGTCCACTTTAAATATACCCCATGACATAGCCTCCAAAGCTGTATATGGCAATGAGTTCCACAGATTCACCACTCTCTGGCTAAAGAAATTCCTCTACATCTTTCTTCTAAAGTGGCTTCCTTCTATTCTGAGGCTGTGCCCTTTGGATCCATAACCCCACTATAGGAAACATTCTGTCCAATGCACTCTATCTAGGCCTTTCAATATTCGATAGGTTTCAGTGAGATCCTTGTCATTTTTCTAAAGTCGCAGAAAGTCAATCTAACCAATATCTCAAAGTTCAAAGTAAGTTCATTATCAAAGTACATATATGTCACCATATACAACCCTGAGATTCATTTTCTTGCAGGCATTCTTAGTAGAATACACACAAAGACTAACAAGCAACCGATTTTCAAAAGAAGACAAATTGTGCAAATACTAAAAAAAATATTGGCGACCTGTTGTAGAGTCCTTGAAAGTGATTCTTTTCACACAATTTTATTTTATTCAGGTGGAATGTGATTGAGTTGGAAGCTAAATAAAGGGCTCTGTAGCTTTTAATAATGCAGGAGCGTTCAGTGCCATCATTACCTGCCCCTTGAATCTAAGGAGCATTCAAGAATAAAACTCGCTTGCTTTTATCTATAAACATTGAAATCTTCACTGTCTCCTGTTTGAAGTTTTCATGACTAGTTTGACTACAATACTGTATTCTCCTTTGTATTTAAAAGTCTATTGAAATGGACATTACAGTGACAGCATATTTCCTTAGCTGGCTCAGCTGTCAATACAAAATACTATCTGTCTGCATCTTGAGTAGATTTTATTCATCTGCCAGTTCTCCACCCATATCTGCAACTGATCTGTATCCCACTGTATTCTTTGCCTGTCTTCTACCCTATCCACAACACTACCTGATCTCTGTATCATCTGTAAACTTTCTAACCCACCCATCTACATTTTCATCCAGGTTATTTATATACATTACAGCAGTTGAGGTCCCAGTACAGATCCCTGCGGAACACCACTAATCACAGACATCCAGCTAGAATAAGTCCCTTTGTCCACTACCCTCTTCTGTGGCGAGCCAGTTCTGAATCCAAATGGCCAATTCACCATGCATCTTAATCCTCTGGAACTATGTAAACATCATCCACAGCTCTACCTTCATTAAGCCCACTTGTCATCTTGTCAAAAATCTCAATCAAGTTAGTAAAATAGGACTTGCACCACACAAAGCCATGTTGACTCTCCCTAATTAGGCCATAGTTCTCCAAATGTGCATAAATCCCATCCCTAATAATTCTCTCCAGTAACTTCCCTATCACTGACATGAGACTCACCAGTCTATAGTTTTGAGGATTTTCCCTGCTTTCCTTTTTGAATAATGGAACAATGTTAGCTGCTTGCCTGTCCTCCAGGACCTTGTCTCTGGCTAGAGAGGACTTGAAGATATTGGGCAAGGTCCCAGCAATCTCATATTCTGGGTCTCAGTAACCTGGAGTATATAAACTGTGCAAACGCAAATATAAATAAATAGCAATAAATAACAAGAGCATAAAATAACAAGGTAAAAAGTCCTTAAGGTGAGATCATTGGTTGTGGAAACATCTCAATAGATGAGTATAGTTATTCTTTTTGTTCAAGAGCCTGATAGTTGAGGGGTAGTAACTGTACTGGAACCTGGTGGTATGAGTCCTGAAGCACTTGTACCTTCTACCTGATGGCAGCAGCAAAAAAAGAGCATGGCCTGGGTTACGAGGATTTCTGGTGATGAATGCTGCTTTCCTACAACAGCATTTCTTGTAAATGTGCTCAGTGGTTGGAAGGGTTTTACCCATGATGTACTGGGCCTTATCCACTATCTTTTGAAGGATTTTGTGTTCAAAGGCATTGGTGTTCCCATACTAGGCTGTAATACAGCCAGTCAGTACACCTTCCATTACACATCTGTGGAAGTTTGTCAAGGATTTTGATGTCATGCAAATCTCTGCAGACTCTTAAGCAAGTAGAGGGTCAAAGTCTCTGTTTGATTGTAGCTTACTAAGCTTTACATTTTGTGTGTGTTGCTCAAGATTTCCCTTATCTGCATAATTTCTTGTGTTTATAGTAGTTCAAACAATTTGTCTGAAGCTTTGTAGGATGTAAATGTTGATATTGTGCTTGTTATGGGTTGATATCCATTGTCTCTCAATAAATTATTTTCGCTTTTGTTCATTCTTTTGGTTGTAAACATCCTGTAGCTGAAAAGTAATGGGAAAATTTCTGCTTTTGCCAGATCGGAGGAACAAATTTCACATTTTTTTTTCTCTGCAAAGAGTTAACTTATTTGGTAAAGTGTAATCCAGGTGTCAAGTTTGCTGACTAGCAGCATGCACCAAAATCAGGACAATGTGTAAGCGAGCCCATGCATGTGTATGTGAGCACATAGTTTTGGGGAGCTGTAAGTGAGTGATATACCTTACAGCTGTGCACTTTGTTAATGCAAATATCTAGGCAGCCAGTTATGTGGCATGCAAAAAATCATGCAGGCATGGTCAAGAGGTTCATTTGTTGTTCAAACCAAGCATCAAAATGGGGAAGAAATGTGATCTGTGACTTTGACCGTGGAATGATTGTTGAAGCCAGATGAGGTGGTTTGAGTATCTCAGAAACTGCTGAACTGCAATTAACACCTTGTTAATGAGCGAGGTCAGAGGCGAATGGCCAGACAGGTTCAAGAAGACAACAGTAATTCAAATAACCACAGCATTGGTGTATAGAACATCTCTGCATGCTCAACAGATTGAACCATGAAGTGGATGGGCTACAGCAGCAGAAGACCACAGACATTCACTCTGTGGCCACTTTATTAGGTACAGGAGGGTCCTGATGCAGGGTTTCACTCCGAATCATTGACAGTTCCTTTCTACCCATAGATGCTGCTTGACCCACTGTGATTTTCTAGAATAATATTTAATTCAAAATGCTTTTGAATGAAAGCATTTTTGAATGTAAGTTGAACTACAACCATCCTACTTTGTGAAAGCACTAAAATCAATGGTACTGTTTGAAGAGGAACCATATTCTAACCAATATCTCTTCCACAACTACCTGATCTTCTATCTCTCTGCTGTTTGTGGACATTTTCTATTGTCTGCTTCATTTCATTACATTTAATAAAATGACTGCATATTTTAAAAACTTATTTATTGTAGCATACTGAATAAAAGCTTGTCCTGAGACTTTCCTTGATCATTCTCCAACACAGAGGCATTAGATTGCAATTTAACATGATGTTTGTGAACACTGAATTGGCATATTTGTTTAATCAGCACACATTTGTATGTTTCTAGTAATTGTTCAAGGGTTGGAGGTAAGGGTATGGTTGGTGCCAACAGGAGGTTGTGGAATAAAACTAGAGCAAAGGAGGCTGTAGAATGATATTGCAGAAGTATGTAAAATTAATTAATATTAACCATTATTTATTTAAGACTTGTTGTATCAGCTTGTATTCTCTGGAGTTTAGAAGAATGAAAGGGACTGGGGGGGGGGAGGGGGGGGAACATCTCATTGAAATCTACCTAATATAGAAAGGCCTAGATTGAGTGGACATGCAGAGGATATTTCCAATACTGGGAGAGTCTAAGACCAGAAGGCTCAACTTCAAAATAGAAGGACGCCCCTTTAGAACAGAGATGAAAAGGAATTTCTTTAGCCAGGCAGTGGCGAATCTGCGGAATTCATTGGCACAGACAGCGTGGAGGCTAAGTCATTGGGTATATTTAAAGTAGAGGTTGATAGGTTCTTGATTAGTAAGGGCATCAAAGGTTACAGGAAGAAGGCAGGAGAATGAGGTTCAGGGGATTAATAAATGAGCCATGATTGAATGGCGAAACAGACTCATTATGTCAAATGGCCTAATTCTGCTCCCATGTCTGATTACTGTACTGCTGTTTTTGGGAGGTTGTAATGGTCAAATTGGATTCCATGTTTCCTACAAGTGATGACTCTTCAAAATACTTCCATTTATGAGGTTGTTATCCTGAGCTTGTTCAAGGGTATGGAAATGCATTAACAGAGCCTGCTTCCCACTGATGAGGGTTAGGTTTAAGATGAGATCGAGGAAGTTTAAAGGGGATTTAAGGGGTAAAATTTTCACACAAAGAATAGTTGATATTTGAAACTAGCTCTTAGAGAAGGTGCTGAAGACAGGAATAGAAAGGACAAAGGAATTGGGACAGATACTTGAATAAGCAGGGCATAGAGGGATATGGAATTAACCCAGCAAGTAGGATTAGAGAAGACAGACATGATGGTTGGCAAAGATGCAGTGGGACAAAGGGCGTGATTTTATGCTGCACAACTCTGATGTAGGAAGTGTTGAAACCATTCAATAAGGTTATAGGGATGTCCAGTTGAAATGATAAATATTTAAAAACTATGATGCTTCACTAAACAATACAGCCTTGGAGTGGAAAACAGGGCTTAAGGCAATGGTTCATGTTACATTTTAAAATGCCTGGTAACTTTAGAAAGAACTACAGCTGCAAGTTCAGTTGACACCCTCAAGGGGATCAAGGATTTATAATTGGTTATCTACTTCAAGGGCACGTGATGCTGCAACATGTAGAGTTGAGAAATCACAGGATTGGGGATTGGTGCTTTGGAATCAGATACACTCCATGATACATTGTGTTTCCCTAGTCAGTTGAAATATGTTATGTGGTTACTACCAAATTAACTACATGCACAAAAATCTTCTGAAAGCCTTCAACAAACTTGTATAAATTGTCCAACAAACTTTGGGCCAATTAAATTCTTACCTTATAAATGTTTGAGATCTTGATTGTAATTTAGTTTAAACAAGTTTTCTTCCTTGACCCTTTTTCTCTCTGCAGTCTCCTCTGGCTTCATAACCCTTTGAGATTCTCATGCCCCTCTATTTCTGGCCTCGATCATCCATGGATTTAATTGCTCCATTCCTGGTGGTCATGCCTTCAGCTGCCAAAGCCCAAGTTCTGGGATTCCTTCTATATTTATCTTCACCTCCCCAGCTTGCATTCCTTCCTTAAGGTGGTCTGTGACCAAGGTTTTGGCAATCTGTCCATATATTTCTTTATGTGGTTCAACATTACATTTTTGTGATTAAAAAAATATCAAAGTATTAGGATGTATTTTATTGCTCTGTGAGAAATGCTTCAGAAGTTCAAGTTGTTGACATTGCTTAAGGAATTTAAAAGCTTTTCATTTGTGGAGCATTTTTCAAGTGCCTAAGAAACAACCAACTGACAGTGGCAAATTTGTCTTGATGAAGGGTCTTGGTCCAAAACATTGACTGTTTGTTCCCCCCACAGACATTGCCTGACCTGCTGAGTTCCTCCAGCATTGATAGAACAGAACAGCACAGCACAGGAACAGGCCCTTCAGTTCACAATATTGTGCTGATCCAATTAAATTAGCAATCAAATGGACAATCTACTTTATCTCCTGCCTACACCATATCCATACCCTTCCATTTTCCTCACATTCACGTGCTTAACTAACCGTCTTTTAGAAGTCTCTAATGTATCTCACCACCCCAAGGGTTAGATTAATCTTAGAGTAGGTTAAAAGGTCGGCTGAAGGGCCTGTACTGTTCTGTTATGTTCAATGTAACGTAGGTTAGGAAAGGAGATTGTTGGGCAGTTTTTTGTTCTTCAGTTCTCCAGTAGAATGTAATTGATTTTAGGTAGTGGAGATCTGTTAATATGCAAGTCCGTCCCCTGTGGTCTCTCAAGTGAGCCACTAGGCGGTGACTGGCACCTGCACCCACACAGTGCGATTCACTGATTTATTGGTGGATGGTGGGTGAGCTGTAATAGCATTATCTAACTGCTACACTATAGTAGCACACCAGATTCTCCTCCTCTACACACTAGAGCAGGGTTATTGGTCCATGGCCTAAAAAAAGTTAGGAACTCCCTTTCTAGAGGAATACAGAAATGGTTAACTCACTGACCCACACGTCCTTGGATGTGAGAGGAAACCAAGCACGCAGGAGAAACCCACACAGTCACGGGAAAACGTTCAAACTCCACACACGGGCACCCTGGATGTCAGGATTGAATCTGGGTCTCTGGTGCAGTGGGGCAGCAGCTTCACCCACTGTGCCACAGTGCCATTCAGTAATATCACGTATATCAGTTCTGGTAAGATGAACGTGGAGAAGGGGTGCAACAAGATGTTGGGAGGTAACCCAGTAGCCAAGCATGCAAATACTCCAGTGGTTGGGGTTGTAAGTGTCAGGATAATCCAAGTCAACCAAAAATACAAAGTGGATAAGATTTTTTTTTTAATGTACTAAAATCTGCTGATGCTTGTAGACGTGCCAGAGGTTTTCAGCTGAGTAGCGGAACTTGCTAGAGTGTCACTAAGTGGACTCCCCTTGCAAATTTATGGATTTAATTTGTCTTTATTTTTGAAATAGTACATAGTTGGGCATCCATAATAGTTGGGTTTTTTATCATACTGTAACAGTTTGACTTGAGCATAGCTAGTTCTGGAACATTTGCCTTTAGTGTAACAGTACGGATGTTGTCTGGTCACATGGCCTTGGCTCTATCCAGTGCAGTCAGTGTATGGTCATCCTTGTAGAAGTCTCCAGGGGACAACTCATACCATGCAAATGTTGGGTTGAGTGTTGCAGTGCACGTCCATTCTGTTAAATTCCTGACAATATTTCTGAAGCCATCTCACCACAGCCTTGTATAAATGGAACATAGCAGCTTTACTCTTGCCTTTCTAAAAGCTTCTATTCCTACCATCTCACAAAATACATGCTCCTTGTTTCATATGGACCCCCTGCTTATGTGTGGAAATATCAGCAGCATTGGCTTTATTGGAATCTACAAACCTAGCAAATAATCCTTAATCTTAAGAGACTGCTTAGCGAAAGAAAGTAGGTTCTTGGTTGGAGGAGCAACACCTCATATTCTGTCTGGGTAGCCTTCAACTTACAGCATAAACATTGATATGTCCAACTTCTAATAATTTCATCGCTCTCCTGCTTCTCTCTTTTTCCATTCTCCCTTCTGGTCTCCCTCTGGTGCCCTTCCTTCCTTTTCTCCCCTTTTCCCATCTCTCACCTCCCAGCTTTTCACTTCATCCCCTCCCCAAACCACCTGCATCCCCCCTCACCTGGCTTTACTTAACACCTTCTAGTTTATCCTCCTTTCCCTTCCCTCGCCATCTTATTCTGGCTTCTGTACCCCTTTCCAGTCCTGATGAAGGGTCTTGGCCCAAAACATCAACTGTTTATACCTCTCCATAGATGCTGCCTGACCTGCTGAGTTCCTTCAGCAATTTTGTGTGTTTCACACTGGATTTCGAGCATCTGTAGAATCTTTTGTGTTAGGAAATAGATCTGGCAACAGCTCAGTCTGACATCAGTAGCAACCTGGCCTGTAGTTACCAATTTATGAAATAGTGAATTATATTTGCTACTTTCCAATTTGTGGGACACTTCCTAGGATGTAGAAAGTTGGAAAATGGCAAGCAATGTGTCACTATTTTGATAGCTCTCTCTTAGAATCTTAGGGAATTTATCATTATTATCTCCATTTATCACTCCAATACGTCTTTGCTAATGTTAAACTTATTTCGGTTGCTCATTCATTCTAAACTTACTGCTTTTGAGGTTCAGTATCTTCTGTGAAGACAGACACAAAATATTTGTTTAGCTTTTCTGTCATTTCCTTATTCCCAAATAGAATTGTTCCAGTCTCTATCAGTAATGTTGGCCTTTGCTGATATTTTCTCTTTTATGTATCATGAGGAACTTTTACAGTCTTTGTGTTCAGTGATGACAGGCTGCATCACTGTCTGGTACGGGGATGGTTGGTTGGGGGGTAGGGGAAGGTGGAGTTGCTACTGCACAGGACCAAACAAAGCAACAGAAAGTTATAAAATTAGTCAGTGCTATCTTGCTATCTGTAGTACCCAAGACATCTTCAAGAAGCAATGCCTCAGTAAGGTGACATCTGTTATTAAGGACCCCCATCACCCAGGGTATGCCCTCTTCTCATTGCTACTATTAGGAAGGATGTACAGAAGTCTAAAGGCACACACTCAGTGATTCAGAAACAGCTTCTTCCCCTCTGCCTTACAATTCTGAAATGGACTTTGAACCCATGAACACTACCTCGCGTTTTAAATTTATATATATATATTATTTCTGATTGTGCGCTATATATATTACTGTAATTGATTTACTTATTTATTTTTCTTTCTATTGTATCATCTATTGCATTGAACTGCGGCTGCCAAGTTAACATATTTTATAACACATGCCAGCGATATAAACCTGATTCTGATTCATTAGATCACTCTTGATTTCTACATTCCTTTATCTTGAAAATATCTTGGCCCTTCTTTACTGAATTCTGAAGGGTTCCCATTCCCCAGGCTTACTATTTTTGATGGCAACATAGTAAGCCTTTTTTTGTTTGCTAATACTACCTTAAACACTTCATGTTAGCCACAACTAGTCCAATTCTGTTGGTTTTTGTACTTTAATACTAAATTATTGTTCATTAAGCAATTCTTAATATGCTTTAATTCACAGCATATATTTGCTGTGAATTATGCATTCTTTAAGTGTTTTAATTATTGCTATTTACTGTAATACTGTGGCGACCCACTTTCTGCGCAGGCGAACCGGCTCACAAATAGCCCGCGCGCAGGGAGAGACTTTGGTAATGCACCTCTGATGTCATTTCTGCCCGGAGAGGGCGGGAACTAGGGATTAAAAGACAGCGCCGCGAAGTTTGAATAAACTAGTCTCGAAACAACTTACTTGACTGCGTGTCGTTGTTTCTAGCTCTGTATGTAGTGCATCGCTACAATACCTTTCAATGTAGTTTCCCAATCTACCTTGGTCAATTCAGATCTCACATCTTTATAATTCACTTTGCTTAGAGTTTAGACCATGGTTTCAGGTTGATAAAATTCATTTTCAATCTTCATTTAAAATTCTGTCCTGTTATGATTACTCTTCCCTAAAGGCCCCTTAATTACCAAATTATTAATTAAACTTTTTTCATTGCACAGGGGGCAGCACCGTAGCCTACTGGTTAGTGTGACACTATTACAACGGCTGCGACCTGGGTTCATTTCTGCTTCTGTCTGTTGTACGTTTAACCTGTGACCGTGGGTTTTCTTCAGATGCTCCGGTTTCCTCCCACATCCCAATGACTTACGGGTTTATAGGTTTATTGGACATATGGGTGTAATTAGGTGGCAAGGGCTTAATGAGCCAGTATGGCCTGTTACCATGTCGTATCTAAATAAAGATTAAATTAAAAAATATTGCCTCTAAAATACCGCTTAGTTCAGGGGATCTCAACCTGTGGTCCACAGGCCCCTTACTTAATAGTATTGGTCCATGGCATAAAATAGTTGGGAACTCCTGCCCTACCTAGATGGATGCTCAACACACCAATTAATAAAACTAACTCTTATACATAATCACTTTTTAGTATTATTACTAATTTGGTTTGTTTGGTCTGTATGCAGATAAAAATTCTCCATGATCATTGGATTACCCTTGCTAAATGTAATTAACCTCTAATTTCCTGTTCTGTACTATGCCCTACATCATCACTGTTTGAGGGGGCTGTAGACAATGCTCACCAGTGTTTATTACTGTTTGCTGTTTATCACACAAATTAATTCTGCCTCTTGATTCTCTAAGCTAAGATCCTTTCTCCATTGAAATGAATAAAAATGGTCAGTGATTTAAATTATAAAACTGGCAATTTAAAATGACATCATCCTTACTACAGTTTCCATTAAAATGGCAAGTGGCATTTTCTAGACAGCATTTTAGAAAAATATATTGACTTATGTGTGGTAATTTTGCCTATAAATTCTGTTCTTCAGATTGTAATTGTATGGTGAAAGTGTTAATTAGAAATTTTGCCATTTTTAACATTGTCTTATTGCATTAAGAATAAATGATAATCTTATTTCAGCTATTAGTGAAGTTGTTTGAGCTGAGTGGGATCAGTATTAATATACAAATATTTTACTGTGCAAAAGACTTAGACACATCCATACAGCCAGGAAGCCTAAGACTTTTGCATAGTGTTGTAGTAATTTTATGTATTACACTGTACTGCTGCCCACAACAAAACAAATTTCTTAACATTTGTGAGAGTTGATAAACCTGATTCTGATATAGGTCTCTATTGTGTATTGAGAGTGTTAAGGAGCGAGGAATCATGGTTGGTAAAAGGCGGAGCAGGAAGTACCAGAAAGACATTCTGTAATTTATAAACTAATTGTTTATAATCAAATGACCTTGCCTGGTGCCTCAGGGCTGGGTATGTCTACATCCGTACCACCACTTGCCCCTGGCACTCCTTCTCTGCTACCTGTCCCACACCCCTCCTGTGGTGCTCCACCCTCACCATTCCCAACATCCTTTGCTCCCACCAGATTTACAAACTTGCTGTTTGTTCCACATCGACAAATACAGTACTGTGGAAAAATCTTAGGCTCCCTAGTTGTATATATGTGCCTTAGACTGTTTCACAGTACTGTAGTTACAAAATGAAATCTGAGCTAAGGTTGAGAAATGACCAAAAAAATGTCTTCAGTAGTTTCACAGACATGTTGCTGGCCTGGCCACTGATTTGCCCAGTGGAGGTTTAATTTATTCTGACAGCTGACCAATGAAATAATTCCCTTAAAGCAGAGGCAAGCCAAAAAATTTTCTGTGCATAGATTCAGAGGACTGGTGTTTGAAGCTTAGCAGATTCTGTGCTCCTCTCTTGAATTTATTCTAAACTCCATTTAATATGTAGCTTCTCAGTAAGCTAGTGTTGGGAGAGAGAGAGGGGGTGAGAGAATGAAAACACTGTAGATGCTGGAATCTGAGCAACAATCTGCTGGAGGAGCTCAACTGGCTGAGCAAAATCTGGAGGAGGGGTGGGGAGAGGAGGAATTATCAACAATTCCTTTACCCCCACTAATGTCGCTCAGCCCAGTGACTTCCTCCTGCAGATTGTTTGGTGTAGCTGATCTCTAGAGCCTGAATAAGAACTGAATACAAATAGGTTAGGTTTTCACATTTGATTCTTGCATAACACATGTAATTTCTAATTGCATTTAGTTTCAAAGTGCTGAAATTGCGAAGAAGTTTAACTGCTGCAGATTAGCCTGCATTCTACAATTATATGACGAGTTATAAATTAGCTCATCTAAAATAACTAGGGGTTAAATGTACTGAAGGACAAATGTGGTACCAGCTCCATCGTTCATTTTGCATCTGTATTTGTCTGTGGACAGATGCTGTTATGAAATATTTATTTGATTTAGAGATACAGCCTGGTAACAGGCCTTTCTGGCCCAGTGAGCCTGCAATTACACCTATGTAACCAATTAACCCACTAACCTGTACGTCTTTGCAATGTAGGAGGAAACCAAAACCGCTAGAGGGATGCTATATGGTCACGGGGAGAATGTACAAACTCCTTACAGGAAGGCAGTGGAATTGAGCCCTGGTTGCTGGCACTGTAATGGTGTTACGCTAACTGCTCCCTATTGTAACGTCCCAATGTTACGCATTGTTTTCCTCTCCCCTATATTAACAATGGCCATGAATGACTGGTATCTGCAGAAAAATCAACAACAAATTTAGAACACCAAAATTAAAGGCTGCAACTTCGAAATTGCAAACTGAGCAAGGCAGAGTGTAGGGAAGGAGCAGATGAAATTCAATGAGTGCATGCTTAAAACAGTGCAGATTACTGAAGGTCAAATAATACGGAATATTTAATAGACTGTGGAGAGCATTCTAGCTGGTTACTTGGCTGTCTGGTATGAAGAGGCCACTGCACAGGATTGGAAAAGGCTGCAGAAGGTTGCAGGCTCAGCCAGCTCCATCATAGGCACTAGCTTCTGCAGCATTGAGGACAACTTCAAAAAGCATTGCGTTAAAAAGGCGGCATCCATCATTAAAGACCCCCATCACGCAGGACATAAGAGGAGGTACAGGAGTCTGAAGATACACATTCAAAATTTTAGAAATGGTTTCTACCCCTCCGCCATCAGATTTCTGGATGGACAATAAACCAACCCATGAACACTTCTTTTTGTTCTCTTTTTTGCCTGCTTTTATATAAATATATACAGTATATCAGGCACCACTATAGCGTAATGGTCATTACAGCACAGGGAGGTAGATTTCGGAGTTCAATCCCAGCATCCTCTGTAAAGAGTTTGTACGTCCTCCCTGTGGAGTGCATGGGTTCTCTTCTGGTGTTCCAGTTTCCTCCCACAGTCCAAAGATGTACTGGTTAGTAGGTTGATTGGTTATCGTAAATTTCCTAGACTGGGGTTAAATAGGTGGGTTGCTGGGCAGTGTGGCTTGAAGGGCCGGAATGGCCTATTCTGCATTGTATGTGTAAATAGAGATAGAGGGAGATATCTGTGCGTATGTACTTCAGTGGTATTAGACCTGATTTTGAGTCGACAAAGCCAATTGAACCTTAGAAGGAGTGCCGTAAAACACAATTCTAGGGAAAGATGTGGCCAAACTGTAGAGTGCTGTGGCCAGAATGAACATTTAATTTCCTGTTCTGGTATTTCACTAACAAAGGAAGACATTCACCATGTGAATTCACTATTCGCTATGTGGGAATGAATCATTCAACTAAGAGCACGAATTATAAGAAAGTATCAAAAATTCATGGACCATTTGGCTGAAATGTGACATTATGGCAGAGGCAGAAACCAACAAGATGGAAATGTTTGTGAAAACACTACTTATAGTTAATTTATAACTGTTGGGAAAGTTACTTAAGGTTTGTAAAGCTTTTAGAGTGACAGCAAGAAATGTAGCATACAAAGGTGAATGTTATTAATTTTCTGAAACTGTGAAGCTGAGAACACTGGCATCATTTAAAAGGTAGGTTGACAGTAGCGTTTCATTGCGAGCATTGTGAATCAAGGTGAGCCATTAAAAGGGGCTGGAGAGCTGCAGTACTTCATAGTACACTAAGTCAGAAGCTTTTTCCCAGGGCTGAAGTGGCTAGCACAAGAGGGCACAGCTTTAAGGTGCTTGGCAGTAGGTACAGAGGAGATGTCAGGGGTAAGTTTTTTTATGCAGAGAGTGGTGAGTGTGTGGAATGGGCTGCCAGCGACAGTGGTGGAGGTGGATATGATAGGGTCTTTTAAGAGACACCTGGACAGGTATATGGAGCTCAAAAAAATAGAGGGCTATGTATGGGTAATCCTGGGTAATTTCTCAAGTAAGGACATGTTTGGCACAGCTTTGTGAGCCAAAGGGCCTGTATTGTGCTGTAGGTTTTCTATGTTTCTATAAGAAGAAAATAACAATTGAAGTGGAAGAGGAAGGAGGTAAACTCCCTTGGCATATGTAGAACAGTAGATCAGGAGTCTTCTGTTGAGATGCAATTGTTATTAAAGGCAAACATGAGCCTTTGTGATAATTTATTATTTTGGCTGATTAATTTCTAGAATATACATTCAGGGGCCACTTTATTAAGTACAGGAGTGAAACTCAGTGTGGAATTCTGCTGCTGTAGTCCATCCACTTCAAGGTTCCACTTGTGTGTTCAGAGATACTCCTTTGCACACACTGTTATAACTCATGGTTATTTGAGTTACTGTTGCCTTTCTCTTAGAGACCATTCTCCTCTGACCTCTCATTAACAAGGCATTTCACCCTAGTCTCAGCAAACTCTAGAAACTGTTGCGAGTGAAAATCCCAGGAGATCAGCAGTTTCTGAGATGCTCAGACCACTGGCACCAACAGTCATTCCACGGTCAAATTCACTTAAATCACATTTCTTCCCCATCCTGATGTTTAATCTGAACAGCAACTGAACCTTTTGACCATGTCTGCATGCTTTTATGCATTGAGTTGCTGCCACATATTGGCTGATTAGATATTTGCATTACCTGAATGTAGAGTTCATAACTTGATGTGGATTGCAGTTAGATTGCTTTTAAAATGGTCACAGCTCAGCAGTATGTTTACTGTACTAATTGTAAATACTAATCCATTGTATGTCATTTGCATGGATTTCCAAAGTATTTGTAATTTGTTAAACCTGCAGAGAAGGTTAAAGCTCGTGAAGTAGGTGAAGTCCTGACAGATGCACAAAGAGGTTCAGTGTTGATAAATGGAAGGTATCACTTCCTGGGATAACAATTACTAGTGTTGCTCATGAATCTGGATCTGTGAACTTAGTTGAAACCTATCTGTAATCCTAGAATTTAGTAATAATACTCAGCCAGAAAATTAGTTGATCATCTTCTGCAAGACATAACACTGGATTTACATTGTTCTGTGTAAATGAATTTTAATGGTAATAATTAAGGGAGCAGTCTGGGGGGAATGGTAAGACATTTGCTGGCAAAGTGTGGGAAGAATTTTAGCAATTTCACTTAACTTGAAGAAAACATTTAGAATTCATGAAACACTTATCAGTAAAGCAAAATTCTGGACATTATCGGAATATGTGTCTGAATAGCTACTCTGCGTTATGTATAATGATGTTGCTGGTTCTAGGGGATTATGAAGGGTTTAGAGGAAACTCACCAATTAAATAATTAATTCATAAAGAAAAATGCTAACAAGGGTGTTTATTTTCATTTGACAAGAGATAATATTGCAGATATTTAAGATAATGAGAGTAGGTAAATCATTAGGTTATTTATTTTGTCAGTGAATGTAGAACTAGAGGCCACGTGTACAGAATTTAAAAGGAAAGTAATTACAAAAAATCTTTCCTACAAGCTCTTGCTATTTTTCTCTGAAGGAAGGCAAGTTCAGTGACCTGGGATTTAACTGGTTAACATGAACATGAAGATGCATGAAACATAATAAAATTACTTATATTCCATGATGCCTCACTTTAAAGCACGATGAACTGACTTGACAATGAAGGACTGTGTAGAAACGTGCTTCTATTTTTCATCCTTATTATCAGCAGCCTTGTTAGCCATGCTCAGATTTAAAAATGTTGTGGAGCTGCAGCTTTAAAATATTTTTAAAATTTAATATTGTAGTAAAGATTCACTGGCTTATAAATGAATTAAAAGAAATGAGGCTCATTATGTAGATCACAATGAGACTGCCTTTAATTTCACTTAAGCTATTCTCACCCTCCACTGCAGAATTTACTCTGACCCGGTCTGTTCGGACTATATCATGTGTTAGCTAGAGAGTAGGTGCCTTATTACTTGAAAACAAAGCGCCCTTTTCTTTCACATCGCCATAAATAGGTCATGATGCAGTAAGAGTCTTTAAACAATTTACAGTCAACAAAATTATTTTATAATTATAGGACCAGCTTATTTTGTAATTATAGAACAGCTGAAAAAAATCAAAGCTTGTTATTGTTTTATTAAAATGAACATATAGTTGCTGTATTATTTCTTTAAAAGCACTCCTCAAGACTGTTTTGTTACTCAGTTTGTATTGATGTAAAGCTAAATTGTTTGGTACGATATCTGCTATCTAGAACAATTTGGATTACCCAAGGCAAGAAGGTCAAGACCATCTCCAGCAGGTGGAGATAACTGCAGCCAAATGTAAAGCTAAATTTAAACTCAACGTACAGAGCAGACTGCCTCTCTTTAAAAAGTAACCACAGTGCACTGAGTTCCAATGTTATGAACACAAAATAACACAGGAGCCAGAGTGTTAATTAGAGCATGCCAATCCTGTATTACTCTTATGTTATTACTTATTGCGTAAAATACTCAGCATTTTGTCTGCACTACTCTGGATTTCCAGCATCTGTAGAATCTCTTGTGTTTACATATTTTTTAATGTTTGACATTGGTTCAATCATTTGGTATGTAAGAGGGAATTATGTCTTTTTTTTCTCTCACTGTGCCTTAAAAATAAATCTCTTTTCTCCTCACCTTTATACTTTGGAGTTGCATGTGATGGTCCTTTCCTGTTCCCCGTTATTAATACTTCCTAGGCACCGTGGTGCCTTGCATGTGTGAAGCATAGCTAGTTCTTAGGAGTTACTTTCTTTGTTGTTCCAGCATACTTTGTACTAACCATAGAATTATAATATATGAGTGTCATGAAATGTTTGTCACAGCAGGAAAAATCAGAATAACCGAATATTCTGATTTGCTGTGTTCAACACTTCTCATTCAGATGGAATAAAATGCTTAGTTTGCTCACAAGCAGAACTTGACAATTTGACAATGTGTAGAGTAACATTTTTTTAAATTTCAATGCTGTCACAGCTCTGAGAATTGACAGCAGCTTCACTGCACCAGATGTGATAGCTCACACTCCCATGAAGTCAGAAGTCATAATTTACTCAAAAGAGTTACCACTCAATTCACAGAGTAAATTTGCTTTGGTTGTTTGTTGAGCTTCTCAGCGATACATGTACACCCCAGAAATACATAGGACTTTTGCATCGGCATGTGGCATTTTGTACGCATGAGAGTTTGTGTCACTGCAGTATAGACAGTCTTCAAGCACAGGCCAAAAATGTGCTGTGATTTCCCTTGGTTCTCAACTGAGCTGATTCCTGAAGGGTGGGGGTGGAGGTGGCAGGGGGGAGGGGTGACAGATTCCACTCAGTTGAGCACACAGCAACTCCAGCGACGGGAAATCATGGATCCTTGTAGGTAAGTAGGATTTGGGCTGTGAAAAGGGAGATCAAGAAATTAAATAAGTTTTGTAAATAAATTCATTGTCGTTCAACTTGGCTGCTATCTGCTTGTTCGCTTTTGAGCATTGTTCAAATTGAGTAGTCAAGCCTATCAGCTGTTAAAAGCAGCACTGGTATAAAATTATTGTGGCCGCCACAGTGTTCTTTTGTACCAAGTAAATTTGTTCTTGAGAAACAGTAACTAGTCTTTTAAGATTACCTGGACTTTGGATAAGAACAGTTTTAAGAATAGCATTGTCATACAGAAAGCATCTGAATTGTTTGACATAAAATAAAGATATTATTCAATTCAACAATTTATAATTTAAATCCTTCTTAGAAATAAGATGAAATGCTGCTTCAGTGCATGTCCCAGTTTTGTAAATTAATTGGTATATACTAATCAATTCATGGAAAATACTAACCTGCAACCTAATAGACTGCACATGAGTCTTCAAATTCTATAGACTAGACACAAATATCCTCATGTCCTGCCTGAGGTGTCAACTCTTTATTCCTTTGCATTGATGCTGCCTGACCTGCTGAGTTCCCCAGCATTTTGTGCGTGTTACTCTATAGACTAGAATTCTCTGTTTATTGTTATATAGCAGAACTGCCAACATAACACCAAAGCTTTTATGGGTCCTTCAGCACAAGTGTCACAGTACTGTTGTTGTTCGGCCTCACTGCCCATTTACACGCTGTAAACCTGGTCCTTTGTGTCACAGTCTCAATGGGATGCTAATATATGTCAGTCAGCAAACACAGCGGGTGTTGCGATAGCAGAATGACATCAATTAGACCAATCCAGCAGAGTTTATAGGGGGTAGAAAGAAAGATTGTCAAGGAGGTTTCAACAACAAATGTACTAACTCGGGCAGAATGGGATGCTTCTAGTGGCATGTTGGATACCTTATCAGATGTATATTTTGGGTAAGTTTGATAATGAAGTTACAACCAGCTGAGTTCCATCTCAGATAGTATCAACGGGTATATATATTGTATATACGACTTGTATTTCCTCTAAAGCAGGGTTCCCAACCTAGAATTCATGGACCCCTCAGTTAATGGCAGGGGTCCATTGCATAAAAAAGGTTGGGGACCCTGGCTCTAGAGTGTTTGAGGAGACAGCCTGCCCCTCTGTGTTTAGTCAAAGTTAACCACAGTATTTATGACCTTAAATGCATGTTAAGAATGTTTTAATGTTATTGAGCTGCCAATTCACCACTTAGTTATTAATAACATGAAATTTGGCCCAATAGACTGCAGTTTAAAATTGCTGGTCTTGGGTTAGTTGCAAATGCACTACAGCAAGTGCAAAGCCCAAGTAATGCAGGATAAGTGGTTTCCTGTCATTTGCCAATGTTCAAGTTCTGTTCAGGTTGCTTTTTGTCCAATGTCATTTTGATCATGCATGTTCAGATCTTCAGAAATTGTGTGTCCAAAATCTGCACTGTGGATTTTAATGAATGTGAGCTGAATATTTCCCAAAGTATGCTTTGACTCAGAATCAATCAACAGTATTGAAATTGTATGCCACAGTCATTAAAATGTATCATTTTCAGGCATTTTGGTGTCTGAAGTGTTGTATTTGCAAATGCCCTAGGTAGAGATTCCTTTTTTTTCTTTTGCTTTACTTTCCTTGACTTTTCAAATATATCCTATTTGATTCCTTGTCTAGCATCATCATGGAAAGAGTAGAGACTTTGTCCATCTGAATGCTAGGAAGATCAGAGCCAAATGACTTTGGATCTCATCAAAGAACGTTGCTATCTGGTTAATTATTTTGTTCCTTAATCTGATAAATGTCAGAAAATGAACCAGGCTAATTTGGAATGCTGATTTCAAATCAAATCATCATTTCAATCTACCCAGTTCTGCTCTTTTCAATATTTGCCTCCTTCCTCTTCTGGCTTCTTGTTGATACATATGTTTAATTACACCATTACAAACACCCATGCCTTCAGTTCCCAAAACCTTGCAATTCCCATCTAATCTTCTCCTTCTGTAAGCTTCTCCTTATAATCAGCCAAGCTTTTGCTCAGATAACTTAAAACTCCAAGTGAATGCAGTGAAGCTGCATTGCTTTCTTTATTTCTTATTTGTTAATTTTATTACTTGTTTATGTATTTGTGGTGATATAACTCACAACACAAATACAAAGTAATATGTAGTGTATCGTGCATCGTGGTCTGGAAGAATGCTGTTTTGTTTGGTGGTGTACATGTATACAGTCGAATAGCAATAGCCGTGAGCCGCAGTAGCGTAGCAGTTAATGCGATGCTATTATAACATGGGATATTCTGGAGTTTGGAGTTGAATTCTGGCACCGTTCAGTCGGAGTCTCTGTGCGTTCTCCCCTTGGAACGTGTGGGTTTTCTCTGGTGCTCCAGTTACCGTCCAAAGGCATACTGGGTAGGTTAACTGGTCATTGTAAATTGACCTGTGATAATGTTAGGGTTAATTGGGGTTGTGAGGTTGCTGGGGCGGCATGGCTTGAAGGGCTGGATTTGTATAGCTAAGTAAATAGGGTGGCCTTGAACTTGAAATTCAAATAGTACAAAATCATATGATGTCTCAAAATAGCATAATGTGACCCTTTTCTTTCAAGCATTGGTTTAATATTTCTTACACTTAAAATTTGATCAAGAAAATTATTGGAAAGGAATAGATAGGTAAAAGGAATAATTTATGCTGATAGAGTGATATATAGAGGAGTGGGAGGAGGTTTATGTGGAGCATATATAAACTTTGTTTGTACTACTTAGACAAAATGCCTGTTTCTGGCTGTGCAGTATCTGTGACTGACTCCAGTGCTTCAACACAACTTTTGGCCACCTGAGGAAAACTTGGCACTAAGTTTGTGTACTACTAAGCAGCAGCAGTTTCCCATCCCTCTGTACACTTGGGAAACATGGATTTACCTGCATCTCAAAGCATGAATGCAAAAATGGCAGATGCTGAAAATCTGAAACAAAAAGGTAATGCTGGAAATATTCGCCAGGTTAAATAACATCTGTTTGGAGAGAACCAAGATCATTGTCTCAAGTCAATGGCCTTTTATCTAGCTGAATCAGTTTTATTATCACTGACCTATTTCTTGAAATTTGTTGTTTTTGTGCACTGTCTATTGACAATGGCCTTGATGGAGGGGAAGGTTTTTGCCCATGATGGGATTAGCTGAATCTGCGGTCATCTGCAGCCTCTTGAGGTCCTGGGCATTGGTAGCTTCATACCTGACTGTGATACAGCCAGTCAGAATGCTCTTCACAGCACACCTGTAGAAATTTGCAAGAGTCTTTGCTGATATTCCAAATCTTTTCAAACTACTAATAAAGTAGAGCTGCTGGTGTGCCTTCTTTGTGATTGTGCCAATGTGTTGGGCCCAGGATGGATCCTCTGAGATGTTGATGTCCAGGAACTTGCTGCTTACCCTTTCAGCTACTGACCCTCAGAGAGGATTGGTGTGTGTTCTCACAACTTCCCCTTTCCTGAAGTCCACAATCAATTCCTTGGTCTTAATTGTCATTGAGTGCAAGATTTTTGTTGCAATATCACTCAGCCAGCTGATCTGTCTCATTCCAGTACACCTTCTCATTGCCACCTAAGATTCTACTTCAATAGCAGAGAGGTGGAGAGAACAAAAGGAATGTATTATGAAAGGATTGAGACCAGGAAGTCTGGATGAATGAGTATGTGGATGGCAGTTGAGCGTTTGTTAACTGTGGCTGATTTTAATTCTGAGGTGTACATGGAGAGAGATGAATGAGGACCGAAAGGGAGAAGTGCTTTACATGTGAAGTACAGAATGCAGCAGTTTCCAGAAATCTGAAAGAAAAGAAAATGGGAAAAGCCAAGTTAACATCATATAGGCTGATGTAACTTGAGTACTGTCAATCAAAATCGTCCACTCCAATGGTATGTCAAAGGAACCAGTATCAGCATCCTCTCTTGGGCCATTAGCAAGAGTTAATTTACAGTCCGGTGGAAGTACATGATGGTGGGCTGTGTCTTTCATGTCCCTAGAAACAAGCAATCTTTTCTGGACTCTAGAATTGTAGGACATTACTAGGACAGAGAAAGTGCTCTGCCAGTCCCTTTGGGGGAGAAAAATATAAAATCCTCACTAGTCATGGCAACTCTTAGCCTGTGGCCAATCAAAATGAAGGAAGACATCCAGAAAGGCACTGAAAATCCCACGTGAAGATGGTAGAGGGGGCACATCACCTCTAGACCCATTGCTTGTCAAGTGCCACCTACCCCACTGATGCAGAATCTGAGCCCTCCATTTAGTGCTCCTTGGATACCTCAACTGGAGAGGAATCAAGTCATCCTCAAATCTAAGGGATTGCCTTAGAGGAAGAAATTCTCTACCCTCCTTTAAAAATAATAGAAGAGTTGCATATTTATAGATTATAGATGGACAGCACAGTAGCATGGTGGTTTTCATTACACTATTACAGAGCTAGCCAGCGACCCAAGTTCAATTCTACTGCTGTCTGTATGGAGTTTGTACATTCTCCACATGGGTTTCCTCCAGGTGCTCCACTTTTGTTCCACATTCCAAAGATGTACAGATTAACGTTAGTAAGTTATGGTCATGCTATGCTGTTTCCGGAAACATGATGACACTTGCAGGCTGCCCCCATCCGTGGACCGTCCGTCACAATAGACAGGACCTCCCGGTTGCCACCCACTTCAACTCTGCCTCTCATTCCCATCTAGATATGGCCATACATGGCCTCCTCTACTGTCATGATGAGGCCAAACTCAGGTTGGAGGAGCAACACCTCATCTACCGTCTGGGTAGCCTCCAGCCTGATGGTATGAAGATTGAATTCTCCAATTTCCGGTAATTCCCTCCCCCTCCCCCTTCCCCTATCCCAGATCCCTCTCTGCCTCTCTCCCCTTTCAACTTTCTGCTTCTTTATCTCTACAGTTCTTTCATGCTTATCCCCTCCCCCCTTTATCTTTCCTCTGATTGGTTTTCCACCTGGCACCTCTAGGCCCTACCCCCTCCCCTATCTCTATTACTGGGCTTCAGCCCTCTCTTTCCCCCCCATTCCTGATGAAGGGTCTCAGCCTGAAATGTTGGCTACTCATTTCTCACAGATACTGCTTGACCTGCTGAGTTCTTCCAGCGTTGTGTACATATACGTCCTTGGACTGTGTTGGTTGTTCACACATAACAACACATTTCACTGTAAACTTCAATGTTTCAATGTACATGTGTTAAATGAAGTTAATCTTATAAACTTAAAAACAATTCGATCCTTGATGTTAGCCTAATAGATCAATCCTGTTTCAGCAACTCTAGAGGCACTTCAGGGAGAAAGGATACAGAAGTGACTTCTGTTCTTTTGTGTCTACTGACTTGCTGCTGCCAGTTTGTATGAAGGTAGGAGTGGGCTCAACCGCTCTAAGTATTCAAATGATGCAGTGCTTAAACCCAGATATAAACATTGTTCACTGCGATGAAGGTCTTAAGAGTTCTGAAGATGCCCTCTTAGTACAGCTGCTGCAAATAAAGCAGGAAAAGGAGAACTTTGTTTGCAGGGTATATTATCTAAGATCATAAGGTACAGGAGCAGAATTAGTTCATTCAGCCTATCAATCTGCTCCGTGCCATGGTAGTTTAGCACGTTGTTCTTATTGCACTTACAGCTCAGGGTGTTGGAGTTCAATCCTGGCATCCTGTGTAAGGAGTTTGTACATCCTCCCCCCCCCCCCCCCCCCCATGGAACGCATGGGTTTTCCCCGAGTACTCTGATTTCCACCCACAGTCCAAAGACATACTGAGTAGGTTAATTGGTCATTGCAAATTCTCCTTTGATTTGGTTAGGGTTACATCAGGTTTGCTGGGCAGCGTAGCTCAAAAGGTTGGAAGGGCCTATTCCATGCTGTATCCCTAAGTAGATGGATAAATCAAAACACTTATTGTCCCTCTCAACCTCATTCTCCTGCCTTCTCCCCGTAACCTTTGATGCCCTGACTAATCAAGAACCTATCAACCTCCGCTTTAAATATACCTAATGACTTGGCCTCCACAGCCATTTGTTACAGTGAATTCCAAGATTCACTTCTCTCTGGCTAAAGAAATTCTTCTTTATCTCTGTTCTAAAGGGGCATCCTTGCATTCTGTGGCTGTGCACTCTGGTCCTAGACTCCTCCACTATAATCTAATCTGAAATATCCTCTTCACTTACACTCTATCTAGACATTTCAGTATTCAATAGATTTAAGTGAGATTCCCCCCTGTTCTAAACTCCATTAAGTACAGGCCCAGAGCCATCAAACACTCTTCATATGTTAACACTTTCAGTCCCCGGATCATTCTTCTGAACCTCTTCAATGCCAGAACATCTCTTCTTAGATAAGGAAGATTTGCTCACCTGAGCGAAAAGATGTTTGAGTAAAAGTGGTATGTCTTTCATATTTTTCACTACATGACTTTCCCAAGCTTTTTGCAATATTTCAAAAATAATTAATTGATTGAAATGCAGGAAACTTGGCTGTCAGTTTGTACACAGCAATATCAAGATAATCGGACACTTTTTAAGTAACTAACATTGTTGATTAAGGAACATGTACTAGCTAAGGCTCCTAAGATACCACACTAGAGACATGAGAGACTGCAGGTATTGGAATCAGAATCAAAATCAGGTTTAATATCACTGGTATATGTTGTGATATTTGTTAACTTTGCGGGAGCAGTAAAATGCGATACATGATAATAGAAAAAAATTGTGAATTACATTAAAATATATACATATATAAAATAGTTAAATAAGTAGTTCAAAAAATAGGAAATAATTCAGGAAGCCTGGAACAACACACAAAATGCTGGAGGAACTCAGTGGGTCAGACAACATCTAAGGAGGAAAAAAATCAATGGATACCACACTGCCTTCTTTGAAGTAACTCATGGGACTTTGTATGTCCATTTAAGAGAGAAGCATGTTTGGCATTTCATACAAACGATGGCACCTAGAACAATGTAGCACCCCTCAGTACCGCATTGGAATGTCAGCTGTGAAATTTGTGATTACATCTCTGGAACAGGACAAGTCTACACCCATTATTTCATGTGGCATTGCTACCAACAAATCCACAGGTGAAATTTGCATATATAACACTTAAAATGTTAGATATTCCAAAATTCATCATGTATATCAACATTCCAAATTATTGTAGATGGGTTATGACCATTACACACTTCTTTCGATAATCAAGTTGAGTTGTTGAGCCACTGTAAGGATTTATTTCAAGCTCTAAAAATAACCATGCATCCCTTTCCCAAGAGAGTTATTCCGTGCGTTGACCACTTCACAGGAAGTCAGCTGTACATCATCAGCATTGCAAACTTGTATTCGTGCTGCCTGATGTGTTGGTTTTAAGATGTGCAATCTCAAGAGTGTGTGACATCAGTTCTGGCAAATGAGTTTGCAAAGGAGCATAATTTGGCAGAGGTCATCATGAGAGAGAGTTCCACTTTAGGCAAAAACACAGGCCTTTGAATGTCCTTTTTCACACTGTAAGCTAATGTAAGAAACTTCAAAATGCAAGTGAAGGTTGAATTTGCTTTCAGTCCAGAACCATTGATTGGAGGTTCTGTTCCAGTTAAAGTGGAGGTTGATAGGTCCTTCATTAGTAAGAGCATCAAAGGTTATGGGGAAAAGGCAGGAGAATGGAGTTGAGAGGGATAATAATCAGCTATGATAGAATAGTGGAGCAGACTCAATAGGCTGAATGGCCAAATTCTGCTCATATATCTTGTGGTCTGATAGACTGGCAGAGCTTGAAGGCACCCACACAACGATTCAGAAATAGTTTCTTTCCCTCTACCTTCAGATTGCTGAATGGACATTGAACCCATGAACACTACCTCACTATTTCTTTTTCTCTTTTTGCGCTTATTCAGTTTAACTTTTAAAATATATACACACTGTAATTTTAGTTTTTATTATTATGTATTCCAGTGTTCTGCTGCTGCATAACAACAAATTGCACAACATGCCAGAAATATTAAACCTGATTCTGTTGCTTATTTTAAATTTGTGCTCTCTTCTTGTTTCTGTGTTTACCTACCCTATTCCTAAAAGAATAACACTTTTGCTTTGGGTCTCTGTTTACCACCAGTTTGTTATATTATTTGGGTAATATTTATTAATATTGATGCTGGACCATTATTATTGCCAGAATATTCAACCATAGAGTTAATCCAATTAGTTCTCTTCTTACTGAGACTACATGTACCCCACTTCCTAGCAGAGGTGAATGTGATCTGGAATGGGTAATTTCATTTCACCCAGGCTAATAGTTGTGTCTAGGTTTAGCGTGCTACATTCTATGCAGGATTTGAAGTCTTTTGATTCAGACAGGAGAATGCAGTGTTGTGACGCAGCAGATAGTGCACTTAGCACACAGGTTCCATCCTGTCCTCAGCTGATGTCTGAAGATTTAAAGATTTTTTTTTAAAGATTAGCTTTACTTGTCACATATATATCAAAACATCGAAGTATACAGTGAAGTGTATTGTTTGTGTCAACATGCCAACACAGGGACCAGCTCACAAGTATCATTTTGCTTCTAACACCACTATAGTATACCCACAATGTACTAATCTGTACACCTTTGGACTCTGGGAGGAAACCCACGCAGTCACAGTGAGAACGTACAAACTTCTAACAGTGTCAGGAATTGAATCCCAATGACTGTCACTGTAAAGCATTATGTTAGCTGTTACACTACCATGCCACCTGTCCCGTCCATGTCATGCATACACGTTCTCTAGGTGCTTCAGTTTCCTCCCACATCCCAAAGACAGTTTGATTGGTACATTAATTAGCTGTTGTAAATTACCACTACTGTAGGTAATGTAAAGAGCATTATAAAAAGTGATTTTAAAGTTTTTACAGTACAATGCAGTGATGAGAGTAATAGATAGGAGAGCCTAACTAGAATGGTTGATCAGATTATCTGCCTGAGGGGAAGAAACCTTTAAGAAGACATGGGGGGGATTGCCAGGGAATGAGAGTGATGATGTTGAGGTCAAAGAGAATACAAGTTACAGCGAAATCAGAGTGGAAATAAGAATAATGGAATTGATGTAAGAGTCAGCGTGATGGGTCAAATGACTTCAATGTTTTAAGAGGATATGAGAAATAATATGTTTAAAAATTGTGGAACGGCATATAATGAGCCATGTATATAAACTGAAATATGGTCCAGGGCTTGGAAATGCTGGGGATTTAACCAACTACGTCTTGCATCAGAGAATATAATGTCATGCTCTGAAAATAATTTGATTGCCTGCATTGGTTGTTTTTGATTATCTTCTCATAGGTCTTCTGCAGTAATTGTTGAGTTAAAGGAAATGTGACATTAATGGTGTTAAGGCATAAAAATATGCTATTTAAGAATATTTCCTCTTCCTGTCATTAAGTGATAACGGAATAACTGGAGCTGAGCAGATGAACCGTGAAGGTGCCCACGGGAAGTCTCCCGATGAGATGTACATCCAACAGAAGGTGCGAGTGCTGCTTATGCTGAGGAAGATGGGATCAAATGTGAGTGGTGAACTTAACGTGCAACCATAACTCTATTGTGTTTGTTGATTAAGGATTATTAATAAAATCATTAAAAGCTACTCACAAAAGGAGGCTATTCCACTTATAGAGATTGTTCTGGGTCTTTGAAAGAGCTATCCAATTAATTCCACTTTCTTGCCCTTTTTTCCATTCTTTTTCCCATAATCTTCTTCAGATGAAAGTGGCTACAAAAACTTTATAAACAGCTTGTCACATAGCAGCACACTGTAATGTTTTTTTTAAATCTCAGCACTTTTGTTCTCTAAACAATTTTTTTAACTTGTGTTTATTCTTCTGGTTCAAGGTAGTAGTATTAGTACAATCACTTGAGTCAAGTATGATGTTCTCCCAAAGGTTTGTTCCCTTAATGGAGAACACCTGTGCGTGACTTTGTTTAACATGGGGAGCTAGATACGCAGGCAGTCACCACACTATCCTTGGCAGATCGGGTAGTGGGATAGAATGTAAGGTGATTGAGGACCCTTCACTACTGTTGTGATATGTCATCATCTTCTGCCAGCCCCACCCATTGAGGTCTTGGTTGGATTGCCCTATGTCTGGAACCTCCCCTCTTGACCTTACCACCATGGATGACCCTACCAGGAGCTAAGCTTCAAACAACATCACTCTGCTGTACTTCTGTTGGACCTACTCCCACAGTGATGTTAGGTAGTGAGTTCAGGATTTATACTCTACAATAATGAAGGATCAGCAGTATACTTCGAGACAAGAACCATGTGCATTTGGAAGGGGAACCTGCAGATGGTGGTGCTTTCCCACATTCACAGTCCTTGTCTGCTGTGCTAAAGGTCACAAAGTATAGTGCTGTTGGAATAGCCCAGGTGAGTAGTTAGAGTGCATTTTGTAGATTGCACTCATAGTATCAATTTTTCATTAATGGTAGAGAAAATATATGTTTTAAGTTGGTGAGGGGATGTCAGTAAAGTACACTGCTTTGTCTTGGATCATGATGAGTGATTGGAGAGTTGTTAGAGCTACTGTCTTGTGGCTTGTAGGTGGACAAAAGTTTTGTAAGTCACTAGCTACAGGAAATCCCCACCCCCTGAAAACTGCCTTTGCCAAAATCTACCTTCTGGAAAAAACAACAGGGCTATTAAAACCAAAACTTCATGCCATCTTAAATTTCTTCCCCCATTCAGTTAATCTGATCAACTATTCTAGTAAGCAAACCCCCTCCCCCCCATCTCTGCATTGCACTGTAGACATTTTAGTCCACTTTTTTATAATGCCAAAACACGGTGGTATTTATTTGTGCATATTTTATTCTGTATTTGTCCTTTATTCTCAAACTTCATTAGCATGTTTCTATATAAATTTTTATTCTTTATAATTGTTGATTTTTTTTTGTTGTTGTTACATGTCTTGCCCTGACTAACACACCACAGCAAATTCCCAGTACGTGTATATAAATGTATATGGCAAGTAAAGTTGATCTTTGATAATGGAGGACTCAGTGAGGGCAATACTATTGAATGCCCAGGGTGGGTGGACAGTTTGATTCTAGTTAGTACATGGCAATTCTGTGCATGAATGTTACTTCACACTCTTTAGTGAATCCTGAATGTTGACTAAATACTGCTGCATAGAGGTGAGGACTCCTTATTTGCCAAGGAGTTGCAAATGCAGTTGAACACTGTGTAGTCACTGACAAACATCAACACTTCTGACATTATGATGGGAGGAATGTCAGTTGTGTGAAAACTAGTACCTAGAATATAGAACAGTACAGGTTCTAACCCCTAGATTGATAAATATAACCATGTCATTCTAACCTGTGAAAATAATTACTTTGTTAATAGTTTATGGAAAGGCTCTTTCCAACAATTATATTAATTCATATTTTCAGTAGTAAAATTCAGAAAGCTAAGAACTTACACCAGCTCTGTAAAGAAGTATCAGGAATGTATAGAAGTAAATTCAGAGCCTTCTATGTGCTTGTTTTTCATTGGTAGCCTCCTCATAGAATGGTATGTAATTAGGATAAAGCCTTCCATATTTATAATCATCACAATTCTGCAGAGGAAAATATATTTAATATAATAAAGTGAATCTTCATGGTGAACCAATATTTATGGGATTTATTACTGTTATAGAGGTCTGCAGTTTGCTCACAGAGACAAATGGATTGAATTGTGCATTCATGACCTACTTGGGGCCTTTAGGGCATTAGTGTGTTTTGGAGGTGATATTTAAATTTTTAGTGCAAAGTGGGAGTAAGAAATTAGATAACTATTTTACTTAAAACCATAAAGTAGGAGCAGAATTAGGCTATTTGGCCCTTTGCGTCTGCTCCGCCATTTGACCATGTTGCCCAATGTTAGATGTCACCAGGGCAACTCGGTCTCCAAGTTCCTCCACACTATCTCTAAAAGAATTATTGTAAAGAGATGGTTACATGATAGCAAGTGTCTTATCAACCTTTCTAAGTAATGCAGAACAACTTGAAAATAGTCTTAATTGATGAATCGTTCATGGGGAAAACACTATTTTTCAGTTGCATAGTGTTGAAATAAAATTGCATTATGTATTTGAATTTTCAGGTATGTGTTTACTGAAAAAAGTGCAATTGATACAATGGGTGATACTGAAACCAAAATGGTACAACGGGAGAGGTTTAAAATGGCTATCCTTTATTCTGCACTGCAGGAAAGTTGGGGAGAGGAAATAGGCGGAACTGAAGTTTGAAAATACAGATAAAAGTGATAAGGATTTGCTGCATAAGTTAATGGTTTTGAAATTAGTGTTTATTGTTAGTAGGTGATTTCAGGAATCATTCTTTGCTGCATGCCATGCTGCAGCCATCAACAATTTTTTTTCCTTTCAGATATCAAAGGTCATGAGCTCCAAAAACTATTGAATCCAAAACCCTCCTGATGGTTCCTCTAACTCCATCTCTCCCCCAAGTTCCCTGCCCTGTTTTCATCATCCTTTTTGATCCCAAATGATTAACTCTCATCAGAGTCCTCAACCCCTACATCCCTATCTAATGAATTCCAAGTCTAAGGTGATATTGAGCTCTTTTTCTATCTCATTTCCAATTCTTTGGCTAGGAGTTTACACCCCAGATTGCAGAATTACAGACCCTTCCCCAGCTCTAAAACTTAAATCCAACTGGATCTCTCCCACCCCCCTTTTCTTCTCCCTCTCCCCCTTTTCTTCCCCCTCTCCCCTGCCCCTTCCCCCTCTCCCCCTGCCCCTTCCCCCTCTCCCCCTGCCCCTTCCCTCACTCACGGCCTCTTGTGATTGCTAAATGATGCACAACGTTCCCAATGGAACAGCCACTGATTGATTCAATGGATTACTGAACGATAGAGCAGAATCCAAAACTCTACTAGCAGTCAGAATTGATTTTAGTTGGAACAATAGCAAATTACTGTGGCTACCCAGAAAAGTAATCAGCTAAATGGTAGTAGTTTAGTGTCTCTCAACAACTTAATTCTGTGAGTTTTCTTTGTTTTTATGTATTTCTTTGTTGCCAGCATGGCAAAGCTAGCATTTATTATCCAGTCCCTACTGCCCACTGGATTTGGTAGCAAATTCAGAAGGCTGTTAAACATCCATGTTGGTGGGTCCGGACTCACATAATAGGCCAAACTGGGGTAGGGTGGCAGATTTGATTCCTTGAAGAATATTAGTGACCCAAGATATCATAAACCCCTGATACTTTCATGGCCATCATTACTGATACAGTTTCTCTTATTCCGTATCTATTTATTTGGTTTTAAATTACTCAGCTGCCATTGTAGATTTCCACTCTTATCCTTGGATGAATAGTGTAGGCTTCTGGAAACCGGACAAGTAACCTACCACTCTGCTGCTGTGAAAGGTAAACCTTCAGGGAAAGGGAAAGGGAGTGCATGTTCTGCATCTTGTGAGCATTCTGTATAAAACTTCACATGGAACATCATTCAAGTGCTTCCCAATAATAGAAGGAGCAACAAATCTGGAAGGATAAGTTAAGCCAATGAGAATAGTTGCCAGTTAGGAAGTTGTGACTACAATAGGGTTGAAGTGCTGTTTAAATAATCAGCCATTCAGACATAAATTTTAAATTGACTGTAATGTTTCTCTGCAGTTATGCACAGAGTCCCATCCTTTACTGAGTCAGCATGCAAAGGCTCTCTTAACCATTTAATGCAAGTCAAAGTAAATTTCCTATCAAAGAGCATACATATGTCACTATTTACTACCTTGAGATTCATTTTCTTGCAGACATTTACAGGAAAATAAAGAATACAATAAAATTTATGAACAATTGTACATAAATGAAGACTAATAAACAACCAATGTGCAAAAGAAGACATTATCCAAGTAAAAATAGTAATACTGAGAACATGAGTCATAGAGGCCTCTAAAGGTTGTGGAGTCGTTTCAGAGTTGAGGTGAGTGAGGTTATTCATGCTGGTTCAGGAGCCTGATGGCTGTAGGGTAATAGCTGTTCCTGAACCTGGTGGTGTGACCTAAGGCCCAATAGTAGTAGTGAGAAGAGGGGATAGCCAGAATGGTGGGGATCCTTGATGATGGATTCTTCCTTGTGGCAGCACATCTTGTTACGTGTTCAGTGGTGGGGAGGGCTTTCCTTGTAATGGACTGGACTGATCCACCACTCTCTGTAGACTATGCCATTCTTGGGCAGGCATTGTGTTTTCACACCAGGTTGTGATGCAATCAGTTAGGATGCTGTTCAGACCAAACATCAGAATGGGGAAGAAATGTGAAGTGACTTAGAGTGTGGAATGATTTTTGGTGCCAGATTGGTTTGAGTATGTCAGAAGCTGTCTGCTCTACTCATTTTATACTAATGACTGTGAGGCTAAGCACAGCTCCAATGCCGTATTTAAGTTTGTTGACAGCAACACTGTCATTAGTTGAATCAAGGGTAGTGATGAATTAGCATATAGGAGGAATCGTGAAAATCTAGGTAAGTGGTGCCACAACATCAATCTGTCACTCAATGTCAGCAAGACCAAGGAGCTGATTATTCAGTTCAGGAGAAGGGAACCAGTCCACATCAGGGGTTCAGAGGTGGAGAGAGTCAGTGACTTTAAATTCCTTGGTGTTATCATTTGAGGGGATCTGTTCCAGCCATTACAAAGAAAGGACAGTAGTGCCTCTACTTACTTAGAAGTTGTGAAGATTCGGCATGTCATCTGAAAGTTTAACAAACTAATATAGATGAGTGGTGGAGAATATATTAACTGAATACATCACTGCCTGGTATGGAAGCAACAATTCCCTTGAACAGAAAAGCCTACAAAAGTAGTGGATACAACCTTAGTCTATCTTGGGTAAAGCCCTACCCACCACTGAGCACATTTAAATCTTTTTTATTGCTTTTTTAGATGAATTGTCCTTCTGAGGTTCTAGGGACAAGGGCAGAAAAGTTACAAGTGTTGACCAACATTAATGGGGCATGTTTTTAGCCAGTTATTTCTAACTAAGCAACTACCAAGTATAAAATTGGCAATTTTGATGATAGCTAAAATCAGAAAATAAGTTAGTCGTAGGCAGAAAAATTTGGAGCAATGTTTCGATAGTTCAGCCTGGCTGTTAACTTTTTTTTTTGTGTATCTGAACTCTTATACCTGGGCTGAAAATAAAATTGTATATATGGCAAACAATTGACTTGTTAAAAATCACCTAAAGTTTTGTGCACTGAAACCTAATACAGGTGGCCCCCGTTTTTCGAACATTCACTTTACAACAGCTTGCTGTTAGGAAAGACCTACAATAGTACCTGTTTTCACTAACCAAAGAGGAATTTTGCTTTTACAAAAAAAAAGACACCCACTTTATACGTGTGTTTACCCCGAGAAAGACTACCATGACTGTGAAGCCTTGTGCGGGCAGTTGTGTGCGCATGTGTGTACGTGCGTAGGTGAGTACGTGCACATGTGTGTACGTGCCGATTTTTTTTTTGTCTCCAAATCGATTTTGGCTCACTGTCTTCCCGATTTTGATAAGTGAAACTGCACCGTACATACAATATTACTACTTTATGTAGGCTGTATATTTATCATATCATTCCTGCTTTTACTATATGTTCATGTTATTTTAGGTTTTATGTGTTATTTGGTAGGTTATTTTTTGGGTCTGGGAAAGCTCAAAAATTTTCCCACATAAATTAATGGTAATTGCACTTTGCTTTATGACATTTCGGCTTACAAACGGTTTCATAGGAACGCTTTACCTTCAGATAGCAGGGGAAACCTGTATACTCCAGGAGAAGTTATTGAAACAACATTAGGAATTGTATCAGCCATTGAAGCGGCATCCTTATTGATTAATTTGTGGGGATGGGTAGTAACTGGAGAATAGGGCAAGGTTGATGATTGGACAAGGTTGTGGGTATGTGGTGAATGGGTGGATACTGACAATGCTATGCACTCAACATGGCAGGAATTGAACCCAGGTCGCTGGCACTGTTAATAGCATTGTGCTAACTGCTATGATACTGTATTGCCCCATTCACTACCGTGGGAGTATTGGTGGGTTAACATCATTGAGAAGCAATAATTTCAACATGGACGATACCGAAGGTCTGAAAGTGTATTTTGAGCAATTTTTCATTGTGTGAACCACAATGAAACTGATATTGTTCAGATGTATGGTTTACAGAAACCTGATTTCCTCCCATCCCTGGTGCTCTGTAATTCTATTGTGTGTACTGGGATATTGTTCTCCAGCTAACTGAAAAGCTTCTTGAATCTGTTGTGGGGGAGAGGGTCATTCCATATGTGAAAGCCAAGCCTAATAACATCCTGTACAAACTTGTGAATGTTTCTGCTTGATTCATATTATTGACTGACCTTGTCTGATTCTGCCCCTATCTCCATCAAAGAAGTGAAAAACCAGTGTCCTCTGCCCCCCTGCTTGAGATCTACTTAAACCAGGACTGAATGCTCAGATCTTGGGGTTTTCAATATATAAAAATTGTTTCTATTTATTTTTCTCCCAAGGTTACATATTAGGGATGTCACCGTGCTGCTGTAACGCATAGTTACTGTTGGAACGTGAAATTAAATACAGTTCGGCTAGGATACAGAACGACACATATGTGCTTGCAATAGCGGCTGTGTTGTAGAAAATATTGCAACAGCTGTGGTAGTCATCACCATGTCTCTTCTGAATTCTTAATTGTGCTGTTTTCCTGCGGGGGTTTATAGATCAGAGTGGAACTTCCTGTACAGATTTCTAAAGCACAATAACATATCGCTAAAGTATAATAATGCCATTCAAAAAATTAACCCCTGTTGAAATAAGATTTTTAAAGCCACATTCAGAAGTGCTAGACCATGAATAATTTTTCATGCCAGTTTAGTTCCCAAATCCTTAAGTAGTCTTGCAGAAAGCATAAATTAAATATTCTATTAATTTTGTATATCCTTTTTTAATATAGTTATAAAATGTCTGTTACTGTGGCAAGTGTGACAATCAACAGCTTTAAGTCTCCAAAATGTAATATGGCTCAAACCTTACCTTGTGGCCTGAAACAGCACAAACTTAAAATATTTTTAATGTAGCAAAACATTTCAAGCTGCTTCATTGTATTATTATCAAATAAATGTTGACATAAGCCATAGATTTATATATGAGTGCAGTTGACCAAAAGCTGGGTCAAATCGCAATATGTCAAAATAACCAGGTTTTATTGACATTTGTTGAGAATTAGTCTTTCCAACCTTGAATAATACTGCCTTGAATCTTCTCCAGCAAATCTCTTCAAAAGTGTGAAGTGAAATTAGTAGATTACTTTATAAGTATGAACTAATGGGGAGATTAGTGGGCAGGGACTATTGGACAAGTGACATTCCCTTGTCCATTCATCCCTCCCTGCAAGCAGCCCATTCATCTCCTCCCTCACTTCTATTCATGGCCCCAAACAGTCCTTCCAGGTGAGACAACACTTCACCTGCGAATCTGCTGGGGCCTTCTATTGTGTCCGCTGTGGCCTCCTCTACGTTTGTGAGACCTGTGGTAAATTGGTCGTCTGCTTCATCGAGCACCTCCACTCCATCTGCCAAAAGCAGATCTTCCCGTGGCCAAACATTTTATTGACAATTCCCATTCCAACATATCAGTCCATGTGCCACGATAAGGCCACCCTCAGGGTGGAGGAGCAACTCCTTCTATTCCATTTGAGTAGCCCCCAACATGATGGCATGAATATTGATTTCTCCTTCCAGTAAAAAAGAACTTCCCTCACCCCTCTTATTCCCCACTCTGTCCCTCTGTCATCTTTATCTCTTCTCACTTGCCTATCATTTACCCCTGGTGGCTCTCCACTTTCCCCTTCTCCTATGGTCCACTCTCCTCTCCTTTTAGATTTCTACTTTTCCAGTCCTTTACCTTTCCCATTCACATGGCTTCACCTATCACCTTCTAGTTGATCCTCCTCCTCCTTCCCCTCCCCCCCCCCCCACCTTTTTATTCAGGTGTCTCCCCCCTTCCTTTTCAGCACTGAACAAGGTTCTTGGCCTAAAACATCAACTGTTTACTCTTTTCTATAGATGCTTCCTGCTGAGTTCCTCCAGCATTTTGTGTGTTGCTCTGGATTTCTAGCATCTGCAGAATTTCTTACGTTTACGATTTGTACAGTTTTGATTTCTTTTTATATGCACACAGAAATATTCTACTAGCGTATTTAAAATGTAGTTGAACTGTGTGCAACAGAAAAGATGTTTATTCTTAAGAAGCTCCTGAAATTCAGAGTCTCTATTGTGGACTGAGACTGGGAAGGGGACAGAGAGAGGGGAATCATAGTTGGGAAAAGGGGAAGGAAGAAGGGAGGATGTGGGAAGCATCAGAGAGACATTCTGTAGTGATCATTAAATCAATTGTTTTGAATCAAATGACTCAGACTAGTGTCTCAAGGCTGGGTGTGTCTGCACCCTTCTGCCACCTGTCCCACACCCTTCCTGCAGTGTAATCCACCCTCACCAACCCCAACACCTTTTGCTCCTGCCAGTTTTACAAATTCACTCTCCTCTTAACATTACCAAACGCAGTCTTAGGCACACTAGGTAGATAGCTATTTATGACTTTTGCACATTTTTGCACAGTACTGTACATATCATATTTAATGATTATAGCCTCTACTGCTTCCCTGGGCAGAGAATTCCACAAGTTCACTGCTCTCTGGGAAAAGCAGTTTCTCCTCATCTTTGTCCTAAATCTTTAGGCTATTCCTGGTCTCACTTAACAATGGAAACAACTTTCATGCCTCTGTCTTATCTATCTGTTTCATAAGCGGGAGAGTTGCTGTCCAAAAAGGAAATCATAGCATGGAAAGAGGAGTTGAGTTTTAATCCAGAGGAATAATGCTCCACTTTGGCGGTTCCTTCCTGCTATATAAATAAATAAATAAATAAATAAATAAATAAATTGCATTAAGTGTCAGGATAAACCAGCAACATGTGTCTTATCTGTAATGTCACTTCTGCATCAAAGTTCTGTTTTAAAACTTTTACTTCAACAGAATGATACGCGCCTAACTGATAAGATTTGTTGATCCCTTTTAGATTGTTAACCTGTAATTATTGTGCAATTAACTTTGGAATTTTAATGCCAGTACAAAATCTCTTTATGTGACTTAAAGCTCATTGCTTAAGAAAATGATATTTTAATGGTATTTCAATGCCACAGTGCTGGTAAATAAAACAGGGAATCTTTTTTTTAACAGCTAACTCCAAGTGAAGAGGCTTTTCTACGAACATACGCCGGAGTAGTGAACAGCCAGCTTAGCCAACTTCCACAGCACCCAATTGATCAGGGTAAGGACACAACTGCAAGAGACTATTCTCTTTTAGGCGATTGCAGCAAACATTTGTGTAGAAATCCAGCTTTAAACACCTGTACAAAAAGTTGAGATTCAGATTAATTTAGTCAGGACCAGGCCCTCATCATACTGACAAAGTATTCATATTGTGAGACAATTGTAGCAAATTGAGTTGCTGGAATCTAAGCCAGTAGAATTTAATGCATAATATTCTTAGCCACTGAGGGCTTCTATTGGTGATAGTTGGGTATTGCAGAGTTTTAATATTGAATGGACTCTTGCACAAACCAAAGAACCAGAATTTCATGTTTTTTTTTAAATCTGGATATGATGCACTTGTTAACCATTTCTTTCATTGATATTGGTTACAAGTAGCCCTGGTACAAACACTAATCCTTACATTATATCTACTGGTGAACTGAATTCTTGCAGTTAACTCTGTCTTACTGAAAATGATCCACCTAATGTTTGGTCCTATAATTAGTTCTAAAATAAAAAAGCTGGATTAGTTGAATAGCTGTGCCAAGGTGCTGGCATAACACCATGGCCTATAAACACCTTCTGGCAAGATGGCACCAGTGACCAACGGTGACATCTTGCAGACAATTTACAAAACTACTGGATACTCTTCTTCTAAATATACTACTACTGCTTCTGAGCTGCAATTGATTTTCCCTTTTAAGAATGTAATTTTGTGGGATGACCAAACAATCTGGCACTTCTGCAATCTCCTGGGGAACTTGGTGTGGATGAGATTTTATGTCAATTCCAAATGGCGAAACACAAGCCTATGGTCAACTCCATTGCTTCATGCCAATTAAAGCATCGAGTAAGAATAAAATCATCGAGGACAAGAGTGGAAAACTTGTAGTGTTCAGCTCAGTCTACCTGCGTTTGACTAGTTTCTCTCCCCACTGCTGGCGGGTGGAAAGTGCAGGGTCTCATGCCATTGGATTCAAAAGTGGCTGTTGCCCTACAAACTTCAGGCTACTGGATGGGCTTGCCTCAGTGCCGAATGTGCTCCATGGTTGTAGACTCACTACTGGGGACTCAGCAGTTCATGTTCCTTGTGTTTTGTTTATTTCTTTACTATCTGCACAATTTGATTGGAGTGCTTCAGTGCTGAACTGACTGGAGCTGTGGCCTGCAACCATCAGCACAGCACTGAGGACTCACTTTTGGTGACTCTGTGGTTAATGTTATTGTTTACTTTTTATTATTTGCGCAAGTTGCTCTTTCTTCTCGCACATTGGGTGTTTGATGGTCTTGTGTGGGCTTTTTCTTTGAACGAGTTCTATTGTGTTCCTTTGTTTTGTGGCTGCCTATAAGGTTGTATACTGTATACATACTTCAATAATGAGTATACTTTGAAACATATGACCTCCTATCCTTGTTTGATTTTACTGCCTTGCCAATTTCAAGATTCCAGGTTGTTTGATTGATTCCAGATTATTGATTGATTCCTGGGATGGCAGGACTTTCATATGAAGAAAGACTGGATCGACTGGGCTTATACTCGCTAGAATTTAGAAGATTGAGGGGGGATCTTATTGAAACTTATAAAATTCTAAAGGGATTGGACAGGCTAGATCACGCATGGGCAAACTACGGCCCGGGGGCCATATGCGGCCCGTTAAGCTTTTTAATCCGGCCCACAGAACTTGATGAAATTATATTAATAAACCTTGTTAACGTTTTTTCCCCGCAATTCTGGCATTTTCCCAATAGATGACGCACTCTATATACATTGACCTTTGTTGAGGTGCAGCGTATTATTCCACATTTGCGCTTTACTCTTTGACCTCTCACCCCTTCTGTAAAGATGAGTGGAGCTAAGAAAAGAAAAGTGGATAGAGAATGTTGGGTGTTTAATAAGGAGTGGACAACTAAATATCTTTTTACCGAACACCGATCAACTGCTGTATGCCTGATATGCCAAGAGACTGTGGCGGTTTTTAAAGAATATAATATCAGCCGTCACTTTGCCACAAAACATGCCAACTATGCTAGCAACCAGTCAACGAAAGAACGGGAAGATAATGCTCAGAGGTTGGCAGCTAATTTACAGGCTGAACAAAATTTTTTTCACCGTCAAACTGCCATTCATGAGTCAAGTACCAAGGCGAGTTTTATACTGTCATTCAAATTAGCAAAGGCCAGCAAGCCTCTGTCTGAAGGTGAGTTTTTAAAAGAATGTATGGTGGAGACAGCAGGTGTATTGTGTCCGGAGAGCAAAGACAAATTTGAAAAAATCAGTTTATCACGCAGGACAGTGACTCGCCGTGTGGAACTGATAGATGAAGATATAACCAGCGACTTAAATAAAAAGGCAGAGTCATTCACGTTATATTCATTAGCACTGGATGAAAGCAACGATGTAAAAGACACTGCTCAGCTCCTCATTTTTATCCGAGGAATTAACAATACTTTTGAAATAACGGAGGAGTTTTTGACAATGGAGTCTCTGAAAGGAAAAACACGGGGAGAGGACTTATGACCGGGTGTCTGCTGTCATCGAAAATATGAAGCTCCCTTGGAGTAAACTTATCAACGTCACCACAGATGGATCTCCTAACTTGACAGGGAAAAATGTCAGCCTGCTGAGGAGAATACAGAATAAAGTGAAAGATGAAAATCCTGACCAGGATGTTATTTTCCTTCACTGCATCATCCACCAGGAATCTCTATGTAAATCGGTATTACAGCTGAATCATGTTGTGAATCCTGTCGTAAAACTTGTCAACTTTATCCGTGCAAGGGGACTTCAGCACCATCAGTTCATCACGTTCCTGGAGGAAACTGATGCGGATCACCAGGACCTACTTTATCACTCCCGTGTCCACTGGTTAAGTTTGGGCAAAGTGTTTCAACGAGTATGGGAGCTCAAAGAGGAGATCGGTGCATTTTTGGAGTTACTGAGGAAGGCCGGTGAATTTCCTGAGCTGAGCAACAAGAGCTGGCTTTGTGACTTTGCGTTTGCTGTGGATATATTTTCACACATGAATGAACTGAACGTGAAGCTACAGGGGAAGGATCAGTTTGTGCATGACATGTACACAAACGTGAAAGCCTTTAAATCCAAGCTGGCTTTTTTCTCCAGGCAAATTTTGAATAAGTTATTCACTCATTTTCCCACACTAGCCACGCTGGAAGAGGCCGGCGCAAATGTGAAAAAATACAGCGAGTTACTGGATGCGCTGCACAGAGAATTCTGCCGTCGCTTTTCTGATTTTGAAAAAATTGACAAGTCACTTCAGTTGGTGGCCTGTCCCCTGTCACAAGATCCTGAAACAGCACCAGAGGAGCTACAGCTGGAACTGATCGACCTTCAGTCTGACCCCGTCTTAAAAGAGAAGTTCAACTCTCTTAAACTGAATGACTTTTATGCTTCACTTGGTAAAGAGGTGTTTCCAAACCTCCGGAGGACGACACAGAAGATGCTGGCATTGTTCGGCTTGACCTATTTGTGTGAACAGGCGTTCAGCGTCATGAACATCAACAAAGCCAGCCACAGATCCAAGTTAACTGACCAACACCTCAGATCCATCCTGAGAATCGCCACAACAAAACTAAATCCAGACTTTGATGCGCTGGCTAAAAAGGGAGACCAACAACACTGTTCCCACTGAAATTAAAAATAAGTTTCTTCGTTGTGTTATGTAAAAAATGCATTTGAAAATATTTTTTTCAATAAGCCGTACATGTTACATGTAATTTCTGTTAAGTGATGGACATGAGTAGTGCGCAGGTGCACGTACGTTCTCAAAATAAAAAATGCGCTCCAGATCAAATAACGTGCTCCGCATACTGGCGCGCTGTCACTGTTCTGTCCTTGTGCTGGTCGTTGTTGAGTTTTGGCACAGGGGACAATTGAATAAGAAGGAGCAAGACAAGTAGACCTGCACCTCCTACCGTTTTTGAAATAAAGACAGTCAGGAGGAGAGTGATGATGATAATATCTTGAAGGATAACAGAATTTTCAGTGCTTTAAAATAATAACTGTTACTATTAAAAAAAGCTGTATTCATTTAATTTTCAGTGTTTTAAAAGTCATTTCAATAAATAGTTAAATACCATGGGACTTCAAAGACAGATATTTTGTTGTAATGCATTTGTTCATTTTCAATTGAAATTAAAGCACATGTTTTCTACATATCCCATGATATTTTATTTTCTCTTATGAGGTGTATTATCAAAACACTCCGTCCATCTGCTCCTGGTCTGGCCCCCCTGTCAAATTTTAGAACCCTTTGTGGCCCACAAGTCAAAAAGTTTGCCCACCCCTGGGCTAGATGCAGGAAGATTGTTCCCGAAGCTGGGGAAGTCCAGAACGAGGGGTCACAGTTTAAGGATAAAGGGGAAGCCTTTTAGGACCGATTTGAGGAGAAACTTCTTCACACAGAGAGTGGTGAATCTGTGGAATTCCCTGCCACAGGAAACAGTTGAGGCCAGTTCATTGGCTATATTTAAGAGGGAGTTAGATATGGCCCTTGTGGCTAAAGGGATCGGGGGTGTGGCGAGAAGGCAGGTACAGGTTTCTGAGTTGGATGATCAGCCATGATCATACTGAATGGTGGTGCAGACTCGAAGGGCCGAATGGCCTACTCCTGCACCTATTTTCTATGTTTATTGTCATTCTTCAGTACACGAATATAAAGGAGAATGAAATGATTGTTACTCTGAATCTGATGCAACATAAGAAAAGCACAATGTGCATAAAGAACACAATAAAGAAGCAAAATAATAGATCAGTTCCATTGTTGTATTGAGTTCGCAATAAGGTCATTGGACTCGTACGATAATCCCACTTTGTGGTCAAAATATGTGAGGGAATTTGAATGTGCCATTCTGCTGAAGTGTAGAGACTTGTTAAAAGATTAGAAAATCCTACCTTATTTTTATAGCTGTATCTGCAGTTATTGAATTTACAGTAGCAACTTCCTGCAGTTTATTGGACAATGCTTTCAATCTGAATAGGAAAGCTCTTCGCTTCACTCACTTTAAACATGTTTGATATCCTTTAAAAATGTTTGTTGTTAACAGCATGAGGGGTATAGATAGAGTAAATGCAAGCAGCTTTTTCCATCGAGGTAGGGCAAGACTAGAACTAGAGGTCGTAGGCTAAGAGTGAAAAGTAAAATCTTTAAGGGAAGCCTGAAAGGTGAACTTCTTCACTCATAAAGTGGAACGAGCTGCCAGCAGGAATGATGGATGCACATTTGATTTCAACATTTAAGAGAAATTTGGATAGGTACATGGATGTGAGGTGTATGGAGGGATATGTTCCAGGGGCAGGTCAATGGGACTGGGCTGAATAATAGTTTGGGATTGACTAGATTAGCTGAAGGTCCTGTTTCTGTGCTGTATTATTCTATGACTCTCTAACTCTATTAGCTATATATCTTCCTTACATTATTTATGTTCAGATATCAAGTTTTCATTTCTCAGGAGCAGATTTGTTTTAGAAGTCCTAAAGAATATACAGAGCTTGTCACCAGCAGCTTAATAGACAACCCCTCAGTTAAGCAGGGGTCCTTCAACAACTTGTACGATCAGGAATGTGCCAACTCATAGCTGCTGAAAGTTTTAAGTTGTTCAGCTTTTGGATTCAGATCCTGGTAAGGTTTACCAGCATGTGAACAAATCTATGAAAGTATAAAAACCCCATTGTGGCACATAATGAAATTAGTTTGGGTGTAAATAGAGATTAAGTATTTCCCTCAATGATGTTTCACTAGAGTCTGCAATCCTCTGGGTGGCATTGTGGCACAACACATTGGTGTGCTGATGCACTGCAGAATAGAACAACATTATTCATATAGAATATTCTTTCAGGCTGGAAAACATTGAGTGCAGCGCATACCCTTCCCTGCAATGCAGAGGAAATTGGCAGGATAAGCTAACAAGTTCATCTGTTCTGTATTTTCCTAGTGCTTCAGGAGTACTGTAAGGTGAAAGCTGTGCTTACTGTTATGTTAAGCCATCAAAATCAGATTTGTTATTTACTGCTCATTAAGCTACTACTGATCTTGGGATGGAGTCTCATATCCAAATAATGGAGGTGGGGACCTAAAGAACAACAACAATATAGTATTTGCTTAATTTTGCTGAAAGTTTGAGGAAATGTGGTATGTTGTCAAAGACTCTTGCAAATTCCTACAGATGTACCATGGACAGCATTCTAGCTGGCTGCATCAATGTCTGGGGGTGGGACGGGCTACTCCTCAGGATTCAAATAAGCTGCAGAGAGTTGCAAACTTAGTCAGTTCCATCATGGGCATTAGCCTCCGTAGTATTCAGGACATCTTCAAGGAGCAGTGCCTCAAAAGGGTGGCATCCATCATTAATGACCCCCATCACCCAGGTCATGCCTTGTTCTCATTGCTACCTTCTGGAAGGAGCTACAGAAGCCTGAAGGCACACACTCAACAATTCAGGAGCAGCTTCTTTCCCTCTACCATATGATTTCTAGATGGACATTGAACTCATGAACAGTACCTCACTACTTTTTTTTATTTCAATGTTTGCACTACTTATTTATATATTTACTGTAATTCACATTTTTTCTATTATTATGTATTGCATTGTACTGCTGCAAAGACAACACATTTCACAACACATACCAGTAATATTAAACCTGATTCTGATTCTGAATTTGGACCTTGAGTAGAACCAACATTGAGTTTAGTTCTGATACAGCCTTGAGTGAATAACTAGCCATTAGCCCAAATCCTTTTCATCATCTTAAACAATATTGTCTGTTTGCAGTCCAAACCGAGGATTGTAGAGAAAAACAGCATCAAAACCCTTCTCTGAACTAGGGGTCAACTCCATGTTCATCCCCCACTCCTTCCTCGGTAATTATAAGCAGCAAAATGGTTGTTATTGGGCTAGGCATGAGAGATTTGGACAGTTCTTGGAGAGATATAGGAGGACAAGGAAATAGTAGACAAGCTGACTAAGGGTTGACTATTTTCGAAATGGAGAGAAAAAATGAAAAAACTGAAGTGCAAAGAGACTTGGGAGGCCTTGTGCAGGATTCCCTCAAGGTTAATGTGCAGTTTAAGGCTGTGGAGAGGAGGACGGTCAGCTACAGGACACTTTAATATGCCTGGATGATGGTGCAGCTGGTAATTGCAGCCGCCACAAAAGCAAATGCATTCATTTCAAGTGGACTGGAATATAAAAGTAAAGATGTACTGTTGAGACTTATAAAGCACTGGTAAGGTCTCACGTGGGGTATTGTGAGCAGTTTTGGGCCTCTTATCTTAGAACAGATGTGCTGAAAGAGGAGGTTCAAAGGAGATTCACAAAAATGATTCCAAGATTGAATGGCTTGTCATATGAAGAACATTAGGTGGCTTGGGGCCTGTGTTCACTAGAATTCAGATGAATGAGGGGTGACCTCATTGAAACCTATCGAATGGTGAAAGGTATTGATAGAGTGGATGTAGGGAGGATATTTCCTATGGTGGGAGAGTCTTAAGACCAGAGGGGACAGCCTCAGAGTAGAGGGGCATTCTTTTAGAACAGAGATAAGCTGGAATTTCTTTAGCCAGAGATTGGTAAATCTGTCCAATCCTTTACCACAGGCAGTTGTGGAGACCAAGTCTTTAAGTATCTTTAAGGCAGAGGTTGATAGAACCTTGATTGGCCAGAGATGAAGGGATATGGAGAGAAGACAAGAGATTGGAGTTGAGAGGAAAATTGGATCAGCCATGATGAAATGGTGGAGCAGACTTGAAAGGCCAAATGGCCTACATTCTGCTCCTATATCTTATAGGATTCAAATTCATGTAAGACCATCTCAAAAATTGAAACATTTGAATTCATGTAATTAAATATTTCTATAAACATCCACTGGTTTTACTAATGTCCTTTGGGGACAAAATCTGCCATTATTGATTTCCTAAATGACCTAACAAGCCACTTGACCCAGATTCGGGTTTATTTATGTATCACAAGTACATCGAAACATACAGTGAAATCTGTCATTGGCATTAACAACCAACACAGCCTAAGGATGTTCTTGAGACAGCTGCAAGTGTTGCCACATATTTCAGTGCACCATAGCATGCCTACAATGTTCAGCAGAACAAGACAGAACACAAAAAGAAACAAAACAATTACCGTAAAACAAGGCCCTTTCCTCCTTCCCACCTGCCCACACAAACAGTCCTGCAGCCCCAGCACTCACGGATGGGGAGCAGTTTGGGAGGAACAGTTGCTCTAGTTATATCTATAGCAGGTGAACACATAGGAGAAATGAGTTAGTAGTGATGAATGAACTCCAGCCAGTTGTTATTATTTGCTAGTATTGAGGTGGTGTGTCTTGAGATACTAAAACAGCCACAATCATGTACTTAGTCTTGAGCTTCATTATACTGAGCCACAAAAAAGGTATAAACCAATCTAGACTAGAGATACATATTTGAATTGGAAGTATTTGGTACCAGACATTGCTTGTAGACTAGAACATTAAAGGGGCTACCAGTTGGCCTGAATCCAGTACATGGTAGTGTAGTGGTTAACCCCACACAGCTTGGAGTTCAATTCTGCCACCATCTCTAAAGAGTTTGTCCATTTCTCCCTGTGAACCACATGGGTTTTTTCTGGCTGCTGAAGTTTCCTCCAACAGTCCAAAGGCATACCAGTTAATAGGTTAATTGGTCATTGTAAATGGCCCTGTGATTAGGCTAGGGTTAAACAGATGAGTTGGTGGATGATACAGCTCGACGGGCTGGAAGAGCATCATGTTCCAATCTCCTATAAAAGTATTACCAATAGGGAGGCTGTATTTATGCGTCTTGTGCCTAGTGAGAATAAATGCAAGTTTATATAATCAAAATACTAATGCTAAACTATTACCAACATTAATAATGCAGACAGGTCTTCCATGTAAAGAAGAGAAAAAATAAATTCCAACTTGGTTGCCAAAATTTTCTTTTTTATCTTAAAGGCATAAATATAAAATACAAATATGTCATCCTCCTTACTATTCAAGCTGTAAAACAGTGCACTATGAATGCAGGAAATGTGAGAGCTTGCTGGACAGAGCAAGTGAACAAGAGTATTTGGTTATGTAAGTTACATAATTGTTTTACTGATCTTTGGTGCTGACATAGAATTATTTAAGGGAGAACTATTTTAATTGATGAAGAAAATGCTTTCAGAACTTGTGTAAAGTGCATATATTCCTGCAGAGTCACTGGCAGAATAAGTGTAATTCTCACACTTCATTGAAACACTGCACTACTGGCTGCTACAGAGAATTATATATGTATGTACACCCACACTCGCACTCACACTCTCATGCACTCACAGTCTCAGTGCCACAATCATGTGGCAGCAACTCAGTGCATAAAGGCATGCAGACACGGTCAAGAGGCTCAGTTGGTATTTAGACCAAACATCAGAAAGGTGAAGAAATGGGATCTAAGTGATTTTGACTGTGGAATGATTGTTGGTGCCAGATGGGGTGGTTTGAGTGTCTTAGAAACTGCTGATCTGGGATTTTTATGCACAAGTCTCTATAGAGTTTACAGAGAATGAACAAAAGTCAAAACAAAAATCCGGTAAGTGGCTGTTCTGTGGGTGAAAACGCCTTATTAATGAGAGAGATCAGAGGAGAATGGCCAAACTGTTTGAAGCTGAGAAGAAGGTGACAGTAACTCAAATAGCCATGCATTGCAACAGTGGTGTGTAGAGAGCGTTTCTCTTTCTCTCGATGGTGGGGAGAGTTTGCTGCCGATTCCTGAGTCGGAGAATCTCAGAATAAAAAGCGACATAGCAGATTGTAATGCCGTAACAACAACTGTTTGTTAGTCTCCCCCATGCTGTGAAATGGGTGACACCTCTCTCTCCCTGTTTAGTGAGAGAGAGAGAGAGAGAGAGAGTGACATGTGGAACTGTCAAGTAAACGATAGTTTTTGTTGACTGTAGATCATGGTCTCCCTTTGGGAGTTTTGCTGTTGCTTGGTAGGTGGTGGGTGCTGACATTTTCAGCTGAATGGGTGGGGGAGGGGGGAGTTGATGCTTTACTGCTGCTTGTGCATGGGAGGGGAGGGGAGAGCTTTGGGATTCTAACGTTTTTCTGTTCATTCTTTGGGGTTCTCTTTTTCATCGATGTCTGTGAAGAGTAAAAATTTTAGTTTGTATACTGTATACATTCTCTGATATTAAATTGGAGCCATTTGACACACATGTCGAACCTTGAACTGGATGGGCTATAGCAGCCAAAGACCACACCAGGTTCCACTCCTGTACATAAAAAAAGTGGGCACTGAGTGTATTTATACTAAGTTACAGTTGTTCTCTCTGTGCTTACTGCAGAGGAATAGTGATAGTGGTTGGGAGAAGCTGTCACGGCTGTATCAGTTGATTACTTACTCCCTTGCACACAATGCAAGCCATTTATCAACTGTTTTAAATGCTGTTGGTTACAACAGAGGGCAGGTAGGCACAGCAATTGCAGTGCTATTTATAGGGAATGGATTCAGCAGGAAAGAAGAATTAATTTTCTGCCAACAAAGCTGTTGCATTTCATGCTGATGTATAACCACCCACGTGTGAAATTCAGTGAACTGCATATTCTTCACAAATATGAAATGTCATTGAAGGCATGGCAGATGGAATTTAACTCTGACAAATGCAAAGTGATGCATTTTTGGATGTTAAATTGGGGCAGAACAGATACAGTGAATGACAGGGCCCCAGGGAGAGCTGTAGAACAGTAGAGGCCTTGGGATACAGTGCATACTCTCAGTGGCCACTTTATTATGTACAGCCTGTACCTAATAAAACGACCGCTGTGTATGCCCATAGTCTTCTGCTGCTGTAGCTCATTCACTTCAAGCTTCAACATGTGTGCTCTTCTGCACACCATTGTTGTAACGTGTAGTTGTTTGAATTACTGTTGTCTTCCTGTCAGCTGAACCAGTGTGGTCATTTTCCTCTGAACTCACTCACTACCAAGGCGTTTTTGCCCATAGAACTGACTGTTGAGCAGGAAAACCCCAGGAAGACAGCAGTTTCTGAAGTGCTCAATCACCCCGCCTGGCACCAACAATCATTCCATGGTCAAAGTTACTTGGACCACAATTCTTCTCCATTCTGCTACTTGGTCTGAACAACAATTGAACCTCTTGACCATGTCTACATGCTTTTATGTATTGACTGCAGGATTGAGTAATGAGGGTAGTCCAGTTTTCCGGAAGTGAAGGAGGCTGAGAGGTTACCTTAAAGAGGTTTATAAAGTCACAAGGGGCTAAGTTAAGACTGATTGTTAGTCTTTTTTCCCTAGGATTAGAGAGGCTAAAATTAGAGGGCACAGGTTGAAGGTGAGAGGGAAAGATTTAAATAGGACCTGAAAAGCAAGTGTTTCTACACAGCGCAGTGGATATTTGGAACAAGCTACCAAAGGAAGTGCTAGAGGCAGGTACATGGATAGGAATAGTTGGCTGTGGGCCAAATGCAAACAAATGAGATAAGGTCTAGAAAACAACTTGGTTGGAATGAATGAGATGAACCGATGGACCTATTTTTGTGCACATGGTTCTTGGTTCTTAACACAAATAATGTTGCTTCTCATCCTGAAGTGCAATTTCCTTTGTATCACAGGAGTTACAGTACCTGTACAGTATTCTGTGTTTTCAGTAGTCATGAGTTCTTATAGGGCTTATGTTTTAAATACTTTTTTAAAAATCCTTTGGAAATGCCTTTGCTCATGGCAATCAAATCTTAAATGCCTGTCAAATTAAGTTACTAAAATTTTGTACAAAATCTGCTGCTTCAGAATTTCAACTATCTTGTAATCTCTGTGAAACTTCACCCTTTCCAAATCAAGTCAGTTGTTTGGTTGCTGGAGAAAATCCACTGAGTGGAAAGTAACTGTTCAATGATTTCATCCCCAGTGAATCGGTGAGACTGCCTCACCCCAATGGAATTGTATATAATCTTCAATTTTTTTACCATGGAAAATTAAATAATGTTTATAGAACAGATTTCCTGTAATCAGTTCACTCGGTAACACAAAGCCTTACAAAGCAGAGCATTGGATGTCTTAATCTAGAATGTATGTCTCAACATGAAGGATGTTTGCTCTTGGGCACCATGGTTAACGTGATGCTATTACAGCTTGTGGTATCAGAGATTGGAGTTCAATTCCAACGTGGTCTGTAAGAAGTTTGTACGTCCTCCCCGCAAATACATAGGTTTCCTCTGGGTGCTCCAGTTTCCTCCCACAGTCAAAGACATACTGGTTAGTAGATTAATTGGTCATTGTAAATTGTCCCATGATTAGTCTAGGGCTAAATTGATGGGTTGCTGGTGGCACGGCTCAAAAGACCTGTCTCATGCATAATATCTAAATAAATAAATATCTGGTTCTGGTGGAATGAAGCAGAATTGGTAATTTTTCAATTGTCCTAAGATGTATGACCTATTAGATCTTAACTGTTTAGTGCTATATTTTAAACTGTACAAAACACGGGGTCCTCAACTCTGAAATTCCTTTCATGAACCCTCTCAGGCAGAATAGATTCATAAAGATGTTAGGGGACTGAAGGGCTTGAGTTATAAGGAGGGGCTGGGTAGAATGGAACTTCTTCCCCTAGAGCACAGGAGACTGAAGAAAGAATTGTAAATGGCTACAGTCTTTTTCCCAGGGTACGGGAGTCTAAAACTAGAGGACGTAGATTTAAGATGAGAGGAGAAAGATTTAAAAGGAATGAGAAAGGAAACTTTCTACACAGAGGGTGGTGGGATATCGAACGAGATGCTAGAGAAAGCTGTAGAGGTAGGTACAGTTACAGCGTTTCAAAGACATTTAGACAGGTACATGGATAGAAAAGGTTTAGACAGATATCGGCCAAATGCAGGCATATGAGACAAGCTCAAACAGACATCTTGGTTGATATGAATGAGTTGAGCCATAGAGCTGTTTTCCATGCTGTGTAACTCTGACTCCATGGCATTCCTATTTCTAACCTTCATTAAGGTATTTCTTAAAACCTATATCTATGACTAAGTCACAAACAAAACACACTAAGTGCTGGAGGAACTCAGCAGGCGGGGCAGCATCTATGGAAAAGAGTAAACAGTCGATGTTTCAGGCCAAGACCCTTCTTCAGGACGCTGAAGGTCCTGATGAAGGGTCTCGGCCCGAATCATCAACCGTACTCTTTTCCATAGATGCTGCCCCGCCTGCTGAGTTCCACCAGCATTTTATGTGTGTTGCATTATCCATGACTAAGTATTCTGATATGACCTGGAATCATACATTGTCTCATAGAATTCCTGTGAGGAATCTTGGGATGATTTCTGCGTAACAGGCCCTATCTAAGTACAAGATATTGCTGCATCACTATGTCAAGTATGTAATCACTCACTAAATTATTTTTCACTTATTTCATTCAAAGTGTTTCTGATAACCCATGAGATATAATGTTGTTTAGGCAGTCTCAATCATCAGAGGAAACTCTATGAAGAAGGGATGTAAGCAGGAGTAGCCTATTGAGTAGCCTATGCTCTTCCCACCATCTTTTGCCTCAGCACCACTTTCCCTTACTAATCACTTAGCCTTTAATAGTATCAATTATGGAGCAATTTTTTGTCTTAAGTATACACAATGACTGAACCACCACAGGTTCACCACCTTCTAGGAAAAGAAATCTTATCTCTGTCCTGAGCAGTCAACCTCTTATTTTTAAACTATGATTCCTGGTTCTAAGCATTCCAGCGGAAACTTTAACCCTACATCAACCCTGTCAAGCCCTCAAGAATCTAGTATGTTTCAATGAGATCTCCTCTCATTTTTTTGAATGTAAGAGACTATAAGTCCAATTCTGCTTGATAGCTCTTTCTATTGCAAATCTGCCATCCCAGGAGCTGGTCTTCTGAGTCTTCACTGCATACTTTCTTGCTAGTGAACCCTTGCTGCACACACTCTACTGTAAGTATATCCTTCCTGGAGTAGGAAAGCAGAATTTGCATACAACTTTCTAAGTGCAGTTTCACCAGAGTCCTATACAATCGTAATACAGGCAGTCCCCGGGCTATGGACGAGTTCCGTTCCTGAGTCCGTCTTTAAGTCGGATTTGTACCTAAGTTGGAACAAGTACATCCGGTATTATTTAGCGTCAGTTAGTCAAACGTTTGTCTTAGTATATAGTATATATTTTACCTTTCTATGCATATAAAACACTTAAGAAACGTATGTATTCCAATAATTAAACCAATGCGTTGCATAGTAATAATTGTAGCTTTCATCGGGGCAGGGCCTTTCACATGCTCCATTAACCTCACTTTATCTTTTATCCTTTAAAATTGTTCCGATCGTTGACTGACTGTAGCCTAATGCTTTTCCAATGACCAATGGCGTTTCACCCCTTTCCAGACACTTTATTAGTTCCACTTTATTTTCAATAGCGATCGCTTCCCGTCAATGAAACAGAAACACGACGGCCTGCGGGTCCCGACCCCCGCCGGCTCCCGAGGTCCGCTGGGTCCTAAGGACCATCGCTCTGACACAGGTTAAATGGGACAGGTGGGGGCTGCGCTGGGTTTAGATATTTGATCCTCCACAATATTCCGTGTGGGAATTTAAACTGGAGGTGGCAGTGTTTTTTTTTTACGAGGTCGAGTTGCGAGCTCAACATCAACCCGGCACGGATGGTACGGGAGTCACTGGATCGACATCGACCCAGCAAGGGAGCGGTCTGTCTCGAGCCCGGCGCTGATCTCGCTTGTGCCACCAGCCGACCAGAAAAGGGGGGGCGGGGTCAGGGTGAATCTTGCTAAGAAAAATTTAAGCCAAATACAAAGTTACCCACTCAACACAGTGTCAATGGCAACAACTTAAACTGGCAGACGGCATCGTGATCTGACTTTAAATGGCGGACGGCATTCTCCTTCCTCAGTTCGTAAGTACGAGTTGTCCGGAAGTCGGACGTTCGTAACTTAGGGACTACCTGTAAGTCATAGGAGCAGAATTAGGCCATTTGGCCCATTGAGTCTACTCTGCCATTCCATCATGTCTGATTTATTTTACCACTCAAACCCATTCTTCTGCCTTCCCCCTGTAACCTTTGATCCCCTTACTAATCAAGAACCTATCAACAAAAAACACAAAATGCTGGCAGAACTCAGCAGGCCAGACAGCATCTATGGGAGAAGGTAATAACGATGTTTCGGGCCGAAACCCTTCATCAGGAGTGAAGTAACATGGGATGGTCGAGTGGGGGAAAGAAGTGGGGGGAGGGATAAAGTAGAGAGCTGGGAAGTGATAGGCTGGAGGCAAATGGGCTAGGGGGAAGGTGGAGAATTATGGGAAATAAAAGAGAAAGAAAGGTAGGGCTGGGGGGAGAGATTATAGTGAGGGGGAAAAAGAGAGAGAAAGAGAACCAGACTAAAATAATAGATAGGGATGGGGGTAAGGGTGGGGGGCAGGGGTATCAACGGAGGTCAGTGAGTTGGATGTTCATGCCGGCAGGAAGGAGGCTATCCAGGCGGGAGATAAGTTATTGCTCCATCGACCTGCGTGTGGCCTCTTCTTGACGGTAGAGGAGGCCATGGACAGACATGTCGGAGTGGGAGTGGTCTGTGGAATTGAAGTGTGTGGCCACAGGGAGATCCCACCACTGCTGGAGGACCGAGCGCCGGTGTTCGGCGAAACGGTCTCCCAGTCTGCAGCGGGTCTCCCCAATGTATAAATGGCCACATCGGGAGCACCGGATACAGTATATCACCCCAGTTGACTCACGGATGAAGTGGTGCCTCACCAGAAAGGACTGTCTGGGGCCTGGGATGGTGGTGAGGGAAGAAGTGTGGGGGCAGGTGTAGCACTTCTTCCGTTTGTAGGGATGAGTGCCCGGAGGGAGGTTCGTGGGGAGGGATGGGGGGGATGAATGGACAAGGGAGTCGCATAGGGAGCGATCCCTGCGGAAAGCCGAGAGTGGGGGGGAGGGGAAGATGTGGCTGGTGGTGGGATCACGTAGGAGGTGGTGGAAGTTATGGAGGATTATACGTTGGATCTGTAGGCTGGTAGGGTGATAGGTGAGTCCCACTGGTCCTCACCTATCCTGAGTTCTGCCAGCATTTTGTGTTTTTTTAAATTTATTTCCAGCATCTGCAGATTCACTCGTGTTGCCTAAGAACCTATCAACCTCTACTTTAAATATACCCAATGACTTGGCCTCCACAGCCGTCAGTAGCAATGAATTCCACAGATTCATCACCCTCTGACGAAAGAAATTCCTCTTCATCTCTGTTCTAAAGAGACATCCTTCTGTTCTGAGGCTTTGATCTTAGATTCTCCCAGTAATGGAAACATCCACTCTACCTTTCAATATTTGATGGGTTTCAATGAGATCCTACTTCATTCTAATGACTTCAGCAGGTACAGACCCAGAGCCATCAAACACTCCTCCTACATTAACCCTTTCATTCCCAGGATCATTCTTGTATACCTCTTCTGGACCCTCTTCAGTGCTAGCACAGCTTTGGTAGATATGGAGCCCAAAACTGCTCACAATACTCCAGATATGGTATGACCAATGCATTTTGAAGTCTCAGCATTACATCCTTACATTTGTATTCTTGTCCTCTTGAAATGAATGCTATCATTGCATCTGCCTATATCAAGATGTAGTGATATATTTTGGATTCAAATCCTCTTGCAACTTGAAGACCAATCCTCTTGCTTGTCTTCTCAATATTATTTGATGTATGTTTATAATTTATGTATATAGACATCCATGTTCCTCTAAGCAGCAACATAATTCAATCTCTTATCATTTAAAAAATATTCGTGACTTTAAATTTTCCTTCCGAAGTGGATGACCTCATATTATGTTCCATCCTTGCCCATTCACTTTTGTATAAGTTGAAGCCTCTTCTCTGTTTTTCTTGCAGTTCACATCAGCACCCAGTTTTGCACCATCAGCAAACAATTTATTTCAGTTTGTCACCTCATCGAAATTATTGATATAGATTGCATCCAATTGAGATATCAGCATCAGTCCCTGCAGCACCAACTAATTACAGGCTGTACTGAAAATTGCCCCTCTTTTCCTATCTTTTCTTTTCTTCATACTCAATGCATTATTCCCAATAACATGCACTCGTATTTTAATGTTTTTTTGTGAGGCATCTTTTGAAGCCCTTCTGAGTCCAAATGCATCACATTAACTGGTTCATCCTTACCTCATGGACCTTTAGTAGTTCTGTCAAATGTGATTTTCCTTTCATAAATACACGTTAGCTTTGCCTGATCCTATTATTAATTTCTAACTGCGCTTTTATTTTTTAACAGCCTCTAGCATTTTCCGTACTACTGATGCCAGGCTAACTGGTCTATTGATTTCTTTTCGCTGTGCTTTCTTAAATAGTGAGATTACATTTGTTTTCTTCCTTTCTAGAATCTGGAATTTTAGAAGCTCAGTCTGTACATAAACAATATCCGTAGCTGCCACCATCAAAATCGTACATGCAGGTCATTGGGTCCTCGAAGCATATTATCTCTCATCCCATTAAGTCATCCAGTGTAATTTTCAAGATTAAAGATTGTTTAATGTGTTTTCCAGTACATAAGTGTAAAGGAGGACATTTTTAATGCTAGTATTTAGTTATGAAAGGAAAATATGTTGAAGTTCTAAATATCTAAACAACAATGAGATACTAAACATAGTGAAGAAGTTTGAAAAAACATAAGATGCGGCCAGTACGTGGGTCACAGGAGATCACAAAGGAAGGTTGAAGCTCAGAAGAGTTTTGAAAGGTCCGAAGATTTTGAAGTTGATCATGTTGAAGTTGAAATTGGCTTGGTCATGATGATAGGTTCAGGTGAAGGAGTTGTGAATTAATTAGAATTTAGATTGTATAAATCGGTGAAAATAAAGTTGGAAAAATAAAGTTTGAGGGTGACAAACAGTGGTGTTGAGTAATGTACAGAGATGAAGGGTATTCCAGAGATAACTGATTCTACCAATGTTTCCTGGGGCTCACCTCTCTGGCCGTACCTGCTTTAAGTCTGAGAGTCAGCAATAGATAATAACTTCCATAAACCCACTTTCCATTGCCAATGACTTTCTACGGTATCAAATCTTATTGTAGCTGGAGGCAATGACTCAGCTAGCTGGAGGCAAAGACTCAACTAGCTAGACATGTTCATGTGGATGCTATGTTCAGGACTTCTTATTGCTGATCCATACCAAACATCTCCAGCAGGTTAATGAGACTCACAAAGAAGGCAGTGTATACTCCATAGATGTGTGTGTATGAACAACATTCTGGGCAATGTTGCCCAATCAATATCAAAAATAATTTCTGTGATTGATACTTCAGTCTTGGGTGGCACAGAAGCAAAGCAGGTTAGTATGATGCTTTACAGCTGCAGTGATTGGGGTTCAATTCCTGACCCTGTAAGGAGTTAGTAACCACATGAGTTTCCTCTGGGCGCTCTGGTTTCCTCCCACATTCCAAAGACGCACAGATTAGTAGATTGTGTGTTTCCTTTGTTAGTGCCAGAGGCATGGCAAAACTTTGGGCTGCCTCCAGCACGTATTAGGTCTATGTTGGTCAAAGTAAAATTTATTATCAAAGTACATGTATGTCACCATATACAACCCTGAGATTCATTTTCTTGTGGGCAGACTACCTAAATCTATAGAATAATAACGAAAGCAGAATCAATGAAAGACTGCATAACTACGGCATTCAACCAGAGTACAGATGACAATAAACTGTGCAAATGCAAAAAGAAGAAATAATAATTAAATAAATAATATGGAGGACATGAGATGAAGACTCTTTGAAAGTGACTCCATTGGTTGTGAGAACATTTCTATAATGGGATGAGTGAAGTTATCCCCTTTGGTTCAAGAGCCTGATGGTTGAAGGGTATTAACTGTTTCTGAACCTGGTGGTGTGGTGTTTTTAAGCCATTCCTATGTAGCTTTAGCTTTATGCGTAGGATGATTGTCTTGCTGGAAAACAAATCATCTCCCAAGGTACAGTTCTCTTGCAGACTGCATCAGGTTTTCCTCCAGGATTTCTCTATATTTTGCTGCATTCATTTCACCCTCTGATGCACCATCAATAAATCTCGGAGACGGGAGGCGAACGATAGGTTTTTATTAGCGGCAAGAAACCACGATTAGTAGCAAGAGACCGCCACACAACATCCTGGAGACTGAGGGAGGAGCAGTGCCTCCAATCGCCTTTATACAGGGATCTGTGGGAGGAGCCACAGGAGCAGTCAGCAGAGGGGCATGTCCAGACAGGTATATGTAGTTCACCACACCTCTACCTTCACAAGCCTTCCAGGGCCTGCTGATGAAGCATTCCCACAGTATGTTGCAGCTACCACCATGTTTCACGGTAGGGATGATCTGTTTTTGATGATGTGCGGTGATTGGCTTACGCCAAACATGGCGTTTGGTCTAATGGCCAAAATGTCAATTTTATTTTCATCGGACCACCTTCCAGCTGACTTCAGAATCTGGCAAACTCTAGCCAAGATTTCATAAGAGGTTTTTTCAACAGTGGCTTTTTCTTTGCCACTCTCCCATAAAGCTGCAACTGGTGATGCACCCGGGCAACAGTTGAATGCACAGTGTCTCCAACTTAGCCACTGAAGCTTGTAACTCCTCCAGAGTTGTCATAGGTCTCTTGGTGGCCTCCCTCACTAGACCCCTTCTTGCACAATATATTGAGGACAGCCTGCTCTAGGCAGATTGACAGCTGTGCCATATTCTTTCCATTTCTTGATGATTGACTTAACTGTCCTCCAAGGGATATTCAGTGACTTGGAAATTTTTTTGTATCCATCTCCTGACTTGTGCTTTTCAATAACATTTTCGCAGAGTTGCTTGGAGTGTTCTTTTGTCTTTGTGGTGTAGTTTCTGCCAGGATACTGACTCACCAGCAGTTGGACCTTCCAGATACAGGTGTATTTTTACTATAATCACTTGAAACACCTTGGTTGCACATGGTGATCTCCATTTAACTTATTATAGAAACATAGAAATCCTGCAGTACAATGCAGGCCCTTCGGCCCTCAAAGCGGTGCCAAGCACGTCTTTGCCCTAGAAATTACCCAGGGTTACCCATAGCCCTCTTTTTCTGAGCTCCATGTACATAGTCATCGTATCTGCCTCTACCACCATCACAGGCAGCCCATTCCACACACACACTACTCTCTGCATAAAAAAACTTACCCCTGACATCTCTGTACCTACTTCCAAGCACCTTAAAACTGTGCCCTCTGGTGCTAGCCATGTGACTTCTAAAACCAATTGGCTACACCAGTAATGATTTGATGCGTCATATTAAAGGGGGGGGGGGGGGTAAATACTTACTTAATCACTTATTTTGTGTTTTACCGTAAATTCCAGTGTATGAGCTGAGAATTTGGCCCTAAATTTTGGTCCTAAAATTAGGGGGTCAGCTTATACAGAGGGTGCCAACTTTGGAAAAACAAATACACAGAAGACAGGTCATATTTATTGGCTGTTATTGAGTCAAATGCATTCCACTGTCGACGCATGAATTCTTTGAATGGTTTGTTTAAACTCAAGTCTAGTGGTTGGAGCACAGACGTTAAACTACTGAGGTGACTGCAATGTACGTATTTTCAGCTTTCAATGCTGCTTTTGTCACCTGACAAATGCGCTTTGAACATGTCCCAGGAAAGTAACGACTTTTCCTTCCTGAAACCTTCGGGACGTCGACGCCGGACCTCTTTAACCCACTTCAAGCAACCGGCTTCGTCCATCCAGTAGCGTTGTTGAATGTAAACAACAACATCCCGCGAGAATTTTCTGAACAATCTTTGTTTTTTGTCTCAACACAAGATCACATCTATTCATAAATTGAGTGCACCAACTTCGCGTAACTTTGAAATTTTCGCTGACCTCAGTGTTTTTCCTCCCATTTCAATGCTTGAACTCGAATTATTTCTCTGGTAACAGTGTATCCAGACAATCGCTGGTGATTCACTTTTTCTTCCAGTTCTGGCCACTGGCATGTTTTCCCGCAGTTTGTACATTTTGTCTATGGCATTTCCCTCGGCGTGTCCTCTGCCATTCTCCACTCTCTCACTTGTTTCTTGTTTACACTAAACTTCTTAGCAGCTGCAGAATTATTTGTTCCTTTAGCAAAATCAACAACCTTCAGCTTGAAGCCAGCATCATATCGCATTTGCTTTAATCTTTTGTACATAGTGGTGGCAAACTCAATACTGAGTACACGTACTGATCCCGCCACCCCGTGTTATTTTTTAATGAGATTACGATGGGCGCTAAATGGTTTCAAGGGGGTTACATTTCAGAGGATTCTTTTCCTTTGGAAACCTAATCCAAAATTTCTCTCCTTGCTTTATTTATTAAGAATTCACTTATAACACTCTACAATGTGTAGGCCTGTTTTCTTAGCAGGTACTGGTACACAAAATTTCCCTGCTCCGGATCTGGCAAAGCTGAGTACCAGCATGTGAGATCTTGTGATCTTTTCTGGTTAAATCAAAAACCTCTACAAAAGGGGTCAGCTTATACAAAGGTAACATGAAAAAGTCACTTTTTTAGCCTGAAAATGGGGGGCCGACTTATAGTCAGGGTCGGCTTGTACACCGGAATTTACGGTATATTTGTAATTAATTTAGATCACCTTGTAGAGAGAGCTGCTTTAACTTTTGACACAAAAGAGTCTTTTCCTGTGATTCAATGTTGCAAAACACTAAAACTTGAAGATTTCTGGGGGGGGGTGAATATGAATACCTTTTATAGGCACTCTATGTTTGGCTGTAGACTCAAATGACATTTCACTGGATGTTTTGGCATACGTGAAAAATAAGGCTGATCTTTAATTTTTGTCTTAATCAAGTGTCTGCCACACTTTAGTATCTAGTTTGATATCTGCACCTCAAGATGGCATACTTTATTGCCTTCATCAGCCGTGAGTACAGCTTCAACCACTTTGTGGTGCTATTTTCAGGCCTTAATTGAGATGAACAAAGCCATCCACTGATCCTCATGCTAGCATTAAACTCAGGGTAAGCACTGGCATGCCCTTGCGATGGATTTTTTTCATATTATTGCAATGTTCTGATACGGTTCCATCAGACATATAGTTCATACAAACATGAGCTCTTTCCTGAAATAACTTTGGAGATGAAAGCATAGTGTTAAATTTGTGTGTCTTTGATTCAACTATAGTATATAGTTCAAACAGGCTTGTTATTAATCTTCTCAAACCAGAACTCACAGTAACTTGTTTAAACAAGAATTAGAAACAACATCTCTCTGCTTTCTTGCAGCAGCTCTCCCATTTCCGCAGCCACATTTCCTTGCTTGATGTTCTCATCTTTGGCAAATTCACTTACCATATGTCTGCACAACCATCTCTGACTTTTATCAATAATTTGAACTTTCATCAGCAGCGTATCTAACTGTGCAGTTAAATAGAAACATTTTAAATAAACTTGACAAATTCACAAATCTCCAATTTGTCTTGTGGATACTCAGAAAATATAAGGAAATAACATATTCCAATTGGACCTGGTGAATCTTTATAGCAAGCCAACAACTTAATCAGCCAGCTCCTTATAATTGCTTTGATTTGATTTAAAAGAAATCAAAAACCCTCAAGGTATAATTAAGAAGAACATTATGGTCTGAGAATTTAACATTTCATTCTGATAGCATAAATGAAAAGGTGTTCAAGAATGGTATCTATGTAAGTTGAGCTAGAGAGGATGTTTATGGCAGTCTTCCCCAATTTGGGTAAGGTGTTGCTTAGGAAACAAATTAGTTAGCAAATTGGGCCATCATTTAAACTATCATAATTTGCAATCATCTATGCTTTTGACATGTTATGCACATAAATTAAGAGTTTTCTCAAACATACTTTTCTGCAGTAAGGTTATTGCTAAATATACTGTTCAAAACACAACAGCTAATTTTGCACAGGAAATTCCCCTGACATAAGAAATCTGTTCAATATCATTTTGCCTAGGAAAACCAGAGATAATGTCCCTGGTCTTCCTTGAGATACAGCCACCCAAAGGTCAAGTGAAGCCAGCTCCTATCCTACAGCACACCGTCACTGCACTGCCACATTAGTAAACCTTTTGTGTACTCGTTTCTAGAGTGGGACTGACACATAGAGGCGAAACTTACTACCAGCTGAGCCACAGCTGACACTGAGGCTGTCACACTGAGATATGTCAGTGAGCACAGGATGGAGAAGATTGTTCATTTCATTGGAATTAGACATTCTTGGAAAACCATTTGCTATTTCTTCTGTATGGAGTCTTTCCAAATTACTTGAAAGAAAGAAAATTTGTAATATTTCCATGAGCCCTTGAGATAATTGAACAAGAATTCTGAGAAATTGGGTGACAGTGAAAAATTGAGGCTCAAGCTCAGCTGGAGGATTAGACTCATAGGCAAGAGCAATTGCACTCCATCTTGGCCCTGTATTTATCCACTGAAGTGGATACATAGCAGTAAATCGGGATTATAAAGCAGGGTGGAACTCGGGGAAAACAACAAGCATAATGGTGCTGGGGAAATTGTTGGAGTTCCAGAATGAGAAGTGTCCAGGTCCTAACTGACTTCATCCTAAAGTTTTTAAGAAAAAAGTTGCCTGTAAGATTGTTTGTGACTTAGTTTTAATTACTCAGAGTACTCTAGGTTCAGGAAAGATTCCCTTAAATCAGAAAACAGCAAATATATCCAAAGGAGACAAAGTTCAAACTAAATTTTATTATCAAAGTGTGTATATGTCACCATATGTTCCCTTGAGATTCACTTTCTTACAGGCATTCACAGTGGAACAGTGTAATACAATAGAATCAATGAAAAAAAAACTACACAAAGACTGAAAAAAACCAATGTGCAAAAACAGTCAAATGGTAAAATAAATAAATTAATTAAATTAAATTAATAGTTACACCTGTTTCTACAGCTTCCTGCCAGTTCATTCCATACATATATCTAGTAGTCTCTGTGTGAAAAATTCACCCTTAAAGTCCTTTTTCAAATCCTTCCCTACTCAACCATATTCCAGAAGTTATATTTGATTCCTCCTTAGTATGTGCAAAAGTATGTAAGACAAAAAGGTGTCAACTGGGAATGGGGAGAATGTTTTGAGAACATAGATAATGGTGAAAACTTGTTTTTCTGCAAAACCTGATGTGCTGAGGCCGAAGGTCACAACAAGTAACAAAGTCCAGCCTGGTACCACAATAAAATGCTCGGGTAGAGAGTTTGAAGGAAACAGAAGGGCTGTTTCTTCATGCAAATCAAAATCTTGCTTCAGGCTGGAGTTGCAACCCGTGCTAAAAGATGTGCTGACGCCAGTCAGAGAGAGAGAGAGAACTGTAGAAAGGGCTGTCAGGCACCTGTATTTCCCTCAGCATTGTACAAGATTGATTCATTGATTGGTAGTTTGATACATATTCTTTCCATCCGTATTTTAGTGTGATGTTTAATGAGTAGTCTTTAAATAGTCTCAATAAAGTAAATTTTTGTAAACTGTAATATGTTTGCAAATGCCTCTTGCTGCTGAATAAGGAATGAATTATTAGATTTGTTTTACACCTACCCTGGAAAAGATTGTGACCATTCACCTTACTGATGACTTTCATGATTTTATATACCTCTATAAGGAAAAAGTCCCAACCTATCTAGCCTCTTCCTATAACTCAAGCCCTTCAGTCCCAGTATCATCCTCATGAACCTTTTCTGATACTTGGGTAAAAAAATTAACTGACTAATAGGAAACAGATAGTAAGTCTACATAGGGTTGTATTCTTGTAGACAGAGTGTAAAGTATACTGTGATATAGGGATTGTTGCCAGATCCTCAGCGTTTTATGGTTTCCATAAATAATTTGGATGAAGAAATTGGAATAAACAGTTGCTAAATTGGTGGATGACACAAAGACAAGGAGAACTGTAGTCTATCTGTCTTTAGCCTCTGCATCCAACACATCATTCTATGCAGCATCACCACCTTCAACAGGATCCTACCACCAAACACATCTCAACTACCATGCCACCCCCCCCCCACACACTTCCTGCTGGGATCTTTCCCACTGTGATTTCTCTGTCCATTCGTCCCTCCCCACAATCTCCCTCCTGGCACATAGCCCTGCATGTGACAGAAATGCTACACCTGCCCTTTCATCTTCTCCCTCACTCACCTCCATTGAGGGCTTCATACAGTCCTTCAAGGTGAGGCAACACTTCACCTGTGAGCCTGTTGGGGACATCTACTATATACAGTGCTCAGGTGTGGCCTCCTCTATACTAGTGAGACCCAACGTAAATTGGGGGAACGTTGTGTCGGGCAGCTCTGCTCCATCCGCAGAAAGTGGAATTTCTTGGTGGCCAACCATTTTAATTCCTGTCCCCATTCCTGTTCTGACATGTTGGACCATGGCTGCCTCTTCTGCCATGATGTGGCCACTCTCAGGATGAAAGTGCCTCATATTCCATCTACCTAGCCTCCAACCTGATGACATGAACATCAATTTCTCCTTCCAATAATTTTTTTTCTTTCCCCTTCCCTCTTCTTTTGTTCCCCACTCTGGCCTCTTGCCTCTTCTCTTCCCCTGCCATCACCTACACCTGGTGCCCCTCCTCCTTTTCCCATGGTCCACTGTCCTATTAGATTCCTCCACCTCATTTGTCTTTTCCACCAATCACCTCCCAGCTTCTTTCTTCCTCCCCCCCCCCCCCACCCTGTCCACTCACCTGGCTTCGCCTATCACCTTTTAGCCTGTCCTCCTTCCTGACCCCCTCCTCCTCCTCATACTGGCATCTTCACCTTTCTTTTCCAGTCCAGTTTCCCATCGACTGTTCATTCATTTCCAGGATGCTGCCTGACTTGCTGAGTATCTCCAGCATTTTGTGTGTATTGCAGGTAGAAACGTTGGTTGTGAAGCCATAAAGAAAATACAAAGGGATGAAGCAAGTGGATAAAGATCTGGTAACTGGGTTATAATGTGGGAAAATCTGAAAGTTTCCTTTTCGAACATAAGAAAGGGGAGCAGGAGTAGGCCATCCAGCCCATTGAACCTGCCCCGCCATTCAATAAGATCATAGTTGATCTCTTTGTAAACTCAGCTCCATCTACCTGCCTTTTCCCCATAACCCCTAATTCCCTTACTATGTAAAAATCTATTTAACTGTATCTTAAATATATTTAGTGAAGAAGCCTCAACTGCTTCCCTGGGCAGAGAAATTCCACAGATTCACCACTGTCTGGGAAAAACAGTTTCTCCTCATCTCTATCGATGTCCTTTTTGGCAGGAAAGGAAAAGATGCCTTTATACTACTTTGGTCAAATCTCTTACAAGTATTCAAGATGTATGTATTGTTATGCCGTTGGCCCCCTCCTTTGTGAAAATCGCAAGAACTCTAGTTAAGGGGGGTCAACTGACCCAAGAGAGAGAGAGACGTGCGGAAGACCACGTTCTCCCAAGAAGCAGAATAAAGGTGACTTTGACTATTGTCTCATGGAGACCACGTGAAAAGCCCTCGGGCAGAGTGGACTGGTTGAGAGAAAGATCGCATTACCTGCAACTTGATTGACACCTGCGATCCCGTGAAGAAGTATAAAGGCGGGTCTGAGGGGAGGACCCTCAGACGCACCCAGCAGACGCACCCAGGAGACACGAGATCGATTCCCGTGGGAGCGGGACGCCATTTTGAAGGAAGCCACGTGCGTTAGATTCCGAATTTGAATCTGTGGCTAAAACCAACGAAAGACTGCTTTTAAATAACAACGGGGAAGTCTGCTCCCCTGATTCCAAGGATTTGCTCTGCCAAGACGACGGGCAAGTGTGCATCTTTTCTAAATTATCTCTTTCTCTCTACAACGTAAAAACCCCAGCGGGTTCCCAGAAAGGAAAAAGCCTGCAAACTTCTGAGTGACTCTTTATACTTCCGTTGGACTCAGTATTACCCCCTAGACAATTGTAGAGCTTATTTCTGATTGATTATGGTTACACCGGTGTTTTAGATTGAGTTTTGACGACGTGTATGATCTGAATGTTTTGTATTAACCATATGTTTGTGCCCTTGTTGAATAAAACGTTTGAAAATAGTAGCATCCGACTCAGCTGATCCATCTATCTTTGCTGGTAAGTTACCTGGTTACGGGGTTTTCGTAACAGTATGAACTTTGAGAGGAGCATGTCAAAGATACGGACATTTTCTTCAGTGATAGTTTCATTGCATAAAATAGGGATGAAACAAATGGGTTAATCTTCAAACCACAAATTGAATTTGGGGAATCATAAACACAAAAGATTCTGCACATGCTGGAAATTTTGAACAACACACAAAATGCTGGAGGAACTCAACAGGTCAGGCAGCATCGAGGGAAGGGAATAAACAGTTGATATTTTGGGCCGAGACCCTTCATCAGGACTGGAAGAGTGCAGAAACCAGAATAAAAACATGGGGGCAAGAGAAGGACTACAAGTTGGCAGGTGATAGGTGAGACTGGGGGAGGAGGATATGAGATAAGAGGCTGAGAGGTGATATATAGATGTAAGAGCTAAAGAAGGAGAAATCTGTTAGGAGAGGAGAGTCGGCCATGGAAGAAAGGGAAGGAGGAGGGAGGGAACCAGGCAGAGGTGATGGACAGATAAGGATAAGGGAAAGAGTGAGGGAGGAAACATTACCGGAAGTTAGATAAATCGATGTTCATACCATCAAGTTGGACCTACCCAGATTCAGGTTCAGGTTCATTTTATTTTTCACATGCACATCAAAGCATACAGTGAAATGTGTCCTTTGCATTAACAAACAACATGGACCCAGACAACAACAACCCAGGTTGAATATGAGGTGGTTGCACCTCCAACCTGAGAGTGGCCTCATTGTAGCAGTAAAGGAGGCGATGGGTGGCCATCGGGAATTTGGAAATATTGAGTTGTTTTCTTGTAGGTTGGGAATAGTTTTCTGAATGGGGAGCTCAGTGTGAATGTAACCAGCAAGAGCTAATGAGTTAGTTCTTATCACAGTAACACTTAGAAAATGCTGGAGGAGCTCAGCAGGTCAGGCAGCACCTATGAAAAGGAATAAATAGTTGACATTTTGGGTTGAGACCCTTCATCAGGAGTTAATCTGCTCTTTTTTAAATGAAAAGCATCATTTCCCGTATTACAGATTGGAATGAAAAAGTATACAGTGCAGACTGGTTATGTAATTGCCATGAAAAAAAATTGCTGCCAGCTTGTCATGATGCATTGGGTACATTAGACACTGCTTCCAGTTAGTGTGCTGTATGTTGTGTTTAGAGCTCAGTAACCAGGTGGAACAGTTTGTTTAATTGGATTTTTTTCTACATGAGCCTGTGGCAATTCTGGAGTTGGGACTCCAGGGAATACAAGTGCTTCATGTACGTTGTTGGACTCTGTTATTCTGTTATAATGCTGCAGCTTATTTCTAACTCCTTTGAAGTAACACACAGACTCAACTAATAAATCAACCCACAAACTTCTTAAGAAAATTATAGCAATTAACTGGAATCTTTGAAAATACTGGTCCTCCCCATGATTAACAGTTCTGAATGCCGCACCCTTATTCTAAAGGAGGGTTTTGCACTCTACAAAGGTTTATACTGTGCTTGATTGCAAAAGGCTGTTCATAAAGCTAGTGCTACCATGACAACACTAGAAAAAAATCATTCACACGCGAGAATTGCCTGATTTAAAGAAGTATTTTTCAAACCTATATTTTAATATTCATATTTGATGTATATGTGTAGTGTTTGTTTGCTACATATGCTCACTGTGAAACCTTATTGTACCATTACTTGAGCTGTGAAGGGTGAAACCATTGCTGAACTCAGTCAACATTTACAAATCTCTTAAAACATATTTTGGGATGCTGCGGGCGATCCCTGTGCATTTCATTACACTGCTTCTTAAAAGATCAGGCTGAAACAATGAGGGTGTGGGTGGTTAATTTGAAAAGATATTAATATTAATTTTAGGCAAAAATTAAATCTGGTGGTTCTTTTTCAAACCCCGAGGACAATTTAACCAGAAAACAATGAAAATAATTTAATGGTAATTTGGAATATTCAGGAAAAGTAATATTTAACAAAGGTATTATTTAACGACAGAGGGGAAGTATTCTAGGACTTTGAAAAACAGTGTTGATCATCGTATTAAGAGAAACACAATGTGGGAGGGTGTGGGGGTTGAGAGAATAGGTACTGTGGTGATCTTTCCCCTCAGAAGAGAACCACAACCAAGGAGCTTTCAAGATTCAAGACACAAGTGACTTGAATATGGCCAACATTTTCAACATGGAATAAGGGCAAGGGATGAGATGAGAAGGAAATTTTTTTTGTGAATCTTTTGATTTCTGTTTCATAAGTTACTGTGGGTGCTGAATCCTTAGATATAATGAAGACTGAAATCAATATACAGATTGTTACATTATAGAGGAATCAGGATTGTGGAAGTAAAGTGGTGTTGAACCCAGGAATCATCAGCAATCGTCCTTTCAAATGGAGGAGCAGGCACAAGGTGATGAAATAAACACGGAAATTCTGCAGATGCTGGAAACCTCGAGCAACATACATAAAATCAGGACTGAGTTTTGTCCTGAAGCATTAACTGTTTTTTCCCCCTCCGTTGATGCTGCCTGAATTGCCTAGTTCCTCCAGCATATTGTACGTGTTGCACAAGGTGATGAATGATCTATTCTTTACCAATTTCTTAGATTTTTAGCTCTGTGACTTTTAAACTTGTACATACACACACAAAACCAATCTTTCAATATCTCTCTCCCCGCTCCCCTCTCTCTCCCCCTCACACCATTCCACTTTTATGGTAATTTCTGGAAAATTTTCTCATTCATTTTGTCTGTCCATCAATCTCCATTTGAAATGTCAATTAACAAAGTTTAAATTAATCTTCATGGGGAGAATATTCCACAAATCTATTGCCTTTTGCATAAATACATTTCTCTAAGCACCTTAACCCACCACTATAGGAAATATATTCTCCAACTCTTCACTAACCCTGCCAGTTATCTTGCATTTATTTCAATTGTTTTAACATAGCAAAATACTCCAGTACACTTTGCACCATAATTTAATGCTGAACTACTTGAGATCATAGTGCAGAAAAACAAAAGCTTGGTCAAACAGGTTTGTCATGAATGCAACTCTTGCAGGAGGAAACAAAGATAGCAGGAAGGTGTGTTTAGGACATTTATGTACTTCAGGGCCTGGACAGCCAAAGGCTTAGCTGCCAGTTTTGGATTGTTTAAATTCTGCGTTGAACAAATGGTTGGAATTGGAGCAGCATAAAAATATTAGAGGTTTATGGACCCCCAGAGGAGACTGGAGTGAAAGAAGGGATTGAGAACATGGAGAGATTTCAAAACAAGAATGAAGACTTTAATGTTTGAGTCTTCACTTGATCCGAAATTATGAGTACAATCAGGGAGAGTTTGAAGATTATGGAGAGTAAAGTGAGGGAACATAGTCCATTGGGCCAGTTCACTTTCATATAGTTCAAGCCTAATTCAAATAATAATTGTCTTCACTTTTTACTCCTATTTCAAAATAGTTACTTCTGAATTTTCTGATCATGTGGGAAATTATCAACAGTATTTGTATTTTTAATATATTTGCTTTGAAATATCTCGTGCCAGCTTATTTCAGCCATGTTTTCGATTCATTTCTGATGTTGGGCATCAGAGTAATTAGAAGTAATTATATATTTGTACATTACTATGCATTAGCACACACCAGGATTAGCCTAAGCACGGAGTGAAACCACTGCGCTAATTACATTTCACTGTCTTCCACGGTGAGCTTAATATGTATTATCTATTGCAGCTCTTGTTAATGATCGCAGCTTTAGGGCAATTCATGGTTTATCACCTCTCATCGGCCTAGTTAATGTCTTTCTGTGTGCATTGTAAACTGCTAATAGCACTTAAAGAAGAGTGACTGCTGATAAATGAGGCTTCTGAGTCGATGGAGGAGCTTAAATGTTCTAAAGAGATTAACTTTATTTGTCAGGCATGCATCAAAACCTACAGTGAAATGTGTTGTTGTAAACAACCAACACAGTCTAAGCACATACGGGGGCAGCCCGCAAGTGTCACCGTTTGCAGCGCCAGCATAGCATGACTCATACGTCTTTGGAATGTGAGAGGAAACCCACACAATCACAGGGAGAACGTACAAACTCCTCCTTCCAGAGAACAGTGGGAGCAGAATATGATCGCTGGTGCTGTAAAGTGTTACGCTAACCACTTTGCTACCATGGTAGTTGTTGTTCCTTTCCGTGCCTTGTGGCGCACATTTTGTCTGTTTTTTTATGATGCCGAGTTGCTAGCTCGATGCGCAACCCAGCATAGGTGGAAAACGTGCAAGGAACTGGCCGGATTCAAACCCGAGACCACTCACCTCAAACTCTGGTGTGGATGCCACTACACCACCGTCCAGCTAATACTGCCATGGTCCCCCATTCATATATATAAAAAACAGCAGAAAACTTATATCAGCTGCTTCCCATACCTAGAGAAAGAACAGTAGTATTAATAAAAGCTAAATAATCTTGTATATGTTTATGGAATTCAGTTTCAGCATATGACAAAGACAGGATCAAGCTTCGGGCATTGATTCAGTGCTTGTGGTAAAGATACCTTATGAGTTCAAGTTGTTTTTCATGACTTCCAAATTAAGATCCTTCAATGATAGTCATTGTTGAGAGGTACACTAAAGGCTGCAGTGAGAGAGAGGAAACTTGGGTTAAGCTCCAAGCTATTGGAGCACAGCATTACATTTAGAGCAGCATCCGGTGAGACTTGGGAACTGATCTGCAGGCAATTAGATTATGTGCTCAGTCTGGGAATGAGAACTATTTTGCAAGCTTGTATTTGAAGCTGAATTCAGCCATTTTAGAGTTGATGTGGAAAGCTACCGAACTTGTCTGCATATTATTTGTATAAGGTCAGGAAATTCAAATATGGTTTGGACAAACTCAAGTAATTTTATATTTGATAGATCTTTTTTAACTTCCTGCCATAAAAGTATGGAACCAAAATGCTCCACAGAAAATACCCAAATTTGCTGGATATGCATATTACATCTAGAGCAAATACCTGAAAGACAGAACAATTATTTCAGTTCTGCACTTCGTAATTTTAGTGGGCAGTTCCCTGAGGTTTAATTTTCTTGGAAAATTTTAATATGTATATCGAATAATTCCACAAAACATAGGACATAGGAGCAAAATTAGACCATTTGTTCCACTGAGACTTCTCTGCCCTTCAGTCGTGGCTGATTTTTAAAACTTCATTCTCTCTATAACCCTGGGCCTTCTTACTGATCAAGAACCTATCATTCTCTACTTTAAATATACAAAATTTCTTGGCCTCCAAAGCCATCAATGGCAATACATTCCAAAGATTCACCTCCTGGTCAAAGAACTTCCTCTTATCTTGGTTCTCATCCCTTATTCTGAGGCTGTTACCCTACAACCATCAGGCTCCCAAACTGGCGTGGTTAACTTCACCCACCACAACTTTGAATTGATTCTACAACCCACAATCTTGCTTTCAAGAACTCTTTACAACTCATGTTCTCAGTGTTATTTATTTGCACAATTTGTCATCTTTTGCTCATTGGTTGCTTGTCGGTCTTTGTTTATGTATCATTTGTCATAAGTTCTTTTGTATTTCTTTATTTTTCTGGTAAATGCCACAAGAAAATGAATCTCAAGATAGTATATGGTAACATGTACATAATTTGATAATAAATTTACTTTGAACAAAGGGAACATATTTGGTCTTTGAACATGCTCTAGTCACTGAACAAATGAAGCATTCTAGATTAAAGACACCAATAACAGTTATCAACTTTGAATAATCAAAGAACATTGTCCAACACACCCAAACACAAGGTAGTCATTCTCCACACAGTGACTCAGAGGAGAAATATGTAGATTTTTAGACTGCATCATTGAGCACCTTTGATCTGTCCAGCAAAAATGTGCCACCCTCTTCAGTTTGTCTTCCCATTCCCTTTCACATGTCATTCCAGGCCTTCTCTATTGCCATGATAAGGCCCAACTCAGGTAGGAGGAGCAACACGCTGTATTCCATCTGGATAGCCTCCAACCTGATGACATGAGCATCAATTCCTCTCAATTTTAGCAATTTCTCTCCCTCCCCCTTCTCTCTTTACCATTCCCAATTCTGTTTCCCCTTAACTTCTCATTTGCCCATCACTTCCACCTGGTGTCCTCGCTCCTTCCCTTTCTTCCATGGTCCACTGTCCTATCAGATTCCTCATCCTATAGCAGGGGTGTCAAACTCATTTTAGGTCACGGGCCGGATTGAGCAAAATGCAGCTTCATGCGGGCCGGATCAGTCGGACGCGTGCGAACGCAGCTTTCGTTGCCTCCGTTTTTTCAGCCTGCTCTCATGTGTCTCAGTCTCTGCTATAACTACAAAGTGTTTCACTTTACAAATTCCGTTTCTTATGAAGAAGACTGCTGAATAAACACTAAAAACCCTGAAAACCTGGTACCTGAATAAACTCAGCATTAGCCATATCATACGCCATAGGCGCTTCGATTACTGGGGCCAGCTTTAATAGTAATTAGATATTGTATCGCGGGCCAAAGATAATTCCACCGCGGGCCGGATTTGGCCCGCGGGCCTTGAGTTTGACATATATGTCCTATAGCTTTTTCCCTCTTCCACTTTATCACCTCCCAGCTTCTTTCTTCATCCACCCACCCACTTTCAGCCTCACCTGTTCTCACTTATCACTTTCCAGTTGTGATGAAGGGTCTCGGCCCAAAACGTCAACTGTTTATCCCATCCATAGATGCTTTGTGTGTTTTGCTGAAGATTTTCAGCATCTACCAAAGCTGGTGTTTATTGTTACCACTTGATCACACACTTAATACTACAGACTGAAACCAAATTTGAAGACAAGGATGAAGAGTAAGCTTTATAGCCGCTGCTCCACATTCAGTAAGATGATGGTAGATCTTCCATCGCAACCCTGTTTTTCTGCTGTATTCCATTTCCCCAGATCCTCTTTGCCTAAATTTTCAAGAATGATTGTTTCAGACATCTTCCCCACAAAGTGTCCTTGAATGACCCTAAAGAGGCAGATCAGATCCGGATTGTGAAGCCTAGTTTGTAGCATCTTTGTTACAATATGCCCAAGGACTTTGGCTATCAGTTAACATCATTTACATGATTCTTGGGATATCTCATCCGCAATATAAGTTTACACATTTATGTAGGGGGAAGTGTATTAAACATAGATTTTTACCTAATAGGTCCACAGAGTCAGTCCTTTTTAAATATAAAAATCTGTAATGTGGTCTCCTTTGATTGGTAATGATTATTGTGATAATTAAACAGGATATTATGAAATGATTAAAGAGAATTGATGGATTGATTTGATTTTAAAGCTTAGTTGTAATGACTTTAGACTATCTTCTATTGTATATTTGAATTTATTTTTACAGAACTTCTTATTCCATCATGACTAATAGATTCCAGTGTCAGCAATGTAAACTGAGTCCTGTCAGTATCGACCTGCTCATTTGTGGCTTTTTAGCTGGCGTCTACAGTAAGTTTTAACAAGTATCACATCTGTCATCTGGTGTCTAGTAATGCTCTCTTAAATCTTGCAGGTGCAGAGGACGTTGTGATGGCCTTCTCCAGACAAGAAACTGAGGACAGGAGGCAATGAAGGACTTGGGGTGGCAGGCAGAAAGATTACGGACGATTCTTAATGCAGAATCCAGAGTGCTCGCAAGTTGCTTGTCTCCTCGTGTACTTGAGCATCACAGCAAAGCCTGTGACTGCCAGGGTTGTGCATCTGGACTGCTTCTAACGACCAGGGGCAAAAAGGCCCAATTTCTTTTTGGTTGGTCAAAGGGATTCACTGTCCTCTTCTATTTTAAATTTGTGTGCATTGTCTTTATTTTTTTTTAAGTTTATTACAGCTGCACCTAGTTTGCAGTGTCACTGCAGCTTGGACATTGTGTGACACATGCTGGCCTCTGCCCCTGATGCCCTGCATTGTGCACTCCTCCTGTGGAAGGAGATGCAGTGTTTTCCAGTTCATGCTGGTGGACTCTGTGGAGAATTGACTGACATCACATGTCCTTTTACTGCAGCCTAGTAAACACAACAAAACACAACAAATCACAACGGCTCCTCCCTGGAAACAGCACCATACGCAACAAGTGAAACATTAACTTAAATTTCATTTTTATGTCCTATTAAAACTAATATGGTTACTTGTTCTTTTTGTTTGAATTTAAACAAATTTTAAAATCTTGGACAATTTATTTATGTATGATGACCAAAATGTATTCAGAGTGCTTGCATTACTGTGTCCAATGCCTTGCCCTCCCCTTCCATACTTTTTTTTTAAGAAAATGGCTGACACTGAATAACAATTTACTTGAAGGAAATACTCCGGGGGACATAAGTATATTACAAATGGAATTAAACAGCAGAGGTAGCAAGTCATCAGGGAGAGATCTGCCTTTAATGATCCATGCAGTTGGTTATTGATTTCTGTGGATGCCGTTACTGAGGTAACTAAACCCAACACAGTGTCACTGGCCTTGAAGGCCCAAGGGCATCCAGTTAACTGAAACCTCTACGCCCAAGTCCTTGATGTGAACAAAGTGAATGTCCGCTTTGTCTCTATTATTCTTTTTGTGGGACTTTTTTAATAATGTCTTGTTAAGAACAGGTTTTGACTGTATCCTGTTTTTGGAACCTCTTGGGCTTGACTCTCATCGAGTGAAGCAAATAGTGCATGTGTATGTGTGATTTTGTTTCGAGAGCCTGTTTGGAAGTCAGGTGCCTGATGTTGTAAATATCTACAGGTATTTCTTGGAACTGGGTATTTCTAAATCGGTTATACGGAGGCAGATTCTTTGTGCCAAAAACTTCTATACTTGATTTGAATCATGGTTAAGGAAAACTGTTGATACTGTTTTCTTTATAAAAATATCCTCATGTCAAGAATAAATTAATGAGGGCTATGTGATAAAAGCAAATTCTGCAGATGCTGGAAATCCAGAGTAACACACACAAAACACTAGAGGAACTTAGCAGGTGAGGCAGCATCTATGGAGAGGAATAAACAGTCGACATTTCGGACTGAGGTCCTTCATCTGAACCCATCAGAGCTATGTGATTCAAGAGACAGGGTTCTCTGTTACAAGGCTCTCTAAATTTGTTTAAGGTGATTAACCTTTCTGTCCCTCCAATCTCCATCCCATTATTCCCTCCACAACTAAATGCAAATCCTGCTCCTCAGGAAGCAAAAGATCAAAAACATAGGAGTTCCTGCAGATACTAGAAATCCAGAGTAACACACACACAAAATTTAGAGGAAGGGTCCTGACGACGGGTCTCGGCCCAAAATATCAACTGTTTATTCTCCTCCATGGAAGCTGCTTGACTTGCTGAGTTCCTCCAGTATTTGGTGTGTTTTACTAAGCAAAAGATCAGGTGTATTTGTTTTAGATTTCAACAGAAACTGATGGCAAATCTGTTGTCCCTCTTTAGTATGTAAGCTGAGGGATGCTCAAGCTTGTCAATATTATAGAAAACTGAGAGGAACTTTACATCTGCAGCTGGGCAGGGGTAATGGGGATTTAATAAAAGTCTGCCTTGCCTTGACTCTTTTGATTTTGAGTTGTACAAGTGCTTATCAACACTGTATGTCATATACCTTATGTCTTACACCCTTCTTCTCCCTCCCATCTCTTGGCCAGATACTTTGGCACAAGATAATTTCATACTATTTAATAATTGCTATTGATTGGTTGACATCCCTCCATTTATGTCAGGTGGTGGATACACAGTTTTCAAAATGTCGGTGAGATTGGGTGTTGTGAGAATTCTGATTGTTCATCTTACTGCTTAGAATAATTGAAAATACATTGAGAACTGTCGTGTCAATTTCGATGAAGTACGTTGTCTTTTTTTTTTGCACCATGAATGGTTTGCACTTGGGCCTTTTTTGGTATCACAGTCTCCATTGCTGATGCTTCATCAAGCAACGGATTGGATGCAGAGCGGAATAGCTGGCGTGTCTCACAGCCAACAGCAAACTGTATAACTGACGGTGTCAATTTACTTAGAAAGCAGTCTACATCAGAGATTCCCATCCTGAGGTCCACAGATCCCCTCGGTTAATGGTAGGGGTCCATGGCATAAAAAGATTGGGAACTCCTGGTCTACATGAAGAGTGCTGGAAGGAGACTCAATGGCAGAAACTAAAGTGACTTCCACCAACCTGAGCTGGTTATTTTCTCTAGATATGTGGGAAGTGGTGAACAGTTGTGTTCACATTTTGTCCTTCATGGTCTTGGAATGCCTTTAAACTTTTGCAATAGTCCCCATTTTAATACTTGTGGTCAATTCATCAATCAGGCTGAAAGAAATCTTGAAATGCAAATAGAATAGAAATTGAATTGCTCTTGGAGTTCTGCCTCTTCTGGTGCTCTGCAATTTGTATTCTTCATCTTGAACAAAGTTAAACCTCCTCTTGATATTAAAATTCTCAATTTGGTTCTCAATTCCCTCTCTATATCTTCAATTACTTCCAATCCTATAACAAGCTAAATGTTGTTCACTTTATTCTCCCCAGACATAATCAGTTCATTATGAACATCTGCAATTTGAGCTGCCAGGAAATTCCTTCCCAAGATTCTCTCCCTTCTTACCTCTTTTTATTTCTCCTTCAAGATACTCCCTGAACTCTACATGTTTGATGAATGTTATATACCTGTAACAGCCTGCCATTCCCCATGGCTGATTTATTATTCTTCCCAACCCCATTCTCCTGCATTCTCCATGTAACCTTTGACAGCCTGACTAATCAAGAACCTATCAACCTCTGCTTTAAATATACCCAATGACTTGGCCTCCACAACCATCTATGCCAATGAATTCCAAAGAAACACCACCCTCTGCCCAATGAAATTCTTCCTCATCTCTGTTCTAAAGGGATGTTCTAATCTGCAACTGTTCCCTCTTGTCCTAGACTCCCCACTATAGCAAACATCCTATTTAGGACTTCCAATATTCATTAGGTTTTGATGATATCCACCTCACCCCCCCCCACCCCATTTTACTAAACTCTGGCGAGTACAGGCTTAAACCCATCAAACACTCCTCATGCACTAAGCATTGCTTTCCTGGGATCATTTTTATGAAACTTTCTGGATCCTCTCCAATGCAAGCCCATCCTTTCTTAGATGAGGGGCCCAAAGCAGCTCTCAGTACTCCCAAGTGTGGTCTGACGAATGTCTCAACAGTGCATTCCAGACCGTAGCTACATGCTGCTGGGTTTCTCCTCATTTTACACTTGGATTGTGTGCCAGGCTACTGGCTCCTAACCTTTCAACAATGGCAAATTTTTTCCTCTAGTTACTCAGTCTAAATCTCACCATTTTATTCACCTGTAATAAATCAGCTCTCAACCTTCTCCAATGAAACATACCCTAGCTTCTCTAGTCTGTGACCTTTACTGAAACCCCTTATCCCTGGAGCCAATCCAGTGAATTTTTTCAATTTCTCTCAGGTCTTTACATCTTTCATAAATTGTTCAAAGTAAATTTATTTAAATTAAAGCATATGTATGTCACCACATACAACACTGAAATTCATTTTCTTGCAGGCATTCACAGCAAACACAAATACAAGAAGCACAATAGAATCAATGAAAGACCGCACCCAACAGAACAATTGATGTGCAATAGACAACAAACTGCACATGCAAAAAGAAAGAAAAAATAATAACAGATAAATATGTAATAAATGTCATGAATATAGGATGAAGAATCCTTTAAGGCAAGTCCATAGGTTGTGTGAACGTTTCAGTAATGGGGTGAGTGAAGTTTTCCATACCAGTTCTGGAGATGGATGGTTAAAGGGTAATAACTGTTCCTGAATCGGGTGGGTGTGTGACCTAAGACTCCTGCACCTCCTGCTCAATAGCAGCAGTGAGAAGAGAGCATGGCCTGGATGATGGGGGTCCTTGTTGACGGATGCAGCTTTCTTGTGACAGTGCTCAAAAGTGCTTAGTTCTCCACTTGACCAAGGGTGACCCACAGCCTAAGTGCCAGATGACTAAACTCCAAACAGCATCTCAGGATGACTAAACTCCAAACAGCATCTCGGGATCTCAGGAACTCACAAACCTCTCCACCATGACAAGGTGATGAACTTCAGAGATTTGTTATATGCTTGTTAAATATCACGTGAGATTACATTATGAGCAGTCAATACAGTATACTAAATTGAAAAACAGCCACTTGTTTGTCATTTCTTTATTGTCCCATTGTCCAATCACTTTTATTTTGTCAAATAATCTCTACTTTCTTTTACGCTATTACAAGTGTTCAGTTTGCTTGCTCCACACCCCCAACTCCCATTCCTTCTGATGAGAGGTCACTGATGTAGAACATTAACCCTGTTCCCCTCTTCACAGATGCCACTCTGTTTCCATGGTTTTATTTTCATTGCTAGATATCCAACAACCATATTATTTTGATTTCAGAGTTCAAAATAAATGTATTATCGAAGTACATACAGTATATGCCACCATTTACTACCCTGAGCTTCATTTTCTCGTGGGCATTTACAGTAAATGCAAAGAAACACAAAAGAATCAATTGTATGCATATGTGTGGGGTGGAATGGTAGTGTAGTGGTTGGCACAATGCTTCACAGTACCAGCAACCTGGGTACAATTCCTGCCGCTGCCTGTGAGGAGTAAGGAATTTGTACGTTCTCCCTGTTGCCATGTGAGTTTCCTCTGGGTGCTCCAGTTTCCTCCCACATTCCAAAGATGTCCCCGTTGGTAGATTAATTGGTCATTGTAAATTGTCCTGCAGTTAGTCAAGGATTAAATTGGGGGAGTTGCTGAGCGGTGTGGCTGGAAAGGCCTATTCCACGCTGTATGTCAATAAATAATAAAATGAATAAACAATGTGCAAAAGACAACAAACTATGTAATACAAAAAAGAAAAAATAATAAATAGCTAAATAAGCAATAAATATAGAAATCATTAGTTGAAGAGTCCTTGAAAGATAGTCCATAGTGTGTTGGGTAGTTCAGTGTTGGGTTGAGTGAAGTTATTCCTTTTTGATACAAGAACCTGATAGGTGAGGGGTAATAACTGTTCCTGAACCTGGTGGAGTGGGTCCTGAAGCTCCTTTACCTCCTTCCTAACGGCAGTACCGAGAAGGGAGTGTGGCCTGGATGGAAAGGGTCCTTCATCTGACACTAAAAGCACTTACCCAGCTTCATAAACTTTTTATCCCACTTTTTATAATGCTGTTTACGTTGCAAATGCATGATGGTATTTGTGTATTAATGCACATTTTATTCCATATCCATATTTTAACCTCTAAGATTATTTTTGTATAATTCTTTATTCTTATAATTATTGAATGTTGTCCTGTTGCACCAACATGCCACAGCAAGTCCCAGTACATGTAAATGTATATGGCAAATAAGGTTAATCCTTGATAAGGTACTGAGGCTATATCAGACAATTAAAAATAGACAACACAAGTAAAAAAAAATCTTTTCCCCAAAGAGTTGCAATTGCATATTTTTATATAATTCTTTATTCTTATAATTGTAGAATGCTGTTGTTTTTTTGTTGTTGCATATCGCAATCCACAACAGCAAATTCCTAATACACGGGCTAATTTGGAAAGTTTGGGTACAAGCTAAGACATGCCAGTGGGGTCCAGGCCCAGACCATTTCAATGTGACTGGGCCCAGGACAGAGCGAAGAACGACCAGATGTTTGGATGATCTAAACAGAGAACCAGGTTGATTGGGAAGGCAGGGTGTCAGGACCAGAGGTGAACATCAGGCCGGTTCCGCTCGCTGCTCCGTGATGTGAGGCTGTGGGCCTGCTCCAGCCAATCTGGGCTTCATGTCTATGGGCTCACTTCCATTCTGAATGCTGTTTCCTTGCTTTTATTGTTTGCACAATTTGTGTGTGTGTGTCTCTCTCTCTTTCTCTCTCTCCCCCCCCCCCCCCCCACTCTCTCTTGGTCTTTTTTAAAGGGTTCTTTTGGATTTCTTGTTTTGTGGCTACCTGTAAGGAGACAAACCTCAAGGTTGTATAATATGTACATACTTTGATAATAGGTGTACTTTGAATTTTGAACTTTGAACTTTCACATGTATATGGCAAATGCAGTTGATCCTTGATAAACTACTGAGGCTATATTCCCACCACTGTAAGGAGTTTGTACATTGTCCCTGTGGCCATGTAAGTTTCTCTGGTGTCACCCTCCCCCACACACATGTTACAAGGCACACGGTCATATGGTTGTAAATGGGTGGCACGTGCTCATTGGGCCAGAACGACCTGTTGCTGTGCTGTATCTCTGAATAAAATAAATATTCCATAATGGCATCTGTCTACAAATACAGATGCAAATTGAAAGATGGAACACTTGATTAGAACTAGACTGCACAAGTAAAAAAAAATCTTTTCCCCAAAGGGTTGCAATTACATTTGGAATCAATTCATTGACAATACAGTGTCATTGTGACTCATTGTCAATGCAAGTTGCTCACAGCAGGATTGCCAGTTAAAGGTATGAATTGAGAGAATCTTAAAATAACAATAAATCAGACAACATAACATCCTTGGATGCTGATATTGAAGTGTCCTCAGGAAAGAAATGGAGAGAAAATACACGGTAGCGAGATGTGTTGATTATTACCATGGAGAGAAGAGCAGAGGATGAGTTAATATTGCTCATATACTGTGACATCCATAAATCATTGGAGTAGAATTAGGCAATTCGACCCATTGAGTCTGCTCCCCCATTTGATAATGACTGATCCATTTCCCTCTCAACTCCATTCTCCAGCCTTCTCCCTGTAACCTTTCACAGCCTGATTTATCAAGAATCTATCAACCTCCACCTTAAATACATTCAATGACCTGTCTCCACAGCAGCCTCTGACAGCAAATTCCACAGGTTCACCTCTGACTAAAGAAATTTCTCCTCATCCCCATTCTAAATGGGTGGCCCTCCATTCTGAGGTTATGCCTTCTGGTCCTAGACTCCCCAACTATAGGAAACATTCTCTCCACGGGCACTCTATTTAGACCTTTCAGCATTCAATAGGTTTCAATGAGATCTCTCTCTCCCCCCCCCCCCCCCCCATTTCATTACACAGAATAAGGTTAACGATTTATCAAGAAGCATTGTGAAAATGTTTTCACGGCTCTTTCCGCTGTGGGACTGTGTTGAGAAGTGCAACAACAAGTTTTTTTTTAACCCCCAAATTATCACCTGGAAAATTTAACTTTGAAGCAAATTGTTCAAGATGTGAAAATTGACACTGAGAAACCTTTCTTACGCTGTAACTTGTGTGTGGTAACAAATTAACCTTTGAAGTGATTTTGATTAACTGTTTTATCAAGAGAAAAAAGACCTTGTGATCCACTTGCCTTTCCTAATTATGTTGCACTTGTATTTGCTTACATGAAATTATACTGCTTCTCTCTCCACCCCCCCCCCCCCCATTGTCTAGACAGAATCAAACCAGTTAATGAATTGCTGCCCTTTCTATCCTGCTCTGCTGTTTTATAATCACAGAATATTAATTGTAAGACTACAAGACCCAGGAAACATCTTCTCCCTTTCCATTCTGTCTAGACCTTTCAACATTCGATTGGTTTCAATGAGATCCCCCCCCCCCCCCAATTCTTCAAAACTCCAGCAAGTACGGGTCCAGAGCCATCAAACACTTCTCATATATTAACCCTGTCATTCCAAGAATCATTCTTGAGAGAATCCTTCTGAACCCTCAATTGTAAATAAGGCACTCTGTGTTCTGAAGTAAGTGCTTATTCCCCTTCTGTTGGGCCTCTTAAGACACCATGGAAATGAACATGATGCAAGCCATACCTATATTGGGATTGTTTTACTTCTCACGTGTTTATCACAGTTTCCCTTAGATTGTTGCATTTCTTTCTAAACTATTATATTTACTCAGTGATACATCACAGAACAGGCCCTTCCGGCCCAACAATTCAGCCTAATCACAGGGCAACTTACACTGACCAACTAACCTACTAACTGGTATGACTTTGGACTGTAGGAGGAAACTGGAGCACCCGGAGGAAAGCCTCATGGTTCATGGGGAGGATGTATAACTCCTATGGATGACACCGGAATTGAAGTGGTAAATGGTAGGGCATTGAAGAATGCAGTAGAACAGAGTGATCCAGGAATAATGGTGCATAGTTCCCTGAAGGTGGAATCTCGTGGATAGGGTGGTGAAGAAAGCTTTTGGTATGCTGGCCTTTATAAATCAGAGCATTGAGTATAGGAGTTGGGATGTGATGTTAAAATTGTACAAGGCATTGGTGAGGCCAAATTTGGAGTATTGTGTACAGTTCTGGTCACCGAATTATAGGAAAGATGTCAACAAAATAGAGAGTACAGAGGAGATTTACTAAAATGTTACCTGGGTTTCAGCACCTAAGTTACAGAGAAAGGTTGAACAAGTTAGGTCTTTATTCTTTCGAGCGTAGAAGGTTGAGGGGGGACTTGATAGAGGTATTTAAAATTATGAGGGGGATAGATCGAGTTGACGTGGATAGGCTTTTTCCATTGAGAGCAGGGGAGATTCAATCAAGAGGACATAAGTTGAGAGTTAAGGGGCAAAAGTTTAGGGGTAACATGAGGGGGAACTTCTTTACTCAGAGAGTGGTAACTGTGTGGAATGAGCTTCCAGTAGAAGTGGTAGAGGCAGGTTCGATTTTGTCATTTAAAAAAAAATTGGATAGGTATATGGATAGGAAAGGAATGGAGGGTTATGGGCTGAGTGCAGGTAGGTGGGACTAGGTAAGAGTAAGCGTTCGGCACGGACTAGAAGGGCCGAGACGGCCTGTTTCTTTGCTGTAATTGTTATATGGTTATATATGAAGTCCGAACACTGGAACACCCCAAACTGATTCTACAGATGCTGGCAATCTTGAGCAGCATGCATAAAATGCTGGAGGAACTCAGCAGGTCAGGCAGCATCTATGGAAATGAATAAAGAGTCAACATTTCAAGCTGAGACCCTTCTTCAGGACTGGAAAGGAAGGGGACAGAAGCCAGAATAAGAAGTTTGGGGGAGGGGAAGACTACAAGCTGGCAGGTGATAGGTGAGACCAGATGAGGGGGTAGGTGGGTGGGTAGGGGAGGGAGGATAGAAGACTTTATTTTCTGGATGATGTACTGATAAACTAAAAACAAACAAAACTCAAGTTTATCTTCCACATATCACATCATTCAGGTTGCCATTATATTGACTTTTGGAACATCGCACAATCTGCATCATATAGTTAGTATGTTACAATCATCTGAATTTCCTGTCAACATCTTCCAATTCTATAATGGATACAAGCAGATCATGAAAAGTTGTTTCATCATTGTTTCCTATAATGGGTGCTGTGCAAATACTGTATGTGTAATTACAAGTTCAAGTTCATTGTCATTGAACTATGTATGTATATACCACCAAATGAAACAATGTTCCTCCAGAAAAGGTGCACAACAGTACATACAAGTTCAAGTCTTTGTTTAATTATCATTCAGCCATACATGAATATAGGGAAACAAAGCAGCGTTCCTCTGGGTCCAAGGTGCACAACACTTAACCAACAGCACAGTACAAACAGCTCATAGCACAATTGGCTACAATTTCAGAAAAACGTACAGTCACAAAGAAAAAAAATATATAGTTCAAGACCCTGAGTGACATGACTGAAGATTGTCCTGGTCCAGCTTGTTCTTCTACCGAGCGAACACTGGAGAGCAGTACCAACAGGAGGGGCCAGCCCTCCCCCCCCGACACAGCACAAATCCAGCATGCCAGCTCTCTCCCCCGGGCGCTGCATCCAGAAAGACCCCATGGCCGAGGCAACACAGCTCAACTGCCATTGGTCTCGCCAATGAACAGGCACAGTATTGTACATTACCATTGTCCAACAGGGCCTTAAAATTCCAATAAAGACATCCAGGATAATCACTCGCTCCGTTTGATGGATCATGCACCTACTCACCCCAACAGTACTCAACAAGTAAAAGTGGCAACACAATGGTATGCAATAACTCCAGCTCCATGAACAAATGCACCTTTGATTTGACCCTGAGTGGCCGCTGCATCTGATTGCACCGCCTTATAACTCATACACATAGCTCATAAAGTAATGTACCACAAATAAATTAACAAATAATAATGTGCATTTACAACAAAAGTTAAAAAGTAAACAGTATAATGCTACTGATGCTTCATACATGATGAGGCCTGGCTGGTGGCAGGGGGTTCAGTAGAAAGAAGCTGTTTCCCATTTTAACAGTCTTTGTCCTAATGCTACGGTACATCCTGCCTGATGGTCAGGGATCAAAGAGATCGTTGGATGGACGGGAGGGATCATTGACAATGCAGGGGGTTCAGCATATGCAGCATCTTTGATGGATGGAAAAGAGACCCTGGCGATTCTCTCAGTGATCCTCACAATCCTTTGTAGGGACTTGCAGTCAGATGCTTTACAATTCCATACCAGACGGTGATACAATTTGTCAGGACACTCTCGATGGTGCTCCTGTAAAAATTGGTTAGAATGGGGTGGGGTGGGGTCAGCTCACTTGGCCTCAATCTTCTCAGGAAGTGAAGGTGCTGCTGTGCTTTCTTGGCTAAAGAGATGGTGTTGAGGGACCAGGTGAGATTGTTTGTTCTGCGCACTCCCAGAAACCGGGTGCTTGCTCCTAATTCTCTCCCATCGAGGAGCCACGTATGTGCAGTGAGGAGTGATCAGCCTGCACCTTCCTAAAGTCCACAGTCATCTGTTTGGTCTTGTCCACATTGAGATTCAAGTTGCTGTGCCTGAGGCTCTCTACCAGCCAGTCTGCTTCCTCTCTGCAAGCCACCTCATCGTTGTTGATGACAAATCCAGTCACTGTTGTGCAATCAGTGAATCTGATGATTCGTTTTGAACAGGGTCTAATCATGCAGTCATGCATCAGCAGTGGGCTGAACATACAGCCCTGGGGTGGCGCCAGTGCTCAGTGTGATGGAGCTAGAGATGTTTCTGCCAACACAGACTGCTGTGGCCTTTCTGTCAAGGAGTCCAGGATCCAGTTCCAGGGAGAGGTGGTGAGACCCAACGAGGACAGTCTATCCCCCAGCTTCTGAGGGATGATCGAGCTGAAGTCAATCAACAACATCCTGGCATATGAGCCAACATTTCCCAGGTGGGAGATGACAGAGTGGAGTGGAGTGCAGAGGCTGTGGCATCATCAGTAGTAAGAGAAATGGAAATAGTCCAGTGTATCAGGAAGATGGGATTTAATGTGATCCTCAAGGCACTTCATTATTGTTAAGCTCAATGCCACTGGACAGTAATTGTTAAGGCAGGTTACTGTCACCGTCTTGGGCACCAGGATGATGATGGCTGCCTTGATGCCTGAGGGGTCAGTGGACTGTTCTAGAGAGATGTTGCAGATATCTGTTAACTGGGCTGCACATCCCTCAGCACCCGAGCAGATATGTTATTAGTCCCCACAACTTTAGGGCAGACAGAGTGCCTGCTCTTCGGGGTGGGGGGGAGGACGGTGGCCTTTCTTGTTGAAACATCGTTCTGTGCATCAAACTGAGTGTATAAGATATCCAGCCTATGAAGAAGAAAAGCATTGCTGCCTTTGACACACAGGGTGGATTTGGAGTCCGCTATGGTCTGAATGCCCTGTCACATGTTCCTCATGCCTCTAGTGTCACAGAAAGAGCTGTATATCCTCTGTGAATAATCCCATTTTGCCTATATCCCAATGGGACATAGGTGCACGAGAATGATGCTGGAAATGAAGGGGTTAACATATAAGGAGCTTTTGATGAAACAGAGCCTGTACTCATTGAAACCTATAGAATATTGAAAGGCCTAGATAGTGGTTGTGGAGAGGATGTTCCCTGTAGTCAGGGAGTCTAGGACCAGAGGACACAGCCTCAGAATAGAAGGACATCCCTTTAGAGCAGAGATGAGGAGGAATTTCTTCAGCCAGAGGGTAGTGAATTTATGGAATTCACATCACAGACAGCTGTGGAGGACAAGTCACTGGGTATATTTAAAGCGGAGATTGATAAGTTTTTCATTAGTAAGGACGTCAAAGGTTACAGGGTGAAAGCAGGGGAATGGGGGGTTGAGATGGATAATAAATCAGCCATGGTAGAATGGCAGTGAAGACTCAATGGCCTGATTCTGGTCCTATGTCTTAAAGTCCTATGTTTACCATGGTCAGTTTCAACCATGACTACGTACATGGGGATTTCTAATAATAAACTTGAGAATGATTTATGCATTTGAGATGAGGAGTGTTTTGTGTCTGTGTGCTCTGGTCTAATTATCCTTCATTTGTTCTTAACTCCCATGCAATCACACAAAACACAGAAGATGAAGGGGGCCATTTGACTTCATCTCAGAAGCCTTTCAAAAGTCAATGTATAATATCCTCACACTGGCAATAGGAATAGGAATTACCTCTACTCTAAACGAATTCTATAACCTACAGACTCCCTTTCAAGGACTCTTTATGACTCATGTTTTCAGTATTTTTTTGTATTTGCACAGTTTGTCTTCTTTTGCACGTTGGTTGTTTGTCGGTCTTTGCCTGTTTAGGAATAATTCTTCATAAATTCTACTGTACTTTTTCCAGTAAATGCCTGAAAGAAAATGAATCTCAAGATAGTAGTAGTTCTTGAACTTTTGAAAAATAATGCGAGTATTTCATGCAGTACATGCAGATTCATGCAGAATTCATACAGAATTTTATGCAGACTTTTGCAGGATTTAATGGGATCACTGCAAAGTAGTAATATGGTAACATGTACGTGCTTTGATAATAAATCTACTTTAAACTTTGAACCTTTTGAAAAATCATTGGATTACTACATCATTTCTACACCGCAGAGCACCATAGATACATCTTAGAGATTCAAGTGCAACATTTGCCAACTGTTAAATAATCACTGAGAGACTGAGCTCCCCGGTGCCAATCTGGTTTTGGGAATATTTTAAAAGATATTCTCCTCTTGCTTCTGTTTTTCTTTTGGTGTGAAATATGTTGTATTGGCGTGTTTTCTTTAAGATGGTGGTGCGCAGGAATGCACTGGTTACTCTGGCTCCCAACAATGGTGCTTGAATGATCCTCGGGATGTGAGGCTGTCCATCAAGAGCATTACTAACCACACAAGGAAAAACAGTGTCAACTGTACCAGCGACATCCCCCTCCCTGATGCTCTAAATAACTTCTATACACACTTTGAGACATGCAGCACCACACTGGCCACGAAAGTTACCCCTTTCCCAGACGAGCAGCCGCTGTCTCTAACAGCAGCAGACGTGAGGAGGCCTCTGCAGAGGGTAAGGCAGCCGAGCCAATCAACATCCCAGGCTGAGTTCTCAGAGAGTGTGCACACCAACACACTGACATCTTCAACACTTCTCTCATCCAGGCTGCCGTCCCCACTTGCTTCAAATCAACCTCCATCATCCCTGTACCAAGTAACTCTACACCTTCAGAACTACACCAGTTGACACTGGTGCCAACTTATCATTAAAATGTCTTAAATGGTTGATAATAGCACATATCAAAAACTCCATTCCTGCCACATTGGCCACCAACCAGTGTGCTTACTGATAGAACCATTCTACAACGGATGCCAAAGCGTCTGTCATGCCCCTGGCCCTGACCCACCAAGAAAACAAGGACACTGATGTCAGAACGCTGTTTCTGGATTTCAGTTCAGCATTCAACACTATTGTCCCACAGACATTGTTGAGCAAATTCCTACTTTTCTGTCTAAAATAAAACTTTTCTGTCTGTGCAACTGGGTGTTGGATTTCTTAATGAACAGACCTCAGATAGTCAGGATGCACAGATCCTCGACACAGGTGCCTCCCCACCCCCCGGGGCTGTGGGCTGAGCCCACTGCTGTACACTCCGCTCACACGTGGCTGCAGGGCCAAACACCCACGTAATCACGTTGTCAAGTTCGCCGATGACACAACAGTGGTGGGGCTCATCACCAACAACGATGAGCCGGCCTACAGAAACGAGGTGGAAGGGTTCGAGGCCTGGTGCCAGGCAAATAACTTCCTAATGTCAACAAGACAAAGGAGACGGTTATCGACTTTCAGGGAAACTCACACCACTCACACCCTCCCCCTTACAGC